>NC_090450.1:797504591-798129591 GCF_031143425.1 Pleurodeles waltl | reverse complement strand
AATCTTAGAGTAAGTAATTACGGTAGTGGCAATCTCAGCAGTGGCAATCCCTGGAGTTGTACTCTCAGAGGTAGTAATCACAGTTGTGGTAATCCCTGCAGTGGTAATCTCAGAGGTAGTAATCACAGTAGAGGTAATGTTGGCATTGGAAATCCCTGCAGGAGTAATCTCAGCGGTAGTAATCACAGCAGTGGTAATCTCAACAGTGGTAACCCCTGCAGTGATACTGTCAAAGGTACCAATCACAAAAGTAGTAATTCAGCAGTGGTAATCCATGCACGGGTACTCTCAGAGGTAGTAATCACAATAGTAGTAATTCAGCAGTGGTAATCCATGCAGTGATAGTTTCAATTGTGTAATCTCATCAGAGGTGATCCCTGCTGTGGTAATCTCAGAGGTAGTAATCAGAGAAGTGGTAACCTCAGCAGTGGTAACCCCTGCAGGGGTAATCTCAGAGGTAGTAATCACACTAGTGGTATTATCAGTAGTGGCAATCCCATAGTTAGTAATCACAGTTGTGGTAATCCCTGCATTGGTAATCTCAGAGGTAATAATCACAGTAGAGGTAAAGTCAGCAGTGGTAATTTCTGCAGGGGTAATCTCAGAGGTAGTAATCACAGCAGTGGTAATCTCAGCAGTGGTAATCCCTGCAGGGGTAATCTCGGAGGTAGTAATGACACTAGTGGCAATATTAGTAGTGGTAATCCCATAGTTAGTAATCACAGTCATGGTAATCCCCACAGTGATAATCCCTGCAGTGATAATCTCAGAGGTAATAATCACAGTAGAGGTAATGTCAGCAGTGGTTATTTCTGCAGGGGTAATCTCAGAGGGAGTAATCCCTGCAGTGGTAATCTCAGATGTAGTAATCACAGTAGTGGTAATATCAGTAGTGGTAATCTCAGTGGTAGTAATCACAGCAGTGGTAATCTCAGCAGTTGTAATCCCTGCAGTGGTAATCTCAGAGGTAGTAATCACAGTAATGGTAATCTCAGCAGTGGTAATCACTGCAGTGATAATTTCAACAGTGGTAATCTCAGCAGAGGTAGTCCCTGCACTGGCAATCTCAGAGATAGTAATGACAGTAGTGGTAATCTCAGAATGGGTAATCCCTGCAGTGGTAATCTCAGGTAGTAATCACAGCAGTTGTAATCCCTGAAGTGGTACTCTCAGAGGTAGTGATAACAATAGTGGCAATTCAGCAGTAGTAATCCCTGCAGTGGTACTCTCAGAGGTAATAATCATAATGGTTGTAATTCAGTAGTGGTAGTCCTTGCAGTGGTAATCTCAGAGATAGTAATCACAGTAGTGGTAATCTCAGCAGTGGTGATTGCTGCGGTGATAACCTCAGGTAGTAATCACAGTAGTGGTAACCTCAGGAGTGGTAATCCCTGCAGTGGTAATCTCAGCTGTGGTAATCCTGGCAGTGGTAATATCAGAGGTAGTAATCCCAGTAGTGGTGATCTCAGCAGTGGTAATCCCTGCAGTGATAATTTCAGTGGTGGTAATCTCATCAGAGGAAATCCCTGCACTGGTAATCTCAGCGGTAGTAATCACCTTAGTGGTAACCTCAGCAGTGGTAACCCCGGCAGGGATAATTTCAGAGATAGTAATCACAGTAGTGGTAACATCAGCAGTGGTAATATTAGAGTAAGTAATCACAGTAGTGGCAATCTCAGCCTTCGTTATCCCTGCAGTGGTATTCTCTGAGGTAGTAATCACAGTTGTGGTAATCTCTGCAGTGGTAATCTCAGAGGTAGTAATCACAGTAGAGGTAATGTCAGCAGTGTTAATCTCTGCAGGGGTAATCTCTGCGATAGTAATCACAGCAGTGGTAATCTCAGCAGTGGTAACCCCTGCAGTGGTACTCTCAAAGGTAGTAATCACAATAGCAGTAATTCAGCAGTGGTAATCTCTGCACTTGTACTCTCAGAGGTAGTAATCACAATGGTGGTAATTCAGCAGTGGTAATCCGTGCAGTGATCATTTCAACTGTGGTAATCTCATCAGAGGTAATCCCTGCACTGGTAATCTCAGAGGTAGTAACAGCAGTAGTGGTAACATCAGAAGGGCTAAACTCAGAGTAAGTAATAACAGTAGTGGGAATCTCAGCAGTGGGAATCTCAGCAGTGGCAGTCTCAGCAGTGGCAATCCCTGGAGTAGTACCTTCAGAGGTAGTAATCACAGTTGTGGTAGTGCCTGCAGTGGTAATCCCTGCAGTGGTAATCTCAGAGGTAGTACTCACAGTAGAGGTAATGTCAGCGTTGGTAATCCCTGTATGGGGTAATCTCAGCTGTAGTAATCACAGCACTCGTAATCTCAGCAGTGGTAACCCCTGCATTGGTACTCTCAAAGGTAGTAATCGCAATAGTAGTAATTCAGCAGTGGTAATCGCTGCACGGGTACTCTCAGAGGTAGTAATCACAATAGTAGTAATTCAGCAGTGGTAATCCATGCAGTGATAATTTCAATAGTGGTAATCTCATCAGAGGTAATCCCTGCACTGGTAATCTCTGAGGTAGTAAACAGAGTAGTGGTAACCTCAGCAGTGGTAACCCCTGCGGGGTAATCTCAGAGGTAGTAATTACACAAGTGGCAATATCAGTTGTGGTAATCCCACAATTAGTAATCACTTTTGTGGCAATCCCTGCAGTGTTAATCCCTTCAGTGGTAATCTCAGAGGTAATAATCACAGTAGAGGTAATGTCAGCAGTGGTAATTTCTGCAGGGGTAATCTCAGAGGTAGTAATCACAGCAGTGGTAATCTCATCAGTGGTAACCCCTGCAGTCGTACTCTCAGAGATAGTAATCACAATAGTGGTAATTCAGCAGTGGTAATCCCTGCAGTGGTACTCTCAGAGGTAGTAATCACAATGGTGGTAATTCAGCAGTGGTAATCTCAGAGATATCACAGTAGTGGTAATCTCAGCAGAGGTAATTTTTTCACTGGTAATCTCAGAGGTAGTAATCACAGTGGTGGTAAACTCAGGAGTGGTAATCCCTGCAGTGGTAATGTCATCAATGGCAATTCCTGCTGTGGTAATCTCAGAGGTAGCAATCCCAGTAGTTGTAATCTCAGAAGTATTTACCACAGTAGTGGTAACCTCAGCAGTGGAAACCACTGCTGGCGTAATCTCTGAGGTAGTAATCACAGTAATGGTAATGTCAGCAGTGGTAATATCAGAGTTAGTAATCACAGTTATGGTAATCTCAGCAGTGGTAATCCCTGCAGTGGTACTCTCAGAGGTAGTAATAACAATAGTGGTAATTCAGCAGTGGTAATCCCTGCAGTGGTACTCTCAGAGGTAGTAATCACAATAGTGGTAATTCAGTAGTGGGAGTTCCTGCAGTGGTAATCTCAGAAATAGTAATCACAGTAGTGGTAATCTCAGCAGTGGTAATTGCTGCAGTGATAATCTCAGAGGTAGTATTCACAGTATAGGTTATCTCAGCAGTGGTAATTTCAAAGGTGGTAATCTCAACTGAGGTAATCTTTGCACTGGTAATCTCAGAGGTAGTAATCACAGTACTGGTAATCTCAGGAGTGGTAATCCCTGCAGTGATAATCTCAGATGGACTCATTTCAATGTAGTAGATTCTATGTAGCGGTATATGGACTTTGTATTTTAGGAGGTGCCATACAACCCTTTTGGCTCACGCACGCTGAGTGCTGGGTCCTTGGTCTGATACATTCATTTGGGTGTGAATAATGCTCAAACATTTTCTGTTTATAAGGTGCTTCCCTGTAGAACGTTTTAAACCACTTCCTCCTCAGCAAGAGAAAGGACCTCTGAACGGAGTACAGCACAGTGCCTTCCTGAGGGGCACCATCCTCATCTAAGGTAAACATCTTCATTCGTTTAGTTTTTACTCATTGGACTAGTGCCTTATAAAACAATGGGACTCGGAGAGAATCTGTTTCACAAGCAATGGGTCTCACATTTATTTAAGTTAAAGCTATTAGCGTTGTAAACTCCTAACTGGACTTTTCTTGCTACATAAACTGAAAAGTAAAACAGTTTCACATAAGCGAGCTGACAGCTGCCATGAACACAAAGTAAACACACAAAAGGAAACAGAAGTTTGCTCGCAGTGAAATGTATCAGCAAAAGTGCAATTATCCTTGTACCCCCAAAAGTGCAATTATCCATGTAACTGGCAAAAGTGCAAATATCCATGTAACAGGGTCAAAGTCATGCAAAGCGCTCAACTTTTGCCCAGCAAGATCGCACTGCCTGTGAAATAAAGAGAAAAAGTAGTCCAGAAATCATACTGAAAACATGGAGCCTTGTATGTTATCAGTAGTTTCCCAGTGCTCTCGAGGCAGGCTCAACCCCGGAAAAGGCATGATGTATGCATGACTTTCAATAATGAAATCAAGCGAATTTTAAAAGGGATACCCATGAACCAACCAAACGGATGGGCTTGACATGGGCATGGTTAAAAGCCACAGAGAGATTACACCAGGGACAGAGCGGGTGGTGCCCGACCCTAAAAAGACAGACACCAAACATCGGGGCTGTTTAGAAGTTGGAGATAAAACAGTGTATCCTTGCACTTCCTAAACCCACTGGATGTTAAACATGGTTTCATAAAAGCTTAAACAATGTGTCTAAAATGTGCAGGAGAACCTAAAAAGCATAATTGTTTGCTCAGCCTGCTCATCACAAGGGCCCATACTGCCCCAAACATCAGAAAAACACGAAAGACTTCACGCCGTACCTGTCCTAAACCGTAAAAGCAAAGATCTTTCCCACTGAGTTATAGCTAGTGTCAAGTACAGTGTCCAGTCAACTGATGCTGGGATCATGAGATAATCTTTAATAGAGCTTTTGCACAGCTCATTGTGCAACCTCTGCACTTGAAGAAACTCTGAAAAACGAAGCTTCACCCTTAATTTGTCAGCCATTTTTAAGGCGGAGGGTACCTGGAATAATACGTCGTGCAAACTCAGCTGTTTTGAGATTTCATCAATGAATGCCAGCCAGGGAATAGAAGAACCCTTATCCAGTTTAAGGCAGTCTACGATAATTTTCCAGTTAAGACTCGCCTCTCCATTGGATCAAACACTGACCCAAAGTGATTTTACTTGTGAATGGCTAATGACTTGAGAACCGGTGAAAGGCAATAATAAAAGATGCCTACAAATACGATTTTCCTAGATCTGCAGAAGGTTAACATTATGATAGTTCCACAACCCCGCACCATACAGAGCAGCCAATACACACAGGGACTTATTAATATTCAAAAAGGGAGAAACGGTCTCCCTCCCTGTAGCCTGGGGCAAATTAAATATTGCTCCAGCCGATCTACTAAGCTTTTGTTGGGAACGGCTAACTTGGGGGTGCCAGGAACAAGAAGAATCAAAAGTGACCCCATAGTCAATAAAGATGCTCACACTGCTGTTAATTTCGATATTTTGTATTGTCTAGGCCCGCATGACATCGTATACAATTTCCCATAGTTGGTTAGCAAATTCAGCCTGCTCACTAAGCTTTCAAAAGATTCCACCAGCATGTGTAAACCAGGTTGAGTCCGAGCCATGAGTACCATGTCATCTGCATAAAGCGACAGTGGTATAGGAACTTGGGAAACTCCAGGGATGTCTCTTGTTGCCTTGATCAGAGATGAACACAAATTATTAATATAAAAAATAAAAAACTGTGGAGTCAGGTTACAACCCTGACACAGGACCCGGGCTAATGGAAAGGTGTCAGTTAGTTCCCCTGCTTGGCCATAGCTAACTTTAGCAACTAACTTCTTGTGCAAATTGTGTAGGAAATTTATAAGGGCTACCTCAACCCCTAAATCAAGCAACATCAACCATAATTTGGTTCTGTTCACAGAGTGAAAAGCTGTCGACAGATCCACAAAGGCCAGGTACAGCTAGCAGTGTTTAGTAATGGAATACTTGCCAATAATCAGATTTAAGTTCAGACACTTCTCCACTGTACCCGGCCCTTGGCGGAACCCATATTGAAAAGGACACAAGATGTTACACTGTCTTGCCCAGGATTTTAGGCCATTAAATATCACCAACCAAATGATCTTTACAGTACTATCAATAAGAGAAGTAGGGTGATAACATTTAGGCTGTCACGTTTATTAAAAATCGGGACAATAATTGAGTGTGTCCAAGAACTCGGCATCTTGCTGCATAGGGAGTTATTAGAGACATTCGTAATCAAAGGACCCCACAAATTGGTGTTTCATTTGATGATGCTCATAGGGACCCCATCAGGCCCAGTGGCCTGTCTACTCGGGCTTTGCCTAATGGCATTCAATGACTTAATTTAAGGATACAGGCATTATAGGTGAGGGAAGTAGTTCCCCTTTAGTTCTACCCCCAAACTCGCCTCCTCCTCACAATGATAAATTACCCTAAAGTGTGAAACCCACTCTGCGTTTGATACATTACAATTCAAGAGGGGATTCTCTAGTCTAGGGCATTCATTTGCTTGATCTTTTTAACCAACTCCCAGAACACCTTACTATTATTTGTTAGTGCGGCATCTTCCAAAGATTCCCAGTCCCCCCTGTTCAAAGCATCTTTTCTGGCCTTCAAAGTGCTTTTGTAAATCTTGCGGACTTCTCGGACCACAATAAGGTCCTTTGAAGTGGTGAAAAGTGCCTTCCTTAAACTCCTTTCAGCTGCTGAATAAGGGCTATCAAACCTCCGAGGGTTCTCCTGTGTGTGATTATTTGATTTTAACAATAGCTGCCTAATATTGAGGCTAACATTTTCATAATGAGCTGTCATTTTGCCCCTCCCCCGTCTGCTAAAAAAACAAAAAATAGCCCAAAAGTGTAACTTCAAAAAGGTGGCTAGGGTGACTCCGGGGTCTTTTAGATGCCATACAAGCCTTAACCAATTGCTAGAATGTTGGGTGATTGGGATTTGTGTAGCAGGAGGGCTCGATCTCTTTATCGGAAAATAGCCCACTGAAGAGAGGGCATCATGATCCCCCAATCTGTCACTACAACTGCCCGTGCAAAAAACAGGATGAAAGGTTCCTTGTCACAAATATATTATCTATCATTGAAGTCCATTCGTGACCTGTGTACTAGGCCAATGGATGCCCCTTCTGTACAGGATAAGTTAACAAGGTCTACAAGATCGTGTTCCGTGAGGAACCTGCTCAATTTCTCAGATCTACTATCAGGTTTCAGCCACGATGACATTGTGTGGTCTGTGCTCTGAATTTCATAACTTACTGCTAACTTGGCATTAAAATCTCCACATGAAAGGTAATGAGGCCGAGGCAGTTGCCCGGCTCCTACGGGCTTCAAAGTTATTAAAAAAGTAAATAAACATGTAAAGGGATCACAATCTGGGCTTAAAAAAACAATTATTGTAAAAATGTATCAAGTAAACCTAAATGGCAGTTTGTTCATCCTCGACCAACAAGGTTAAGAAGGGCATGCTCCCCGTGTCCAAATCTGAAACCTCCACTTTCACGTTCAGGCTTACCCATATGAAAATACCTCCCTCATCTCTGCCTCGAAGAGAAGGGGCAGCTGGAGAAGAATAGCAGGCATAGCCAGTGCATGAGGTTTAAGGCATGTCACAGGTTTACGAGTGAGTGATAAAGTCATATTTTGTAATAAAGCGTAGCCAGTCCAGGTTTGTGATCTTATCCCTCAGGTCTGCAGTGTTCCGGGTCTAGAGAGTAAAAAGATGGCGTGAGCTAGCATTCATGTGAACACCCTTTAAGCCCCGTCATCCAAGGAATAAGAGGAGTAAGGCCATACTTTGAGGCAAGTCCAAAAGTAAGGCCACAAAAGAGAGGACGTCAAATCGATCAGAAACAGGGATAGAGGCCTGGCCCTTATACAAAGAGTAGTGTTGCAGTACGGACCATCTGGCTGTGTATCTTTAATGGCATTGGTGGTGCAAACTGAGGTGTTCCTACCTGCTTCTGAAGGCTTAGTTGTAGAATGGAGGTGACCTGACGGCTAGAGTAAGGTGCTTGGCCTATGAAAATATCCTAGCGGGACCAAAGATATGTTACCCAACTTCACAGCATGACTCGTAGGCCGGAAGAGGATACTTTGTGCTAAAAATGGAGATCTGAAGTTAACAATAATACAATCCAGACATGGGACCACATGTCCAGGTCCAATTCACCCATTTCTGTGAGCCAGTATGATGTAATTGGCAAGAGTAAAGGGAAACCCCCTCTGGCGTGTAAGCCAGTGCAATAACTTATTGCATAACACCACAGTTGTCTCTCCTTGACCTTGGCATGGAGGGGGAACTCTGGTAAGAATTACCATGTAAAGACAAGCAGCAGGAGGAAGATGAAATCTGGGGTGGATTTGAGAAGCCAATATCCTACTTGGGGATAGTGAGTTAATAAAAATACAAAGACCCCTTGGATTAGGTCTGGTGACCTCATATGGTATAAGATTAGGCTCATGGGTGGAACTGCCCTCAAGCGCTGGAACGAGAGAGCTGTCATTACTGGTACCGGAATGTGGTTGTTCGGGTCCCCCAAATATGCGAGAAGTGGACGAACTGCTATTCAATGGCTGAATTACGGCCAATGGGGAATTATCACTGGGGTTAGCATGGGAAACCGTCTCCTTATGTGTCAGCTCCCTTAATAACATCTCAGCTTGTGATTCAATGTCTTTTAAACGACCAATGATAGGCAAGAGCTCAGCGTGTAAGGCTTCCTTGAATTTGTTACAGCAGCCTTTCGTAAAATGATCAAGACAGAATTTATTCAAAGCTGGGTCCCCCATAGCCAGAGATATTAATGTTAAGGGAGCTGTTTTAGTAGGTTCCAGAGACAGAGTTAGAAACGCCTGGTTAGTCTTGCTAGCCACTAATTTCTGCCTATTATGGTCTCTGAGCAGCATTTTCCTATTAACAATAGGAGAAGGGCTAGCAATGTTGCAAGATGATGAAATATGTAAGTCAAAAGTGCTTGTGACACCAGGGGCTGGAACATTTGAGTTTTTGGGAGGGCTAAGCAACAAAACCTGCTGAGGTGATTTAACTGTGTGCCCCTCATTATCAGCATCTGTTGTGGCCACACCCATACTTAGAGATAGCCTCCTCTTGGTGAGTGCTATCTCAGTGCTGATGACCCCCATGGACCGTTCTAGCATGCGACCAATGGATATGCCCTTAGCTGGATGGATGGATGCTGAGTGGCCCCCCATAGCTTTCTTTTTGCCCATTGTTACAAGCCTATGAATACAAATGGCCAGCCAGGGAGATTTCGCCAATAATTGAGTTGGAAATGTAAATCATCAAAGAGGCAGAAAAGTGAAGTTAAGATTGCAGAAGTTACCTTAGAACCTCATCTTAGAGGGGTGGCCCAGCCTCCTCTGGGCTCTGACAGGCATGGATGGGCCTGCCCTTGGCCCAGGCTTTGCCCGGGTACGGCCCGAGCAGATCCTGTGCCACGGGATAGTGCAAGCGCTGTATAGCACTTGATGACGCAGAAAAAGAGGGTCCTACATATATTCATATATGTCATGTAACCAAAATCGTATAATGTAGTGTGATTTTAGAAAAGAAAAATAATGTACGGGGTAAATTGTGCCCTCGGGGTAGTTCGGCAATATTATAAACGTGCTTTATTAATCACGAAGAATTGAAAAGTGTAGAAATCCGTCATAATTGCAAATGTGTGCCATGATTTCTTATTGAAACTGTTTGTGCTTAGCGTAAATTTAGTAGAGGCTTTAGCCTAGTTGCCTGGTCTCAAATTCTAACTGCGTGGCTTTTCCTTGAACTAATGTAACATATATTCTTGCTTGAAGTTGTATTTTTCCAGTAGAAGATGACTAATACACTTATCTCCAAGGTTTCGTACTAGGCCGGTTTCATCCCCTCTGATCCAAGGTCAGTCTGCAGGTGCGGACAATGAGGGTATAGATATCAAAATAATTGGCAAACCTTGTTACAACTTGTGTTCCAAGGCTCCAAGGACAATGTATGCATAAAAGAGTGCTAGTAGAAAGACATTTTCATTGGTCAATTTGAAGCTACCCTATGAACCCTCCAATGGAAGACCCTGCAGAATTTGGAATGTTTCTTACTTAAACCCACTGGACAAAGAGAAGTCAGCCATTTTCCTTGATGCCATCTTTGAAGCCAAATGCCAGACGCCATCTTAGATGACATCTTGATGCCCTTTTCTCTATTGCTGAGAAAGAGACTTTTGAGAATTCTCACCCTAGAGACTTTAACTTTAATTTACCCCGTCTTGCCCATGCAGTAATTTTGCCTATTCTCCTTGCTGCTGTAAGGAAACTTGCCCTTAACTTTGCCCCTTTAAAATTCTGTCCCATGCTGATCGAACCGGTACCTGAAGGATGAAGACTTTCTTGAATGCTGATTGAAATTTGTAATTATGAAAGGATAATTGTATTATGCATTGTGTTTTTCCTTTTAGGTACCAACTGCTATTTTGATAGGGCCCAAGCTATAAGTTTTCCAAATTTGTGTTGACTAAATTAGTTTTGCATGAAGCCCCACATGCCAATGCTAATTAGAGGTTAGTCGAGGTATGAACTTGATGCACCAGGTTGAATTGAAATCTTGTCATGCTGACCGATGTACGAAATTAGTCAAATTCAGTTGCTTATATTAGTGATTTGTATCGCCATAACTGAATGTACTATTATTCAGATATTTTGTAGATTGTGTTTCTTCCGCCGCTATGGACAGCTAGTAATGTTCGTATACATATATCATTTTGTTTTGAGACTTATATACATTGTGCTAGCTTTGTTAATATAGGGAAATAAATTCACTAACTTTTAATAAACCGGTGTGGTTATTCATGACTGAAAGGTCATGGTGCGTCGAAATATCAACTGTTATTGATTCCTAATGTGTTATTTTTGATCTACTAATTAAATATTGGCTATCGCGTACAACAGTTATTGATTATTGATTAAAGTGACCCGACTACTCAAGGATGAGGAGAGCCCAACTCGGCTAAAAGGTTCACCGACCTCCAACGTGTCCAGGTACAGGTAATTTATAAGGGCTGGATGCGTTATCAGTAGATGGTAGCAGAGATTGATGGTTTTGCCCTTTGGGACCCCATCCGAGTAATAGATGGAGTTAGGTTATAATTTTTCTTTGATAAAAAAAGTTGGAGAGATGATGATGCCCTAAGTCCCCAATGACTTTCCTGGGATCTCGGAGCTTGCGAATGGAGGACATGGAGGTGTGAGAATGTTTCAGCATTTCTAGTGACAGTATGAGTGAAGTTAGGGTTTTGCGCTTGCATAGCTTATTGCCGCAGATGAACTGAGAAGTTTGTGAGGATTTTAGGGAGGTTAAGAACTCCAGTTGAAGCTTTAGAGGAGTGTGACTCCAAAGTGTGAGAGTAGGGAAGTCGTCGAACTTCACATGTGTGTAGCGTTTTGTGCAGGAAAATTTGCCCACGTGGGTGTTGTTGAGACGGGCCCTGCGAGGTCAAGAGACTCCGGAGTATGTTGAAAAGTGTATGAGACACTTGATTGATGTTGTAATCTGTTTGGTTTCATAGGTTGATCGGGCGTGGTCAACAAGTCGGTATGAATATTGAGGCATGAAAGAACATTTTCGACTTTGAGATTTGACGAATTCTAAAGCGCGCTAGAATAGTTCATTGATCAGTCGAGAGTAAAGTTTGCGGGTCAAAATTTACTTGCGAAAGTGGGAAACCGAGAAAGATGGAATAACTGCCGAGGCTAGTGAAAAATCCCAAAGGTTTCTGAAGCGAGTGTGTTACCCCTCCTGTAGTAAACCGACAGATTTGTTTTCTTCTTTTTGGTTAGTGCTCGCGATATATTGCAGAAATTAGTTTTGAGTGAAGCTGAATGAAGGAGGACAAGCCGCGGGACTTTGTCAGCCGCAGTGTGTGAGTGTGACATCACTAGGGGCCGCGCTGGGATAGGTTGGTTGGCAAGAAGCATCGCGCACGGATTGGACGCAGTCCGTGAAGCGCAATTGATGGGGAAAGGCAAGCAAAGAGTATTCCGGGAATTAAAGTCAATTATTGATTACACATTTTAGAAAAATAAAAGACTGAAAGATTAAATTTTTCAAAGCATTTAAGAGTGCCATGAGGGGAGACGTTTATATTAAAGCAAATGTAGGAGAAGAAACACCAACTGAGGGTACACCAGCTTACATCGTGATTGAAGAAAAGGGAGTAGCACCATGTCTTTGGTTGAAGCAATGGTGCAAATTAACAGAGAAGCATGGAAGAGAAGCGTTCCCTATCCATGGGTCGTTTAACCTAAGGGTTCTGGAGAATTAAAGATTCACGCTACACGACATGAAAGTACCTCCAAGGCTAGCACAGTTTGAGGCACTAGCAATTTGGGAGCTGATAGCTAGAAACCAACAACAAAAGAAATTTGAGACAAGAATAAGAAAAGTAGAAAAGACACTAGCGGATGCTAGATGGGATAGCACACAGAAGGTTTGGAGATCAGACGTACTGCAGGGAATTAAATTGTTCCCAGCAATTACTGATGAGGCAGAGACGGAAGGAAGGAAAGCTACCTATAAAACAAACAGGAGTCAGTCCAGAGATAGAGAAAATAACAGAAACTCAAAAAGGTCAGACGAGTCAGACGATGAGGAGTTTATCATACAATTGCTGAATGATCGCTCGCCACCATATGTGGAAAGCGAAAAAGGATCAAGCATTAGTACTGCCCCTCCAGAACCAGCACAGGGTAATGTAACACCGAATTTGAGAATATCACAAAGGCAGAGTGGTCCCGATATGCCTTTTTCACCACAAATACCACAAGTCCAGAGGATATATCCTGATGTGCCTAGATTGAAGCCTGTCGATACTTATCAGCCGCAGGTTCAAAGACACTGGTGTGATGAGCATAACTTGGGAACAACTTCTGGCTTAGGGGCTCAGGAAGGACAGAGTTACCAAAGACCGACATTGATTCAAGCTGAATCAACACAAATTTTGATGCCTCAAAAGCAGGTGCAAGAAGTACCAAGGTACACTTGAGTAACAGAGGGCCAGTTAGGCATGCCACCAATAATGAACCATAATGTGGGGATTAACATGCCACAGAATTCAGGGAACAGACAGAATCCAGATGCAATATCTCTGCCCATTACTGTGGGTCCGCCAGTACCGTTATATATACAGGCAAACCCAAACGTATGCGATCAAGGGGTAATGACACAAAGTGAGACAGGGAGAAGATGCATAGAAATTACTCCAGAAACAACTCCAATAGCAACACTGCCAAATGGATCTGGGTCGTTGTTGGAATTTAGTCCAATTCCAATTTGTGCTCCGTCGACAGTGGTACGGTCAAATCCACCACTATTAATACCGTTAACCTCAAAGACTGAAACGTTACCGCAACCATCAGTAGCAGTTGATGTAAGTGCTACATTGATGGGACTGAACGTGCAACAGCTAGCACAATGGTTCAACAGTCTGAACTCCCCACAGAGTACATCCAGCGGGAAGGGAGAAGAATATCTGAATAGAAAAAGATTGGGCATGGAAACAGATGAATTAGTAGAGGGAATAATGGGTCTGAATAGGTTAGAATCGTACACGGAAGAAAGCTGAGATACATGTGCCCCAGGATTACAAGAGAAGTGAGCAACATACATAAAAGGTTACAAGAAATTGCAGAAAGAAACGAGATTGATATAAGTAAGACCAAACACTTGAGTAGAAGCTACAGGTTAGACTTCGAGACAAAAGATTTTGAACACATGAGATCGGCAGGGATGAAAACGCACCTTAAAGAGATACTGCAGAGCGCACAGATCTGGAGGTGTCTAGATAAATGGGAAAGTAGATGGTTTAAGAAAAAGGACAAAAAGAAAGAAAGTACCCCAGATCAGAATGAAAAGGCACAACAGAATGACGATCTGATAACCATGTTGCCAATGAGAGAGACGGCAGGGGGAGAACTTGTACATATACCATGGCACAGGTGCGATATTCAATCCTTTACGGATGATTTCCCCAAATTGAGGGAGAAACCGATTGAATGGTATCAAGAGACAGATAGATTTGTGAAACTCGCAAAATGTCTCTGGGAAGACCTGAATACCTTATTTGAAATAGTGGTTCCGGCAGATTTATGGGAAGACTGTAAAAGGGCTGTAGGTTGGCCGACAAGTGAACCAGAAAGAGATAGGGACACAGGTGCACCATCACCTGCGGTAATGAGTTTATACCATAAGGTGATCGAGCACTTGAAAACCAAGGTTGTGTCGAAAAATGTGGATTGGCAGAGGATTGACAGAACAGCACAAGAGGCTAAATAATCAATACATGTGTACTATGAGAGATTGTTGAAAGCGTTTAAAAATTACAGTGGCACGGAGACGATTGAGGCAAAGGACATGCTCCATTTCGTGTTCAGATTTGTGGAAGGGCTGAGACCCGAGGTCAGTCAGATGATTAAAATGCATTTGATTTGTTGGCAGTCAAAGTCAATCGATGAAGTGTTGAACTATGCAAAATACTGCAGTGATGAGATTGAGACAAAACAGAAAAAGTTGAAAGAAAAGGTGATGGTGATGCAGCTTAGTGCAGCTCAGACAGGTTTGCAAGGTTTGCAAGGTTTTCAACAACAGATGCCGCAGCAGCAACAGCAGGGAAATGCTATGTTTCAGCCGCAGATGAGAGGCAGAGGTCGAGGAGGTTTTGTGAATAATGGTCCTGACATAAATACTGTTATGATTCCAAATGGTATACAGGCAATGAAGAAGGTGATGCCATGTCACACATGCGGAATCGTCGGGCATTGGAAACGGGAGTGCCCAATGATGGTGCAGGAAGGTGTAGGTCAGCAAAACAATGATGTCAATGCATTTCAGAATATGAGAGGACCGAAATTGAGGGTTCCAAACCCAAATTTTCAGAATAATATGAATCAGATGCAGGGTTTACAACCCATACAACCGCAACAGGTGCAAATGCCCGTGCGCAAATGGCGCAGTTGCAGCCAATGCAACAGCAGTTTCCCATGGTACCTAATCAGCAAATGCAAATACCCTTAGCACCAATGAATCAGCAACAGGTAATGCTTCCTCAGCAGGTCACGGGTCAAGTGATGAACCAAAATGACACAGTACACCAATTTCCTTTACATGGAATAAACAATGTGTGGGAGAGTGAAAGTTCAGATGAGGAGGGAAATTGTATGCTTGCAGCATCTATGGAAGTGGATCAAAAGGGTCCGTATGTGGAAGGAAGAGTTATGGGTCATCGCGTTAAATTCTTGGTTGACACGGGAGCTACACGCTCCACTGTTAGAAGCATTGAAGTACCAAATCTGCCACTTTCAGGGAGAACAGTTCAAGTGGTGGGAGTGGCAAATAGGTACCTGACGAACTCAATCACTGACCCAGTGCAAGTCAGAATTGGTAACTATCAAGGGTCACACAAATTTGTGGTGTGTGACTCAAGCCCGATATCACTGTTGGGGAGAGACCTATTGTGCAAATTGGGATGTTCGATTATGTGTTCAAATGATGGAATTAAAATTCAGACAAACAGTGATGGGGAAGAAGAGGACAGTGTAGAAGGGGATGAAGCAGAAACTGTTGATGAAGAGTATCCCCTGATTACTCTTTACCCAATGCTCACTGAAGCAGACATTCCTGCTGAGTTACAGGAAACAGTCGGAAAGGAAGTGTGGGATATGACAGGGAAAGAAGTAGGATTGGTTAAAGGAGTAGAACCAGTGAAAGTGACTGTGAAACCCAATGTAACTTTTCCCCAGACCCCACAATACCATATGGCGCAAGACACCCTCATGAAAGTTGCCCAACTCATTGATGAGTTTGTAAAACAGGGAGTACTAAAAGAAGTGTTAAGCAGTCCATGTAATTCACCAATTATGGTACTGATAAAACCAAGTGGAAAGGTCCGGATTGTTCAGGATTTGAGGAAGATAAATGACATAATAGTTCAATGCTGTCCCGTAGTACCAAATCCAGCTGTGATAATGTTTCAAGTTCCCTGTGATGCTGATTGGTTCTCAGTTATCGATTTGTCACAAGCATTCTTTTCTGTGCCTCTTCATGAGGACAACCAATTTCTCTTCTGTTTCAAATTCCTAGACAGGGTCTACAGTTGGTGTCGAATTCCTCAAGGGTTTTCGGAGTCACCATCAATTTTCAATCAGATTCTAAAGAAAGATTTGGAATCGTTGGAACTACCGTTCGAATCAACCTTGGTGCAATACATTGACGATCTGCTAATTGCATCCAAGACAGAAAGTTACTGTACAGCTGATACCATTGCCCTACTGAATCATTTGGGAAGGAACGGACACAAAGTGTCCCATTCAAAATTACAATTCTGCCAGAAGAAAGTGAAATATTTGGGTCACCAAACAGAGAAAGGGTCACGAAGAATCATGAAAGAAAGAGTAACAAGTGTACTCCAGATGAGTCCACCAAAGACGAGAAAAGAAGTGAGAAGGTTTTTGGGGATGGTGAGCTATTGTCACCAATGGATTCCCAACTTCTCAACTCTAGCAAAACCTTTACTGAAACTGACCCAGAAAGATGCGCTGGATGAAATAGAGTTGAAGGGAGACGAGATGGATGTTTTTATTGAATTAAAGGAATGCATGTGCAGGGCTCCAGCTTTAGGTATGGCTGACTGCACGAAGCCTTTCACATTGTTTTGTCATGAACGTGATGCATGTTCCTTGTCTGTCTTGACTCAAGCCCATGGTGGCATTAACGGACCAGTAGCATATTTTTCAGCTACTTTGGATCCGGTCGCAGCAGCACTGCCAGGGTGTTTGCGTGCCGTAGCAGCAGTTGGTATTAGCCTAACCCACAGTGAAGGAATAGTGATGGGTCATCCTTTAACAGTCATGGTCCCTCACTCAGTCGAGATACTTCTGACACGTTCCCGAACACAGCACATGACTGGTGCTAGGCTTACAAGGTACGAGACAATAATTTTGGGTTCACCAAATGGTCAACTGAAAAGGTGCACTACGTTGAATCCAGCAACCTTGTTTCCCAGTGAGAATGTCAAAATTGAGAACGCTGAAGACGTCGAGCACGACTGTCTTCAGGTGACTGAATTTTGTACAAAACCAAGACCTGATATCAAAGACACCCGGTTGGAAGAAAATGATCAAGTCCTTTTTGTTCATGTTTAAGAGATGCACTGGGAATATTGAAAGTAGTATATGCTGTATGTACGATAACAGGTGTTCTGGAAGCATCTTGGCTTCAAGGAGTTTACTCTGCACAAGTAGCGGAATTGGTGGCACTTACTAGAGCTTGCCAGCTTTCCGCATTAATGAAAGTCACCATTTATACTGACAGTCAGTACGGATTTGGAATAGTGCATGACTTTGGACAATTGTGGTCACAGAGAGGCTTCATGACTTCTTCAGGATCACCAGTGAAAAATGGTGAAAGAATAAGAGAGTTGTTACATGCCATTCAGTTGCCAGGAGAAGTTGCGGTGGTAAAGTGCAGTGCACACTCAAAATCACAAGACTACGTTTCCTTGGGAATCGGGTATGCAGATCAAGTCGCAAGGTTTTGCGCATTGAACTGTATATTGCTCAGGGACGAATGGAACTTGATAAATGAGCCAGAACTTGAACCAAGCGAAGCCTTTGCCCTAAAGGTTGTAGATACAATAGATGAATTGAAGTCTTTACAGAACGATGTTAGTGAAGATGAGAAACTCTCATGGAGTAAATTGCAATGTGTAAAGAAACCAGATGATTTGTGGGTCTCAAGTGAAGGGAAATTGGTTCTGCCTAACAGCCTGTTGACGCAATTGGCCAGATTCTACCATGGACAGGCTCATCTTGGAAGGGACGCCATGGTCAGACTATTCACTTCAAAACTGATTGGTTTAACCCCAAATTCCGCCAAGTTGCTGAAGCAGTTTGCCATCGTTGCATCATTTGTCAACAAATGAATGCGGGGAAAGGAACAGTAGTAAATTTGAGCCACATTGGGAGAGCTGGAGGTCCATTCAGCAGGATGTAAATGGATTTTATTGAAATGCCTGTGCATGGAGGCTTGAAGTATGCGTTGGTGATTGTGTGTATTTCTAGTAACTGGATTGAAGCATACCCCACACGTAGAAATGACAGTCTCACAGTTGCCAAACTACTTTTGAGGGAACTAATACCACGTTTCGGATTCCCGATCTCTTTAGAATCAGATAGGAGAAGTCACTTCAATAACGAAGTAATAAAATTACTGTGTGCAGCGCTGAACATTGAGCAAAAGTTGCATTGTAGCTACCGCCCTGAAGCCTCAGGTCTAGTGGAGCAAATGAAGGGCACATTGAAGTCAAGGATGGCGAAAATATGTGCATCAACAAACTTGAAATGGCCTGATGCATTGCCCTTGGTGTTAATGTCTATGAGAAACACCCCTGATAGGAAATCCTCATGGGCAGAGCCATGAGACTTCCAGCAGTTCCTGCAAATGCTCTTTTGACTATTACAGATGATATGGTATTGGACTACTGCAAAGGTCTAGCTGATGTGGTACGCTCTTTTTCTCACCAGGTGGAGGTAACCACCTTGCCACCGATCCAAGGTCCAGGACACTCCCTGAAAGCAGGCGACTGGGTCGTGATAAAGAAGCACGTGAGTAAGTCGTGTCTGGAACCTCGTTGGAAAGGGCCTTTCCAAGTGATTCTGACGACTACTACCGCTGTAAAGTGTGCGGGAGTTCCCAACTGGGTTCACGGCAGTCACATGAAAAGGGTGACGTGCCCCACAGAAGAGGAAGTTGAAGCACTGAAATCACCAGTGACTGAAAAGAAAGTACCAGGCACCGAGACAAAGCAACGAGAACCTGGAGGTGAACAAGCAGAATTAGAGGAAGGAGAGATACTCTCTGAGGAAGATACAGCCGATCCATTTGAGGAGAACGGAGGAGAGACATCAGAAAGTGACGGAGACACTGAGGGTGACAAAGAGCCTGCAACAAGCGAAGAAGCAGGAGAGCCTGATCAGAGGAGGTCTTTCCCAGAAGCAGACGATACAGGAAAGGAAAAGGAAAATCTGATCGACCTCCTGGAGGAAGAAAAAGAGGAGGGACAAAGTGAAATCGCTCAACCCCTTCCGGAACCGGTTGTAGGTCCCTCAGGTGAAAACAGTGCGAAACGGAGGCAAAGTATATCACCAGTGAAACTAAGGATTAAAGAAATACCAAATGAGAATGAAGAACCAAAGTTGAAAGAGAAAAGAAAAGAAGTATCTGTCGCAATAGCAACACCAAGTGAAGAGACAGACCTGACCAAGGAAGAAAGCACCCGTGAGAGAGAATCAAAGGGAGATGCAAAATTGAAAAGAAAAAGAATACTGAGCAATGGGTATTCTGGTCCAGAGTGGGCATACATAGCCGCTAACAATTGGTCAGACGAGTTCTTATCTCTCAGTCTTGAGAAAAGAAGAGGCAGAACTTCACTTTGGCACTTGAGAAGTGAAACTCCATGAACTTTACTGAATGAGACATTGATAACCTGATTTACTTTTAAACCGGCTAAGACATTGCTAAACTTGATTGACTCTGAAACTGATTTTAAGACAAAGTTGCTAACCGATAAGAGACAAAGCTGCTAAAGAAAACCGTGTGAATATTGAACTTGTTCAGCCTTGTATATATCTGCAAATCCGACTTGATAAAGTATCTTTAACTTTCTGATTCTATACAGATCGTGACAGGCTACTCTACACAGGGGCATAAAATGAAGTGTTGTAAATACATGTGTATAGGTCTAATAACTGCATGCGTACTAATCATTGTAGCAATAGTTATTGGAATGCATGGAAGGGACGGATGATGCTTTTACTTCTAGACCTGCTACTACTACTGAACTAACAGCTTTAAAGAAACTCGAACAAGATGAAAGGCATCTGCATGATAAAAAGGAACTTTCATCTAATGTTTTCTATCGCTTGCTGAGTGAGTATGTTGAGACCATGGATGCGAAAGATTGTTATGTGTGCACACAAATACCTACCTCAGTAGTGGAAGGGGTGACATACCATAGCATGCCTCTTACGTATGGAATTACATGTAGTATAATAATGTCCAGATTTTATGGTCAGCAGTACATTCACTATTTTTACTCTAATTATGATGTTACATTTGCATATTTCCCCATAATCGAGTACCTGAGTAAAGTGGCCAGAGATTATTATATAAAATTGATGAGGGGCTTCTTTGAGCCGTTGTCACCTTTTCACACAGCTCACGCACATAGAGAGAACCTTACATGCTTGCTTTCACCACTGGAGATAAACTTCTTAGATCGCACTGACAATAGGAGGAAAGAAATGAATGAGGAATTAGAAAGGGAATTACACAAAAAGACATCTGTAGATAACTATGCTTTTGCTGCAATAAAGACACAAGGAAAAATAGCTTTAGATACATTACACGTAGGGAGATTCTGTATACATAGACATAAATCATATTATGACACAGTTTTTGTGGGAACGAGTGAATGTAAACACACGTTTTTGTTTCAACCTAAATGGACGTTCATGCTGAATGGACAAGACCCAGTTATTCCAGGGATATACTATATTTGTGGACTTAACACCTATTATCGTCTTCCTAAAGGATGGTATGGGAGATGTTATTTGGGAATAATATTCCCAAAGATTTATCAACTAGACGACTCAAAGAAATTTCCAAAGCTGTCTGAATCACATCATTTTCAGAAGAGAGAGACAGCTTCTGGTGTGGTAGGAGATATATTTGGAGCTTTGATTCCTTCAGTGGGAGTCATATTGAATTTAATAAAAATACGAAAGTTGTCTACTATTGTGGATAACATGCTGACAAAATTCTCAGGAGCTATAATCCTGATGGACGCTGAACTTGCTGCAGAAAGAGCTATGACTCTTCAAAATCGGCTTGCCTTAGACATTCTTTTAGCAAAGGATGGCGGCGTTTGCAAAATGCTTGGTACTCGCCACTGTTGTACATATATACCGGACAGCAGTGGGCGAATTCGAAAGATGCTTACAAACTTAACTAACGAAAGTACAGATTTAAAGGAATTGAAGGAACCAGGAGTATGGGAGAAGGTTGGAAAGGGATTTGCTTCGGTGGGAAATTGGCTCAGCAACATTTGGAACGGATTGTTACTAAAAATAATAAAGGGAATATTAATAATATTAATTTGTTTATTAGGCATTTGGGGAATATGGAAAGCTATCAAAATGTTGAAAGCAAGGAACAAAAGGAAAAGAGAAGAGAAAATAGAAAACAAAATAGTAGAAATATACAGAGAAAAATCAAAGGGAACCAAAAGAAAGAGGGAATTGACTGAAATGCCAAATTATTAAAACATAATTTTAATGGAATAAAATTTGTGGGAAGATTTGATGTGATGACATAATTAGTCATCAGAGGAGGGATTGATGACGCAGAAAAAGAGGGTCCTACATATATTCATATATGTCATGTAACCAAAATCGTATAATGTAGTGTGATTTTAGAAAAGAAAAATAATGTACGGGGGAAATTGTGCCCTCGGGGTAGTTCGCCAATATTATAAACGTGCTTTATTAATCACGAAGAATTGAAAAGTGTAGAAATCCGTCATAATTGCAAATGTGTGCCATGATTTCTTATTGAAACTGTTTGTGCTTAGCTTAAATTTAGTAGAGGCTTTGTCCTAGTTGCCTGGTCTCAAATTCTAACTGCATGGCTTTTCCTTGAACTAATGTAACATATATTCTTGCTTGAAGTTGTATTTTTCCAGTAGAAGATGACTAATACACTTATCTCCAAGGTTTCGTACTAGGCCGGTTTCATCCCCTCTGATCCAAGGTCAGTCTGCAGGTGCGGACAATGAGGGTATAGATATCAAAATAATTGGCAAACCTTGTTACAACTTGTGTTCCAAGGCTCCAAGGACAATGTATGCATAAAAGAGTGCTAGTAGAAAGACATTTTCATTGGTCAATTTGAAGCTACCCTATGAACCCTCCAATGGAAGACCCTGCAGAATTTGGAATGTTTCTTACTTAAACCCACTGGACAAAGAGAAGTCAGCCATTTTCCTTGATGCCATCTTTGAAGCCAAACGCCAGACGCCATCTTAGATGACATCTTGATGCCCTTTTCTCTATTGCTGAGAAAGAGACTTTTGAGAATTCTCACCTTAGAGACTTTAACTTTAATTTACCCCATCTTGCCCATGCAGTAATTTTGCCCTATTCTCCTTGCTGCTGCAAGGAAACTTGCCCTTAACTTTGCCCCTTTAAAATTCTGTCCCATGCTGATCGAACCGGTACGTGAAGGGCGAAGACTTTCTTGAATGCTGATTGAAATTGGTAATTATGAAAGGATAATTGTATTATGCATTGTGTTTTTCCTTTTAGGTACCAACTGCTATTTTGATAGGACCCAAGCTATAAGTTTTCCAAATTTGTGTTGACTAAATTAGTTTTGCATGAAGCCCCACATGCCAATGCTAATTAGAGGTTAGTCGAGGTATGAACTTGATGCACCATGTTGAATTGAAATCTTGTCATGCTGACCAATGTACGAAATTAGTCAAATTCAGTTGCTTATATTAGTGATTTGTATCGCCATAACTGAATGTACTATTATTCAGATATTTCGTAGATTGCGTTTCTTCCGCCGCTATGGACAGCTAGTAATGTTCGTATACATATATCATTTGGTTTTGAGACTTATATATATTGTGCTAGCTTTGTTAATATAGGGAAATAAATTCACTAACTTTTAATAAACCGGTGTGGTTATTCATGACTGAAAGGTCTTGGTGCGTCAAAATATCAACTGTTATTGATTCCTAATGTGTTATTTTTTATCTACTAATTAAATATTGGCTATCGCGTACAACAGTTATTGATTATTGATTAAAGTGACCCGACTACTCAAGGATGAGGAAAGCCCAACTCGGCTAAATGGTTCACCGACCTCCAACGTGTCCAGGTACAGGTAATTTATAAGGGCTGGACGCGTTATCACACTCACTTGTCATGGGGGCTTGGTCCTCCGCCTCTCACAATAAGTGCAGGGATTTCTGGGCCAGGTAGTCCCCGCCGCCTGTCCCCGTGTCCCTTGTCAAAGAGCCAGTGGTGTTCGAGAAGGCCCCTTGTCAAAGTCAGTAGACAGGATAGTGTTTATCATTTGAACCCTGTTTTACATCGTTTGTAATTTCTCCATGTTCGTTTACATTTTCATGAGTAGCATTTAAGTGTCTGTAGAATAAATATGCATTCCTTTTAAAGAAAAAGCACTGGATAAGTCGTACCACAGAAGTGACACAATCCTTGAGCCTAATATGAGACAGAGATTGGAACCGAGAGGGGGATGCTACAAAATGCAGTGACTTCATATTAAGTCTGTGGTTAAGGACCTAACAATGTCTCAAATCGGTGTAATACACATAGAACATTGTTAAGAAACATGAGAACAGACTGGAAAAGTATTGTTTAAAGTTAAGTTCACTTTTAAGTTAGCTGCTAACAGGTACCTACATGAATCGCTTAAGCCAATAACGTAGACTTTTGCGAGACATGTAACTGCACAAGACTGGCATGAAGAAATGTGCCTGCAATGCATGGTTATATAACCCTATAAAGTGTAAATACAAACGCAAAATCAGTGATTATTGATTGTTATCATGTTGTCTTCTGAGTCCTGAACCTCTGTTCCCTGCTACTTCCCTAAGTAATCCAAAGACCATTCTGACCCGTTATCTTGAAGGTCAAGAGCTAAAGTAATGTACTTTATGCTCCGTTTTGGGTCCAGTAGTGAGATGGATGTGGGATACCAGACATAAAAGGATCTGACTGATACAACTGAATTCCTGGTTGCCCTAGGACCCCCAGAATCATTTTGCACACTAACAATTATGTACTTAGGGAAAACGATTTAGGTCACATATGTCAGTGACAGTTTTGTGGGAGCTTATGGGAGAAAGTGGGAGTTTCTTCTGGAGGTGGGAGTTTCTTCTGGCACTTTGAGACCCTATGAGTGATTAGCAGCACTCTATAAATCCATGATTGATTGATTGATTGAGGTTCTTCAGGCAAATTAAACCAGTCGCTGCATCTTTATGTACCTGTGGCTTAAAAGAAAGCATATTGTGAAAGATGATTCTGAAGTTATGGAGCTAGGAAGAAATGGGGGGAGTATGCTTATCACTGGTGGCCATCAAGCATCAGACCAATAATACAATAAATATTTAATGGTAATCTATAATTTTGAACATTAAACAAAAAGTCCCTACCTCCATTATTTTCTATGGGTGTGTGTTGCCATGTGTGGTGCTTGACTTACTCAAGGCTGGGATGAAGTACATGTACTAGTGTTTTGAAACCTTTAAGGCTGTACTAACGTAAGGAGTGTAGGTTGTGAACAACAATGAGCTTTTGTGGATGGGTGTTTGTAATAGTTTGTCCCTCCCTAAACCCCTCCTTCAATTCCCCTAATCCCTCTATTTTCCACCCACTCTCCACTTCTACATTTATTACTAAAACATTGGCATAAGTGAGCAGAGAGCTCCACCACCGGGACAGTGATTTCTGCAAAGAAAAGATGGGGGGGTGGAGGAGGTTAGTGAATCCACAGATTAGTGAATAGTGTTAGTTTGTAAGTAGTGCTACAGTAGTACTACATCACATACTAATAAATGCATTTTTTCCTGGTCCCTATTCCATGTCCCTATATCCTGGTGGACTATTGAGGGACTCCACACGGAAAAGACTTAGGTGCAGATTTAAGAAAAGTGGCACTACACCCAGTGCAGTGCCACTTTCCTTGCGCTCCTTAGCGCTCCCCTACTGCCACCATGTGTGCACCGTATTTGAAATACGGCACCCCATGGCGCAGGGAAGGGGGCAATAGCGTCAGAATTTTTGACGCTACTATTCATGGTTTGTGCCAAATTATTGCTGCTAACCCTGAACAGTACATAGAGACCATGTTGTAACCAATGGTCGGCCTCTTTTTAATGCCTGATCTGAGCGGGCGTTACAAATGCAGTGAAAAATGACGCAAAGAAATCTCTTTGATTTCTTTGCGCCATTTATTTGGCCCTCCTAATGGGGGAACATCCCCTTTGCATTCATTATACCTGGCACACATTTATATGGCGCAAGGGGGTTACAAAGTGGCGCAATGCATGCATTGTGCCACTTTATAAATATGGCGGGGTGTTTTGGGCCGTCTAACACCACATTAGCGTAAAAAAATTACTCTAATGTGTCACTAGATGGTGCTAGGCCCTCTTAAATCTGGGCCTGAAGAACTAAATGACAAGGAGGAACACCACCTAAGTGCGTTTCTAAAAAATGGGTTCAGACAACCCAGGACAATCAACTCAAGAAGTTTCAAATGCTTGAGGTGTGAGACTATGTTGAAGGCTTTAGCAACATCCTGAAGTACATCAGCGGTATTGCTGCCTGCATAAAATGTCATTTGTAGATCATTAATGATGACAGTCCAGGAATAGTTTGATCCGGCATTCAGTCCTGCCTTCAAGGGTGAACAAAACAGAGAATGATCACCTATTTGTAGATTGCAGAGGCCCGAATTGAATGAATATAAAATATCAATGTCCTTTAGCATTGGTCGCTGTATTGCAGATCATGTGTGAGGAGCAACTGTAATCACAGAAAATGTTTTTATTTTGAGATTATCACGTGCTTCCAATCATGAATGTGTGTCAAGATTATATTTGTTCTTGTTGAGGACAGGTTGATGGACTTTGGTTTATGTAATTCTCCTGCTGTGTTTAAGCATTTCAGGAATTACGTCTTATGGGAGGACACAGTCTTTACTGGAATATATGTAGGCATTTTGATTTATTCACATTGCCCAATACATTTAAAGGAAGCGCTACAATGTTGGTGAGATAGGCAGTTCACTTGTGAAACAAAAGAATGCCAATTCCATAAAGAAATGCACAAAGTTTGTTCGACACGATTAACAAGATTGAGCAGCATTTTATTTTGGCAGCAAAGAATAGGCATTTGAGCAACTGAAGACAATTGTTTGTTACCATACAATACTAAAATGAGAGCTGTGTTACCATGTGTGTTTTTATAAAAGATGCACCCATCACCATTGCAGTCAGAGAAACTAAATAAATATTTCAGCAGGATCTAGAACCTCTATGATTCCTTTTTTAAATTTTTTATTTATTTTTATTAGAACACACAGCGGGGTACATGTTTGCAGCACGGAAACATAGGTACATCAATGTTGTCATACAGAATAAAGACACATTCTCATCAATTATCATAATTTGTAATTTTTTAGGTCTCATATAGAATTAATTATTTAGCTAACATATTCTCTGGGCCTAAGAGCCATGCAGCAAAGGGTGCCCAAACTCTAGTGAGTCTTTTGCCGGCCGCAGCTCCTTTTAGTTCATACAGACTATTCTCCAGGTGATACATAGATAAAAGTCGTGAAAGCCATTGATTAAATCGTGGGGGGTCTACATCCCGCCACAAAGCTGCTATGCAGCTGCGAAATACCGACATTGCTATGAACAGGAACTATCTATCTCGACTGTTACAGGCTGAATGATCAACTCCCAACAAAACCATTTGAGGTGTCAGACAGATTGCCTGTTTCAAGATTTTCTTCAATATATCGGATATCCCGGTAATCAAACTTTCCAATTTTTCACAGTCAAAGAACATATGACAGAGATCTGCTTTCGGGCAACCACATCGTGGACAAATGGTTCCCACCGTTTTACCCCAGCTCGCAATCTTAGCAGGTGTGTAATGTAGATTATACAATACCATAAAATGTTGAGCTTGCGGGCCTGCAGACAGTAAGACCGTCCGTGCCATTTCCATAGACTCACAAACCTCTGCCTCTTTAGCTCCAACCCGTCCTTCCCATTTTTTGACAAGTAAAACCAGCTCATCCTGTATAGCGTTTAAAAGCAGTGGATACAGGTGTTTAATGCCGCAGCTAGTGGGGTATTGTGAAACTTCCATTAGCTTTATCTTGTCTGTGCGCCAACCTTGGGTCATACTAGTTAGTAAAACGGCTCTAATCTGTAGAAACTTTAAAAAATCTCTTTTTTCCAGCGCAAATTCCACGCTCAGTTCCTCAAATGATTTAAAGTGGCTGCCAGAATGGAAAAGGTCACCGACTTTATGAATGCCACGATTACTCCACCTCAGACAATAGTGGTCTTTAAATATCGCTGGAAACGTTGGGGTATTCCACAGGGGAGAGTAGTAGCAGATTCTTCCTATACCTATCTTGCGCTTAACTTGAGTCCATGCCTTAAATGCAGCATAAATTACCTTAAATTTAACCTTTTTGTAATAGCTGGGTTCCAAAATCCACAAAAAAACTGCATCTGCTTCTTTGCCCAAAATCAGGGTATATATCGAAGGGGGAGCATCTTGCCCGGATCTATCCGTAACATAAAGTGCCTGTGCATACTACAGCACTGCTGCCAGATAATAAAGTTTAAAATTGGGGAGTGCCCACCCCCCTTTCTCTCTTGGAAGAGTCATATAGTGGAAAGCCCGGTGCGGCTTTGTATAGGACCAAATAAAGCTATTAACCAATCCCTCTATTAGTTTGAACCAGTCCTGCTCAATCTCTAGCGGTACTTTGGGTAGAAACACCATTTTAATCACGTTACACCGTCCCATGAGTGATAAGTGTAGGTTGTTAATGCGAGCAAGATCTTTCCTAGTCTTCGTCAAAATCGGGGCCATGTTTATTTTCACCACTTTGTCGAGGTTTGCTGTAAGTTTAACACCTAGATATTGAACCTGTGTCTGTACCCGCTCATCCTTAAAATCTACTGATTCATTCACCAACATTTGGAATTTACTTTTGTTCAACAAATAGCCAGATCTTTTCCCAAACTGTAGGGCTTCCTGCTCTATTTCCAATATGGCAGTCCTGGGGTCCGTGGTAACCACCGCAATATCGTCTGCATATGCTAAGATCTTAGTACACCCCCCTCTCAATGAGACTGGAATGATCTGATCATTCTCCTGATCAAGGGGTCGATATATAGTGCGAAAAGCAATGGTGAGCACGGGCAGCCTTGTCGCGTACCTCTCTGAATACTGATTGAAGTCGATTTTAGCCCGGCAACTTGTATCGTAGCTGTTGGTTTATGGTAGAGCTGTTGAATTGCTTTAACAAACCCAGGACCAATGTTGTTTTTACGCAGGACAGCCCATAAAAAGGGCCAATGAACCTGATCGAAGGCTTTTTCTGCATCGGGCAAAGATTACTGCCATGGGAAGCTTGGCTGTTGCACTAGCGTCAAGTAACGTGATAACCCGTCTTATATGATATGCAGTGCTCTTCCCCGGGTTAAAGCTATGCTGCCATGGAGATACTAAACCTGAGATTACCAAACTCAGGCGGCTAGCAAGCATTTTAGCATAAATTTTGGCATCACTGTTAATCAACGAAATTGGGCGATAGGAACCAGGCTGGGAGGATTCCTTGTCCTTTTTCAGAAAGACTACTATCTTGGCCTCCCCGCAGGATGCCGGTTGAGGGACCCCTGCCTGTACTTCGATAAATAGGCTAAGCAGCTGTTCATATCTCCACAATTTTTTTTTAATAAAATTCTAGTGGAATTAAATCCCCCCCTGCCGCCTTCCCGCTTGCCAGGGTGCGAGTTGCTATATCCAATTCTTCCAATGTCATGGGTGCTTCTAAAGCTGCCTTATCTTACTCTCTCAACTGGTTTATATATCTCATTGCCCGTAGCGTCAATCCCTTCCTCTTCTAGGGGCTGTTCTTCCTGGGTATATAATTTTTGATAGAATCGTCTAAAGACTTCCATGATCTCTGGGCCGTTGTGTACCAGCCGCCCCTCTTCATTAATTAAACTTTTAATGTTCCCAAATACCTGCTTTTGTCTTATTCTTAAGGCCAGCTGTTGGCCAACTTTCCCACTATACTCATAGCATTTCTGGCGATATACAAAACATTTTGCAGTGACCTTATCCATACAAATCTTAGTGGCTTCTGCCTTAATGATATTTACCTCACACAAAATGTCAGAAATCTCTACTCCACTACAGATCACCTCTCCTAGTCGCTGCTCTTCTATAGCCAACTTTGTCTGAATTAATTTTAACTGATCCCTGCGTATTTTCTCCTTTCTTAACCCATAGCTCAAGGTTTCTCCTCTGACAGCAGCTTTAAATGTATCCCAAAACTGTCTGGCAAGGAGCAGAGCCCTGATTTATCTTAAAGAATTCCGGGATCCATTCCTTCATTTTTTGGATATACCCTGGATCAGCTAATAGTGCCCTATCAAATGTCCAAGATCTGGGCTGCGGACCCTTTCTCCCAATCTCCATAGCCAAAACCAGTGGGTTATGATCTGATATGATTCTAGGAAGTCTGTTGACCCTTATTTGATTTTGTAGAGAGGCTGTCACAAAAAAGTAGTCTAACCTAACTAGCTTCTATGTGGGGCAGAGAAAAAGGTGAACCCTGGATCCTGCGGGCAACACAACTGCCAGGCGTCGATCAAGCCATGATTAATGGCCAATGACTGAAGTGCCCTGAAAACTTTATTCTTTCTACCCAGGTAGAGTGTTTGTTCCTGAATGGGTTCTTTATTATCTAAATGTATATTGAAATCTCCACACATTATAACAGGCGCTGCCCAAGTCGTAAGTTCTAAGTTAAGCGATTCCAGTATCTCTGGATCGTCTGTGTTGGATCCGTAAATGGAGCATATAGTGAACCTTAGTCCCTTAACCGAACATTCCAACAGAGCCAGCCTGCCGAATTTATCAGCAAATTGTTTATGTATAACCAAAGTTCTGATCCGAGTTAATATCGCAACCCCTCTAGTGGTTGTGTGTTGATGTGTAAAAGCCGCTAGATTCCACCCATAAAACTCCATTAGCTGCTTTTGTGTGCCTGGAATATGTGTTTCCTGCATACAAATAATATCAACGTTCCATGACTTGAAAACCTCTCCTACAACTGCCGCTTTTTATTATTATTAAGCCCACAGACATTTACTGTGGCAATACGTATTTCACTTTCCTGCCCCATTTTTATGGATGTTGATCCTTCTGGCTCCCCTATATGCCCCATTCAACTTTGCTGCTTTCACAACCTGACCCCTTTTCCACTGATAAGAGCCATCCACACTCCCCCTGCTGTGTGTCCCATTATCCTTTTTGTCCCTGTACCCCTCCCAGCCCCCTCTAACCCACCCCCCTACCCCTAAAAAAAGAAAAGAAAAAGAAGGGTGCGCCCTCCTCTAACCCACCCCCCAACCCTTACCCCTACAAATGGAATCACCAGGCTCCTGAGCCTGTAAGATGGTATTTATCAGTCCTGTTAGCCCACCCATACGTAAAACACCTTCACACATCTATGGCTTGCCAATCCTTACACGCGGCCCCTCCTCTTCACCCTCCCAATACCCTCGACCAGAAACAAAAAAAAGATAAATAGATATGAAAAAAAAATAAAAAAAGGGGGAAAGAAAACGGAGAGAAGGGGGAGTTTGGCTACCCCCAATCAGTATCACATACACTTACATATAAATGGCCATTCAAGGCAAACCATCCCCCCCTTCTCCCGTACCCCCTGCACTTCACCGGTTTTCAGTTGCTGTACATATTCCCCTGCCTTAATTTCTGAGAGAAAAAATCTTGTGGTTGTTTTATAGATAACTTTGAGACGCGCAGGACTTAACAAGTAGGCTTCTGCCCCCAACTCTTGGAATTGAGCAATCATCTGCCTGAGTCGCCACCGTCTCTCTACAGTGGCATGCACAAAGTCTGGCCTGCTAAAGAATGATACACTTTCCACCATCACCTTTGAATTGGGGCGGGTCTTTTCAAACACAGCCTGTCTCAATAAAAAATTACCAAAATACACTATGATAGGCCGTGGATAGCTCTGGTCTCTACCAGTGGAAGTCAATGCTTGTTTTTTCCTCATTAACGGGAAAGGGTGTGCTCTCTGAATCTCCTTTTCCCAATCCCACCCAATCAGATCTGGGAATGCTTTCTTGAAAAGTGAAGCCATGAAGGCCCTAGTATCCTGCCCCTCGAGGTCCTCCGCTATACCCAAAATCCTCAAATTATTCACCCGCTGGCGGTTTTCCACGTCTTCCAGTTTCCATTGAATATCCGAGATCTGCTGCCCTTGTGTCGTCGTCTGTACAGTTGCTGCTCTGACTTCAGTCTCCAACTCCTCGGTTCGAGTCTCCATGGTGGCGATGCGTACACCAATGTCCTGACAGGATTTAACCACTTTTTTAATGGATAGTTGTAACTGTTTCTTTGCTGCTTTCATTTTCCTGCTCTCCCTCTGAGCCTGTTCATGATTCTGAACCATTGTACGGTAAATAAGATCCAACGAGGGAGGCTCTGCAGGGCCATCCATGGGAGGGGGCACTAGAGTATTGCAGGCCGAATCTCTTTTCAAAAAGGCCTGTTGGGTAGCCGTATAATCCCACTGCATTTCACCATCCTCCTCTCGAGGCTTAAGCGGATCTCTCCTAAGCTTGGCCCCTGAGTTGCCTCTAATATCAGTCTGCCCAGCTGATTTTCTTCTGCATGTTGAGTAGTTAGATACCCAGATACTTGCTGCAGAGCTACTTTCAATATCTGAGTCTGTTAAAGGAATTTCCTCGTCTAAGTCTGAGTCTCTAGACTGATCAGAGAGAGATAAAAAGCTCTCTGCTGTATTAAATGGCCCCTGATCAATGTTTGCTGGTTTCGCCTCTTTCCCCCTCTGGGCTGAGGCTGGTGGAATAGTCTCATATGTCGTTGAGTGCTTGGCCATACCCTCAGCCTGTTGCGAGTATGACTTGCTGCTTAAGGCACGAGATTGTACTTCGTATTTCTCTGGATTAGACTCCTGAGGCCCCTGATTTGACTCTTTGGGTTCCTGCTCAAATAACTTCTCGCTCCTCACTAGGGGGGACCACCACCTCCCCGCTATTTCCTGGACTTGTACTGATAGTCTCTAGGCTGGGTGGCTCCCTCCCCCCTGCATCACATATAGGAGTAAGCACTTCAAGAGATATAGCTGCAACAGGTACCTGCCCACCATCGACTCCTGGCACACTGGATTGCGAGTCACGTGCTGCCTTTTCCGTGGACATTTGCTTAATCCGCATCATGCTGGTAAACATTGTCAGAACCAAGTTCCTTACGTCTTTTTCCATATCAGTTGTTTTCTGCAGGCCCCCCTTCAAGTGAAGACTGCTGTGCTCCTTCAATCCGGGGACCGGTAGCTTTTTGTCCTTTCTGGTTCCTCCTGGGTCTTGGTTCTGCTGTGCCCGTAGGGAGCGAGGGGTCCAGCTCAACTTCGGCGCCATCCGGGCGTCCCACACGCCCCACACGCCAACTACTACCACCAGGAAACGGCGGGGATCGCACTCGGTCGGGAGGAGAAGGAGCGCTTTTTCACTTTTGGAAAATCTAACTATAGAGCAAGGTTTAATAATTACCTTGACTAATAATTAATTGACTGATAATTTTATCAGGGAATTATCTGCTTGCACGAATTAATTTGTTATTGTCAACAATCCAAAGATACCTCTAGTTACCACAAATATGATTTCTACAATAATGCTTTAAAAGTTTTTATCATTTTTTATGTTACTGAAAAGAAAATAATTTTGAATCATTTATATAACATTTCGCTCAAACACTCAAAATTATTATACCATGTCATCTAAATACTTTATTCGGCTGAGTTCCAGCCATAGCAGTCACAAATATAAAATGTAAAAACATTAAAAAAAATAAAAAAATTACAAGCACTAAGATCAGTACAGAACACAATTTCTAAAAAAATTCAGAACACGCAATAGATTCAGACAACAGAATTGACACATCATACTGGGTGCTCTGTAGAGAAGACAATGGGTTTAAAGAACAGTCCTCAATATCTAGATCTTACTTTTATATCACTCAATAAAAAATTTAAAGCAGCATGGATAAAACTTTGGTTACCCAGGAGAAGCAAAAAGACAAATGCTGCAGCATGAGTTCCTAGTGTGCATAAGACAGGACGCAGAAACTGCATTCTCTGAAGTGCATAGAAAGTGCAAAACAACACAAAGTATACCACGTATGTTATTCTTCATGTCCGTCTGATATGATGTCCTAACTAATTAGTACTAAAAGTGAATGACATTTTCACACATTATGATAGGCATAATAAGGAAAGGTTAATATTGAAAAATATAAAAGAGCCTAAGCCTAAGTCTATAACAACTAATGTTAATGATCAAGATGATACTGTGTCTGTATCAGATAAGGGTTTATCTGGTGCTTATGACCAATATTATCAATCACTTTATTGAGAAAGTTCTCACTAGTCTCATGGACACTTATTTTTAAGATATTCCATGAAGGATGTAGATCCTTTGGATTTTGGTAAATTGGAGGTAGACATATCTCTACAAGCGATACAAAATGTGATTTCATCTCTAAAAAATGGTAAGTCTGCTGGCCCTAAAGGGTTATTTATAGACTTTGGACCTCATTATGAGATTGCAGTCTTAAAACTGCTAGACTTGCCATGACGGTCAGAACGCTGCATTTCTGGCAGTCCAACTGCCATATTACAACCCTTATGGCTGGATCACCACGGGACCACCACCACCACCAGGAACATGGTTCTGGACGGGGTGACGGCGGTCGGAGTCAAGGTCTGCCATGGCGGTGCTGAGTTCAGCGCCGCAGTGCTGATCATGAGTCCTCTTTTCACCAGCCGTTTCATGGCTTGGTCACTGCCATGAAAAGGCTGGCAGAAAGGCGGTGCTGAGGGCCAAAGGGGGCCCCTGCAATGCTAATGACCATGTCGTTGGTATTGTATGGCTCCCTGCCCTGCACCCTCAGAATGTGCACTGTCTCGAATAGCACCCTCTGAATGCGCACTGTCTGCTACAGCAGACAGTGCGCATTCTGAGGGTGCTGGAGGCCCCTCTCTCTGCAACCACATTGGCCTTCTCTCCATGTGGAGCCGAGGCCAATGCCGCTGCACTGTTTCCACTGGGCTGACTGGAATAAATCTCCAAATATGGAGGTTTCCACTAGTCTACCCAGTAGAAACATCGTAATAGTGCCGGGGGAGACCGCCAGCTCTGCAGCAGTCTCCTCCCCACATGACTGGTGGGCTGGCAGTCGCCCCACCAGCCTCTGATAAGGCCTTTATTTCTCACTTCTCTCATTTTCAATTGTTTAAACTATTCTAACTAGTTAACACATTTATTTTTAGAGGAAATCGTTATGGAGCTTTTTAGAAGACTTGATAATGCTAATCCTTAAGCAAGATAAAGAAAATTGTTATTGAAAAATAAATTGACCTATTTCATTGATAAATAGTGACTGCAAGATTTATGCTAAAACGTTGACTTCTAGTTTGGAATTGTTTATCCATTTACTTATAAAGTGAGATCAAACTGATTTCATCAAAAGGCGCTTATTTTTGGGTAAACCCAAGCTCTTTCCTAACATTAGTTTGAGAGCTTCCTGATTTAACAAAACATAGCTTCTATTTCATTGTATGACAGGAAGGCTTGTGCCAGGATTCTTTATTTTTGGTTTAAGTCTCTATTTTAGTTTGAATTGGACATATTTTTAATATCCAAAATATACTTTTTATTGGTCCCAAACTTGTGTCTTTACTAACAGTACTTTCTCACCTTCTTTTTACCTGCAGTGAGGTAAAAGGCAAATTGCTGATGCTCACATCTGGTATTTGTGTAATTCCCACTTGATGTACACAATCTTTTAGATAATCTCCCAATGTCATGTTATGTACTGTGAGTTGTTGCTTCACAGCTAGGTTTGTGCTATATAAACACCAATACATACAAGCATACATGCATACATACATTCATACATATGCTTGGAACCTTTTTTATATTTTTTAAACACATTAAAGATGTTAGCTTTAAAGAAGATGCTACTAATCTTTCAGCCTATGCTAATGAGATGCAAATATATATGTCTGGTCCCGTATTTTTTTTCCCACCATTTCCATTATCAATCTGAAATAGTGTCAAGTTTTTATCACAAATCAAGGGTGCTCATGGTTTCTCAAGAGCAATGATAATCCACCTCTCTCTCCTCTGGTCAGCCTATATTCAGCACGACAAGCACCTCAGAATAATGCTACCCTGGGAAAAAAGGGAAGACACATAGGTGAGGTCCTTATGTCTATCTGGATCAGAAAGTCGCTGGATGTTTCTATTAACACATTGATATCAACTCTGCAAATACCAATAACCTCTCCAATGCCCATAACTCTGGATGGTGCTTACCTGGGTTTGGTAGAGGAAGCCCTGAAACTAACCATCCAAAATCCAGCAAAATGCTAGAGAAGCCAAAGGGGAGAAAGCCTGAGTCCATCAATGCTTCTGGCCTTTGAATCTTTGGTGAAGGGACCATAGAGATGATGGAACAATACCAAATGGTAAGTAGCAAAGGACTACAGGAATGCAGGGGGGAGGGAGAGGCTTAGAGTGAACTAACTGCTGAGGGAACAGAGGAAAGTGGAAACACAGCAAAGGTTTAGGAACGCCAAATAGGTGCAAACTTAGATGGAAGCAGGGAGCTCAACAACCATTTGTCAAGTGTCAACCTCCATTATTGCTGTCCTTTTAATGGACACTGCATAGCATAGACCAGATGTGAAATCAGTTCCCGACCCCACTGGTCTGAGCTTCTTGGCCTAGCTCCAAAGGATCATCACAGTCCCCATCTTCCAGTGCATCTAAGCCTGCATGTGTTTGCACCACTCTTGTTGTGTGTTAGACAGCTTAGGGAGGGATGACTGTAGGCCTGACCCAAAAATCTGAAGCTAATTGCTTAAAGTTCTTAGGAGTTGGGCTATTAGCTTAGTTGTAAACAGAAATTGATTTTTAGCGGGCCCCAGAAAACATCATATATCTTGGTATCTGCTGTACATAAGATTTTGAAACTTCTATTAAAATTATTGTATCCTCTATTAAGGAAAGGCAAAACTCTTTTTAACAGTTGTCACCACTTTATTTATCCAGGTGGGGTAGGTGTGATTCGCTTCAAATGATGCGTGCACCCAACTTTCTTTTTTTGTTAACCCTGACCCATTTAAAACTTCCTATTTATGTTTTTAAACATTAAAACAACAGTTCTCTTGACATTTTTATGGAATACAAAAGATCATGAGTTTGTTGACTAAATAAACCCCTTTTGTATTAGACTGATATCTCGAGATCATCAGTATAATAATAACAGTAGCTTACTGAGACAGGTTACTATGGAAACCCATTCCTTTGCTGTTTCTCTTTTTATCAAATATTCCATATGAACAATTGGCCATTAAAAAATACAATTTCATCAGTTGAATATAATTATGATTTATTATATGAATTTCTAGCTTCCAGAGAATCTGAAAGGAACGTTTTCCATCATTTGGCATAGTACAAATAGACAAATTAACAATATTTTTGTTTTCTGGTAAGACTGGAATGAGGAAAATGTTTTCCTGGGTTTCATAACTGTTGAAAGATTTATCTTTAATTTCTTTTTGTGACTTACAAACGCCCTTTACTTTACTAGATAGTGCTCTACCTTATAACATATAAGGTAGAGTGTGCACTACCTTATAACATGTATATGCTAATATGTTTGGTTATACAACAATTCCATGATTTACATGGACTCTCCCCTGGGCAATATTTCTACATTCTTCTGCAGAATGTATCTAGTTTGACTATGGAAGATAGCATCTGCAAAGATTCTCTTCTCTACAGAAAGTTATATCAATCATGTATTGAGTTGTAATGGTAAATTGGCATGCAGGCATCTTATCCTACTGAATTATGGAATAAAGTTCGGACAAAAGACATAAGCTGAATTTACCTCCTACAATTCCCAAATATACTCTAGGGTTTTATTTTTCTGTGGACATTAGTATTAATGTTAATGATTATAAAGCACTAAACATATTTATTTCTGTTGCTCTTCAGAAAATTACCACTTTATATTACCTTATATTTCATGGTGGAACGACATTTGTGACAATCACAAAAGTGATTGACATTATGCCCCAGAGATTATAAAGAGAGAGATTTTTTTAATACCATTAGCTAACGTTTGGGCACTCAGCTAAACCTTAAATTACCAGTTTGCAAAATGAAATTTTCAAACCTGTAATTTACTAAAAACCATTATATAATCTACATTAGTATTAACTTGTGTCCTTTTTTTCTCCTCACTTAATTTCATTCCACTAAAAAGTGCTCTGAGGCTTTCATAAGCTGTTCTTTTCATTAACCAATGAGTTATATTGAGCATATTGAAATATTATTTGCTCCCCCATGTAAATCAAGTGTATTTCACTGTATGATACAAGAATATCCTTGTCAGAATATAATCTGACATAGATATTGTGCCCATAATACTGTTTATAACAAATTACCTTACTTTAGTTAATGAGTGAAACATATACACCAAATAGCTCAATAGTTTTGATACGATACGTAAGACATCATATTTCTGCACATGACTTCTGACATTTAACTATTTTTCACATCAAATGATAGAGGAATAACAATCAATAAAACCTTCTTTGGTGGATTTGTATCACTAATTGTTTGATTGCAAGTGAATCCCCATTTGTAATTTGAACTGTAAATACACATGCAAATATGGAGAAGCAAGACATCGGTATTACTGGCTGCTGATATACACATTTTAGTTTACAGAGATACCAAATTATGATCCTCTCTGATGGTTTCAAAAGGAATCATACAGTAGATGTTCTAGGTACCTGGGAATCCAAGATGGTGGCCGGATTTCCCGGCTAATAGAGTCAATCAAAGGAGCATAATCAGATAGAAACGTATGACAAAGCATCAAGAGTAGCAGTTAAATCTTTACTAGAAAATATCAAATCATTTCCAGTTTCGGAACCACGAGAAGATGAGAAGAAGATGAATTCTCTGGAGTAATAGCAACAAATCCTCCAAAAATCAGAGAAACCTCTGGAAGTTATTGCAGCCTTAAAGTCTTATGAGGTTCATTGTGAGACTCGTTTTATATTAATTTCCTAATTATCAAAGGACTACAGATGTGGTTGCAGTCACCAGCCACTATTAAATTATTGTGGGCTGTTCTTCCTTGATATTGTTCGAAAATGTTGGATTACACTATACTGATAACATCTAAAAAGAACTTTCTACTTTCTCCATCATGCTCCAGTGATAATATTTCAATAACTATACATTTTTAGCACAAAAATATTACATTCTCCTCAGTTTCATGGATTCAATATTATGACAATACGAATCTTCAGAAGAGCAAATGAAGAACTAAGGGGCATATTTATACTTTTTGATGCAAAGCTGCGCTAACACAGTTTTGCATCAAAAAGATTAGCCCCGGCTTGCGCCATTCTACAGCGCCAGCTGGGCACTATATTTAAGGAATGACGCAAGCCGACGCTAAGCTTCGGCTAGCGTCAAAATAAAAGATACTAGTCTGGTGGGGGTGGTAGTAGGGGAGATGGAGGTTGATTGTCAATGTCTCTAGGCTGGTTAGAGGCAACAAAAATGCAGCTAACCAGCCGAGCGTCATTTCCTGATGCACAAACATCCATAACACATGACTCCTGCCTTATAAAAGACAGGAGTCAGGCCCATCACCCCAATGGCCAGCACAGAGGACAAGTGTCCCCTGGGTATGGGCATTGCACCCAGTGGCATGCAGGGGGCTCCATGTCAGGGCCCCCAATGGCACTTAAATTTTTTATTACAATTACTTACCTATACGTACTCTACTTACCTGGGATGGGGTTCCCCATCCTATGGTGTCCCTCTGGTGTGGGTGGGGGTGTACCTAGGGCTTGGGGTGGGCACCTGTGGGCCCATTCCATGGAGTTTGGTTAAGGAAATGGGTTCACAGGTCCCCTAACGCCTGGTCTGACCCAGGCATTAAATATTGGCGCTAAGCAACCATAATGCCATTATTTGGGTCCGCCTTCCACCCACGTATCATTTTAGCACGGGGATAAATAGGCGCTATGGGGACAGCACCATTTTATGGATGGGAATGCCGACTATGCATCTTATTGAAGCAATGTATGTTAATGCATCCAAAAAATGACGATAACTCCAATATTTTGACGATAGGCAGGTCTGGCATCAAAATATAAATATGGAGTTAAGTTTGCACGCCTTTGTTGGTAAAAAACTTGAAGCACAAATGGCGCAAACATAGTATAAATATGCCCCCAAATGTAGTCAAATCAGTTATGGCTTTCAGTCATTTATTGGAATTAGACATGCTTCTTTTGTTCCAAATTATCACATCAAACCTTTAGATATTTCGTGAGTACATGTACATAAAACACCATTATCTGTGATAAATGAAACATAAAATATGAGCATCACCTAAAAGGCACTGCGAGAATTAGAAAAACATTCAAGCACTGTAGCTAAAGAGGATACAACGTGTGTGATCATGCAAAACATACACAAATATCAGGAAGCGTAAAGTAAGGGAAGAGGAAAGGTGAAAAGATACTTAAAATATAAGGAAACAAGCAATTTATGGGTTCATAGAACCCAGAGTTCATAGAACACAGAACCAAAACCTGAGGTAAACAACAAAAACAGTCATATTAATGTCTTAAAAGCAGCAAGCCAAAGGCTAATAATATAATCTTATGAAAAACAGAACTTAATGCAGATAAATTAAAATCAAGATGCACCAGCATGCAAGATATCCAAATCCTCCATTTGACTTCTTCTAATGTAGTCCTTAGGATACGCTGGATCCTCAAAAGAGAGACTTTTCTCAATTATGTATAACCTCTAAAAAGCAGGAATGAAAAATGATATATCTTAAATTGAAATGTTTTAAGAGGGTCTTTAGAATGAGAAATCCTACTTTCAAACTCCCATTGCTCTAGCTAGATCTTGAAGGATGAATAAATTCAAGTCACCTGACCAGGTTAGTAGCTTTTTTCTTTTTTTCTTAATTTCTTTAGTTCATTTAATTATTTGCAGTAATTTAGAATATTGCAAGATTGGAAGCAAACATGGGAAAACACTTTGCCAGCATCAGAAAAGGTAAAGCAATTGCAGAAATACTGGCCTTACAAAAATACTTGTTTATGAGAGGCAGCAATGAAGAGTAATGACATTTCCACAGGTGATGTAATCAATTAATACTTTGACCCATATTTATACTTTTTGACGCAAAACTGCACAAACGCAGTTTTTGGTCAAAAAGGATAGCGCTGCCTTGTGTCATTCCAAGCGTCAGCCGGGTGCCAAATTGATGGAATCCAGCAAGCCGGCACAAAGGGTGGGCTAACATCTAGGAAAATGTGGGGGTGGCGGTATGGAGGAAGGGGGTTTTGCACCAAAAAATGACACTCGGCTGGTTGGAGGCAAACATAAATGCCTTTAACCAGCCTAGTGTAATTTCCTGAAACAAAATCATCCATACCACATGACTCCTGTCTTCTAAAAGACAGGAGTAATGCCAACCACCCCAGTGGCCAGCACTGGGGATAAGGGTCCCCTGGGCATGGCCATTGCACCCAATGCCATGTAGGGGGTCCAATTTCAGGGCCCCCAATAGCACTTTCATTTTTTTTTTTAAATACTTACCTTTACTTACCCTACTTACCTGGGATGGGGTTCCCCCATCCTCTGGTGTCCCTCTGGGGTGGGTGGGGTGTTCCTGGGGCTCGAGGTGGGCACCTGTGGGCTCTTTCCGTGGGGTTTGACCATGGAAATGGGTCCACAGTTCTCCTAATGCCTGTCTTGACCCAGGCGTTAAATAATGGCGCTAAGCAAGCTTAGTGCCATTATTTAGGCACGCCTCCATCCTGTGCACATTTTTTTTTCACAGGAGGATAAATAAGGTGGTAGGGCCTTTTAGTAATTTTTTGAATGGGAACGTATACCTTGCATCTCATTGACACAAGGTGGTTTCACGCATCTAAACAATGACTTTATTCCCAATATTTTGACGCTAGATGGGCCTAGCGTCAAAATATAAACATGGGGTTAAATTTGCGCTGAATTAAAGTATGTAGCAAATTACACAGATTACGCCCACCCCTAATCAAAAGTACCTCCATTTGATCAAGGGAGCACTCCGCTGCTTGGCAAAACATATTACGTCATCTACCTGAGGTAAAATGCAAGTGCAGGTTATTTGCAAAAGACATGGTCTAACTGTTGCATAAGGAGAGTCTCTGGCTCAGCTCTACAAGGTTTGTTTTCACACCCACAGGTGACATGAGCCAACTTAGTTCAATGTTTGATTGTGAAAGGCAGGTTTTTGTAGTCCTGCAGAACACCACCCAAAACATAGTAGAAGTGGTGTCAATGCTTTTGAGTTACTAACAATCCCTAAACCAGTCTCCGTGGTGCTTAGAAAGAAATCTTATTTGTTCTCTTCAATAACACACACAAGCTGGACCAAGAAAATTAGGCTTTAGCTAAAAAGTGTGTTTATTTCAATAGATGCACCCTGTTGCTCAGCACATCTAAAATAACCACACAGAATATGATTCAAACAGCACAAATGCATGTGGAGTAACAAAGGCCCCTGTAGCACCTGCGGTGCAAGGGGAGGCCCAAACTCCATGGGGCCCCTCAGCACAGAACACTGTGCATGGGTAGCAGGCCCCTGACTGAGTCCAGGGGGAAAGGGCCACCTCTGGGTACTTTGCGGGGGGGGCACCTCAAATTTTGTTAAGCCACTGTTGCGAACAACAAGAATAAAATTTACATTTCTACCATGGTTAAAATGTCATCTAAAAACCTAACACCCTAAAACCCACATCTATGTACTGTACTAGAAGAGCATGAAGTAGCATAACTTGCATCTAGAGTTTCTTAGAGAGAATGAGCGCACTGCATACATGTTTACAGCCAAACAATGTAATTATCAGTAATCAGGGAGTCCATGTTCCCTGCAAATGGCAAACACCCATTGCATAAGCATCAGCTCTTCACAGACTCAGACTCACCTTCAGCTTTCAATAGAAAGTGTGATACAGCAACATTTCTGGCAGGCAGTTTTTTTCTCTGGCAGTAACTTGTGTGATAATTTGGAGTGAAAGACCTCTCCTGGCAAGTAGTCAAGTGGCAGTCCTTTTATACTTTATTTTATCCTACATAAAATTTCCAACATTACCTTAGTAATGTCTAGTATAACCAATGTGCATCAAGATGTTAGTCTAAAACACATTTGTTTAAACAAATAAGGTAAAAATATGACAATTCAGGCTGAAGTGTTTTGGCTATTATTCTTGTTTAACCTTGAAAATAAGATAACACGTCACTTGTTCCAGACTGATGTTGAATCAAATGTCTTGCCCCATCTGAAGTAAAATGCAAGTGCTGGTTATTTGCAAAAGAAATGGACCAACATAGTAGCAGCCCTGGGTGACCATCGTCGTCAGGGCCTAGGTCATGCAACATACTAGTAAAATCTTCTAGAGGAAAATATTAATGTTTTGATTTATCAATCCTACTGCCCACATAAAAACAAAAATGGCATTTAGTACCAGTAAATTTCATAACTGAGGTTACAGTATTGCTGGGCACCACTACAATTTCAATAAATTAAAGCCATTTTTTATAAAAACGCACATTTTTTCATTATCTGTGCTACTAGCATCACTGAAAATCACACAAGTGAGCTTAAAGGGAAGATAGTGTCTACATGGTGATCGCCCATTACCAGTGAGTAACAGAGGAACCAAATTTATTTCAAAGTTTTAGAAACATTTGTTTTCATTGTGGAAAGTGAAACTGTTTGGGTCAAGCTTGCAAGCGCTTTGACCTGTTGTAAGTATTGTGGGCTTTTAACCATGCCCATTTCACGTCCATCACTTTCAATTAATTGGTCCATTGGTAATTGCTTTATGTTTGCCCCACCTTGAGGCTGTTTTTGTCACGCCTTGCAGACTGCCCCTGTTACATGGATTATTGCACGATTGCCAATATATTTCAGTGTGAGACAACTATTTCTTTTGTCTGTCCCCTTCGTGCTGCATGGCGGCAATGATGCTCACAGCATGAACAGGCACAACAGCATGAACTCGATCGGTGGTATTGAAGCGCTGGTCATTTTGTTCACAGCTACCTAATCAGGGTTAGAACGGCTCTCCCCTTGAAACACTTGAAATTGGTAAATGCTTTACATAAAACAGAAATCCTCAAGGCTAAAATGGCAGGAGAAACAATACTACAATCATCACTGCACTTTGGAAAACTCAACCCATAATGCTTTGCAAGCATTCTTTTTCACAAACATTTTGCCCATAGCTCAGACTGTGGTCGTCCAAGGACAATAGGACCACCACAAAACGTTCAGCACAACACACTCTTTCTGTCTAGATCATCTCTGGGTCCCCACACTGGGTTAGTGAGGACCCCAAAGATAACCCCTCCCACATTCAGTATCTATTTAAGCATTCTTATGGTTGGAACGTTTGTTTTCTAGGTGGGAATAGCTTGTGTTTTAAGTGCCTTGGTTGTAAGTTCATTGTTATAGGCTTGCTATGCCTGAAAATATTTAATGCACTATGCTCTCTAGGGTCTACATATATGGTTACTCTGCATTATTTATTGTCATTTTCTTTTTTATTATTTATTGTCATTTTTATGTTGTTATGCCCTCAAGAGGCTGACTATATAGTTCTGTGACCATGTTTCTTACATATGCTATTTTCATTTTGTTGTTCTCTTGGGCCTCTTCTAAGCATTACAGTCATATCAACATATTAAAATATTCCTGGCACGGAAACGTGTCCCAGAATGCTTTAGCACGGCATTACTTTTCCAAAACATTTTTGGTCACAGCACAGCCTGTGGTAGTCTTAGGACAATGGGGCCACCTTCAAAACATTGAACACAATGTGCTCTTTCTGTTTTAACGGCTTTAGTGCTGGTGGCGCCCTGTGCAACAGTCTTTTTTTTTTTGCACCCCCACCTCACGGCTCCTCGTATTCACTCACTACCAACCTGTAAATGTGCCTCTCATCTCTCAATAGTGCCCCCTTTCACATACATTCATTTGTTCTAAAGTGCTTATTAAGGCTGGCTTTACTAATCCACTCAGCTATCCACATAAAATATAGTTCTGTTCTGTGCAGCAGGCATATTAACCCTCTGCGCTACTATATGGGGAATCAAAGCTGCAGCTAGACAAAACCCCCATCTCGCAAGAGATCTTGACATTTTAATTGTTTCCTGAAGGCTGGACACACAAGGAACTTTTTAGTAGGTTCTTTTAAATCTCAAGTTTCTAAAGTCTTTGATTGCTAAACATAGCGTCCCCCTGAGGTCAGCGCCCCTCAATGCAGGTCAGCACCTGATGCGGCCGAAACGCTCGCACCGCCCTAAACCCCTCCCACCCTTCAATGTCTTTAAAACTTTCTCATGGCTTGAACTTTTGTTTTACAGTTAGGAGAAGTTTTCTTTCAAAGGCCTTGTTTGTAAAATCATTGCAGTAGGCCTGCTAGTCCTAAAAACTTTCTCTAGGGGCTAAGTATATTGTTATACTGTATTACTTTCTCCTGTTTTTTTTCATGGGTTTATGCCCTCTAGGGGCTAACAATATGGTTACATGACCATGTTTCTTCCAAATTATATTTTTGTTCTGGTGCCCTCTAGGGGCTGCTTTGAGCATTACAGTCTAATGCCAAAGTTTATTTCTGATAAAGGTTTAAATGATAATTGTATATGTTTTAATAATCTCTCCTTATTACATTTATGACCAAAAGTCAGGCCAGATTAGTATCCTTATTACACTATGACTGTTTTAACACTCTTGATATGTTTGGGCAACCCTTCTGGTTTCTTTCTCCTCTGTGACTGTCTTGTGTCTTTTCTGGGGACTTGCGTTAGCCAGCCAGCAACTCTGATGGTGGGGTGGGGAAAGTATTCTATTGGAATCAGCATGGCTGCTTTAAATTAGGATGCTGTATGTCAACATTTTCATTTTTTGCTGCAGACAGAGGTAGAAGGTAAGTGGAAGTGCTTTTGTTATATGCCAGGGCCATTGGAATTAACTGGCAGGAAAAGACGAAATTATGAGGAAAGGTTGACCAATTTATGTGGCGAGAAAAGTCCAGTTATGAATTTGCAATGCCGTTGGCTCCAACTCAAGCAAATGAGAGACCTAGTGCCTTGCAAATGCTTGCTTTGTTTACATTTGATCCGGTCAGTGACAAGAGACTGATCTGCTTAGTGAAAGTAGCAGGCACCAGAGCTGAGACCAACAATTTTCGTAAAGAAATGCACTAGGCTGCAATCATGAGAGAAGTGGCTGAAATAAAATTATATATTAATCCTCCTAGGTTCCGTTTTCACTGATTTCGAAAGATAAATACAGACAGAAAGGAATCTATTTTCCTGTTTGTATTTAGTTTTAAATATGAAAAAATATATAGAACATTGGTTTTCTTCTGGACGATTCTCACTACTGTCAATAATGCTTGCTAGCTCAATAAATGTGGAGACTGACAGGTAGGGGAGTAAAATAAAATCCTAATGAAGCTTTAATAGCTGCAGTTGTACAGCTGTTTGAGTTGTACTACAATCTACAATAAATATGTGTATTAACTGTAAATAGCTAAACTCATAGACATTCAAGCATGGGTAAGCATTTGTCGGTTAAATAAACATGGAAACATACCCATTACTTATTAAAGTTTTGCTCTCAGCACAAAATAACTACAGATAAACAGAGAGAAAATAAGCAAAAAAATGAACATCAATAAATATATATGGAAATGGAACACAAATAAATACCATGAAATTAGGAGGCCTAATTATAATTAGAAACATAAAGATTAAAACAAATTATGATAAAAACCTCTGGTCTCCCCTAAAAGTCTGAGAGAAAACAGAAACAATTTCGCATACTCTAACGACTACCAGACTACCAGGGCATGCATCAAAATATTCTAATAAATGCAATACATCACCATGCGAAGTTTTCTCCTGAACCGTTCTGATTTGTAACTATTCTCAGGCTCCTTTTTTCACTGTTCTCTTTTTCAGCAGAGTATTGCCAATGGAAACTCGCTTTTCATTAGTACCAAAAAGGAAAATCTTTGTTTTTCTACGAAACATTTTATCAAATGACGTTGGTTCATTAACTTTTTTGCGTACTTAGAACATGTCCCCAAACACATGTTTTCTATTACCTCCTAAACTAATAATCCTAGACTCCTCCCTATTCAGTATCCCGTGTAATATGAAATATACATAAATCATAGTTTTCCAAAAGTAATTAACCGAGCGACTGCTTGCTGAATGGTGTATTTGTAGCCCTTTGCTCACTGCCAATGGTCTCAGAAATCTAAGGCAGGAAGTCAGCTTGCATTCTCAGTGCCATATCACATAAAGAGAGCACTGAGAGGACCATATATCGTAAGGACAGAGTTTCTGCCACAGTTTGGGGATGGCTAGCTGCTTAAGTAGTTGAAGAGCTGGAGCAGAACTATTTTACCCCGTTAGGCAGTGTTGAATGTTTGCTTGTCACAGGAACTTTGAAGGAATGTGCTGCTTTTGACTGGAAATATAGCAACATTTGTTGACATCTAAAGTAAATAATAGAATGTAACACAACAGTATACGCAAAGCAACAATATAATAACATAACATATGACAGTGCACATCACAACAAAGGAGCCAAAAACTTAACATAACTGCAGTACAACACACCAACATCACAATACAATAATGCACCACAAAAACCCAGCAGCATGAAACACAACAGAACACATCATCGCCACAACAAATGTGCACAATTGTAGTCAGATATTATGTTCAGCATATTGTTTTCATAATACCGTGGTAAAAAGCATTTGGAGCAAGCGGTGCCTCAACTTGTGGGCAAAACATGAGACAGTGCCAGTCAAAAATATTGTGTGATCCTGTACTAGATTACATTTGATATTTCTTATCTCAAGAATGCCTTGGCGCTAAGGACCTTCAACAGTGACCAGAAGCTTATAATGACTTACAGAAGAAGAGAAAACAGCCAAGACTTCAGCTGTTCATGTAAACGAAACAAATTGGACTGGCTTTTAATATATAATGTCATGGTATTCCATAGCTGACAAGTAGAAAAAACAAAGCTGCAACTACCCCAGGAAGCTTTCCTTATCCTGGGAACAGAGACCGGATATAAGGAGGCAGATCTTAGTCTTCTTTGAGGGTGGTACCACTTAAATTTTTTCCTGAGGTGATAGGGCCCTACTCCATTCATAGCTTTATATATCAGACATAGGTCCTCATTATGACATTGGCAGTAAATTCCAAATACCGCAACGGTGATTGCCACCAACATACCGCCGCGGAGGCGAACATCCGTCCGCCAGATAATGACATACACAAATAAAACCAGCCACAACCACAAATCTGCCAGACCCAACGAATGCGATAAACTAACGGAACTAGCACCCACACCATCACCAAAACAACGCCCTCCTAATAATGACTCACAAATCACCACAGCAGAAATTCAATGGCGGTAAACCATTGGCGGTGCACACCACTGAGGCAGGAATGCCCACCCAAAAACAAAACAAGACAACATTGGCCAGAACAAAAAAACAAATCTGACACAAATACACACACCCCACACACCCACCATCAGCACTATAAAACACCCCCCTACAACACCCACAAACCTTTGCAAATATGAGAAGACCGCTACACCTTGCCATGTCAATCAATCCCAGAGACAACTGCACACACATACCACAATTACCCATAGATCCACCTTGCACCACGCACCCCATCACATCACACATCACCCTCTGCACAACACACACACACCACACAACACCCATGTCCCCACAAAGGCACCCCCGTTTCAGCGATGAGGAGTTGAGGGTCATGATGGAGGAAATTGTCAGGGTAGAGCCACAGCTGTTTGGAGCAGAGGTACAGCAGATCTCCATTGCCAGGAAGATTGAGCTATGGCGGAGAATCGTGGACAGGGTGAACGCCATGGGACAACATCCACGCACAAGGGACGACATTCAGAAAAGGGGGCATGATCTACGGTGGAAGGTGCGTTCCAATGCAGCGAGGCACCAGATCGCCATCAGGAGGAATGGCTCAGGACTCCCACCTCCTGCCCCACAGCTGAAAGCATGGGAGAAGCAAGTCTTGGCAATTCTGCATCCAGAGGGACTCATTGGAGTAGCTGGAGGGCTGGACACTGGTGAGTCACCATTAACAACCTACTACCCCCATAGCTGCATTCCATCTCACCCCCTCACCCTGACTCCCTTCACCCCACTCCATCCCACAAAGTGCACTACCCCAATTACTATACCTAAATGTCAACCCCTGCATGCCATACCCACTGCAAGCATATCCCTCTCAGCTCTACATCCACATCCACCATGAATACATGGATAGCATGGAGAACTACCAATCCCACAATACATCACCATACACTACCAAAGGTGGGAGGACACCATCAATATCATTGGAAAAGTTAGAAATGCAGAATATGTCACAGACAATTACCCTAACACATCACTTACATCCCCACAGGTGCCCCAGCCAATGTCAGCGGTGAGGAGGTGCCACGGCTACCCAGTCCCCCACCAGAAGATGCCCTCGGTGAGGACAGCAACTCTGGAGATCTCGATCTGGATGAACTCCCTTGCCCATCTGGGACCACTGGTCCGTCGGCTACCACATCCCACGGCCAGTCCACCACAGCCCCCCATCAGACTCAAACGCCACAGCAGCCAGCCGACACCCCCAAACGTCTGTCCCCAGGACATGTCAATCAGTAGTGTGCCCACCTGTATATGGACCTGAGTCCACACCACACAGGCAAGACAATGAGGGTCCTGGAGTCAGTGGGAGTGGGCACACCATTCAGGGGACACAGACACAGGGGGCTAGGGAAGTCAGAGGACAGCTGTGCACCAGGGGGAGGACAGGCCCAGGGAACCAACTGCCTGGGAGGCACTCACAAATGTCCTGGGGGCCTACCAACAATCTCAAGACAGGATGGGTCAGGTGCTTAACATCATGCAGGAGAACCAGCGGCTGCAGGGGAAACACCAAAAGGAGGTCATGCAACAATTGCAGGCCTTGAATACCACCATGACCTCCATAGCAGGGGTGCTGGGTAACATGGCGGACATCATGCAGGAGTACACAGCACACCAGCAGGCCCCTACCACTAGCCAGTGTACTGACCAGTCCTCCACATTTGCTGCAGCTAGTGGACAGGAGATCCTGCGATAGGACTTACAGGCCACCAGCACCCCTCCCCCTGCAGAAGGTGAACCACCCCGCAAACATTCCCTGTGACCCAAACAGACACCAGAGACAGTTTCCAAAACCAAGACCACTGCCAGGAAATGAGCCCCTCCAGAATGTCCCCCTTGTGTTCCACCTTGTTCACTGTGAACTGCCATTACTCCTCTTCCTATGGCCCCTTGGACACTGTACCTGTGCTACAGACAGACTGGCCCACTACACTGGACTTTTCCCATCCATTACCCCACTCTACTGCACTTTGCATTAAATACCTTATTTACAAATAAACACCCTTTGACACAACTTGAGAAATAGTACTTTATCAGAAAGAAATGTACAATGTATTGAACTGTATTGAAATGCATGATCCTGTGCAAATGTCCTGTAATGTATGAATCCATTCTTCATATGTGTCTCAGCAGTCTGTACACATCACATCAGTACCCTGTTGTAACAACACCAACATTTGCAATAAGGGAAGTCATTGGTGACTGTTAATTGGGATGCAAAGGTTGCGACTAGCATTATACTACAGCCACACAGCACATCACTTAAATGAAGAAATGTAAAGATCAACAGTCTTACCTGAGGGTCATTGGAAGTACTGCTGAATGATTTGTGTCATGTTGTCCACATCCTCCTTCTCTTCCTCCTACTCACTGTCCTCAGTGTCCACTGCTGCCACAGGTGCAGTGTCACCCCCCCCTCCTCCTGCAGATAGGGCACATGGCGTCTGAGGGCTAAATTGTGCAGCATGCAGCAGATCACCACCATCTGGCAGACCTTCTCAAGGGAGTAGCATAGAGATCCACCTGTCAAATAGAGGCATCTGAACCTGGCCTTCAGGACACCAAAGGTGTATTCCACAAAATCCTCCTGGTACACCCATGAGCATCATTGTACTGATTCTCAGCCCCTGTTCTCGGATTCCTGACCTGGGTCAACAGCCAGGACAGGTTTGGGTAGCCGGAGTCACCTGGAAGAAGTGAAGGACCCACATTAGCCATGCACAATGGCATGGGGTATGACACCTGTTGGCATACACAGACATACATTGGGTGGAGACTCAAGCTCACCTATAAGCCACACTCTGTGCCTCTGCAGTCGTGCCATCAGCTGTGGGACGTTGCTATTCCTCAAGACAAAGGCATCATGCACAGATCCAGGATATTTGGCAGTGAAGTGGCAGATGTTCTGGTAAGTAAGGCACACCATCTGGACATTGAGAGAGTGGAAACTCTTCCTATTCTTGTACATCTGCCCATTAGCCCTGGAAGGGACTAAGGCAAAATGGGTCCCGTCAATGGCCCTAATCACATGTGGTATGTGTCCCATTCGTAGAATGGAGCCTCCACAGTGGGCAAATCATCAACCTGGGGGAATACAATGTAGCTGCACATGTGTTTGAGCCAGGCAGCCAAAACCCTTCCAAGCACAATCGAGAACATTGGCTGTGACATTCCTGCAGCCAAGCCCACAGTCACCTGCAAAGAACCTGGTGCCAGGAAATGGAGCACTGATAGTACCTGCACAAGAGGGAGGATTACTGTGGTGCAACAGATAGCAGATCAGGCTCCAATTGTGCACACAGCTCTGTGATTGTGGCCCTGTCCAGACGATAGGTGAGTATGATGTGCCTGTCCTCCAGTGTAGCCAAGACCACAAGGGGTCTGTATATGGAGGCTTGCCTCCTTCTCCTATTCCTCCAAAGTGGTTGGTATCTAAGTGAGCTAAAAGTAAAATGGGTGTGACAACAGGATCTATGGACACACAACATCAGAGGACACAGAGCATGTATGTATGTTGGACTCTAGAATTGTCTAGGTGTGTACAGTTGACACCAATAACACACATTTTAATTCAATACATGAGTACTAGCAGTAGAAAATGGCAATCCCCTGTCCTGTATGCAGGAACAGGTGGAATTGACCTCACTACGCCGGCGTTAGGCGCCATGGCAGAAGATGGTCTGCACCGCCGTGCAAGTCCTCACTGGCAAACATGGGGCTCTATGGAGTACAGGAACCAATAATGATCAACGCCGGCGGTGACGGTGATCACCGCCGCAGCATGACTGCCATTTTCTTTCTACCACTTCAATTGATTCCTGACTTTCCACTGGACGACATCTCCACGGTGTGCGCTGCTGTGACCTGTGTCTGGAACCTGCCATGGCCCGTGCAACAGGGGAAAGGGCCCCAACCTTCACGTCGGAGGAGTTGGAGAGGCTCATGGATGGGGCCCTACCCCTGTATGGGCAGTTGTTTGGGCTTCGGGACCAATGGGTGAGTACATCATGGGTACGTTACATGCAACATGGCTGCATGTAGATGTATGTGTGTGCTAGCAGTGTGTCATTTGGGTGAGGCATGGCAGCAGGCAATGTGAATGCAGAGGTATGGGTCATGTGCATGCTTGATGAGGGGCAAATGCAGTATGTAGACAATATGTGTGACAGGCTGGATTGTATGGTTCATGGTGTCCTTCTGTCTGTGTTTCCTCTGCAGGTCCACGCCCATCAGAAGAAGGGTTTGTGGCGTGCCATCTCCAAGGATGTGCGGACCCTGGGGGTCCATAGCCGGTGGAGCACCTGTTGCAGGAAACGGTGGGAGGACCTGAAATGCGGGGCCCAGAAGACCACAGAGGCCCAGCTGGGGACGGCCTCCCAACGAGGGAGGGGTGCCTGTTGGAGCCTGACCCCCTTATTGGCCCGCATACTGGTGGTGGCCTACCCAGAGCTGGATGGGCGCTTGAGGGCAGCACAGCAGCCACAAGGGGGTGATTACAGTGTGTGTGATATTCATTATTTGTTGCCTGGCATGGGATTTAGATGCAGGGTTCTAGTCAGTGTATGCCCCAATATGCTGGTTTAGACATTCCCGCATGGTCCTGCTTAGGTATGTAGGGTGGTGTGCAAATTTGGTATTGCTAGGTAGCTTGCTTGCCATGGCAGACAGTGCTTAGTTAGTCCCAGTAGGTGTGAAGATGATAGTGTTTGGGTTCCTACTTGCTGTAGTACCTAGGCAATGGTATGCCAGTGTGGTCCATACTACCCATTCATAGTCCCAGTGAGTGATTGTGATGTGTATGCCATCTTTGCTGTTGGTGCTGTGATTGACCCTGTGCTCCCTTCCTTTCTCCTCCCACACCTTTTGTCATCCTGTCCATGTGTGCATTAGATTAATCTGGCTAAGGAGCAGGGGCACTGGTGAGTGAGGAAGCTGCAGTCCACGGGACCAAGGAGGCAGAGACCACCGATGCCGAGGAGACCAGTGGGTTGGAGAGCGAGGGGAGAACCTTGGGGGAGACTGGAGCTGATACAACTGACTCTGATTCCTCCTCCTATGGAAGCTCCCTGGAGGTGGCGGACTCCTCTGGGACCACCCTAGCTACTTCATCTTCTGCCACCCTCCGTACCAGCACTGCCCTCCCAGTAGCCCCCCACCGAGTTGCCCGTGCCCGCTTACCCAGGAGGGTGAGTGTCTCCTTCACCCCAGGCATCTCAGGCCCTGCCCCAGTCAGCTCTGCTGCCCTCAGTGAGGAGGCTATTGACCTCCTGACATCCATCTCTGTAGGGCAGTCAACCATAGTGAATGCCATCCAATGCCTACCTGGAGGCCATTCGCAGTGGCTTGTGGCCCTACGGAAATCATTTCAGGCTCTTACCTCCTCTCTGATGGCAGCCAGTGTCCCTGTTTCTTCTGTCCCCCGTCTAATTACCTCTTCCCAGTCCCTGTCTCCTCTCCCCAATCCATCCCATGCACACATTCTGACATGCACGCACCCAAAATAACAGACAGGCCTTGCACAGACAAACACAGGCTCCACACTTCAGCCCACAAGCACATACACAGCCAACACACAGATGCACACATAACATCAGCCACTGCCTCCATTGTCTCCCCCTACTCTTCCTCCCTCACAGTCACATCAGCACTCACACCTGCATGCACAGCATCAACAGTCCCAGATCCTGCCACCTGTACAGCCTTGCCCACAGTCACCACAACAGCAGACCTGCAGACATACACCCCACACACCACATGCGCAGTCACCACCATCTCCACGTCATGCAGCACACCCACCTCATTTGCAGACACCACCACAGCATCCATCCACACGTCCTGTTTGTCCTCCCCCACCCTGTCTACGCCCCCTCCAAAGACACACAAACTCTCCCACTCAGACCCCCAACAGCCATCCACCTCACACATGCACACTGTCCATGCACCTGCAACCAAGTCCAGCATACCTCCTCCTCCAACAAACACTCCCTCTACTTCCACTCCCATACCTCATCTGACACACAGCCCCACTGGTCCTAAGAAGGTTTTCCTTTCCTGCCTTGACCTCTTTCCTCCCCCACCCCACCCCCGTCCTGCCCGTAGGAGAAAAGTCCCACCTTCCCAGCCCAGTACCTCCAGCTCCAAAGAAGAAACACCCCTGCACCCCGCCTCACCACCCTTGCCCCTGATTTGCCTGCCTACCATCACCATGATGCCCCTGCCCAGTGGAGTGACTGGGCTGTCAGGAGTCAAGTTGGGCCTTGGACATTACCCTGTGGCGAATGGCTGACATTGGACTGGACAATGGCCCTTAGTATTTAGTTGCCTCAATTGCTGTGGGCACAGGTTCAGCAAAATCCAGAGGTTAGACCTAAGGTATGTGTCCTGGCTTTCTTTACTTCTGGCTGATGTTGCTGTTGTTTAATCTGCAGATTGTTCTGGGTGTATGGTGTGTGTTGTGCATGTGTGTGTGCCACTCTCCCCTCCCTCTATTGAGTGCTAGGTGGCTGTACTCACCATTGTCATCTTCATTGGTGTTGGTCCTCCTGGACGGCCATTGCGTGGTACTGCACCAGGTTCTGGTTCTGTGGCACTGAGGACTCCTCTGTTTCTCTGGAGGTGAGTGTCTCATTTTATATGATGTGTTTCCACCAGACTTTTGGTGGCATTGCTAACGTCCTGGAAATCCTGATGGTCTGCTATGTCATAATATGGTGGGAGGATCCTTGTCTTTCGCCTGCCTGGAGTTGGCTACGTGCTCAATGGTTATACCGCACTGGTGGTTGGGGTAGTACATTGGCTGTCTATCGGAGGGATCACCGCCATGGCCATAATTTGGTGGTCATTACCGCTGGCCTGGCGACGGTACTACCTCCAACGCCGGCGTGGCGGTCAGCTGACTGCCAATGTCATAATGACCACCATAATGCCTTGAAGGTAACCTTCTTTCTTACAGGAAGCCAATGAAGCTCCATCAAGGTGTTTGTTACTGACTTGTGTTTAGGAAGTTTTTTAAGAAGAAGGGAAACTGCATTTTGCAGTGTCTGGAGCTTTCCCAGCGCATCCTGTGTAGTGCCCATGTAGACGGCATTACAGTATTCGATCTTTGACTACTGTTTTTTGAAACTGAAAAGGAATACAAGACAACACTTTCCTCAATGATCTTAGCATAAAAAAGCAGTAAGAGGTCAGTTTATTTATCAGTTCCCTGAAGGATAAATCCGAGTCAAAGACCACTCCGAGGATCTGTACCTTAGACACAGACTCAGGCCACCATGAGTCATCCCAAAAAAATCCTTCCCAAAAATAAGAACCTCTGTTTTGTCTGAGTTTAACTTCAAACATTTAGCAGACATCCAATTGACAATTGAGCACAAACACTTGTAAAATCTGTCAGTGACTTCTTCCACGTTGCCCGCAACAGAGACCACAATCTGTGTGTCATCAGCACACACAACTGTGGCAAATCCAGAGGAGTAGATCAGCTCAGCCAAAGGGGCTATGTATATCTGATAACACACAGGGGTGAGCGAAGACCGCTGAGGGACGCCACAGGGAAGGGAGAATGATCTAGAATTAAATTCACCCAGTGCCACCATCTGCTCCCCGTCCCTCAAAAAAGAAAAGAGGAGATTTTGCACAAGACCAGAGATACCAATATCAGATAAATGATCTAGCACTACGGCATGGCTTACTGTGTCGAAATCTGCGGATAGGTCCAAAAGGACCACTGCAGCTCTCCCTCCAGCATCTTTAGTAGGTATAATCTCTTCTGGGACATCTATCAACAATGTCTCCATACTAAAGCATGCTCTAAAGCCATGCTGTGCATTGTGTATGAGTGAATTGTCTTCTAGATAGTCTCACAAACAGCTATTTAATGCTTTTTAAATAGCTTGGCTACATACAGAAGCTGTTATATTGGGCGGACATTCTTCTCCTCCATAGGGTTAACAGACAGTTTTTTTGTTAAGGGCAGTATGGAAGCCTCCTTCCATTCCGATGGAAAGATGCCAACTGAGGGCCTGGGGAAGACTGGCTGCCAGCTTTTGTACTAACTTAGGTGGACAGGCACTCAAGAGGGCTCCTGACAATATGCTAAATTCAAAATGTCACTTGATCAACGTTAACAGGGGAAAATTACATAGTCCCATTTTTTTAAACAGTGAGCTGGAGTTCTGCACTCAAAACAGATAAGGTACAAAAGGAATCAAACTCTCTATATGGTGACTCCACTTTATTTTTAATAAATTCAGCTGTTTTTTCACAGAATGCCTGGCAAGGGGAAAGCTAGAAGAAGGACTGGAACTCAAAAGATATTGAAATACTTTCAAAAGGGCCGAGGAAACCAGCGGGCAGATGGCTTTTGTCTATGAGATCCCCTTTTTTTTGGCACATGTTTGTCAACTGCCTTGCTTTACCACTCATGATAATGTGCAGCTGCTGTGTTGGGGTCATTAGTAAAGTCAGGCTCTCAGCCGACTCTTCCAAATTAGTCTTATTCCATAAACGAATGGCTAGATTTTCCCCCAACTTATCAGCAGGAGGTTTGGGGGTTGAAAAGTTAATACTAAACTGGCTAGTGATATGATCTGACCAGAGGATGGGTACTATGACATCCACCTTCAGTTATTTGAAAACACGCCAACTTAAATATTGCCTTCTGAATGCATGGTAGTTTTCACCTCCTGCTCCAGCCTAAAGCAGTTCAGCAAGTATGTAAGCTGTGCTGAATCTTTAATATTAAAATCTTCTAAATGAAAATTTGAATCCCCTAACATGGTAAAATTAAAGTATTGAACACTAATATCAATACAGTTTCATATTCCTTCAAAAAACTTAGCCTTAGGTCAGGGGGTCTGTAAATCAATAGTCTGTGAAAAGTGAAGCTATCTGTAAGCTTATATCTAAAAGAGAAGCCTCAAAATCCGGCAGGGCTGTTGGTTCACAAATCACTCCCAAAGAATCATTGTGAATTATCTCTAGACCAACCCCATGTTTACCCAGTCTGTCAAGTTTGCTCATAACATGGTCAGTAGACAAAGCGTAGACCACATCAGGACCAGTAGCTTCATCTAGCCAGTTAAGAAAACTAACTTGGGGTAATGTAACTCTAAAAATTAAAAAAGCTCATATTTGTGTTTAACTAATGACCTCTTGTGCACTGCAAGCTCGGAGCACTGTTGTGGTCTTACTATTGATTAGGCCCTTGGGACAGGTGGTAAAGTTGAAACAATTGCAACAATAGGAGTCTAGGTTTATCTTGGGATCTAAATGATTACACCTAGTGAGCTTACCTGAGATGTTGAGATCCAGCAATAGCTCCTTGAGTAAAAAAGAAAATACCCAGGGTCCTGACGCATGACGCATTCTGGGAGCTGATAAGCACAGATGGGCTTGCGATTGGCGTGCCTTCGGTGCACCATCAGCATGACAGCTGCATGCACCTGCTGAGCAGTCGTACCCATATAGATGTCTATATAGTCTGCTTCTTGAAAGACTAGATCACAATTTGCACGAAAATGGTGTCCGCTTGCTCAAACCTGCGAGTCAGAATGCCCCCCGAACGGTAAATAAAGTGGCTAGTGAAAATATAGTGCCTGGTATCACAGTTTTTAAAATAACTCCATGGAAGTGGTTAAAAATCAATAAAATGCCTCCAAGAAAGCAAATAACAAATACACTTTAGGAAATAGTTATGGTCCTGCCCGGCCGCGCTCCCATAGATGTTTATACAGCTTCCTCCTTGGAAGACTAGAGCGCAACTATCACAAAAATGGCATCCGCTCGCTCTAACCGGCAAGTCAGAATGCCCCCAAACAGTAAATAAAGTAGCTAGAATGAATAAAGTGCCTGGAGTCACAGTTTTTAAATGCCTCTGTAGAAGTGGTTAAAAATCTGAAAAATATCCCCAAGAAAGCCAATAACAAATACATTTCAGAAAATAGGCGTGGTCCTGCATTGTTGCGCTCCAATAGATGTTTATATAGTCTCCTTCTTGGAAGATTAGAGCGTGACTTGCATGATTATTTTGTTATTTTGGTTGGTCTGTCAATACACATATTCCATGTTTACTATTGTTGTACCAGAACATCAGTTCAACTTGTGCCTTGATTCTGTGATTGGACATTATTCATTCATAATCATGATCAGATATCTAATGAATTTGTCATGGCTAGTGTCAGAAATGGGGTCTCTAGCTGGCTGGCGTATGCACCCAGTCCAAGTAGGGAACACCACTGTAGTCAGGGTAAGTCAGATACACATTAAAAGGTAGCCTGTGCCCAACCTCTGCTAGCTTGGCGCAGAGCAGTCAGGCTTACCTTAAGAGGCAATGTGTAAAGTATTTGTGCAACACACAAACACACACACACTGAGTAACACAATGTAAGCACCACATAAAAGAATCCAAACAAGTTTAGAAAAATAGACAATTTTATGACTAAATCAGGACCAAAATGACAAACATCCAGTGAGTAGAAGTCGAGTTATGAATTTTAGAAGAATAAAAGAGTTCTAGTGCCTAGAATCAAATAGCATTTAAGGGGTTACTAGAGGTCATGCTGGGCCGCGCAAAGTCAACAGTTCAAGCTGACCAGAATGGAGTGCAGGCCGGGTACAGGAGGCATGCAGGCCGGGGGAGCAGAGTACCTTGATCCTGTTTGCAAGCACAAGATGTGGGGACAATGCCTTGGTAGATGCTTCAATGTCACTCCTGCAGTTGAGGGGATGCATTGATTTTTCCCATGTGTTGATGGCGATGCGTTGGTTTCTGAAGATTAGCGTTAAAGCCGAGTTGCATTGATTCAGAAATGATGCACTGGATTTCTGTACGCTTTTGAAAGGATGCGTTCATCGTCCTTCAGCAATGGTGACGATGCAGTGGTTTCAGTGCTGCGTCGATGTTTGGGTGTCGCTTCCAGCAGGCAGGGGGTCAGTCTGGTCGAGGCATCACTTCTGAGGCTGCTGCTGGGCCCCAAGTGTGATGCGCCGGTTTTACTTTCACAAAAGGGTCAGTGCCTCAGTTGCTGCTTCCGGCAGGCAGGAGGAGCATCAATTTCCCTGGTGGAAGTATCTGGGTCCACTTCCAGTGAATCAGACACAGGAGCAGGGCTAGAGACTTTGCTATCACTGAGTCTCTAGCAACAGGAGGCAAGCCAACAAGCCCTGGGAGATCACTTTGGGGTGCAAGGCAGAGTCCATCTCTCCTTCTGCAAGGTAAGAGAGCAGCAGGCAGCATGACCGCACAGCAGAAAAGCAGCCCTTCCAGGTCAGCAGTCCAGCAGAGTAAAAGTCCCTGATGCAGCAAAGCAGTTATTTTGACATAGTCCAATTGTAGGTCCAGAAGTGTCTGATTTGGTGGGGTCAGAGACCCAGTACTTATACCCAGTTGCACAAAGGCCTTTTCTTCCCACCCCTAGCTCCAGACTATCAGTACGGGATAATCAGCCCTTTGTGTGAGGAAAGGTACTGCTTATTCAGGTGTGTCAGCCCCTCCCACCCTTCGCCATCACAATTCAGATGAATGCAGATGAGCACTCAGACACATCTTACCCTCTTGTGTTTGTGGCTGTCTAGAGGGAATGAACAAAGTGTAGCTGTCACCCACCCCAGATGTGTATTGGAGACAGACTGCAGGCACACATAGCTGTAAGAACAGAGAAATGCCCACTTTCTAAAAGTGGCATTTCTAAAATTGTAATGTTAAATCTGACTTTACCAGTCAAATGGATCTATCATTACCATTCCAAAGATGTGAAACAGGACATATCTACTTCTTTCTAATCAAGAATTCAACTTAGAAGTGTTTTATGGAATTCCCAATATTAACAACGTTTTTGTAATAGCATGTATATCTACTTCAGGGAAAAGATTCTGAAGATCTTCTCTGAATTCAGTAATAACGGGAACAGGCCATCTCTCATTTTTTCAGAAGGACACTCTGTTAATCAGCCCCCTAATGTTACTGTGTCTGTGTTTCCCCCAATCTCTTCATTGAAAATACCAAATCTTTTATCACACATAACCTCTGGATCTCCAGATGATTCTTGCCCTCTTAATGTGTTTCAGAGTTTGCCTGATCTAACTGCAGCTTATTTGGAAAAGGAATCAGATTCTCAACTCAAGATTGTTTCCCCAGTGCTGGAAAGTGGCATTAGTTACTCCCCTTAAAAAGAAACTGAAGGGGGATCCTGGAGACTTAAAAAACCCTTACCCCGATTTCTCTTTTGCCTACCCTAGCCACAATATTTGAGAAGTTCATCAACCAAGATTTAGCTCAGTTCATAACCGCTCATGACCTGCTGCACCCATCTCAGAATGGGTTCTGAAGCTGCCATAGCACTGAATTGGGACTGTTCGCAGCAGCAGATTCCAGTCGCTGCCAAGTGGATCAGGAAGGCACAGCTATCCTGGTAATACTGGGTTTGTCTGCGGCCTTCGATCTTTTATCTCCATCCGGTTTGGTGCAAAGACTGCAGCAGGCTGGAATGAGGGGCACTGCCATGGATCTCCTTGGGTCTTTTTTAGAGATTGGGACCCAAACAGTCAGCCATGGGGACTACAGGGCCAAACCTTTCCAGCTCCCTTGTGGAATCCCACTGGGGTCCTCCCGTACTCCCACATTGTTAAATCTTTATGTGACGTCATTGGCAAAATTGGTGCTATCTTTTGGTTTTCAGGTATTGACTTATGTGGACAACACCCAAATTATTGTCTCTATAACTGACAACTCAGCACCGGTGGCAGACATGTTCAAGTCTTGTATGACTGAAATTGGCACCTGGATGAAGGTGAACTGGCTAAAACTTAACACTGAAAAGACTGAGATTTTGGTCTTAGGGGCGCAAAACTCTATGTGGTCTGAGTTCTGGTGGCCTGAGAGGTGCAGCCCTTTACCCACCCCTATGACCGTTGTAAAAAACCTTGTGGTGATTTTTGATAACACTCCCACCTTTGACTCTCAGGTCAACAGGACATTGAGCTCATGCTTCTTTATTATTAAGATCCTCAAGAAGATCTTTCCCTTCATACCTGTGGAATTAAGAGTTTCAGTGGTCAGAGTCCTTATCAAATCACGCCTTGACTACTGTAATGCCTTCTTCTTAAATTCCAACAAGTCTTCTCTTAACAAACTTCAGATCATCCAAAATGCGGCTGTCTGGGTAGTACTGGATGTTCCTTAACATCTTTCATTCAAGGAGGGATTGCGCTTACTTCACTTGCTTCCAGTGAGGAAGTGGGTGATTTCTAAATGTCTCTGCATGGTCTATATGGCTGTACATCAGCAGGGCTTTCTGTATCTAAGAACCATCTTAAACTGGGATTCTCCAAAAAAACAACTTATATCACCAACGATGAGGAAGGTGATCATTCCCAGGTTCCGTAAGGTTAGATGGGGTGACCGTGCTTTTTCTGTGGCAGCAGCAAAGTTATGGAACATGCTACTTATCTACACTGAGAGTCAGAATTCCTACACTGTGTTTCGTAAGCAACTTAGAACCTGCTTCTCATCTCATCTGTAAGTTTTTGTTTTCTCATCTTGGCTGCTCCTTACTGGCGGTAGCGCTTAGACGCCTTTTGGCTTAATGCGCTTTACAGATACAAATACAAATTCAAACCTATGAGAGGAGTAGGCGTTTCACAGTAGTGAAAACCGAGTTTAGGTGTTTTCCACTACTAGGACATGTAATACTTAAAGATACATGTACTACTTTTTAGTTATATACAACCGTGTCCTATGGGCAACCTAGGGCCGATTTTAGGTGTGACATATGTAATGAAAGGCAGGGTTTAATGCTTGGCAAGGAGTTTTAAATGCCACATCGAAGCAGTGGCAGGCCTGAGACATGTTTAAAGGACTACTTAGTGGGTGGCACAATCAGTGCTGCAGGCCCACTAGCAGCATTTAATTTACAAGCCCTGGGCACATATAGTGCACTTTTCTAGGGACTTATAAGTAAATTAAATATGCCAATTGTGGATGAGCCCATGCTTAGGAGAGAGTACAAGCATTTTAGCACTGGGTAGCAGTGGTAATGTGTGCAGAGTCCTAACCCCAACAAAGAAGAGGTCAGAAAAAGTGGAAGGCAAAACGTTTGGGGTGACCCTTCAGAGAGGGCCATTTTCCAACAGCTAGGAATAGAACATCACTTACGTCTTACATGGTGCACACGGGGGTTCAGTTTCTGGTTTATAGCACAAAGTACAATACTCAAATGTGGTGATAGATAGGACCAAGAAGAGCACCCCATGCAGTTCTTTGGTTGGAGAGGCACAATATTTCAGAGGCCATGCTTACGATCCAATGTGTTTGCCAATGATTTACAAGTGAGTACATTGCCAGTAAATCATAACAAATGCAAACGAAGTATAGTGCCTTGTGAAATCATTTTCTGAAATCTTTAGAAATGACAAATTTTATTTCATTATCAGGAATAACTTAATTCTCAAAGTTTCAACATTATTGCTTCAATTTAAAATATTTTATCCAGAGTGGTCCACTGATTGTAAATCAGTTTACAATGTTTTAGAAAGCAGAGTCAGTTGCTGAGAATTGAATTAATGTTTCGTCTTCATTTCATCGTTAGCCACAGCAGAAAAAGCAGAAATCACAAATAATAAGCTTGAACTTTTCAATACTGTCTTCTGGTTGGGTGCGACATATGATTTATATGCCTACACTCATAATCAAAACTTTTGTACCAATAATTCTGACAAGAGTTTGGTGTTAGGAGTTAAGGACATGATAATTCACAAACCGGAAGATGCGGAAAATCTTTAGCGAAAGAAGGGAAATATAAAATGTCAAATTGAAGATATAACCAGGTTGCCAGGTTTGGAAACCGACATAATAGAGCAGAAAGGAGTTGCTTATATTTAGGTCAGAAAGGAAATTGGAACTTTTACTTATTGTCTCTTTCCTTATTTGTCTAATCTGAACATTACAAATGTCCTGCTATTACATTTTAACTATAGAGTCTTTGAAAAATATACCTTAAAAAATTCATCTTGCCTACCATATTTCAGAAGAAAATCGCGATTCTTGAATGTTTTGTGGTGATTACTCCTGTAAAACTACTTTGGTGTTTAAGGGTATTCTGATTAGTAAATTAATCTATGATTAGCTTCACAGATTTGTAGAGACCGCCTGTACTATTTGAATTTATGGAAGGACACACATCTGATGCAGTTATAACATTCTTACGAGGGAAGTGTTTGAGTGTGTACTCCCGGGTGGTTGAGAACTAGACCAGGTAGCTCAGTGTCAATGTAAAAACAAGCATTTGCAATGCAACGGGTCTCGTATTTCTCCAAGTTAGAGCTATCAGCGGTTGTAAACTCCCAACCGGACTTTTCTTGCCTCATTAAATGGAAAAAAAGAGCGCGATCTCGCTGCTACAGTTCACTCGTAGTGAAACCTATCTGCAAAAGTGCAATTATCTACGTAACCGGCTGAAGTGCAATTAACTATGTAACACGGTCGATGTCACGCAAAGAGCTCGACTTCTGCCCAGTGAGATCGTGCTGCGAAAAAGAGAAAAAGTAGTCCACAAACCGGACCGAAAACATAAAGCCTGTATATCGAGGAGGGCTAACCACCGGAAAAGGCATGACGTATGTATGCCTTCCACTAATGAAAGCAAGCAGATTTTAAAAGGCAAGTCTACGAACCAATGAAAGACACTGATGTGACATGGATGGGACTCCAAGCCCTTTTCTAACTACTACAGCGTCTCGCAAGCGATTTGCATGCGCAAGCGCATGCTAGCGCAGGATCCATCCTAAAAAGGACTCTGAAGCCACCACATTTTATCTTGAAAATTTTACACAACACTTGCAACAAATGATCTATGATTCTTGTTAGAATTTTGAGTTTACCTTTATGCCCTTTGGATTTGAAGTGGTTTGTGTGCAATGACACGTGATGACAGAATATTTTATCCAGAGTTTGGGCTATGTTCCAGATGATGTAGTTTCTCTGCAGGATGCGTTTTCAGTCCAGCACTTCAGGATGCCATCAATTACTGAGAAGAAGTTTCGGAGTTCGTAGGAAAGCTGCTGGTGAGTGCGAACTAGTGGAGTTCATAACTGTGATGTAAAGCTTTGTTCTTCCACCAGATCTTGTGCATAAGGAACACGCCAATGGGTATGAATTTGTGAAGACATCAACATTCCCATGGTACACCTAGTCAGACGACGAGATTGCTGAGATTTATTTATGGTCACATTAAGTCTATGTGGAAGAGTTATGTTCCACTGAAAAGCATGATTAGACCCCTTAGGAGCATTCTGATCATGGATTGCGTTGTGACACTAATCTTGTTGAACACTTCTTGTCTGAGCCCTATTAAAGGGAAATGGGCTTAACACATTATTTGAAAATGAAGATGGCCTACCGGAACACTGGTTGGGTGGCAAGATCCATCAATAGTCAGGGGTTTCTTTGACTCCTCAGGCCACTGGGCCCCGGTGCTCCAGCGACTACTGCACCACTGATAGTTACTCTGCTGGCCGTCAAGCAGAAGTTTGTTTTTATGCTATGCTATTGAATCGGCAGTCTCAGTCTGTTTCAGGGCCCGGCTGGGTGAGTGGTTCCTTCAGCCTGCACCCAGAGGTCATCAGTCTCTGTCAAGGTCAAATACAGAAACGAGCTTCCTCTTCCTCGGTCTGGGCAGGTGTCAGACGTAGGGAGAGAGGCTCCAGAGCCTGTGTACTAGAAGGCAGGAAATGAATTCCTTGGTATATGTTGGGCATACAATTTAAATGTATTCTGACAAGAGCACCATGGGCTTTCCTCAGTTAGCAGCTAATCTGTAACTGTAGGAAAATGTCAACAGTGGCATATAGGGCCTGAAAATGCAAAGCAAGCTTTGCTCGCCCCCGTCCTCTCCTGGGATTTTATTTCATATTGCCGCGGTCTGGTGAGCAGTAAATAGTGCAAGCTTTATGAGCCGTCCACCGTTGCCTACCTTGAATTCTCTGGAGCTGGCACGGCTGGAGATGTGCCCTAATGAGCCCTCTCATATCCCCTGGTAAACTACAACCAGGTGTGCAGGGCCAAGACAAACAAAGCTGAACAAATCAGGCAATGTGGAGATTCCAAGGTGTGTGAAGTGGTAGGGATTTGAGGGGTCGGACGGGTGGTATGCGGGATAGGAGGGCAGGACAAGAGGAAGCTGGAAAGTGAAGAAAAATGCTCTAGAATTGAAGATATGGAAAACATTAGGATGTGAAAGAACAAAAAGGAAGACTTGAATTCTTAAAGACCTCTCAGCTCACATGTTCTTCAAAATAGGTGGAACACCCAAAGCTTGAACAAGACCCTGTTGCATGTCCTCTTTGAAGTGAGGTAAGGTAGACTGTTCACATATTGTACAAGCATTGTAACATGTCAAGAGCGTATGCCTAACACATACCCTGACTCCCTGTGATTCCGAGCGCTTAGAATTAGCCACGCAGACAAAGAGGAGTAACATAAATTTATCCTACAGCTCCGGCCTGCCAGATCTGGTTCAAAGCTCCAAGGTGACCAAGATAGGCTGGTAGAGCCTGCCTGGTTTTGTTTCTTGAATAATTTCACGCTGACCCTATCTGGCTGGAGAGCTTGCATGTGAGTGAGAAGTCATTTAAAGCAGGCCGTTTCTGTAACTATATCATGTAATTCAAACCTCTTCTACACGTATGTCCTTCTTGAGGGGTTGGATCAGATGCCTTGATGGAAACCCGTAGAGAATGCTGCATTCCCTAGAGGCACACCATAGATTTCTTTACAACCCTGTGCAAAGACTGTGATATATTCATCGATTCCTCCATTATTTACCGATCCACCGAAAGCCAGCTGAGCCTAACTTTGCGTTCTTTCACCAATCGACGTGCTATACAGGGAATCAACACATTTCTTTCTAGAAAAAATGGTAGTAACTGTATAAATGCGGTCGAACCACTAATTAAGGAAAGAATCCCATTTAGGCCTCACATCCCATCCATTGAGCATGTTGGAGCAATGCTCACAAAAACCTCCAAAATGGCCACCTCTCCTGCTTCAAAGTTCTCTTTCTGCAATGAAATGGAGAAAAAAAACACAACCACTCCAAATTTGGTGTCAGAAGCTTTGCTTCTATCGAGTATACTACTGTCATAATGTTTATAAATGAGCTCAGATTCTTCAGGAAAATGAAAGGTTAATAATGGCCACATATTTATTGCTCTCAGGTTACATTTTTATTGCTCTCTGGAGGAAAATAAGGACCCTGGGTGTGTTCTCTGTAGTGAATACACTATTTTACCTTCACCCCTGGGACTGGATAAGCCATGAGATGTGGCCCGTACTACAAAGAACACACCGAAAAAAGTATGGAATGTAATATATGCAGGATAATACGTTCAACAGACTGACATTGATGGCTTAAATTGATGAGTTGGTAATTTACTTATGGTGCCTCGAACATTGAAGAAGACAGAACTGGCAAAGCCAATAGGTGTGGCCTTGGCAAGCTGGTTAGGTGGTTAATTCGTTGTTCTTTGTTTACACTTTATTTAGGAATGTGCCACAAAACAATACATGTGGTCAGTTTAAAGCAGCCACCACATGTAAAATTTAAAAAAACATTAATTGAGGTGGCCATTTTACTAGTGTTTTTTTTTTTTTTTTAAATATAAAAGCCTTTCATCTGTGTCTTGTTTTTGTTTTTAAAGGAGACAATGGTAAACCATCAGCTAGGCAAGCAGTCAGATTTCAGGCAGCTGCAATGTTACAATGTTACCTAAACACGTACCCTATATTTAAAGAAGAGACAGAAAATAAGTCACCTTCTCACCATGCACCCATAGTCCAGTCAAAATACATAGCTGCATTTTAAAGTTAATGTAAAATAACCTAAGCTAGCTGCATTTTAAAGTTAATATAAAAAAAACTAAATTATGATGAAAACCTGGGAACCAGGTTTATGATTGAAGAGAAAGAAGATATGTTTGGATGGATATGAACAATGCGCTCAGGCTTCGTACAGTCATTCAAAGTGAAAGGCACCATTGGGAAAAGTGGGCTGTCCCATGCTCTATGCGGTAATTGTCGCCTGACCATAAGTCTATCTGTAAATGTATATTATGTATAATTTTATTTACAAAAACAATAATCTAGCGAGTCACCTAAAGCTGTCTCAAAGGCTGAACCTTAAAATGGTACATTATATTTGAGTGTGAATATACAGTATATATGTGTGTGTATATATATATATATATATATATATATATATATATATATATATATATATATATATAAACAAACTTCAAATACTCGAAGTGAACTCATGTGGCCCGAGAGGGGTGGTGCGAAAACCGGCACGAGCAAGCCGGTAATTATGATTCACCAAAACAAAAAAGAAAAAAGTAAAAATCGCACGCTCAGGATTCAGGGCAAGTGAAAACAGTGTTTAATCAAAGCACAAAGCTGAGCGTGCGATTTTTAATTTTTTCTTTTTTGTTTTGGTGATATATATATATATATATATAAACACACACACTTATATATATACACACATACATACCTACTGAAAAACTCACTACTGTTTTACTGTTTTAAAACCAAAAAACACTGAAAGTATATAACTGACCTCAGTATAACTTGCATCTCCATAGATTTGATATGCCATCATTGATGTAATATGTGATGTCATGAGCAGTGCATCATAGTGGTGAAAGTTATACTTAGGACAGTTACATATATCTGGATAATTTCACCGGTATTTGCTTTTAAAATGGTAGTGTTTTTTCAGTGAATTTCTATTTTTTTTGTACTGTAAGGTAAAACCTTACTAACTCCACTATAGCCTTTGTTTTTTCCAGTGAATTTCTATGTTTTTTATTTCAATGTAAAGTAATATCATATTACAATGCATCTGCTGAAAATTGGCCAGGCCCGTTGCCCAACCGCCCTCATGCGCCCAACCACCCCTGCAACTCACGGTCTTAGTCCATGCATGGAGTAGTATTGGCCATGCTGCTTGTCACAACCCACTCAGGCAGTCAAGCCTCTGTGAGCAGCCAATTGCCCTCAGAAACCCACTCTGCATTCTTCCTTTACTTTGAATTTTTATTTCTTGGGTCTAGCGGGACCTTGGCAGGAGGTCACAGGACTACACAGTGACTATGCTAGCTCCTTCTGGAGTCCTGTGGGACCACAATGGGTGTAAAAAATGTATAATTTTTTTTAATTTGGCACCTTGGGGGACCCCTTCCAGACACCACGTCAGGGAGCAAAGGTGATTCCAGCAGTAACACTTAGCAAGTTGACAGGACAAGGTAAATACCAGGCTACTCAAAATATAACTGTGATAACTGTGGTCACACATCTACAGAGGATAGGGGCAGACAAGAACAAGGGGCCACATGTACAAAGCATTTTTGCAGTCGGAAATGGCCAATCGGGCAGTTTCCGATGCAAAAATGCTTTTAGATATGTACAAAACACAATTTGTGATTCAGTAACACATTGTCAAATCACAATTTATGTTTGTGAATCAGTATTTGGAAGGGGCATATTTAGGGCGTCCCTTCCAAATACTGAATCTGAATGGAATGTATGAATGTTTTGCGACCAGTTAGGTTCGCAAACATTCATATTTTACTGGCTTCCTGAAGGAGGTGGTAACCCATTCACAAATGGGAAGGGGTCTTCAGGTGACCTCTTATCCTTTGAGAATGGAAAACAAATATTTTTCAGGAGTAGGCAGTGGTCCCACAGACCACTGCCTTCTCCTAAAAAATGAAACTTTAAGGTTTCATGTATTTCTTTTTAAATGCATTCTGTTTTCCTTTTAGCAAAACAGGTTGAATAAAAAAAACAAATTGCTTTATCAAAAAGCAATCACAGAGATGGTGGTCTGCTGACCTCAGTAGGCCATCATGCCTGTGATGGCGATGATTCCTAATGGGTTGCAAATTGCGACCTACGTCGCTAATATTCATGAGGTATGTATATTTGCGACCCACTAGGAACCATTAATGAAACTCAAAAGAGTTTCATACATTAGAAATACCAATTTCCTAACTGCGATTCAAAGAGAATTACAATTAGGAAATCAGTATTCCTGATGTTAGTACATCTAGCCCATGGTTTAAAAAATTTAACAGATTTACTGGTATGTGACAAGAGATCTCTTAGTAGCTCAGGGAACACTCTTTGGACTGACACCAGCAGATTGCTCTTAACAACAGTCATTCAGCAAATTCATAGTTGGCCCTGCTGTTAGAGACTGTCGTACTCAGTGCAAGGTGGACCGAGACTAACATCAATACTGAGACAGTTAAGACTCCAAAGGACCTGGATGCAACAAAAGAAGTCTTTCCCTTACCTGATCGAAATGGGGAGCAAGCCAGAGGTCACACTGCAGACCAGAGGTCTTCAAACTGGGGGGCGCCCCCCCCAGGGGTCCCTTGGGTGATCCCAGGGGATGTGCAAGACACTGCCCAATAGAAGCATTATACAGCTAACATACCTTTGTTTTAAGCAAATGCTTGTTATTGCATTTTTAAAAAGGTAACAGTACTTAACTGCAATGTTTAAATAGCTCTAGACATATTTAAACATTGCCATCTTTATAAAACAATTGTGAAAAATTCTGAGTTGGGGGGGTCGAATGATTTTTATTTTTCAACAGGGGGCGCAGCATTACAAAGTTTGGAGACCACTGCTGTAGACGGATATTGACTGCAACAATCAGTAGGCCAAATTCAGAATGCAACAGAAAACCAGAGTGGAAAGGAGACATGGCAAAAACCAAGACAAGAAGTTATGAACTGGGCTTCAGAAATCAAGAACAGGAATACAGGAGGCTGGGACAAGTAATGCCCTGCTGGTACAGGGAAACTAGGACTTTGGTTCGGAACAAGGAACTACAGGATGTACCCAGCAGGCACGGTAACAACTAATGCCCTGCTGGTACATGGCATAACACAAGAATTCAGAACAGTAAATCAGAACCAGGAGACAATTGGAACCGCTGGCAACTCTGTGAATATGTGGCAGAAACCCCCAAATGGGGAAAACACAGAAATAAGGATAACAGGCTAGAAAGAATAGGCAGTGAAAGGTGAGACTGTGGAGCAAGAAAAATCCATAAAGTACTATGCGCACAGGGCAAAAACTGGAAAGCAGGGCACTGCAAAAAGCAGTAATAGGAATCAGGACTCCTCAGAATGTCAAAGATTCAGCAGTGCAGGCAACAGAAGAAGAAAGCAGGAGCTCCCAGTAATGCCAGTGGAAGCACAAACTCTGAATGCAGAGGCCAGGCTTAAATTCCCTCCCTCAGCTCACAGCAGCACAGGGTGATTGGAATTTAGAAAAGGTGTGAGCTAGCTGTGGCCCAGTGAACGTGAGAGCAGTAAAATACCCTCCTCTGCCTGAAGGAGTGTACTGACGTTCCAGGAAGGAGACAGTGGACAGAACAAATCTCCTAAGTAGAACAAAGATCAGATTGTGCTTCACGACATGGCAGAAATTTGTGAAAGGGGGCACATGGGCATGCTAGAAACCATAAGACAGAGCTCCAAGAATAATAAGATTTACCAAAAGGCTCCTCTCCAGCTCTCATGTGCAGGAAAGGCGTACATCTACCATAGTGCATTAGTGGTTGATAAGTAAACCCAGGAATGGAATCTGGAGTGGATTTGATTTCCATGAGGGTTTGTGAAGTCTGTGAATTAAAGCTCAGCCTGGGTTCCAAGCACTTGTTCATGAGAGACACCGGCTCACCGAAGGTCTTCAAGTAGCGACATTCGATCGCAACCCTGTAAGGGCTAGCGGTCAGGTATCTCTAACCCTCTTCCTTTTAGGTTTCTTAAATTAAATTTTTATGACTTGAGGACCTTTGCTCTGACCAGTCAATTGGAATGCTTTATTTTCCTGCAGCAGTCGCACGGGATTCCTGCAACACCAGATAGCCCTATTTTTTTCAACTTAATTTTTCAAAAATGGCTAAAGAGATCACACCAAATCGCAAAAAGCAGTTGTTTTCTGTATTATTGTCCAATTTTCTCTATGGAAATTGCATGGGGAAAGAACATTTTTGGAGCTGCTATTTTCTCTGTCACCACTTGATGCATCACACCAGGACTTTTCGGGAAAGAGCTGAGGTGAATGAATGTTTGTTTGGAAAGTTTTGTGAAGATTCATCAAATGACACCAAAGTTATAAACGAAGCAAAACATGCTTTTTTCTCTGGAGACACTGAGTGAAACTAAAAGTAATTTCCTTTTTTCCTCATTTTTTGGGTCCTGGTATCAAATGGTATTAACACTTTTTTTAAGTCTAGGCTACAGACAGCTGTCTCTCTAGCCTCACAAAAAAGTAATAATAGATGGCTTATATAAATATATACATACCTACACAGGCTTTCAGTAAGACCTTTTTAACCATTTATCTGTTCGTGTCAATCACATTTTGTTCCACCCCCAACAGCATTCAGCATGAGGCAATAGGCTAGGCAACTTCATCCACTGGCTATTTTGCACTGTGAATGACAGCATTTTGCATGATGACGTGCACACCCATCTGAAACAGAGCACACTTGCCACTTTTTTTGCATACTGCATATATCTATAAAGAAAAAAAAGAAAAACCGGGCCAAGGCTAGATCGATTGGATTTTTCAGGTCTTTTCTCTTAATATAGGGGCCTGTGTAAATATTACTTTGGTGAAAACTATCACATATCATTTTAATCACATTGGTAAGGCCGCAGCTACACCTTTTCGTCATAGAAGATTGGCTACACTATGGCTTTTACTTTTAATGAATCTGCAGTGCTAAATCTTAGCTTTTGGTGGTGCGCCAGAGATGCATTACACTCAACCCGACTTTTTGAACTTTCACTTCTTTGAGGGATTGCTAAACTGACTACGAGTTAAATAAAATCGCTGAAATTGGCTTTTGTCTGAAGTCCTAGAAAAAGTAGCCCAGTTAATGACCTGGCTCGGTATGCAGTTTGCCCTAATAAAACTTTAAGAGAAATTAACCTGCGGGCTGTTTTTTCAATTCCTTGAACGTGTTGCCAACCCAGCTTGATGCAGATGATTTCAGAAAAGCTCCATTTAAAGCAAAACATTCTGCATTGCTCATTGTTTAGCAGCACTGTCTTATTTTAGCAATAAACCAGGCAGTTTCTCAAAAGGAGCTGTATACCCTTGCTTTCTAAGTTTAATTTCTGCATTCTGAGTAACTGACAAAAATAAACAGGCATTGGCAAAGCCAGTACGTCTCGACTATAGTACCATTTGGCTTTGCCAATGCCTTTTAGTCATGCTGCACAGCATTGTGGCTGCTGGGCAGAATGGCTACAAAATAAATAAATAACCTCCCCACCAAAAAAAGTGATGAACTGGCTGCTACTTCATTTTGTAGGCATTTTCATGCATTCAGCATACATGTCTACAAAAGGGCACAAGCTTTAAAAAAAATGAAACAGATGAATGGGTTGCAGGAGTGGGCTAGGGATGGAGGCGGAGTGAAGCAGTATGATGTGTGGGCGGGTGAAGTAACATGACCGGAAGGGGTGAAGCAGTATAGAAAATAAATACTATGTTATAATTTGCAAGCATAATTGCACAATTATGACTAACACAACTGCCCACACATTACTTTGCATTGTTTATGAAAAAAAAACGTTTTAAAGTAATAAATATAAGACAAAACAAAGGGATTGAGGTAGCAATGCATCTCAGCTCACACTACACTAGATGAAATGTTCAATAACAACCAGATTTTCATTAAAAAACTTAAAAGATGCAAGGAAGTTTATAATTTGGAAAGAGAGGAACTTAGGTTGGTAATTGTTTAAGGTTAGAGCTAGATGTCAGTTTACCAGAAGTATATCATATATATCTGCGCAATGTATCTGTTGTGATATTTTTAATTATGGAAGCATTATGGGTGCATGAAAACGTAAGTGGCCTTTAGACCACAAGGCCTTCTCAATCGCCCACCTGATTATTGGAGGGTTTGGCCTCTGCTACTATGGTGGAGGACCTCTGTGCCTTCAGTGGACCCACCGAAGGCACCGAACATTGCTGGGCAGCTGCCATGTTTGTTGCATCAACTCGGAAAATAATGTTTTCAAGAAACAAGCTCCCAAAGTCTGAGTTTGTTTCTTGAAAACGAAAAAGTCCCTGATGCATTGAATCATCGCTTGATTACTCTGCCCTAGACTGCCATTTCTAAAATGGCTGTTCAGGACATGGAAGTGAAGAGCTGGTCAGAAGTAGGGCAAGGTGACCATAGGGAGAGGTGACCATCACTGTGATCTGGCGGCTCAGTGGTTGTCAGACGCCCAGGTCAGATGTTTATGCAGGCCGAGGCAGCAGATGTTCTACCACTGCAAGTCTGGTGTTTTCTTCACTCCTCATGAGGTTCCAGCTTCGTTAAATCGAAATGATGCTCATAGTGTCAGTAACAGTATTTATTAAGCTTTAATAATTATTGTGGGGTCGCTGAGCGATATACTATTTCTCCTAAGAAGATTACAACCCCAAGAGCATCACACACAATAGACAACTAATGGCTTTCAGTTTCTGTCACAGCCCCTGATAAAAATACACACAGCGCATTAGACAGAGCAACTGCCACAAAATCAACCCCGGTCTGCAAGCATTGGATGGACAGTCAAGACATCACAACTTCATGAGGCATACCTAAGGCAGATGTATGCAACACAATTGTAGGTGAGACAACATAATTGAACAGGTGATTCATCATATGTGCTATACAAACATACACACACACGGACGTGTGAACTGATACACATATTAAACAAAGATACATTCTTGCCTTCAAAGAAAAACACCCAAGTCCATACTTGCATGCATACACAAAAACATGCATGCAGATAACACCCCCACAAGAAGATTCTCCTCATACACGAAAACACATACAGATGAATTCTTGTACGCATACACAGAGATCAGTTAACACACACCATCACACATCTTAGAATACACACTCACACCTTTGAATGCATACACAGTAGGCAAACACACGAGTGTGCACACACCTTTCAATGCACACACGCACAAATGGGTTCCCAACAGAAATATACAGATGCACTTGCATGCACATACGTTGTCACACACAGAAACACACACATTCTCGCATGCCAGTGTACACTCGGATAAATTGTTTCAGACACACACACGTGCATGCGCACACACATACACACAGACAGTCACACATCTCCTCCTGCAGAGACACGTGTGAATGGAGAGAATCAGAAAGGTGAGGGGAGATGGGGGTTGAATGTGGGAAAAATGTCAATGGACTGAGTGATGAAGAGGAAAATGTCGAACAGAGAGAAGAGTGGTTGGAGATAGAGAGAGAAAGGCAAGGAAGGAAGAGCAGAATAAGGGGTGGGAAGATGTCAGTAGTAAGGGAAGTAGGAGAAGGTGGGGAGAAAATAACGTAATACCACCCAGTTTGAAATTGTGCCCCCCATAATGAGAGCCAGTGAGGGGAGGTAATATGGGGCCAAAGAAAAGGCATTGGGAGTACATGGGAAGGGTAGTGGAGAGGAAAGGACATGCTTAGTGAGGAATAAGCAGAGGGGCAGCCAACAGTAGAGGGTAGGGGGAGATGGGCAACACTTGCATGAACCATGATCAGGGAGTAGTTCGGAAGTGATGTTTGGGGAAAAGTGGGTGAGTCTGGGGATGTGAGGGGTAAAAGCCCCAATGGTGAGTTTTGACATGGCGAGCGACTGGTGGAGAATATGCGGGTTTACAATAAGGTGGGTGAGCCACTAAGATTAGGGGTGAAAAGAGGAGCGTTGAGTGAGGGGCGAATAAATGAGGGGCTAGGACAAGCATGGTGAGGACACTAGCAGAAAAATAAGGTGAGAAGTAGTGAGTAGGGGTGGAGAGAGGGGTGCTGAGAGAGGGGGTGAGGAGGTGGATGGTGGAAGGGTGAGAAGACGGTCTGATAAAGGTGTAATGAAAGGGTCTGTGAATGAGTGAGGAGAGGCTGTGGAGGGACTGATGGTGAGAGGGTGGCAAACTGATGAGCAGAGAAGCAGCAAGTGAGGGTGAGGCAGGAGGGACGAGGGAAGGAAGTGGGTGAAAGACTGATGATGAGAACGACGATGAATGAGAGGTACTAAGGGAGGGCGAGATAAAGAGAGGTGAGAAAGAAATCAAGAGGCAGGAGAGAGATAATAAGAAAAAGGGGATGAGTGAGCAATGGAGAGAGAGAAGAAACTAAAGGCAGTAAACAGATGCTGGGGATGTACCTTGCTGGGCGGTAGTTAAATCACCTTCTACGCCCATCCGCAACAGTGACATAGTCACGCACGCAGACTCTTGTGCACAGATAGTGGTGCGCCAATGCAGATATGTGCGGGCTCCAGAGTGCCTGCAGCCCTGAACTGAATCAAAGTGCCAATGAAAGGGCATGGCACATACAATTGGGAAGCCCTGCTCTCCTTCAAACTCTTCTCACAGAAGAGTAGGAAAGTAACAGACAACCTATCCAAAACCGTGCTTGCCGCCTACTTATATCAAAGATTTATACATTACTTGATTCCACATATATGCTTATTGTGATTTAAACTATTTTAAAATATGCCCTATTTTCACCAAGTGGCAATTTTCTTGGCAAAACCACACTCTGGGGGAATGTTGTGTGAATGTTGCAACAAGGGTGGCAGAATACTGGAGGGGGAAGAAGGATGTGGCGCTAATAGCAGAGCTGCTGACTTCCAAACTGGGAAAGCAGCTTTGAGTCTCAGCGTAGTCTCAACATCCTGTGATTGGCAAGTCGTCTAGGCCTTCATTCTGACCGCCACACTCACGGTGGTGGTCCGACCTCCACATTTCAGCAAGCACCGCCACTTTAGGCCACCCTGGCAGTGCCGGTGGTCTTAATCCACAAGGGCAGCACTGCTCTGGGGATTACGACTCCCGTGTCCGCCAGCTTTTGCATGATGGTTCCACCACCATGCAAAGGCTGGCAGAGATGGGACGCTGGGGGCCCCATGCGGGTCCCTGCATTGCCCATGCACTGCACTGCTCTGCCCATGCACTGCCTAACTGCATGGGCAATGCAGGGGCCCCCATGGACAGCGCTGTCGTGCTTTTCACTGCCTGATTTACATGCAGTGAAAAGCGTGACGGGTGCAGTTGCACCTGATGTACCGCAACATTGTCACCGGCTCGATTACGAGCCGGCGTCAATGTTGTGGTGAGTTTCCCACTGGGCCAGCGGGAAACTCATAATAGGGCCAGCAGGCGGAAAACCAGAGTGGTGGTCTCCCAACCCAAAGAGTTTGACGGACTGCCCCTGCCACCCGCCAAACTCATAATGAAGCCCTTAATCTCCCTGAGCCTAGAAAAGAAAAAGTGCTGATATTGGTGATAGAAGAACAAATGCTAAAGAACGAAAAAACTGTACCTCAGTCGCAGTGGATCGACACTAATTAACTTCAATTAATCTGTACTTGGTCTATGCGCTGCACACGCTTAAGGAAGTGACGGCATTGAAAACACTGCTGAATAAGAAGGCGTCAAAGGAGAATTGATAATGATGCTAACAAATGGTAAGTAGTGGGTGGGTAAGAAGCCCCTTTCATAAAGTTGTTATTCTTATTTCACACAAAAGATCCTCGTCATAGTGACAGCACATGCACGCTGCCAGCAGGCTCAACCTAAAAAGGTATTTTGCATCCGTGATGGTGAGTCTTACCACAGACGGGAAACCTTGTTTGCATCATAAAGTTATTTTTGTGGCCTGTTAGTTTGTCATGGCTCTTGCTCAGGGGTAATCATGTAATGGCAGTGGAGAAACAGGCTACTGGCAAAAAAACTCATAGTCACAACTGCAGAGTACCATGGACTTCTGTCACTTTCATTTTGCTGTCACTTTCATTTTGCTTAGGGTCGGTCACCATGTTCCATATTCTGGATGCATGCATGCCTAGAATAACGGATAGACAGCTAATGTGTGGGCTTGTGGTAACACATCTCTTACCTAACAACAAAATATCGTCTTTTCTCTGAGGTCTGTCAAACTCAAGGGCAACTGGGAAGTCTTTGAGACAAGCATGGTTAACCACCCTGACTTAAGTACTCTCTCCACGACGATCTGAACTGCCTTTGCTAGAAGATCCCACCATCTAAGTCGATGCTTTAACTGTGTACGTCATTTGACCAACTGCTGTAAATGTTCATGCAGTAACCCCTGCACATATCTACTGATGTACACGTCTGAGTTTAATTACTGTAACCCATGTATCCTGCTATTGTTGGAAAGTGCTCGGATGCCTTCAGGCCATGTTCAAGCCATATAATACTGCAAAAATAAAATAAATAAATACGCATTGACATCATCCCTGAAAATCACAGAAGCTAAATACTACTGAAAGCTCGCCGAATTTTCACGTCCCTCCTCTTTTTGGCTTTCATTTTCAGGGAGTTGTGAGGGTGAAGAGTTAACCATTACTTCAGGGCTGATGTGGGAGAGAACTCTTAATTCCGTTAGCAATTGTACCAGTCACAAAACATGTTCTTATTTTAGGAAAAGTAATGCAAGTTTATATACATTATACAAATGTATGCTTTTCTCTACGTTTTCCGTGTTCTGTCAGAATATGCATGCATTAAAGGCAATGATGCAGCGTGAAAGATAATGATCGTGGTAGGGCTGGGCTAAATCACTTGCAGTAGATGAATCTGCTAGTGTGAGGTTCTGAGGCTGGGAGGCCATCCAGATTTCCTTCTGGTCCACTGAATAGACATGTAAAGATTTAAAGCTGAATCATAAGGCACTCACATTTGTCTAGAAGTGTGAGACATTCTGTAGAAACTGCTAATGTGGCCTTAGACTTTTATGATATTCTTTCTTTGTGGGGACTGAATTAGGGTAGTGTGGCCACTGAGAGCCTGCATTTATAGTGTGATATTTTGAAACACCTCGGTGGCCAACAATACACTGAAGCTGAGTTTTTGTTATCGTCATAGTCTGATCTGGGTGGAGAAAGTAGCAGTATCCCTTGAGTCTTTGAACAGATGTTGCCTGTCCTCAAGGCCCAATTCTAGAACCACTGTAACACTATGAGCTTAACTACGATCTCGTCCACTCTGAAGTTAATATGCCATTCCTTTTTTATGGCGTGTTTGTGTAGTTTCATGTTCACGCATATTCTCAGTTGTATAAGCTGTTTGATCTCAGAACATGAATGCATTGCTCTGTTGGACCTGAGCTGCCGGTCCCTAGATGGCATTCATGATGGTCGACTGACCCACAGAGATGGACCTCAGCCTCCTCCAGTCAGTCAATAGCCTCCTCACTGAGGGCAGCAGGGCTGACTGGGGCAGGGGCAGAGGCGACTGCAGTGAAGGAGACACCCACCCTCCTGGGTGAGCGGACACAGGCAACTGGTTGGGGAGCTACAGGGAGGGCGGTGCTAGTAAGGGGGGTGGTGGACAAAGATGGTGCTGGGGTAGGCCCCGATGGGTCTGCCAGCACCAGGAAGTGTCCACTGGAGGAGGATTCCGATAAAGAGGTGGCAGATCCAGTCTCCACTGTGGCACTCCCCTCGCTCTCCGTCCCACTGGGTACCTAGGTGTCGCCGATGCCAGCTTCCTGTGTCCAGTGGGATGATGCTTCCCCACTCGCCTGTGCCCCTTCTCCCCTGCCAGATGATGCTGATGCATTCAATGTGAGAGAGAGGAAGGGACGGAGGGAGGAAAAGGGAGGTAGGGGGCAATATGGTCAACAATGACCTCCCATTAACACACCTAAACATATACATCTGTCACAATACATATGGCTAGGCCATCGCATTTGCCAATACACATTACCTACATCATGTCATGACATGTCACTACTACCCACACCTGTCTGCCAACCCTCACACCTACAGCAATACCTAAGAAGGACTGCACTATTAGACTCATCCCCATGATGGCAACAAATGCCCTTTAGCTGGCATAGCATGCCCTGGAAACAATATGAATAATATGCCTGAATGCATATCTTACCACTCCATACCCCTTACACCCATTGGATGTGCAGCTGACTAGACACAACACATCAGGCCTCTACAGTCACAACATCTTATTAGTCCATGTTCTCGGTAACGTGTCCATTACAGTGACGACAACTCCACTCACTGACCACACAGCACCTACCTGTCATATTACATGTTTGCCTACTCAGTATATTGATGCCATTATGGATGAGAGCTCAGATTTACCCAATACCAGTCAGACACCCAAACAGTTCACATCTGATGTGATCAATGTGAATCAATGGTATAGCTATGTGAGTAGTCAGACCCTATCACAGAGCCAGAGCAGGTCACACACAACACATATATCACAACCCAGCATACTGCAAAGTGCATCTACAATGGGCCATGTAGCACATGTAAAATATCCAAACATATCTTCTGAGTGTACTGTCACAACAGATGTACCTCTGGGATACACATAACACATCATGGACCACTTGCAATGCCAGCACTCATGCAGGTCCACCAGTTGGACTTTGCACCATGACAACTCCACCCTCACACACACCATTTCACAGATGGCATAACCTGTCACTGAGGCCAGACAACACTCATCTCGGGGAGTATAAACTGGCATGCATTAGTCACAAATGGACAAACACCACTGCCAGTACATACAAATACACATCCCACTACCACATAAGCAGCCTGGGGAGACTGAACACAAAAGTCCCTTCACATCAACACACCATGTGTCGTGCAGTACCCAAACGACACCTAATCTGCCACTACCTAATAGCCAAGGCAAGCTGTAATAGTCACAGGCCATCAGATGTGCCCCCAAGTATCCATAACTGCATGATGTAGGCAGTCAGTGAGCAATGCAGCATAGGACTTTCTAGGACAATGTCCTACATGCCATGTACACACCATGGTGACAAATAAGGGATCTTACCACCTACAGTACCAATGCATAGGTTGGAAGGCCATATCCCCACAAGTAAAGCTCCTAGGAAGGCGTCACCTGTGCAACCAGACCTCAACAGTTCGACATGTTACAGTATCCCAGCTTGGCTACCTACACATACCCTACAGTCAGCAGATAACCTATATATTTGGCTAGTTTGCTATCAGGCCAATACTCATGTCCCATGAATGCCAGACCTGTGGTGGAACTGTAATGGCAGCCCCACAATGTGTCAATACCATTACCAGTACATGATTAATATAGTCCCAGTGATATCAGGAGAGTGACACAGTCTCATATACAGGATAGGCGAGACAGATGGGAGTGGAGTGACACCTCAGAGCCACTAATGCAGTTGTCTGGAACTGTTCATACACAATGCTTAGTGTGATATAAAAACACTCACATCCATTGTATGGCCAGGATGGAGTCACACATGTGCCTGTGACATTAGTGCATCTCAACATTACAGACATGGAGAGGTATGGAAAAGGGAGATGTACATCCACTGACAGTAAGGCATGGAGACACATCTACAACATATACTCAGCCAGGGTGACTAGTACCCATTTTAAATTGTTGATGCACATGTAGAATTAACTTCAATGTCACTTTGCCTACAGTAAAGCACTCAATCCCATTTAAGGCCAGCCAAGTGCCAGGATGCAGTCAGTACTCACAGCCTTGTGGCTGCTGTGCTGCCCTCAAATGCCTATCCACCGCCAAAATGAGGGCCATTAGGGGGTTAGGATCCGACGGGCACTGCTCCCTCGTTGGGAGGACTACCCTAGGTGGGCCTCAGCGGCCTTCCAGGCCCAGCGTCTCAGGTCCTCCCATCGCTTGTGACAATGGATGCTCCACCGGGCATGGAACCCCAGGGTCCGCACTTGCTTGGCGATGGCACGCCAGATCCCCTTCTTCTAATGGTCATTGACCTGCATGGGTGACACAGACAGAAGGAGAAAGTTATATAGATTGGCACCATGTCAACAGCAGTGGACTACAAACAGCAGACCAGGCAAATGTCCACACATACCCATTCTCACGGTTTACACGCCTAAACACCATGTCCCCTGCATGCATGTACTCCCTGACCAGAACACGTATGCCATTTACCCTCACACACATCCCTATCACGCATGACTATGGCATTGGGCTCACCTGTTCCTCTGGTGCCCCATACAGCTGTTCATACAGGGGTAGGACCCCTTCCACCAGTTTCTCAAGCTCTTCTTGGGTGACATCTGGGGCCCTATCACCTGCAGGACATGGCATGATGGCTCCCATAGACAGTACACAGCAGCTCCGCTCGTGGAGGTCTTGCTTACAAGAGTGTCAGGGGACAAGTGAGCAAGGCTGCAAAAAATGGTGGTCATGGCCACCGTGTATCGGAACGTCACCACCAGCTATGATAGCCATTGACTTCAGTCCCCCATAGACAGCAATGTTATCCAATGAGGAGATGCATGGTGGTAGAGACCGCCTACTGCCGTAATGACAGATGCCAGTGGACTTAGGTCGCTTCCATCTGTCCAGTGCTGCAGGACAGGCGGCTGCCATTTTATACTCATATCATGCCTTGATGCATGAAAATAAGTGCGCCATGCACTTTATTCACATGAAAGCGGAGTAGGCCTATGTTGTGGCATCATGGTTTGGCTCATACATGTGACATGCATGACACAGTCTTTACACATGACACAGCCTTATATTTCTGGTTGTCATATGACGTGCATGTCCAGATACATGTCGGCTCAGAGGCGGTGTAACCATATAGGTATATAGCATGACTACATACATGCTCAGTGCAGGACGGCTCAGTGTACCACATATGGAACCCGACATGTGATGAATGCCAGGAACTATTGATCAGGGGCAGCAATGTGCAGCAAGGATGGAGTCCATGCCACTACAGTATGGCCAATATAGCATGTGTCAGCAGTGTGCGGCATGTCTACAGTGTTAGGTGTGTGCGATAATGATATATTTTGCTAACATGTGTGGAGTGCATATCACATTGTACGTTCTCTCCTCTCTATCCTAGATACCTGTCATGAGGATATTGAGACATGCACCAGTGTACCCGCCACTAGAGGACCTTGCAACCCTGATGGAGACGTATATCATTCAGACCTATCGTCTGAATCGTCAGACCATCATGGATGTATGTACCCAGTTGGAGCCAGATCTGTTGCCTGCCATAAGTAATCCCTATGCCATCCCTCCCGCAGTTCAAGTTCTGTCAGTGCTACTCTTTCTTGCCACAGGCTTCCTTCAGATTACAGTGGGTTTGGCAGCAGGGATGTCACAGCCCATGTTAAGTCTTGCGTTGAAGGATGTACTGTGTGCTTTATTGAAACACCGGGACAACTACATCAGGTTCCCCCAACAAGGGGATTTGGCATATGTGAAGACAGACTTCTATGATGTGGGACACATCCCTCATGTGATAGGGCCCATAGATGGCCCCCATGTAGCCTTGTTCCCTCCCATTGCCAGTCAACAGGTGCATAGGAACAGGAAAACCTACCACTCCATCAATGTTCAGGTGGTGTGTCTGGCAGACCAATACATCTCCCAAGTGACAGCCAAGTTTCCTGGATCTGTGACTCCTACATTCTGTGGAACAGCAATGTCCCCCACATGATGGCATGACTACAAAGAGAGAGAGAGCTTGGCTCATTGGTATGCATGCATTTGAATGTGTGCCTCTGTTATGGCACCTGAAATCACATTCTTCCAAGTGGCTGTACTAGTACTGTAACAGTTCCTACCTTTGTGCACACAGGTGACTCTGGCTATCCTAACCTTCCCGGGCTGTTAACACCAGTGAGGTACCCTGTCACTGAAGGGGATCTCCATTTCAATGAGGCCCATGGCAGGACGAGGCTTGTAATAGAAAGGCCATTTGGTCTCCTGAAGGCCAGATTCAGGTGCCTGCATGTCTCTAGAGGTGCCCTCCTCTACAGTCCCCAAAAGGTATGCCAGATCATAGTTGCCTGCTGCATGCTCCAACAATCTGGCCCTGAGATGTCAGATACCCTTACTAGCTGATGATGAGGAGGCAGCTGGACCAGTGGCTGGTGAAGCAGAAGTGGAAAGTGGTGAGGAGGCAGATGAGGAAGGTGCAGCTGACTTCAGGGCAGAGCTCATCAATCAGTACTTCCAGTAACATTCTGGTACGCTGTGTGTGCATTTGCATGTATAGTATTTCAACATAGTTTGCATCTATGGTACTCCTGATTTGGATTATCAGTGGTGGTGTAACGTGTTCCTATCCTTATGTGTGTTTTGTGGGAGGTGACTGAATGCATGTAAGGTGCTGACTGAAAATGGATCATGTCCACCATGTGTACTCTCTGCAGGTTGCAAGATTCACATCTCCTATGGACAGCCCTGTATTGTGGTATGTGTCCTGCATTCTCCCACTCTCATGTCATTCCAGTGAGTCACTGTGTCCTGTTAATCTTTGGCTCTCCTCCCTATTGCTTGAGGCCATTCATGTTTATTAGCCTTTGGTTACTGTTCACAGAGTAGAGTTTAGTGCATGACAGATGCCAGGTACAGTGTTTTGTGATGTCTTACCTAAGACTGGTGATGTTGAAGTAATATCTGTTGTGCCCTGTTCAGATGGCTATCTACTCTGGACATGACAACTATGAACTGCATATGTGCTTTGTGTGGTACCTTGCCTGCAATCCTGAGGGTAGTCATGATCTTTTTTCAGGTTGGATCATTGGATTTACTCTGGTGTGTGGCTGTACTAGTGACTCCCTTACATCTACCAGGGCCATATCTGTTGTACTGTGTCTCCTGCAGAGAATGCCTCCCTCTGCAGTCAATTACACTGTCTGTTGGATTAGAGGGCCATACCCACATAACATTTTGCAGACCAAACATTTGTATGTGTACAAACAAAGTAGCAAAAGAAGTAGCTGTGAATTATAGTGTATTATGTGCATACAGTGGCAAACAGGTGAAGAGTGGGGTCGTGGCTCCCAGTCAGCAAAAGGATCACCTTCCGTCTTCTCACCCACGCACACAAAGCCCTCCACAACAAGGGACCGGAATACCTCAACAGACGCCTCAGCTTCTACGTCCCCACCCGCCCCCTCCGCTCCGCTGGCCTCGCACTTGCTGCCGTCCCTCGCACCTGCCGCTCCACGGCGGGTGGGAGATCTTTCTCCTTCCTGGCGGCCAAGACCTGGAACTCCCTCCCCACCAGCCTCAGGACCACCCAGGACCACTCCGCTTTCCGGAGACTCCTAAAGACTTGGCTGTTCGAGCAGCGATAACCCCCCCTTTTTTTCCCCCCTAGCGCCTTGAGACCCGCACGGGTGAGTAGCGCGCTTTATAAATGTTAATGATTTTTTTTTTTTGGTAGATGGAATCCTCAGAGTAGGTGGCACAGCTGTAGGTAGCACAGGTCCAGTGTCCATGGGCATGGGAAAATAAAGTAATGTCATTGAATAGTCAACAGGGTGTCTCAGTGGCACACAAGGGAGAGTAATCAGGAGAGGGTCACTTCCTGGCAGTGAGTTTTGTCATGGCATCTGCTCCAGCCAGATGTCTGGGTGAACGTTCACATTTGTGGAGGGGTGTGGGCTTCTCAGCTACAGAGTGAGGGGTGCCTGGGGCCTGTGGTTCCCCTGGCAGGGCATCCATTCCATCAGCAGTCGCAAATGTAGAAGGCTTTGATGTGATGTGGCTAGAGGAAGGTGTCTGCTGGTGGGTGGAGGAAGCATGCATGATGGTGGTGAGGTCCCTGAGCACCGCTGCAATGGTGGCCATGGTGGCATTGTGGGTCTGCCACTGCTGCATGGCCTCCTGGTGGTATTCCCTCTGAAAACGTTCCCCCAACATGGTTATGATCTGGCCCATCCTGTCCTCGGATTGATGATAAGCTCCCAGGACTTGGGAGATGGCTTCCTGGTCAAGTGATTGCCTTGGCTGCCCCGTCCTCTGGCCCACTGGTTCCCTCCCACGCTCCCTGCCCCCATGTGCCTGTGCCCCTGGCACGGTGTGCCCACTCCCAGAGTCAGCAGGACCTTCACTGTGTTGGGTGTGAGGGGGTGACCCAGGTCCCCGTACTGTGGGTCACACAATTGATGGAACAGTCCTTGGGACACAGGTTTGGGGATGAAGGGCTGGCTTAGATGGTGGTGCCACAGGGTGGGGTGGTTGATATGGACAGGTTGAGGCAGGGAGTGGTAGACTGACCAGGGGTCCCAGATGGGCCAGGTAGGTTCTCACTGTCCAGACATCCAGCTGCATTGTCCTCACTGGGGCCTTCATCCTGAGGAGGGCTGTCTGTCTCTGGTATCCTCTCCATGGTGGCAGTAACAAGGGCACCTGTGGATGGAGTGAGAGAGGGTTAAATAGTGGAGGTGTGATTGGTTGTCTGTTTGGCTGTTTGTCTGATGCATACAGTGGCTTGACTTGATTCCCAACAATGGCAATGACAGGTGCAGCTGTGCTAACACAGTTTGTGGTTAGTGAATTGTGACATGTGTATCATGCTCAAAAGGAGTTGTTTTTGTCCCCAGTTGAAGCATCCAGTTGTTGTAGCTAATAGTCATACATGCAAGAGATGTGATGTGAAGTGCACTTTGCAGGTTTTGATGTAGCTGAGCTAGTGCATTGTGGGGATGGTAGTGGCAGTGATTGGCAGTGCTATCCGTGCACTTGGCAGGGAGTTTGTGGGCATTGGGGCAGGGTGGTGGTGTGGCATGCAGGAGAGGGGCATTAGGTGATTAGGTGGGAGGTGTAGTGGAAGATGGGGTGTATTGGGGAGTGTTTGGGTGGTGGGGAAGCATGCTGGATGGGTTGAATTAGTGCCAGGGGAGTGGTAGTTACTCACCAGAGTCCAGTCCTCCCAATATTCCAGTCAGGCCCTCAGGATGCAGGATGTCCAAGACCTTCTCCTCCCACGATGTGAGCTCTGGGGGAGGAGGTTGGGGCCCACCGCCAGTCTTCTGCATGGCTATCTGGTGTCATGAAGCCATGGAACACAGCTTCCCCTGTAGGTCTTTCCACCTCTTCCTGATGTCCTCCCTTGTGCATGGATGGTTGCCCACTGAGCTTACCCTGTCGACTATTCTCTATGTGGAGGTTTGCTGTACTTGTGCTCCCAAGAGTTGTGGCGCAACCCTGATGATTTCATCGACGATGACCCTCAAGTCATCATCACTGAAATGTGGATGCTTTTGGCATGACGGTGGTTGTTTTGTGGCTAGGGTTGTGTGTTGTGTGTGTTGGGTGCAGTGTAGGGTGCTTGGTGGGGTGGGGGTGTTTGGTTGTGAGTGGTGGTAGATTGTGGTGTTTGTGTGTAGTTGTGATGAGTGTATAGTGTTCTGCGTGCAGTTGTGTGGTGTGCAGTGAGTGTGAAGTGTAAATGTGCCTATGGTGTAAGGGTGTAGAGTAATGAGATTGTGGCTTCCGGGTGTATGTGGTGGTTGTATTAATTGCAAAGTATTGTGGGTGTGTTATATAGTGTTGAGTAGGTGTGCCCTGTGTGTGGATATGTGTCAGGTATGGGATATTGGAACTATCCAATGTGGTGATGTGTTCTGACAGAAGTGAGTTCTGAGTGTGGCGGTTCAGACCACCATTGGTTTTCTGTCACGGAAGAACCGCTGTGGTGATTTGGGGGTTGTAATCTGGTGGGTGGAAGGTTGTTGGCATGGCAGTGTTGGTGGTGAAACCACCTCATTCCCGCCCTTCTGAGTCCTGGCGGTGTCGAATTTGTGGCTGCTATTTGGCGGTCTTTATCGTGTGATTCTTAATATGGTGGTTGGATTACTGCCCAAAGGGCCGTCTTTTGGCATCCGCCACTGCGGCGGTCTTGCAAAAAGACTGCCAAAGTTGTAATGACCCCCAATATGTTGCAATATATATGGGTGGTGTGGGTGATGTGTTGTGATGTGTGAGGGGATGTGTTTGTGTGTGTTGTGTGAGGTGCGTGGATGTTGTGTGAGTGATGGTGTTGAGTGCCTGTGGATGCTAGTTTGTTGATGGTGGTGTCTCTCTCTGGCCTTCTGTCGCAATTGTGGTCGTAAGGGTTTGTGGGTGATGTGGGTGTGTGTTTTATATTGTATCGAGTGTGGGGGAATGGTGTGTGTATGTGTATCAGGTGTGTGTATTTCGAATTGTCCAATGTGGTTGTGTTTTGTAAATGTGTGTGTATTTTGAGCGCGGCGGTGTGTACCGCCAATGGTTTACCGCGGTTGAAAGACCGCTGCATGCATTCGTGGGTCGTGATAGTGTTGGCGCATTCCTGTTGGCGTGATGGTGGAGGTTTTGTTATCGCCAGTTTATCACTGACAGGTACTAAAGCTCTGCTTTCAGCGTGATTGAAAGAGAAATGCAAAGCATTTCTCTTTCAATCCCATGGGGGAGGCCCGGAGGGGCTTCAAAGGGAAGGAAATGTATTTCCTTCCCTTTGAAGTCTCTCCCATGGTTTCAAAAGCCGGATTGCTTGCAATCCGGCTTTTGAAACCCCACTAGACACCAGGGATTTTTTTTTCTTCTCTGAAACTGACAAAAGGGAGCGACCCCTTGGGCAAGGGTCGCTCCCAGGGGGGGAATTTTTTTGGGAAGGCCTTTTCTGCCCCCAGGCGGGGCAGAAACCTCTAGGCACCAGGGATCATTTTTTTTTTTTCTTTTAGTTATGTTTTCTTTTTTTTAGGTGGGGAGCGACCCCTTAGGCAAGGGTCGCTCCCCTAGGGGGCAAATTATATTTAGGCCATTTCTGCCCCCCTTGGGGGCAGATTGGCCTATTTTGATGAGGCCAATCTGCCCCCAAGGGATGGCAGAAACCATTAGACACCAGGGAGTTTTTTTTTTTGCGTGAATTTCACGCAAGGGGAGCGACCCCTTAGGCAAGGGTCGCTCCCTGGGGGGGGGGGAATTATTTTAGGCCATTTCTGCCTCCCTGGGGGGTAGATCAGCCTATTTTGATTAGGCTGATCTGCCCCCAAGGGGGGCAGAAACCACTAGGCACCAGGGATTTTTTTTTTTTTTTTTTTTTTTACAGATGGGGAGCGACCCCTTGAACAAGGGTCGCTCCCCTGGATGGGCAAATTGTATTTAGGCCATTTCTGCCCACTTTGGGGGCAGATCGGCCGATTTTAGGTCAATCTGCCCCAAGGGGGGCAGAAACCACTAGGCACCAGGGATCTTTTTTTTGCACCATCACGCAAGGGGAGCGACCTTGTAGGCAAGGGTCGCTCCCCCGGGGGGTTGGGGGGCAAATTTATTTTAGCCCATTTCTGCCCCCCTGGGGGCAGATAGGCCTATTGGTATTAGGTCGATCTGCCCCCACGGGGGGCAGAAACCTTTAGGCGCCACGGCAAATATTTTTTTTTTGTTTTTTGTTTGTTTGTTTGTTTGTTTGTTTTTTTAGAGATGGGGAGCGACCCATTAGGCAAGGGTCGCTCCCCTGGGGCAAATTGTATTTAGACCATTTCTGCCCCCCTTGGGGGCAGATTGGCCGATTGTAGGTCAATCTGCCCCCAAGGTGGGCAGAAACCACTAGGCACCAGGGATCTTTTTTTTGCGCCGTCACGCAAGGGGAGCGACCTTGTATGCAAGGGTCGCTCCCCAGGGGGGGTGGGGGGGCAAATTTATTTTAGGCCATTTCTGCCCCCCTGGGGGCAGATCGGCCTATTGGTATTAGGCCGATCTGCCCCCAGGGGGGGCAGAAACCTCTAGGCGCCAGGGCAAATTGTTTTTTTGTGTTTTTTTAGAGATGGGGAGCGACCCATTAGGCAAGGGTCGCTCCCCTGGGGGGCAAATTATATTTAGACCATTTCTTCCCCCCTTGGGGGCAGATTGGCCGATTGTAGGTCAATCTGCCTCCAAGGGGGGCAGAAACCACTAGGCACCAGGGATCTTTTTTTTGCGCCGTCACACAAGGGGAGCGACCTTGTAGGCAAGGGTCGCTCCCCGGGGGGGTGGGGGGGCAAATTTATTTTAGGCCATTTCTGCCCCCCTGGGGCCGGCTGAGCTAAAGGCCAAAATCCACAGGTAGGCACTGTTTTCTATGAAAAAATGTGATGTGTCCACGTTGTGTTTTGGGCCATTCCCTGTCGCGGGCGCTGGGCCTACCCACACACATGAGGTATCATTTTTATCGGGAGACTTGGGGGAACGCTAGGTGGAAGGAAATTTGGGGCTCCTCTCAGATTCCAGAACTTTCTGTCACCGAAATGTGAGGAAAACGTGTTTTTTTAGCCAAATTTTGAGGTTTGCAAAGGATTCTGGGTAACAGAACCTGGTCAGAGCCCCACAATTCACCCCATCTTGGATTCCCCTGGGTTTCTAGTTTTCAAAAATGCACAGGTTTGCTAGGTTTCCCCAGGTGCCGGCTGAGCTAGAGGCCAAAATCCACAGGTAGGCACTGTTTTCTATGAAAAAATGTGATGTGTCCACGTTGTGTTTTGGGGCATTTCCTGTCACGGGCGCTAGGTCTACCCACACAAGTGAGGTATCATTTTTATCGGGAAAGGTGGAAGGAAATTTGTGGCTCCTCTCAGATTCCAGAACTTTCTGTCACCGAAATGTGTGGAAAATGTGTTTTTTTAGCCAAAATTTGAGGCTTGCAAAGGATTCTGGGTAAAAGAACCTGGTCAGAGCCCCACAAGTCACCCCATCTTGGATTCCCCTAGGTCTCTAGTTTTCAAAAATGCACAGGTTTGGTCGGTTTCTCTAGGTGCCTGCTGAGCTAGAGGCCAAAATCTACACGTAGGCACTTTGCAAAAAACAGCTCTGTTTTCTTTAAAAAAATGGGATGTGTCCACGTTGTGTTTTGGGGCATTTCCTGTCGCGGCCGCTAGGCCTACCCACATAAGTGAGGTATCATTTTTATCGGGAGACTTGAGGGAACGCTGGGTGGAAGGAAATTTTCTGGCTCCTCTCAGATTCCAGAACTTTCTGTCACCGAAATGTGAGGAAAACTTGTTTTTTTAGCCAAATTTTGAGGTTTGCAAAGGATTCTGGGTAACAGAACCTGGTCAGAGCCCCACAATTCACCCCATCTTGGATTCCCCTGGGTTTCTGGTTTTCAAAAATGCACAGGTTTGCTAGGTTTCCCAGGTGCCGGCTGAGCTAGAGGCCAAAATCCACAGGTAGGCACTGTTTTCTATTAAAAAATGTGATGTGTCCACGTTGTGTTTTGGGGCATTTCCTGTCGCGGGCGCTAGGCCTACCCACACAAGTGAGGTATCATTTTTATCGGGAGACTTGGGGAACGCTAGGTGGAAGGAAATTTGTGGCTCCTCTCAGATTCCAGAACTTTCTGTCACCAAAATGTGTGTAAAATGTGTTTTTTTAGCCAAAATTTGAGGCTTGCAAAGGATTCTGGGTAACAGAACCTGGTCAGAGCCCCACAAGTCACCCCATCTTGGATTCCCCTAGGTCTCTAGTTTTAAAAAATGCACAGGTTTGGTCGGTTTCTCTAGGTGCCTGCTGAGCTAGAGGCCAAAATCTACAGGTAGGCACTTTGCAAAAAACAGCTCTGTTTTCTTTCAAAAAATGGGATGTGTCCACGTTGTGTTTTGGGGCATTTCCTGTTGCGGCCGCTAGGCCTACCCACATAAGTGAGGTATCATTTTTATCGGGAGACTTGAGGGAACGCTGGGTGGAAGGAAATTTTCTGGCTCCTCTCAGATTCCAGAACTTTCTGTCACCGAAATATGAGGAAAATGTGATTTTTAGCCAAATTTTGAGGTTTGCAAAAGATTCTGGGTAACAGAACCTGGTCAGAGCCCCACAAGTCACCCCATCTTGGATTCCCCTAGGTCTCTAGTTTTCCAAAATGCACAGGTTTGGTAGGTTTCCCTAGGTGCCGGCTGAGCTAGAGGCCAAAATCTACAGGTAGGCACTTTCCAAAAAACAACTCTGTTTTCTTTCAAAAAATGGGATGTGTCCACGTTGTGTTTTGGGGTGTCTTGTGTCGCGGCCGCTAGGCCTACCCACACAAGTGAGGTATTATTTTTATCGGGAGACTTGGGGGAACGCTGGGTGGAAGGAAATTTGTGGCTCCTCTCAGATTCCAGAACTTTCTGTCACCGAAATGGGAGGAAAATGTGTTTTTTTAGCCAAATTTTGAGGTTTGCAAAGGATTCTGGGTAACAGAACCTGGTCAGAGCCCCACAAGTCACACCATATTGGATTCCCCTAGGTCTCTAGTTTTAAAAAATGCACAGGTTTGGTAGGTTTCCCTAGGTGCCGGCTGAGCTACAGGCCAAAATCTACAGGTAGGCACTTTGCAAAAAACAGCTCTGTTTTCTTTCAAAAAATGGGATGTGTCCACGTTGTGTTTTGGGGCGTCTCCTGTTGCGTCCGCTAGGCCTACCCACACAAGTGAGGTATCATTTTTATCGGGAGACTTGGGAGGAACGCTGGGTGGAAGGAAATTTGTGGCTCCTCTCAGATTCCAGAACTTTCTGTCACCGAAATGTGAGGAAAATGTGTTTTTTAGCCAAATTTTGAGGTTTGCAAAGGATTCTAGGTAACAGAACCTGGTCAGAGCCCCACAAGTCACCCCATCTTGGATTCCCCTAGGTCTCTAGTTTTAAAAAATGCACAGGTTTGGTAGGTTTACCTAGGTGCCGGCTGAGCTAGAGGCCAAAATCTACAGGTAGGCACTTTGCAAAAAACAGCTCTGTTTTCTTTAAAAAAATGGGATGTGTCCACGTTGTGTTTTGGTGCGTGTCCTGTCGGCCGCTAGGCCTACCCACACAAGTGAGGTATAATTTTTATCGGGACACTTGGGGGAACACTGGGTGGAAGGAAATTTGTGGCTCCTCTCAGATTCCAGAACTTTCTGTCACCGAAATGTGAGGAAAATGTGTTTTTTTAGCCAAATTTTGAGGTTTGCAAAGGATTCTGGGTAACAGAAACTGGTCAGAGCCCCACAAGTCACCCCATCTTGGATTCCCCTAAGTCTCTAGTTTTCAAAAATGGACAAGTTTGGTAGGTTTCCCTAGGTGCCGGCTGAGCTAGAGGCCAAAATCTACAGGTAGGCACTTTGCAAAAAACAGGTCTGTTTTCTGTGATGTGTCCACGTTGAGTTTTGGGGCATATCCTGTCGCGGGTGCTAGGCCTACCCACACAAGTGAGGTACCATTTTTATCGGGAGACGTGGGGGAACGCTGGGTGGAAGGAAATTTGTGGCTCCTCTCAGATTCCAGAACTTTCTGTCACCGAAATGGGAGGAAAATGTGTTTTTTTAGCCAAATTTTGAGGTTTGCAAAGGATTCTGGGTAACAGAACCTGGTCAGAGCCCCACAAGTCACACCATATTGGATTCCCCTAGGTCTCTACTTTAAAAAAATGCACATGTTTGGTAGGTTTCCTTAGGTGCCGGCTGAGCTAGAGGCCAAAATCTACAGGTAGGCACTTTGCAAAAAACAGCTCTGTTTTCTTTCAAAAAATGGGATGTGTCCACGTTGTGTTTTGGGGTGCCTCCTGTCGCGGCCGCTAGGCCTACCCACACAAGTGAGGTATCATTTTTATCGGGAGACTTGGGGGAACGCTGTGTGGAAGGAAATTTGTGGCTCCTCTCAGATTCCAGAACTTTTTTGTCACTGTAATGTGAGGAAAATGTGTTTTGTTAGCCAAATTTTGAGGTTTGCAAAGGATTCTAGGTAACAGAACCTGGTCAGAGCCCCACAAGTCACCCCATCTTGGATTCTCCTGGGTCTCTAGATTTAAAAAATGCACAGGTTTGGTAGGTTTCCCTACTTGAGCTAGAGGCCAAAATCTACAGGTAGGCACTTTGCAAAAAACAGCTCTGTTTTCTTTAAAAAAATGGGATGTGTCCACGTTGTGTTTTGGGGCGTCTCCTGTTGCGTCCGCTAGGCCTACCCACACAAGTGAGGTATCATTTTTATCGGGAGACTTGGGGGGAACGCTGGGTGGAAGGAAATTTGTGGCTCCTCTCAGATTCCAGAACTTTCTGTCACCGAAATGTGAGGAAAATGTGTTTTTTAGCCAAATTTTGAGGTTTGCAAAGGATTCTAGGTAACAGAACCTGGTCAGAGCCCCACAAGTCACCCCATCTTGGATTCCCCTAGGTGTCTAGTTTTCAGAAATGCACAGGTTTGGTAGGTTTCCCTAGGTGCCGGCTGAGCTAGAGGCCAAAATCTACAGGTAGGCACTTTGCAAAAAACAGCTCTGTTTTCTGTGATGTTTCCACGTTGTGTTTTGGGGCATATCCTGTCGCGGGTGCTAGGCCTACCCACACAAGTGAGGTACCATTTTTTTCGGGAGACGTGGGGGAACGCTGGGTGGAAGGAAATTTGTGGCTCCTCTCAGATTCCAGAACTTTCTGTCACCGAAATGTGAGGAAAATATGTTTTTTTAGCCAAATTCTGAGGTTTGCAAAGGATTCTGGGTAACAGAACCTGGTCAGAGCCCCACAAGTTACCCCATTTTGGATTCCCCTAGGTCTCTAGTTTAAAAAAATGCACAGGTTTGGTAGGTTTCCCTAGGTGCCGGCTGAGCTAGAGGCCAAAATCTACAGGTAGGCACTTTACAAAAAACAGCTCTGTTTTCTTTCAAAAAATGGGATGTGTCCACGTTGTGTTTCGGGGCGTCACCTGTCGCGGCTGCTAGGCCTACCCACACAAGTGAGGTATCATTTTTATCGGGAGACTTGGGGGAACACTGGGTGGAAGGAAATTTGTGGTCCTCTCAGATTCCAGAACTTTCTGTCACCGAAATGTGAGGAAAATGTGTTTTTTTTAGCCAAATTATGAGGTTTGGAAAGGATTCTGGGTAACAGAACCTGGTCAGAGCCCCACAAGTCACCCCATCTTGGATTCCCCTAGGTCTCCAGCTTTAAAAAATGCACAGGTTTGGTAGGTTTCCCTAGGTGCCGGCTGAGCTAGAGGCCACAATCTACAGGTAGGCACTTTGCAAAAAAGAGCTTTGTTTTCTGTGATGTGTCCACGTTGTGTTTTGGGGCATATCCTGTCGCGGGCGCTAGGCCTACCCACACAAGTGAGGTACCATTTTTATCGGGAGACTTGGGGGAACGCTAGGTGGAAGGAAATTTGTGGATTCTCTCAGATTCCAGAACTTTCTGTCACCGAAATGTGAGGAAAATTTGTTTTTTTTAACCAAATTTTGAGCTTTGCAAAGGATTCTGGGTAACATAACCTGGTCAGAGTCCCACAAGTCACCCCATCTTGGATTCCCCTAGGTCTCTAGTTTTGAAAAATGCACAGGTTTGGTAGGTTTCCCTAGGTGCCGGCTGAGCTAGAGGCCAAAATCTACAGGTAGGCACTTTGCAAAAAACAGCTCTGTTTTCTGTCAAAAAATGGGATGTGCCCACTTACGTGTTTTGGGACATTTCCTGTCGCGGGCGCTAGGACTACCCACACAAGTGAGGTATCATTTTTATCGGGAGACTTGGGGGAACACTAGGTGGAAGGAAATTTGTGGATTCTCTCAGATTCCAGAACTTTCTGTCACCGAAATGTGAGGAAAATTTGTTTTTTTTAACCAAATTTTGAGGTTTGCAAAGGATTCTGGGTAACATAACCTGGTCAGAGCCCCACAAGTCACCCTATCCTGGATTCCCCTAGGTCTCTAGTTTTAAAAAATGCACAGGTTTGGTAGGTTTCCCTAGGTGCCGGCTGAGCTAGAGGCCAAAATCTACAGGTAGGCACTTTGCAAAAATCAGCTCTGTTTTCTGTAATGTGTCCACGTTGTGTTTTGGGGCATATCCTGTCGCGGGTGCTAGGTCTACCCACACAAGTGAGGTATCATTTTTATCGGGAGACTTGGGGGAACATAGAATAGCAAAACAAGTGTTATTGCCCTTTGTCTTTCTCTACATTTTTCCCTTCCAAATGTAAGACAGTGTGTAAAAAAGACGTCTATTTGAGAAATGCCCTGTAATTCATATGCTAGTATGGGCACCCCGGAATTCAGAGATGTGCAAATAACCACTGCTTCTCAACACCTTATCTTGTGCCCATTTTGGAAATACAAAGGTTTTCTTGATAGCTATTTTTTACTCTTTATATTTCAGCAAATGAATTGCTGTATACCCGGTATAGAATGAAAACCCACTGCATGGTGCAGGTCATGTATTGGCTCTGGGTACCTAGAGTTCTTGATGAACCTACAAGCCCTATATATCCCCGCAATCAGAAGAGTCCAGCAGACGTAACAGTATATTGCTTTCGAAAATCTGACATTGCAGGAAAAAGTTACAGAGTAAAACGTAGAGAAAAATTGATGTTTTTTTCACCTCAATTTCAATATTTTTATTTTTCAGTTGTTATTTTCTGTAGGAAACCCTTGTAGGATCTACACAAATTACCCCTTGCTGAATTCAGAATTTTGTCTACTTTTTAGAAATGTTGTGGTTTCTGGGATCCAGCGTTGGTTTCATGCCCATTTCTGTCACTGACTGGAAGGAGGCTGAAAGCACAAAAAATCGTAAAAATGGGGTATGTCCCAGTAAAATGCCAAAATTGTGTTGAAAAATTGGGTTTTTTGATTCAAGTCTGCCTGTTCCTGAAAGCTGGGAAGCTGGTGATTTTAGCACCACAAACCCTTTGTTGATGCCCTTTTCAGGGAAAAAACCACAAGCCTTCTTCTGCAGCCCCTTTTTCACATTTTGTTGAAAAAAACGAAATTTTCACTGTATTTTGGCTAATTTCTTGGCCTCCTTCTGGGGAACACACAAAGTCTGGGTGTCTCTAGAATCCCTAAGATGTTGGAAAAAAAGGACGCAAATTTGGCTTGGCTAGCGTATGAGGACAAAAAGTTATGAGGGCCTAAGCGCGAACTGCCCCAAATAGCCAAAAAAAGGCTCGGCACAGGAGGGGGAAAAGGCCTGGCAGCGAAGCGGTTAATATTTACAGGGTGTGAAGGAGAGAGTATATTTTTCTTATCAACTCTGTCTGTGATTATTCTAGCCCTAACTGGGTCTTTGAAGATGCCATCTGTGTGTCACAACATCCCTTTAAGCATTGGCAGATATTGGGTGACCCTCTCTCTAGAAGACAGTGTTTCAACAAGCATTAGCAAAGCCAATACGTTTCGCCTCTACGAAATCTATTGGTTTTGTCAATGTAGGCAGACAGCATGAAACCTCCAACTCTAGGCTATTGGGATAGCTAACGTTGGTCATGCCATTTAATACTGATGGATAAACAACCTTGTTATCCCAAAGTAAACTACTTAAAATTAACTAGTATTATCTGTTAAGGGCTTCCTTTTTAGCAATATGGACAGCCTATTTTCTTTGCTTGCTGAATTTCTCTCTTCACTGTGGCAGTAACATTAAATTACAAGTTCATTATTTCCCCATGTGGAATGTGATCTCATCTGAAAAAGAGCCGAGTGTTCCATGTTCCTCATTTCCCTCCCAAGTCTATCTTGGATTTCTAGGTGAAGTCTCCAAATCATGCTGCTAGTAAGGGGATTGCTTTTGCTCCTGTGTTCTCAAAATGCACTTTTGTTACTATTTCCTTCTATTGGTATCCACTTGCCTCAAAACTGCGCACCATGTTAACCTGAAGTGCACCACCAATGCTTTATCGACTGATTGATGCAACATTCTCTTTATTGATATTCTATACAGCAACATGGATAAACATTTTTACAACTAACATCAAATAGTCTTCGAAAAATCACATCAGGGTCAAAGGTAGGTTTGTGTTCTTGGGTATATTTGGTATGCAAAGAGTACCACGTGTGGTAGCATAAATGTAGCAGTACAGCACTAGCAGGGCCCTTTCGATATACTCTGAAGAGACTTGAAATATCCCACAAACTAAAAACAACATGCACTGAATATGGAGAAGCCTGACATTTCATTAATGGGCAAAATTAATGCTAGATGCAACCATCCTGACTAACAGAGTCTTTTGGCTAGAGCACAGATAATTCCCAAGTTCATTCTTTTGAGGCCGGTCTAACACATGAAAAACAATACTCCCTCTTTCGCAGATTAGTTTTAATAGTGTGGAAGTGCACTGAAGGACACCTTGCATGCAGGCTGACAGGTGTGGAGACACGTTGTATGCATTATTAACGCATAGAAAAAGTGCTTCGTAATCCAAGGTTACAGTTGCACTGTAGCTCTACAGAAGGACTCTTTGGTAAACTCGAGACCACCACAGAAAAACTCAAGGGCTCAGTAACGTTAAGCACTTGAATTGAGAACCACTGTGACACAATCACCACTACAGTCCAGGACAATGTAAAAGGTCATTTTTAGGACAGGATTGCAACTAACTTCAAACAACTTTAACATTTAGCTTGCAGCTTCTCAATTCTGCACCACCCCTTTTGTATCCCCAGCTTTCACTTTCGTTCCCCACTTTTACCTCAGTTCATCCAGTTCCCACCTTCCATTCACCTACTGTCCATGCTCTCCTTCCATACCCTGCCTCATTCGGGCATTCCACACCCTGTCATCCTTCACCTGTGCTCCCCCCTGTGATGCTATTAATTGTGTTTGACCAATGACTTTGTGTTTCACCACTGCGCATATTAGTTGCTCAATGTTCACCAGTAGCACATTATGGGGGTCATTCCGACCCCGGCGGGCACCGCCAGAAGACCGTACCGCGGTCAATTGACCGCGGCGGTCATTCTGACTTTCCCGCTGGGCCGGCGGGCGACCGCTAGAAGGCCGCCCGCCGGCCCAGCGGGAAGCCCCTTCAACAATGAAGCCGGCTCCGAATGGAGCCGGCGGAGTTGAAGGGGTGCGACGGGTGCAGTGGCACCCGTTGCGATTTTCAGTGTCTGCGAAGCAGACACTGAAAATCTTTATTGGGCCCTGTTAGGGGGCCCCTGCACTGCCCATGCCAGTGGCATGGGCAGTGCAGGGGCCCCCAGGGGCCCCACGACACCCGTTCCCGCCATCCTGTTCCTGGTGGTAAGAACCACCAGGACCGGGATGGCGGGAAGGGGGTCGGAATCCCCATGGCGGCGCTGCTTGCAGCGCCGCCATGGAGGATTCCTTTGGCCAGGGGAAAACCAGCGGGAAACCGCTGGTTTCCCTTTTCTGACCGCGGCTTTACCGCCGCGGTCAGAATTGGCCAGGAAGCACCGCCAGCCTGTTGGCGGTGCTTCCGCGGTCGTTGGCCCTGGCGGTCGATGACCGCCAGGGTCAGAATGACCCCCTATATGTTTTGTTCAGTTTAGCTGCCTATTGGCTTTAACATGGAGTTAGCCATTACATTCTGTATTCAGTTTAGCCGCCTATTGGCTTTGACATGGCCTTAGCCATTACATTCTGTATTCAGTTTAGCCGCCTATTGGCTTTGACATGACATTAGCCATTACATTCTGTATTCAGTTTAGCTGCCTATTGGCTTTGACATGACATTAGACATTACATTTGATATTTAGGTTAGGTGCCTATTGGCTTTAACATGGAGTTAGACATTGCAGTTGAGACATTACAAATGAGCTGTGTTTTTCCAAGCTGTGTTTTTCCACAAGATGGACCAAGCTGTTTTCTTCACACCAGACCTTAGCTGATAAGAGCACGTAGATTTTGTGTTTACCTCGCAATCCAGTCTGAGAACGAGGAGCTCAGGAGAATTGGCCGCTCTCCAAGGTTCTTTGGCTCTCACTCTGAGTTTGCTTTTAAGGATGACTCTGGGCTACAGTGAGTTAGATTTGAATCTGCTTGACTTCAGACGGGAACTAGACGTCAGTTGCCCGTCTCCGGTTTGGGTGGAGAATCTCTTTCTCGCAGTTGACCGGAGTCATCAACTTGCAGACCCCAGAAAGATGAAGCTGAATATAGGCCCTACTTGCCCATACGGTGATGAATTTTGACTTTTATGCTTTGCTTTGCAGTTATGTTATACTATAATCACCTATATTTGCTGTGTACATTGCAACTGAGAAGTACTTAGATATATTTTGCTTTCATTGCTGCGACTACTTTTAAACATGTGCTTCCAATCTACTAATTTCGTCTCTCAGGAACTTGTGGGTGGGGAATTAACAACAATAAATGTCTTCTTTAAACTCAGAAGTGCATTCCAGAGAGGTTCTGTAAGCTCGGATATGAGATAAGAGGGAAAGCAGAACTCCCCCCACCCCTGGAGGGGTGGACAGTCCTGCATGTGGCTCCCCCTGAGCAAATGCCACCTCTTGCGCAAACCTGCTCTGAACTGGCAAACCGTAAAGCCCCCCCACTCTTCATCCACGCCTCAATCACACAATTCAATGTAGGGTGGGTGGGTGGCCAAACTTCCCGCAGTGCGAGAAGTGAGCTGCGAGGAAGAGGCCGACCCCTCCCCACTTTCCCTATTTGTACTCCTATCCTAGATCCACCCTTCCCCACCTATCCTGTCCCCCTGCATCTCTTCCACATCACGAAGAGTCCAGTGGACTGACTAGGCTGCGCCTGTCACTCTCCATGGGGCCCTGCATTGTGACACAATCACCACCACAGTCCCATACAGTGTAAAAGGCCATTTATTAGGACAGGATTGCAAATAACTTCAAACATCTGAACAACTTTAACATTTAGCTTGCAGTTTCTCAATTCTGCACCACCCCTTTTGTATCGCTGCCTTTCACGTTTGTTCTCAACTTTTACCTCAGTTCACCCAATTCCCACTTCCATTCACCTACTGTCCACGTTCTCCTTCCATACCCCACCTCATGCAGGCATCCCACACCCTGTCATCCATTACTTATTTTTTTTCCCCCTCCCGGAGAGGTGGACAGGCCAGCATCCGACTCTCCACCCCCCAGCTAACGACACCCAGTGAAAACCCTAGAGGGCATTTCACTGCCCCACCAGCAAGCCTATTGCAACACTGCATCCTTCAATCATCGCCCCTGAACCAAACCTTTTCACCCTACAACTCCCCCAACATGACCCACAATTCCACAATGTAATTTGCATTGCCCATGTCTGAAAGATGTACACCATCATCACTAAAGAGACTGCCTTCTCCTCACTAATCCTCTCATGTGCCAATACCTTGATGTCGTGAGCCCAGCAAAAAAACCCTCATTGCCTGGCTGAGGTTCCTTCTAGCTCTGTCAATCGCCCCATGTTTCATTGTTTCCCTCCATTTCCTAAGAGGCATAAATTCAGTCAACACTAAACAAATCCTCGCCAGTTTCTGTCGAAGTAATGAAAGGTCCCATTGCATGTGTTGCAGAAGGGTGAGACTCAATAGGCACACCAGATCATTCTCCCCCAGGTGAAGAACCATAACATCAGGACAGCCCCAATTCGGTATCACAGATGTTAAGAGAGGGAGCAAGTTTCCTCATCTCATCCCACTCTTTCCCCACCACAAAACCTCATGACGACGGCCAGGCAATCCAAGGGAGCGTCCAAATATCTGCTTTTCTGCATACTTCGCTGCCCAATGGATAACGGAGTGTCTCACCAGCCATGTGACCACCTTGGACCTCTCAGGGCCAATCACACAACCTGCAAAAAGAAACAGAATCAGTAGTGCACCGCTGCAGCTCCTCCTAAACCTCCCCCCAGCAAAACCTTTATAACACTCTCATTTGTGCACATACCTCTCACAGCAACTAGAGCGCCACCTAACAATCTGCCGAATCTGTGCCCAGTCCTAGCCCAAATGAGCAGCCGCAATTGCTGCTCCAATCCTGAATGATTGGGTCCCAAAGTTATCCACCTTCCTCCCAATCTGTAGCAAAGCCATCCTCAAAACTGCAAACAACTGAAAGGGGGTAAGCTTCTCCCCCTTACCATGACAAAATATTGCCTCATTCATAGCCACCACCCATTTCCCGAAACTGCACCACTCATGGACCGGGCATGCTTCTCCATTCCCCCCTTTCATCAGCCATACCCATTTCCCCCTCCCCCGCTGGTCCGTCTTGGATCTCCTCAACCAGATGCCCAATTTCTCATCTTCCAAACTTGTCTCCCCATGTCGCACATCTACAGCCTTGCCCACACCCAACAATTCAGACACTCGAAATTCTTCAAAAACATCTATATCATGCAAAGCCTGAAAAGTGCCACTTCATTGCCGTCCCTGCAACAGACAGACAACACATGTAACAATTCCAATAGTAACTAAAAGGTGATGGCCTCTCTTAAAACCCTGCCCTGCCGCGACCTTTCTTTCGCCCACTTTTTTAACATCCTATCTAGGATGTCATCCTTGGCCAGATCAAAACCAAACAACAACTTACCATAGAATGACATACCTGCTAACTTACCCCCAATCGTCGCAGGTGACAAACCTTGGTGAATCAAACACAGCACAAAACATACAACTTGTGCCTCTAGCTCTCCCTGATCCTGACTCCACCACTCTTCCTGGGTCCCCTGAAAGGATTGAAATTCCAACCAGGCAAGCTCCTTCGAGTGGACTCAGCTAAGGCTTTCTCGACCAACCTAACAACTGTCATGCCCCCCACTCCCAAATCTCTTTTGGAATAGCCATCTTCTGTTTGTATGCGCCAGGTGCTAGGCTGCGAAAACGTTGCCACTGTGAACGAGACAGCGAATCGGCTATGGCATTGTTGACCCCTGGGATGTGAGTTACGTTAAAAACTACATTCAGTCTTGGACAGCATAGTATGAAATGTCAAAGCAGTCGCAATACCCTCAGATCCCTAGCTTTTTGCTTGTTGACCAATTCAACCACCGTCATGTTGTACACATGAAACATCATTGTCTGATTGACCAACTCGTACCCCTAGAACGCAAGTGTTCCAAGCAATGGTAAAAACTGCAAGATTGCCATGCTTCACCCTTGTTCTAACCACCACTGGGGCCATGCTTCCACACACCACCTGCCATCCCAAAACAAACCAAAACCAGAAGCTCCCACCGCATCAGAGAATTTCTGAACCTGCCACACAGTGTCCTCTTCGCAAAAAAACATGGAGACCCCATTGAAATTTGCAAGGAAAGCCTCCCAAATCCTGATGTCCTCCCTCATTCCCATGGAAACACATATCCGGTGATGGGGTAGCGACACACCCGACATAGCTAGGCCCATTCTCCTGCAAACAGTCCTTATCCCGCACCACTCTGCAAGAAAAATTCAGAAAGTCGAGGAGCTGCTGCACCACTTTCAACTCTACCTTGTTCATAACCAGGAGTTGTTACAGAAAAAACACAATTTCATCTACTTTGTCTGCTGTTAGGTGTGCCATGAGAGCTACAGTGTCCAATTCAATGCCAAAGAATGTCTGTACCTTGCTAGGAGCCTCTGTCTTTTCAGGAGCGAATGGAACTCCCAGGACACCAGACAGTTTCTCAAAACACCTCAATGCCCTGCTGCGTGCACTGGACTCAGCCTTACACACAAACAGGAAATCATCCAGACAATGAAACACCACACAATGTCCGTTCACCTTTGTGAAAACCAACTGCAGAAAGGTACTGAACACTTCAAACAATGTGCAGGAAATGGCACAACCCATCGGAAAGAACCTCTCCACATATATTGCGCCAGCCATCTGCAGACCCAATAAAGGAAAATCAGCTGGGTGAATGGGCAGCTGCTGAAAAGCCACCTTGATGTCACACGTCGCCAGTTCCGATCCCCTACTACACCTTCGAATAAGGACAATGGAATCGTCTACCGAAGCATAGACCACTTGTGTGTTCTCAGGCACAATGAAATCATTCACTGACGCCCCCTCAGGTCAAGACAAGGTGTGTATGAGGCAAAACTACCCTTTCCTCTTCTTAGGCACCAGACCCAATGGTGAGATAATCAAATCCTCCAAAGGCCCCCAGTAGAAAGGGCCCACATTCACTCCTTTACTGACCTCCTTGCACAACTTTTCTGTCACCACTCCTGATTATTCTTTAGCCAACTGCAAATTGTCGGCCCAATGCCTCACTCTTGGTGCTTGGTATCTCACCCTGAAGCCTTCTCTGAAACCCCACTCCAACTTCAAAGCTGTCTCTCTGTCAGGATATAGACTCAACCAGGACAGCAACTTGTCAATCTTAAGTGGCTTAGGTGACCTTTTGCCCAGCAGCACCCTGAACCCCTCGCCTTGTAGATGCCCTCCATTGACCTGCTGGACTAGCCAATGAAGAGCACTGCATGGATGGGTGCTTACATCTGCACTTTGAGCACTTGTGCTTAAATTTACAGGGTTGTCACAAGCAGAAACCCTTTTTAAAGTTCCTGCAGGCTCCCAAGTTAGATACCAAGGGACTCTGTGTGCTACCTACCCCCACCTGGGCAGGACGAGGTTGAAAAGGCTTATAAATCACAAGCAGACCCCTCACTGTGTGTTTGATGCCGCTGACTGTGATGACGACATCCACTGCATCCAAAATTCGGAATCAAGATCCCCGACGGTTTATCGGGATTCTCGCTAACCCAGGCCTGGAACTCCTCATCATAACTAAGCCACACGTAACCCATAAAATGCATTTGGGCCTTCTGGATGCTGTACATGTATTTGAACAGAGCAATAGCTCTCTCTGGGTATTTGTCCCAATAAATGCTTGCATTTATGAGGAACGTGGATGTCCAATTCTTAATCGTTATAGGGCCTGCGCACTAGCTCCCAATCTTCCTCCTTGGACCCTTCTTTAGCCTGTATGTCCCTGTGTAACAGCTTAAACACATCCACGTACTCGTGCTTCCATAGTCTGGCTTTTGTTTTTTCAAACACATGAGACCCGAGTGGCATTGCCAGCCCCATGTAAGAGAGCCTTTTCTTCTGCCCCCCATCCTTTTCCTCGACCTCTGTGTCCCCTTCACTGTTCTTCCCAGCCACCTCACCATCTGTCCCTGTATCCACTTTGGTCATGTTGACCTCCTGGCTCTGCCCCAGCACACCCCTGTTGCCTTTTGTTGTCCCTACCTCTTCACGCCATACCCCAAAAGACTTGTGTTGGACTTGTTTTGTGTCACACTGAGGGGCTTTCCACGCTGACCACCACTCTCCCTTACTTTTGGGCCTCTCCGGTTCATGCGCCATTTGGCGGCCCCGTTCACACTCTTCTTTGTGTTTTCCTGCTGTGGCTCCTTTGTCTGCACTGGATGTCTGCAAAACATCAATTGAAAAGTGTGTGGTGCTGCTGCTGCAACCCTTGCCCCCTACAACCACCTTGCTCACCTCTGCATCACGTATCTCCCCTTCTTCCCAATCATCACTGTCATTGTCATAATCGAGCTTCACGTCATCCTCCACCTCCCTTTCAGGCATCGCATTCTTATAACTGGCATCAAACTTGCCATGCTGCATCTCCTCTCCATCTCCCACATGCACCTGCAATTCTGTGATCGTGATCGGTCCTTTGCCGTAGGGAAAGCCACCGCTGACCCCCTCTAGTTCTTCAACCAACGTCCAATGGCCATCTTGTGCCCCATTGGCATTTCCACCTGTCTGCCAGTCTCAACTACTGGTTCCAACACTCCTTTAGCCACCTGGCCCCTCCTGCCATGTTGCTTCTTGCACTGCTGGCCCCATAGGCCACACTGGCCTCCTGCTCCTCTCTGCCACACTTTTGCGGGACCCAAACCCAACATCCCCCTTCACCTGCCTGTCCTTCATGGGCCCTCTGCACTATTCTTCCTCTTTATTTGCCCTTCACAGCCCAAGGTGCCCTCCCTATCCCTGCGCAGTCCTCAGTTTCTGCCACCAACCTGTACTGTTCCTGGATTCTTGCCTCGATGTCCACTGTAGACCATTCAGTGGCCACTGAAAGTTTAGCCTCTTCCTCCTGTTTTTCTCTGCTTGAGCCCTGTGTCTGCTCTTCTTGGCTGCCGAGCCCCTCCTTACAATTTCATGCAGCTCCTTTGTAAAGAGGCCCCATCGTCCCCATGCCTCGTTCCCTCCCCAGGTCTGTCACTTTTGGCCTTCCTCTTGCCACCCATGTCCTGGCTGACTTTTTTCCCAGTTCCACTGGCTGACCCAGTTGTCAAATCCAGGGGCAGATCATCACCATATGCCCTTTTTTGCCCTTGCTCTTTCACATTTCCACCTGTAACGTTGGCCTCCTGCTCTGGGGCCAAATCCTCCTATACTTCAACCCCAGCCACCCCAGGGCTGTCTAAGTTCTCATCCTGGACTCTCTTGCGACCTTGCCGCCTCCCCAAGGGCCATCTTCAGGGCCAGCGGTGTAGATGCACTGCATCCCCACCCACCTGCCGTCTTCGCACTAATGGCGTTCGATTTTGGCAATTGACAAGTGGCTACTGCCGCTGCCACACCACTCGTATAGGGCGTGACATTCCAACCCAAGCCTGGTCCATACGCCAGGCCTGAGGAGGTCTGCCCTACCTTCCTCCTCGATGATGCGGAGCACAGTGCTCACTGCCTCTGCCTGTATGCTGCTGTCTATGTACTAGACCGCGTGTCTGCCTCCGATCTCTGACGGCCCAAACTTCCTGCAGTGCTAGAAGCGAGCTGTGAGGAAGGGGCTGGCTCCTCTCCACTTTCTCTATTTGTACTCCAACCCTAGACCCTCACCTACCCACTCCACTTATCATGTTCTTCCCACCCTCTTCCACGTTACAAAGAGTCCTGTGGAGAGACTAAGCTGTGCCTGTTGCTCCCCACTAGGCCCTTCCTTAAAGTAGTCAATCACAATGGCTAGTTTCCTGAGACTTCCTCGTGCTGTGAGAGAGTACTAAACAGTTAATGAGAAGTTGTTTTGATGTAATAACCTGTCCAATGGAACAAGCATGCACACACACCTCTGAACAAACACTGTAAATTACATCCTGTTGGTGCAATGACTGACACAACAGTACAAAAAGAAATTACAGAACAGGAATGTCCACCAAGTCACTGTGGATTAAGATGCCAAATTCTGAATGCGTGTGGGTGTCCCTGTGGTGAGCATGGCAAGGGCACAGCATTAGAAGCAGTGATTAGGTAGTGCTGTGGTCACTCGGGACAGAATATGGTCACTGAGTGGTGGATTGTAACTGCTATGGTTTCACATCACTGAACATGTACCTACACGCAGTGTAGTTGTAAGAAGTGACTGCTGGCAGTTCATTCTATAAAGGAGGTGTAATCAGCCTGAGAAAAATTAGGTGGAACAAGTTAACTGGAGTAAAGGGTATTAAGGTCAAAGGACCGGAAGACAAGAGGAACTAAGGACTGAAATTAGTGGGACTGGTAGGGGTGCGATTGTAAGTGGCAGTCGACGCCCGTGAGTTAGAAGCTAATTTGCTCAAAGTGAGGACAGAGCAGGGATACTGCTGGGATTGAGATGTCTGTGATTACTAGCCACTAGGCACATACATGGTATTTGTGGTCATAAGGGGCTGCAAATAGTGTGTAGCATAAATTAAAGGGTTGAAATCAAATGCAAAGGCAGCAAGTCTGGGCATGTCAAATAGATTAAATAGTTTTTGTAAAAAGTGCTATGACGTGGCCAGCTTTGACTGCGTTATAGTGTTTTTTTTTATAAAGTTGCTAAAACACTGCGAGGTGGGGCGGGAGGGTGGTTGGGCACAAAACACTGAGGACTGTGGGGGGAGGGTGAAGCAACACAAGATGGGAGGAGATCAGGGCTGTAAGAGAGGGACTTCAGACACATGCACTCTCAATGCATATGCAAAAGTAGCTAAAAAGAGCACCTTGCAGTGAAGTTGCCAGTGAAAGGACACTAGCCTGTAGCGAATGCCAGTGGCCGGATAGAGTACTTGGTTCAGGCTTCACACGACGACATGGGTGGCAGGACGGCAGGACAGCAAAGCAGCAGAGAGCAGGAAGTGAAGGCAGGTGACATATTGGCCAATCAGAAGCACATAAAGTAGAGCGACATTGGATTAAACCATTGCTAAGTTCAGATAAGAAAGGGTTGGGTTCTTATTCCCTTTTAAGATTGTTTTTATTTCACTGTGTGCAAGTGCGTATGTGCAGGTAAAACCTAAAAAAGAAATTATCTTCTAGACGTTCCCTATAAAGCTGGATGCCATGGAAGGTAGCAGCCCTAGCTAAGAGTTTCTGATATGTAGTGGAATCATCGGGAGGTGATAGACATCCAGGGTATAAATCTAGGTCCGTGGCCCCTGGAGGATCAACAACATAGGTGTCCCAGGAGTCCTAATATGGTGGTGTCCCAAAGTGTCACCCCCAGTATCAGGGGGACCTGTATCATCACCAGAATCCCTGAGGGGAGGTGTCTAAGAAATCTGCAACAGACTGTGGTGAAGATGGTAAGTCTGGTGGTGGTAGAATTGGAGGTGGCAGTGGAGGTGGTGAGGGTGGTGAAAGAAGCAAAGGACTGGTGGCTTTGTCCATTTTCTTCCATTTTGCTGGAGCAGGGGCATCCAGAACCTCTTGAAAAGACAATTGTCTTTTTGAAGATGGTGTTAGTGCAGGTATAGACTTTGCTAGAATAAGTGCAGTCTTTGGCTGTATCTGTTTTTGTTGCTGCTGAGTGTCCAATTTCTTCTGTAGTTTATGGAGAATAGGCTCCACTGGTGTTTTGATTGCCTTTTTCAGATTTGACCTCAAAGCTTTCGGATCCAAGCCGAGCTTGTGTTTCAGCGCTGAAGTCCCACTCAGCGTCGCGGCTGTGAATGTTGTCAGTCAGTTTGCCACCGATGGGTGGGTAGGTGCCAAGGTTGTCAGCGCTGAAGGCTTTGGATTTGGGTGATGTTTTTGTGCTGAGCTGTAGGGCGGGGCACCCAAACTTGCCTCTCAGTGCTGACCATGGCCTACAGCCAGTGGTGGTCCGAAGTCCTCTTGTTCTGAAGGTGGTTTTTTTTGGAATACTTAACTTGAGGTTAAGGGGCGGGGGTACAGTACTCGCTGTGCGAGTCTCCAGATTGATGTTGGAGATTCATATTCAAACTCTGTGTTGGATTCGGAACTGTGAGCGAAACAGAATGTCTCTTCTTCCGTCACCGAAGCTTGTGGATGTTGTTCTTCATCAACGTCTTGATACCTGAAGAGGTCGGGAGTGTCCTTGGTGGTGTTCCCCTGCATATCGGGCCAGCATGCACAATGGTCTCTAAGAGTCTCCTTTGAACAGAAGGAGCGACAGGCCATGCAACCTGTCTCCCTGTGGTCCGGAGACACACATAGGTTACAGACCTGATGGGAGTAGGTCCATGGGTATTTGGTGTGACAATGTGGGCAGAAACGGAAAGGTGTCTGTTCCATTACCAGGAGGGCATTCTATGGAGATCCTGCTGGAGACTGCGTATGAAGGCCCAGTAGGGCGAGGCCCAGTGGGGGCCACGACAGAAGTGGGTTGTCTCAATGAATGCACAAATGAGAGAAACGCGATCGAAACAATACCAACAAGGGTAGATTAGGAAGAGAAATCCAATGACGATCTCGACCCGGACTGCAAGCACACGTCTGAAAATAACAGTAGAGAGAAAACAATCTAACAATGGAGTTGATGCCCATGCGCAGTATCACCGAAAAGGAGGAGTCACTCTACCTCGTGATTCGAGAGACTTTATTAAAGGAAAAACAACCTGCACACACCGGGACTCATCACTAGATGGCAGGAGTATGCAGAGCATGTGCATTTACAGCCACACATGCCTCAAACATAAGAGTGCCTGAAGAAAAGGTAATATTTGGGGAACAAACTAACATGTTTACTAAAAATGAAAAGCTAGTATTTTGTGACTAACTGGTATATTTGTTCAGTTCTGAGCGCTCGTCAGTAATCCGGTTCTAGGTCTTTTGCTGTCCGATGTACAGGCAACTATTTCCAGAAGCCATATTAGCACCCCACACTGGAATATGTTGTACGCAAATGCCCTTCAAGAGCTTTCCAACTTCTCAGGAGGAAAAGCCAAGGGAGTAAAAAAAACTTCTTGCTGGATGAAATCTTTAACAGATTAAAGAAAATCAGGAACCTGGAATCTGATAGCAGATTTCTTCAGGAGCAAGGACTGAGGATAAGCAAGTGGAAGGAGCAAGTTAATAAGTGGAGGGACATAAAATTGTTGTGACACACCTACCAAATAGACTAACGCCTTTATGTAGTAAAAGAACAGGAAAAGGAAATTACATCAAACATCACACAACAGGAAACACAAATGATTGCAAAAACCAGAAAGGAATCATGAAAGAAACAGCCATGATGGAAAAGGAAAGAAACATGAACAAAACATCCTAAACTGAACCAGCTGTACAGCAGCTTTAAAAGGCAACTGCAAACCTTCAGACAGGTGATTGCCATTTTGGAGCTGGAGGAGCAAGGAGCAGCAGCTAGGAGACCTGGAGCACTAAGGAAGACATCCTCAGGTGAATGAAACTCACAGCCCACATCTGCGGGCTTCGTGCAGCATTGCCTGAGAGTCGAGAATCATAGCACCACGCAAGATACTGTAATTCATCTGTGCACAGGCGGGCAAGACATGTGGTTACAAGATTATTTGAATGAAATGGTTAGCTTTCGCTTGAACGTGAACGAGGATTCATGTATCAAAAATGAAAAGATGTGTTTGAGGCTAAATGTGTCCACTTACTGAAGGAAAAGTTTATATTTAATTGAAAACATTGGTATTTTTTCGTAAATTGCAAGTTTGTGTTTGAAAAACTACTACTTGACCACAAGAAAATGACAAGCTTTTTAGGAGCAAAATGAGTGTAATACTAAAACGTATTTTAAGCTGATGGTTGACAGCTAATTCATGCTATGTTGGAAAACTAATTGGGTGGTAACTTTGAAGTCAGAGGTTAACACTGTTACTTTCTGAGTTATGCGGAGTAATTTCTTCTTCTATTCTGGTAGTTTTATGGTATCTATTACTATCAAAAGGCTGATTTTTTAAGATTAATGCAACCTAGGAGTCTGGACCTAAAGCGCTGTAGCAATTTGAAAAGTACAGTAGTAGGAGTGGGCTTTTTTTTTATTCTAGTGAGCAGGATCATCTAATTGAAACAAACAATATAAGGGATGATGCAGGTAACATCCTCAAAGAGCCACAAATCTGTTTTGAGGTGATTATTACATGAGAGCTGGGGACTATTATAGTGAGGTGCCCAGGCTCGGTGCAGAGCCACACACCTGGTTTTTGAGCGTGAGGTTTCTAAAGTTAACATATAAAGGCACACACGCACCAAGCAATTTTATGGTCTCAAAGGTTATAATTGAGTCCCTGAGGCTGCAAAATGGCATTTTAAATGTACAAAACCCAAATTGTGATTGAAATGAAATGTAGACTTATATAGTGCAGCTTATCACCTGTGAGGGTCTCATGGTGCTGTCTGAGTGCATGTGGAGATTGATTTGCCCACAATCACAGGACGTTGTGCTGACGCCGAGGCTCAATCCCATATCTCCAGCTCCTGAGGTGGTCACTCTGACCGCTACATTACATCCTCTCCTGATTCAGTAACATGCTACCAAATCACACTTTGGGTTTGCAAGTAAATACAGAATTGGGATTTGGAAGTGGCATATAAAGGGTGTCATTTCTAAGTACCAGTTACTTAAGTTCTGTATTATTGTTTTGCAACCATAATCAGATTGCAAAACATTAATATTTTATCACCAAGTCCAAAGAGTTGGTAACTATTCGCAAATGGTAAGACGTTCCCAAGGGACCCTTTAGATGTGAATGTGGACAAAAATATTTTTAGGAGCAAGCTGTGGTCCCTGGGACCACGGCTTACTTTTAAAAAATGGTTGTCAACTTTTTCAATTATTTTTAAATGCATCCCATTTTCCTTTTATGAAAACATGCAACATTTAAGGAAATCGATTGTTTTATTAAAAAATCACAGCCATGAAGGTTTGCTGACCCCAGCAGGCCCCCATGCCTGTGACTCAAACTAATTGGAGTGGATTGTGATTTGCGACATACCTCATGCATATTGAGATTGGTCAAATTTTGACCCACCACAATTTTGATATTTTGTGAACCAAGCATTTAAAACATATGCTGGTTCACAAATTACCAATCCGTTTGGTAGAAGCTGATGCGCAAATTGCGGCCACTTCTACCAAAGCCATTATAACATAGTCCAAAAAAGAAATCGTGAATTACAGTTGGTATTTGTGGCAATTTACGATATTTTACTTGGAATATTAATACATGAGGCCCATAATTCAGGATTTTTCCAAATTAATGCAGAAATACAAACAGCTCAAAACAAAAACAATGAATAAGAATTGCCTTTCTCTGGTTTGGACTTGTGCAACAGCCCCAAACCTCAAAATTAGCAGTATTTTTGTGGTGGCTACAAAATGGGCCTGCCACAAAAATACTGCAAGGCCTGTTCTGTACCTGCTGGACTCTGTACTGTGTCACAATGTGTAACCATGCAGAGTCTCCAGCAGCACAGCCCATCAGTTTTTCGTGTGTCTGATGTCAAAGAGTGCAGATTACAGTACAGGCATGTGCAGGGCAGCAGGGTCTGGGGTGGTAAAACTAGGGGGACAGTAGAGGTTGGGGGCATGTTAAAAAGTCCAACAAAAAAGAGGGGTATGGTGGGAGGTTAGGGATTAACAGCAGAGGACCTGAGGAAGCGGAGTGCAGTGGAGGGTGGGGAGTAGAAGAGCCTTTCAAACGCCAGGGGGCACACAGAGGTTTGAGGCGAGCTGCAGGCTAATTGCACAGAAGGGGGCTCTGTGCGTTTGAAAGGCAGGCAGCTGAGGAAGTTATCGGCTCTGCTTTCTCAGTCACTTTAATGGCTCAGTGGTAGTGCAGAGCCATTCCCATTTTATTTATTATTTAAACAAATTTCACGGGGACTTTTTTTAAATCACGTGATTTTTACAAAAGCGCTCATTTCACGATTTTCTTGCAACATTTAAACATTAACTTAGAGAATTTCTGAATTGTATGTATCTATTTTACACACGTCAATCACAAAAAAAAAAACAGGTGCTAAGCTGAGACAGCCTTGGTATACTTAAATTACAATTATCAAGAAAAAAGTTAGTAAAATAAATAACACAAAAATATCAGCAAATTTAGAATAAAATCTTCAAGGAGCACATGTACAAAATTTAGGAATTGCGATTTCCTAATTGAGATTCTTAGCAAATCGCAATTCATAATGTAAGAAAACGTAAACATTTTCAATAGAGATTCCTAATGGGTCATTAATCGACCTATACTATGAATATTAATGAGGTGTTGTCATAATTTGAGACCCATTGGGAATGATAGCCATCACATGGATGCTGGCCTGCTGGAGTCAGCAGACCACCATGTCTTTCATTGGTTTTTCATAAAGCATTTTTTTTCCAAATGCAACACATTTTCCTCACAGGAAAATGGGTTGTGTTGAAAAAGAAAAAAATAAACTATGAACTTTCATTTTTTAAGAGTAGGTAGTTGTCCGTGGGACCACTGCCTTCTCTTAAAAAACATTGTTTTTACATTCTCAAAGGGGAAGTGGTCTAGTGGGGGACATTCCCATTTGCAAATGGTTATCACTACCTTATAGTAGTCGTTAAAAAACAAACTTTTTGCGACCATATTTTAGTTGTAAAACATCCATACATAGCACTGCAATTCGATATTTGGAAGAGATGCCCCTTCCAAATACCTAACTGCTAAACCAAATTGCGATTCGGTACAAGTTACTGAATCGTAATGTGGCTATTTGTACACATGAAAAAATCTTTTTGTAGTCGGAAATGCGCCCATGGACCCGAAGTCTTCTTTTTTTCTATTGTAGATTAGGGTGACCACCCATCCGTAAATTTCACGGACTGCCCGTAATTTAGCCCTGCCGTCCGTTGTCCATGATGAAAGGCTTAACGGACAGCATTTTTCCGTAATTTTAGCCTTTCACCAAAAGAACAATGGACGGTAGAGCGAAATTATAGGCAGATCAGTTTCCCCAGCTGGATTGAAAGGCAGGGAGTCTCCTTTGCTCTGAGGGAGGGAGGGGCAGACAGATAAGAAAAGGCCTTCTTGCCAGGGGTTCTCCTTCCCTAAAGAAATGCAAATGTAGGCAACTGGTAAATCTGCAAATGCATAGAGGCTTGAAAACCTGCATTGACTTTAATAAAAGGAGTCACTTGAAGCTTTTTGATGCAAAGATATTTTCTTTCAGAGAGGTACTGAAATGGTGTTCCAAGGGTAGCTGTGGAGGGTGTGGTTTGAATGGAGTGCTATAAAAAATGTTAGTACTAGGTTTAAACTGTATATTATTCAAATCTGTATTTGAGAAGCACTTGTTTTATTTAACCAAACTGAATTTGCGCATTTTGTAGCAGCCTATATTATGATATAATTGTATTTATATAACGCCTACTACCCCTGGCGAGGCGTCAAATGCATGTTTAAAATAAGGACTTACACATTCACAGTTCTTTCATGGACCTCAGTACCTCATAGTACTAACAAACATTGGCAAAGCCAATAGATCTCATCTATGTAAGAGTTATTGGCTTTGCCAAATTAGTGGCATAATGGTGTGGAGTGGAGTAGCGTGGCATAGAGCCCAGTGGTTCAGAGTACAGTGTAGTGGGGTACAGTGCAGTTGTTCAGAGTGCATTGGCGTAGTGTGCAGTGGTTTAGAGTGCAGTGGCATGGAGTGGCGTGGGACAGAGTAGAGTAGCATAGAGTGCAGTGGAGTAGTGTGTCATACAATAGAGTGGCAGAGAGTGCAGTAGTGTAGAGTAGTGCAGTGGCATAGAGTGCAGAGTAGACTTGCGTGGCAGAGAGTGCAGTGGTGTAGTGTAGAGTGGTGCAGGGCAGAGTATAGTGCTGTAGAGTGCAGTGGGATAGAGTGGAGTGATGCAGAGTAGAGTGGCATAGAGTGTAGTGACATAGAGTGCAGTGGCATTGAGTGTAGTAGTACAGAGTAGAGTGGTGTAGAGTACAGTGGCAGAGAGTGCAATGTTGCAGAGTAGAGTGTCAGTGCAGTGGTGTAGAGTGGCACAGAGAGCATTGGCTTAGAGTACAGTGGTGCAGAGTAGAGGGCAGTGGCATACAGTGCAGTTTAGAGCACACTGAGGTAGAGTGCAGTGGCATAGAGTGGCATGGGGCAGTGTAGAGTGGCATAGAGTGCAGTGGAATAGAGTGAATTGGTGCAGAATGTAATAGTACAGAGTAGAGTGGTGTAGAGTATAGTGGTGGCCATTGCAGTGTTGCAGAGGAGAGTGTCAGCATGCAGTGGTGTAGAGTGAATTGAACTAGAGTGCAGTGGTCAGAGTGGCGTAGAGTGCTGTGGTGTAGAATAGATTGTTTCAGAGTAGAGTGCAGTTGCATAGAGTGGAGAGGTGCAGGGTAGAGTGCAGTGGCATAGAATGCAGTGGCACAGAGTGCAGTGGCGTACAGTAGATTGTTTCACAGTAGAGTGAAGTGGCTTAAAGTGGAGAGGTGCAGGGTAGAATGGAGTTGCATAGAGTGTAATGGCATTGAGTAATCACTTGCTGTGGATCTCCTATTTGATCTCAGTTTCATCCTCCTCTTTTATTATCTTTGCTTGGTAGTCCAGGCTCCCATTTCTGAGATAAATGTAGAGTCTGAGACATACACTCTAGTGCTGTGAGACTACAAACAAGTTTTGGGTACCTCACATCCTGACATTAGGTGTGAGACTGTCAGCCACAGCACCTGCCTTGCCTCTTTAAAAATATTTTAGGTTGAAAGTCCATGGGCGGTTGGGGTAAGCCAGATGTTTTTGTTCAATTTGTTTAAACTAGCAGAAGGTTAATTACCTTAATGTTTCCCAAACTGTTAGCCAGGGGTTTTAAAATGTTCAGAAACATAATCAAAATGTTGCTGTTACTTTCTCTTAAAGAAAGATTGGGTATATTTGGGTAGGGGTGATGGCCTTGGTGATTGGCCTACGCTACTGTACAAGGACATAATGTGACACCTGAATGGAGCATACCAGGAGGCAATCTCAAAAAGACCACAGTGAATAAATAGCGCTATGTTAAAAAAACAGTAAATAAATGAACTGACAACATAGTGAGGCATGGCCTCTCTTGTGTGTCCCCCTAAAACTGACGTTTGTTCTTGAATTTCTGTCCTGAATTTTGACCCTTTGTCCTGAATTTTTGTCCTGAATTTTGACACTTTGTCCTGAATTTTTACAGTCCTGTCCAGAATTTACCTCAATGCCAGATGGTCACCCTATTGTAGATATTTTCATGATTTCACAACAAGAGTACTGTTATTGGTCACAGAATACAGCAAAAAGTTGTACAAAGAGACTGAGATGCTCAGCCAACAATGTGTTTTTTTAACCCCATACACATACAAGCCTGGAGCTTTCTCAAGATTGGAAGTTATATAAATTAGTGGATAGCAGCTCAACCATATGCATGTTCAAGAGCTGCATCGGAATAAGGGAGGCCAGGGAGTGGATGAGAGAAAGGCATGCACGAGTATTCCATATGTCATAAAAATGTGCAGCACTGCGTGCCGGCACATGTTGGTAAGCAAGTTTAGGAGAGTCACCACAAGTGTAGACACATGGGGATTAGTAACTTTAGGAGAGTCAGTGCAGATCGAGTCACAGATGGAGTTGTCATAAAAGGCACACATTCCAGAGGTAAGCGTTTTCTTGTCCCCTTTAAAAGGTCGAGTGACAAACTGTTAAGGAGTGTGTAAACAATGGGCCTGTGGAGAGGTCGAAGAAAACAAAAAAAATAGAAAACCTTAGAATGTTGTGATCAATGGCAAAGACAGGTTTATTTATGTTATGGTCTGCTTTGTATGGCACGTAGTATCAGACAGGGAAAACAGCGGCTTGGAGACAACGGACAGATACAATTAAGGGTAAAAAAGTAGTTGGGGCTGTGGAGGGAATTAGAAAAGGAAACAAGCATTGTCAAAGCCAATAGGTCTAGGCTATGCAAGAGCTATTGACTTTGGCATTGTGTTTTGCCCTGTTGCACACTAGTGTGGCTGCTGTTCAGCTTGGCTAGAAGTTAGTGGCATGGAGTGTCAGAGTGGAGTGGGGGTTAGAGTGTTGTAGAGTGGATTTGTTGGAGTGTCCTAGAGTGGAGTAGGGGAGCAGAATGTTGTTGAGTTGAGTAGATGGGAGTAGAGTTCAGTCAGTGGCAGAGAGTGTTATAGAGTGGAGGTGGGTGGAATAGGGGGGAGTTGGTTACTGTGGTTTGAGATAATGGAGGGATGGGACTTGAGTAGAGTGGGGTGGATTAGATCTGGATGGAGTGTGTGAATTGGTGTGCCGTGGACTGGATTGCAGTGGGTGGATTGGAACGAGGTGAGATGGATTGGACTGGGGTGGATTTGAGTGGGGTGTATTTTATAGGATTGGGGTGGGTGGTTTGGATTGGAGTGATAGGGCTGGTGTTGGGTGGATTGGATTGGAGTGGGGTGTGGTGGATGGATTTGATCAGAGTGGAGTGGGGTGGATTGGATTGGAGTGGGATGGATTGGATTCACTTGATTGGAGTGGGGTGGATCGGACTGGAGTGGAATGGATTGGATTGGAGAGGGGGGAATTGGAGTGGATTGGATTGGAGTGGGGTGGATTGGATTGGAGTGAGGAGGATTGGATTGGAGTGGCTGGATTGGAGTATGGTGGGCTGGATGGATGGATTGAATTGGCCTGGGATGGGCTGGATAGATGGATTGGATTGGAGTGGGGTGGACTGAACGGACCTAGGCGGGGTGCATTGGAATGGGGTGGTTTGAAATGGGGTGGGTGGATTGGATTGGGGTGTAAAGTGGACTGGATTATAGAGGGGTGGATTGTGATGGATTAGAGTAGGGTGAATTTGGATGGAGTGGGGTGAATTGGATTGGAGCAGTTAGTTTTGGATTGGAATGGGTTGTTTAGGATTGGAGTGGGGCTGAGGGAGTAGGGCAGGTTGGAGTGGGACACTTTTGGGGGGATTAAAGTGGGACTGCAGTGGATTGGAGTAGGACAGGTTGTTTTGGATTGGAGCAGGACAGATTGGAGTGCTGCAGATTGTTTTGGCTTGGGGTGGGGCAGATTATATCAGGTTGGTGTGGGATGGATTGGACTGGAGTGGGGTGGATTGGTGTTGAGTGGTTTGAATTGGCTGGGGTGGACTGGGTTGTAGTGAGGTGGATTGTGGTTGATTGGAGTGGGGTGAATTGGGATGGAGTAGGGTGGATTGGATTCGAGTGGGGCGAATTGGAGCCGGGCAGATTGTTTTAGATTGGAGCGGGTTGTTTGGGATTGGAGCAGGGCAGGGTGGAGTAGGGCAGGTTGGATTGGGGCAGATTGTTTTGGATTAAAGTGGGGAAGTTTAGAGTGGATTGGAGTGGGGCAGATTGTTTTGGAATGGAGTGGGACAGATTGGAGTGGGGTGGATTGGAGAGGGACAAATTGTTATGGCTTGGAGTGGGGAAACTAGAGTGGGGCAGATTTGTTGGAGTGAAGTGGAGCAGAATGGAGTGGGGCATCTCGTATTAGGCTGAAGTGGGGTGGATTGGATTGAAGTGGGGTGGATTCGCTTGGTGTGACGTGGATTGGATGGGAGTGGGGTGGATTGGATAGGAGTGGGGTGAATTGGGATGTAGTGGAATGGGGTGAGGAAGATTGGATTGGATGGTGCATATTGTTTTCAATTGGACTGGGGCAGGCTTGAGTGGGGCGGATTGGAGAGGGCCTGATTGTTTTGGAATGGAGTAGGGCAGATTGTTTTGGATTGGAGTGGGGCAGATTGGAGAGGGGCAGATTTAAGTGGCACAGCTTGTTTTGGATTAGCGTGGGGCAGATTGGAGTGGGGCGGATTGGAGTGGGGTAGACTTTTTTGGGCTGAAGTGGGGCAGAGTGTTGTGGATTGCATTGGGGCAGATTTTTTGGATTGGAGTTCAGCAGATTGCAGTGGGACAGATTGTTTTGGATTGAGCAGACTGGAGTAGTGCAGATTGTTTTGGATTGGAGTGGGGCAAATTGACATGGATAGATAGGAGTGGGTTATATTGTTTTGAATTGGAGTGGGGCAGATTGTTTTGTATTAGAGTGGGGTGAACTGGAGTGGGGAAGATTAGACTGTGATGGGTTGGAAAAATTGGAGTGGGGTGTGTTGGAGTGAATTGGATTGGGTTGAGTGGTTTGTGTTGGAGTGGGGTAGGCTGAAGTGTGGTGTGGTGGATTGGTGTGGAGTGGAGTGGGTTGAATTGGGGTGTACTGCACGATTATGCGTTAGTGCATCATTTCAGAAATCACACATAATAAGGAAAGAGTGTCGCTTTGCAATATTTAGAACAAGATAATTGTCACCTTTTGAGGTCAGCGCCCACGAGCAAAAAACAAAAGAAAACATGAGTGCAAAGTGAAAATAGAGGACTTGGCAAAATAAAAGAAAGTTAGCTCTAAAAAATAAAACTTGCCAGTTTTGTTTGTCCTGCTGGGCACATTTTTGCCAGTCACAAGCCTTCTGTTTGCAGGGCACTAGAAGCTAAAAAGAATAAAATAACTCAACTACATCAGGAGCAGCAGATGGGCACTTATTAAGTTGAATCAATCAGTGCTTGGTCCCTGCTCTACACAAAGGAATGATGCTTTGTCTGCAGTGACAAATTATGAGTCTGTAAAGAAGAATGCCACGCAAGCCAACAAATGGTAAGCGACATTCGGGCTCGAAGCCCTTTACTGTACACAACAGAGGCTCACAAGCGAAACTCATGCACTAGCTGCACATGCACTCACAAGTTGGACCCTAAAAATGTAGATTTTGTGACAAAAGAAGAAAGAAACGTAGGAAGAAGAAAGGGTAAGCAAGAAATAGTTACATATTTGCCATGTTTATGGGAGTGGATGCTTACTGAGGGCTGTGCACAAGATGAAAAGGTTGCCATTAGTGTACTTATGAAACTAGCCTCCGAACATAAAGCTATAGGTAAGCTCTGTTTTTCTGAATATGTGTGAGGTGGACCACAGGTCTCTCACCTCAAGCTTTGAGTTAATTGTTGAATACTTGGAGCTTGAATGCTCAAGATACATTAAAGTTGCTATTGTGAGGGATGTTTATAGACTCAGAGGTGAGTACCTAAAGCTAGTTCTAGGATGTATACAAATATATTTAGGAAGCTGTAATTAGAAGTGATTAATTGTTGTTCAAAGCGTCAAACATAAAATGTGAAAATGCCATTAATGAGAAAACAATGGAAATGTCGAACATATGCACCTGGGCTGGGTGGAATAGCAGAAGCTGTAAAGGGGCTTACAGTATTCTGGAAAGGCCAACAATGCATTTGCACCTCAAGAAAAGTCAATGGTTCTAAGGGCCTTTCAGGAACACTGGAGGATGCACTTCACTGGACTGTTTCAAGATGTGCTGGGTCACAGTGAAGGGTCCCAGGGGAAATGAAGGGCACAGCCTAGTCTTCCCCTGGGATTCTTTATGAAAATGGAAGGGGCTGGGACAGGATAGGTAGTTTTGGTTGGCGGGGCAAGTCAGTGGTTTATATAGTTAGGAGGGAACTTCTCTTCTGCAGCAGCGCAGCACTACAAGGGGGGATTCTAATAGTTGTAGGTTTGCTAATTGTGGCTAATTGTGGCAAGGACTTTGTGGTAAGAAGGCAGATTTAGTGAGGAACGCCTTGAGGACCTTGGGTGCAGCAGGCCACATGGACCTCCTATGGCCTGTGGTGCTTGAGAAAGTGTGGGTGCACATGTTTCACCTGACCTGTGCAGTGTCTAGAGAGGTTGTGGCGGCTGTTGTGGCCTGTTTGCCATCACTGTCAAGAGTCACTGGTGAAAGGGAGGGGCAGGAGGGGCAGAGGCACGTCGCCTGTGGAGTCCAAACCATTAATTAACAGTAGCACGGAGGAGGCAGAACCTCCTGGCTGCAGCTGAAAAGTCTGCGTTAGGCCGTGGATGGTCCTTTTCTGGTGCGGGCGGGGAGGGCGAGACCCGCAAGGTAGTACATCCTCTGGGATGGAAGAGCCCCTCGATTTAACTGTTAAAGGGGCCAGTGGGGCCCAAATGAGCTAAGGGTTACCTGGTGGGGGGACTCAGATGAGCAAAAAAGGGAAGGGGAAGCAGGAGGGAGGGGAGAGAGGCAGGGTGGAGACCAAAGGGCTTAAATTGAAGCAGGTGAGGGGACCAGAGGAGCAGAGGGGGTAGGGCCAGGGGAGGAGGACAGCTTGGCAGATGAGGGTGAGCGCACAATACTGCAGGAAGTATTGATTACACCTGAAGGCCCAGACGGGGTGTCAGTCAGTAAGTGCAGCACATAGATATTGAGGAGAGAATAAGGGAGCAGAGAAGAGCCACTGGGGAAGTGGAATGACAATTGCAGCAATGTTATGAGGACAGGGCACTGGGAAGAGGGCACTCCCAGCAGACAGCAAGAGACAGGGGTAGCATAGGCTCAATAGGGAAGGGGGGTGAGCTGGGGGTCCCCATGAAGGGGAGTGGTGGATGTGGGTACCAGAAAGGAGCCCTGGGGCCCCAGCGAAGTCGGGATCTGATGTGGTTTGTGGGCTTAGTAGTGTTGCAGATGCACCTGGTTGGTGCAACAAGGTGGATTTTGTTCCAAGTCATCTAGCTACTGTGGCTGGTGGACAAGCCAATGGGGTGCATAACAGCCCCTACATGTTGGCCTGCAGCAATAGGGGAGTCCCTGGCAGCTCTCTGTCCCTCGCAAGAATGTCCTGAACACACCAGACATGATTTGCCCCCTCATGAGGATGGAAGAGCCAAAGTGTGGCATGGTGCGGACCTGTCAGATGGGTGTGAGAAGGGGAATGCGAGGCTGGTATGTGTTAAGTCTGATCAGGTCAGGCGTGAGATGCATGCAGGCGTTGACAAATTGGCGTGGGCTATGACGAGGCCAGTGATGACTAGAAGGAAGGTGAATTGCATGATGAAAGTGAGGTGGGAGTACCTGTGGGGGCAGCTAGAAGAGGTGAAGCAACTGCATTCCTAGTTGGTGTTTTGAAGAAGCCAAGAGCGGGTGGGGTGATGAAGACAATTATGGCGTGAAAGAAGTAGTTGTGATCGAGGCCATAGAAGGACAAACAGGAGGAGGGATACGTTGTATCAGGTAAGAAGGAATGGTGGTCAGTGTGGGAAGCATGAGCGAAGGAGGATGGCGGTAAGAGATGCAAGTCTGTGGGAGTGGGAGATGGGGTGATTGAGGAGGCGGGACTGGATAACGTCTTGGTTGAAGAGGGTAAACCTCAGAAAGAGGCACCAGTGGGGAAAAGTACCGGAGAGTTGGGGGTACAGAGGGATGCAGGTACAGGTAAGGAAGATGACACAGAGGGCAACAAAGACAGTGGGGGACGCAGGAAATGGCTACCAAATATGGGTTTGGCGATGCCGTTGGGTTCACATGTCTCAGATAAGACAAAGTCTCAGATATGGAAGCATACGTATGTAGATGTGTTCAAACTGCACCACAGGGACATTCAAGCTAAGGAAGGGTCCAAGGAGGAGGAATGGGAGCTAGAGAGGTGGCCTAGGGTTCCCATTGCCATGGAGAACTGGACTTCAGTGTTTTGATCTATGCAAGTATATATTGCGAAAAATACGCTGATAGAGCCATCACTCTTTTCAAATACAGGGACATTATTAGAAAGGCCAAATGCGTTTTGGAGGGTTTACCTGGCTGAGTTATGGTGAAGATTTCAGTGCGAGGGTGAGTATGAATCCAGACAAAGCATGGGGGTGTAGACTCAAAGTTTTGGATGCAGTGGATGTCCACTCAACCAACAGCCTTGGCCCATATGGCCAGTGGCCTCCCAGTCACTTATAAGCCTTTTCTCCCTCGTCCCACTCAGCAAGGGGCGGGTGATGGGAACAGAGCATCTGGTAACAACTCGGGGGCTTGCTGGAACTTCAACAAGGGTTTCTGCTTCCGATACCCATGTAAGTTTAAACATGATTGTTCCAAATGGGGTGCAAACATCCAGTCACATAGTGTTTCACAGTGGCCAGCCCCTCAGAACAATGTAGGGCATCCAAAGGGAGGTGACAGTGAGGGGCTCCTGGACCAAAGGGCTCCTATGCCCATTAAACTGGAGTTGGTGCTGCCATGGTTGTCTTAATACCTGGTCAGGGAGGCAGCTTTGAACCTGGTGTGGGGTTTTCAAGACGGTTTTCAGGTGGGTTATCAAGGTCCTAGGGATAGGAGATGGGCTGACAATATGCGGTCAGCAAAAGCTGCCCCGGAGGTTGTGGCAGCCAAGAATGGTGTGGTCCCCAAGAAAGTGGAGGGGAAGTTCCTTTTGATTCACCATTTGTCGTGGCTAGAGGGGGAATCGGTGAATGACTTAATTGCAGTTGAAGACACAAGGGTAGTGTATTCTTCTGAGAATGATGCAGTCAGATTGGTCAGGAGATGTGGACTTGGAGCCGACTTGGCAAAGTGTGACAAGGGAGGAGCATAGCCTTTTTGGAGTTTTTTCCCCTGTTAGTGGCACTGGTGGTATGGAGGAAAGAGATGGCTAACAGAACAGTACTTTTTCATGTTGATAACATGATCATTGTGGAGGTAGTAAACAGGCAAAAAGCAAGAGATTGGAGGGTTCAGCATTTGCTGCGACGCTTTATGCTATTATGTTTGCAAATTAACATTATGTTTAAGGTTAAGCATGTCCTGGGAACGAACAACGCTATAGCCAATGCATTGCTTGTTCATAGTGTCAGCGTTTTCACAGACTGGCACCGGGAGAAGAAAAGGCCAAGAAACCCTTTCAGCCAAAAAAACTGGGAATAGGGGGCTTGAGAATCATTAAACTGGTGGAGCTATCTTTATCTGAGTCTACCAGGAGACGTTATTGCCTGGCCTGGAGTGAATTTGAAGCATTTGAAGGGAGTATGGTCAGGCCATTGAGTAAGGAACTAAGGGCCAGATGTACGAACCGTTTTGCATGGCGCAAACTGTGAAAATTGCAGTTTGCGCCATGCAAAAGGTCCATCGCGATGCACATTCCCATTTTGCGAGTCGGTACCGACTCGCAAAATGGGAATGCGACTCGCAAATAGGAAGGGGTGTTCCCTTCCTATTTGCGACTCGCACCGGGATGCAGAATTGCTTTGTGGCCACAAAAGCGGTCGCAAAGCAATTCGCAGTTAGCACCCACTTAAAGTGGGTGCTAACTCATTCGCAAAAGGGAAGGGGTCCCCATGGGACCCCTTCCCCTTTGTGAATGTCGCACAAAATGTTTTTTCAGAGCAGGCAGTGGTCCAAGGGACCACTGCCTACTCTGAAAAAACGAAACCAAATGGTTTCATTTTTTATTTTGTATTGCAACTCGTTTTCCTTTAAGGAAAACAGGCTGCAATACAAAACAAAAAAAACTGCTTTATTGAAAAAGCAGTCACAGACATGGAGGTCTGCTGTCTCCAGCAGGCCACCATCCCTGTGAGTGCAGGGAATGAGACACCATTCTGCATATGAATTTGCCAATCGGAAATTGCGGGTCGCACCGACTCGCAATTTCCGATTCGCAAATTCGTATCTTGCTACATCTGGCCCTAGGTGACAGGAAGGGTAGAGTTTTGGGTTTCATTATGTTTCTAATTGATTAAAGGTTTGTCTGCTGCAACCATTGCAGGCAAATTGGTTGGTTTGTCTTTTTACGGCAGGTTATACTGAGGGTTTGATCCTGGGAGGGATGACATTTTGGGGAGGGTTTTGAAAGGTTGGGGTAGGGTGAAAGGTGCACGGAAGTCTGTATTGAGTAATATGACCATGTGTGATTTCCTTTTGGGAGTTTTAGCACGACTGCCAGAATGCTGTTACGAGGTTTATGTTCAGGTTGTGCATTATTTGGATGTTCTTCAGGGCATTTTGGTGTCTGAGTTGTTGGGGGTTGAAGCAAGAAACAGGGGTGGTTCAGGGGGACATAATGTTGACTAGGTTGCAAGTGGGGATCTGGTTGAGGAAATCCAATATGGATCAAACTGGCAAAGGCAATTGGATGTGGTTGCAAGAAGGTAGGCATGAGGAGGAGTGCCCCGTGAATAAATGGCACAAGTATTTAGAATGGCTGGGGCGTAGGCAAACAGAATTTTTTTGTCACAAGGAAGGGAGAAAGGTTACAGCAGCACAGTTGTTGGCAGTATTACACATGGTGCTCAAGAAGTTGGGACTGGACCCCACTGTTTTTGGGACTCATTCTTTCAGGATCGGGGCAGCAACTTCAGCTGCATAACTGGGTTGGGCTTGGGGGCTATTTCACAGTATTGGCAGGTTGAGGTCCAGGTGTTGCGAAAGGTATGTGAGAAAATGAATGGGGCTGGTTCACTGAGGAGCAGTGGGGAGTGCAGGTTTATACTGAGAATGCTGATTTTTCCCATTCTTCCTAGGGTGTGTGGTCGGTCTCAGGAGTCAGAAGGCAGTGACCTGGATGGTCGGACATTCTTTCATTCACTGGGCTGCCACATATGTGGAACAGCAGTTGTACGAAGGAAACCTGGGACTGCCAAGCAGCAGGCATGAGCTGCTATGGAATGAGATGGGGCAATTTGCTACCAATATTGGCCACGCTAATCCAAAGTTAGGATGCCTGGATTTGATGTGCTTACACTTGGGGGAAAATGATCTAGTTCACTGGTCTGGCTTTACTGCAACACATGCAACAGGTTTGATGCAGTCACAGGTAATGGAGGTGTTGCAGTGTTGCAGTAGAAGAGGGTGGGGCAGTAAAATACCCTCTGGGGTTTTAACAGATGGCTGTAGTTTGGGGGAGTGGAGAGTCACATACAGGCATATCCACCCCCTCAGGGAAGGAGGAAGGGAGCACAGGTGAATGACGAATGTGTGTGGGATGGTTGGGATGGATGAAGGAGGCTTCACTGGAGGAGCCTTAGTTGTACGAAGTGAAAAAGAGATTAGGAATGGTAAGTGGTTATCGAGTGGATGGTGTTAAGTGAGAGAGCGAGAGGGTGTGTGGAAGTAGAACTTTGGGGGTAAAAGGAGAATAAGGGGGTTCAAAAGTAAAGATGCATTAAAATGCGTTTTTTAATGTTATGTGAGACAAATGTTTACTATGTTTTAAGTTATGGAAATTCTGTTCTAATAAATGGCATTTTACACTTATTTTCTGGTTTGCTGCATGGTTGTTTCACAAAGCAGTCAGGGGCTCAAATATGCCTTAGGAGGCCACAGGAGGACTGGATTAACTGGCTCCCTTCTAGTTATTACAGTGCCTGCCTCAGGCGCCCCCTCCCTCTTTCGCCAATATAGGGTCTCTTCCCTATCTCTTTCACAAAAGGAACGGTAAACACAATAGACAAACCGGAGAGGACCTCGCACAAGAAGTTCTGAGCCTAGTGAAGCTATTGCCTCTAGTGCAGGGCATGCTGGGAGACAGCGCCTCTGTGTCAGCTGCACCACTGAATGCAAGGCCCCTCGTGCCAACTCAGGGAATGACACCAGTAACAGACCAGATATAGTAGATGTGACGCTGTGTGTGCTGTGTTCCCCTTAACTCAAAGCAGCGTAGCAAATCTGGATGCTGCGTCGTGTAGATCTGAAGAAAGAAAGGCCTAGGAAACTGTTCATACCTCAGAAGCCCCCATTTACATTCGATCACTCAATAAAAATCTGAGGGTTTTGCTTCATTTGAGACATTATTATTAACAGTTCCTTCGTTCTTTTTGCATTAACTGTTCGGGTAAGTTGGCTGTAGCTTTAATGTATTTTTATTGCGTAAATGGCACTCTCAGTATTTCTGACTTCAGCAACTGGTAGGGGGCCGCAGCAGTGGCCTGCAGCGAGGTGACAGATCCCTGCCAGCCTTCGTGATCCTGTAAGAGGTGGCACCTGAAAGACAAGTGCTGACAAATCCTGAGAGAAGACACGGCTGGAGGGCGGCATTCAGCCCAGTGTCTGTGATTTTCTTACCTCTGCTGTTCACCTTTACATCTGTCCATGCTCGGACAAGTCTGTTAGCACAGCCATGACTGCTCACCCCAGGGCTGTGTCAGGCTTACTTATTACGATCCCGAAGCTTAGGACAGAAACCTGCCTGGCCCACTTCTGCCAGAGAGAGAGACATAAAGGTCGCCTGTCAATGTCTGATGCCTTTTAAAATAGTCTTGCTGCTAATCATTCATAATGCATAAATGAGTACAGTCTCTGAATGTGAGGCTTCCCTGGGACTTTGAAGCTATACACTGCCAATATGATCCATAACTCTCTCAATTCCAAGAGGGTGACTATGACTGCATAAAGGTGGGCGAGCCAACAACTGGTCTGGCTCGGATCTTATAGCTAGTATACGAGCTAAGTCTGAAAATATTTGCTATCTAACTCATACAACACACATCGAGTAAAGTATGACAAAGTTTCATAACAATTCGAAATAATGTATTTCTTTAACATGTAGACAATTTGACATTAGCAGGTCATATCATAGCATAGTACTGAGAAGCACCTATTAAAACTGACAGTTGTGTACAACTTACAACTGTTACTGTGAGCTCACATATTTTAAAGTGCTTCCATACGAAATAATGAAGAAAAAAGAGTTTCTGTAAAATAATATTTGCTTAAGATCACACAGTTTAAGTGGACAAGCCACGATTTATCCACGTTTTCTGGTTTCACTTGGGAGAAATCAGCCAATAAATGGGTATCTCTTTGTCTTTCTGTTTTTACCTCTTAGTGCAGTTTTTAAATATAGTGCAAACTCACCCTGCTTTACTTGAGCACCAGTTACATTACACAAGGTCACACACACTTTTTATAGGCATGGAGAGATTAACAGCCTCATTATGAGGCTGGCGGTCCTAAGACCGCCAGCCCTGAGGTGGCAGTTGGACCGCCGCACTCCCAGTAGTCTGATTGCCAAATTAAAACCTCAGTGGGTGGACACACCTAAAAACTGCTGTCCCTGCCAGGTACATCGTTCCAGGTTGTAAAAACACAGTCTAATGAGGCTTTCATACTATGGCATAACTGAATAATTAACAGATTCCTAACAATGGCATTTGAATATGCGAGGTTCCACTAAGGATCAGGCAAGCTCCCTGCCTATGCAACCCCTCGCAAAACACACCCATCTTACCCCTATCCCCTCAAGTGGGAATCTACTAGAAAAGATCAAAGATCTGAATAAAATAAGTATGTGTGTCTCCCACTTGCCCCCTATCTATCTCATTCCTTTTATTGGCTTCCAACTCCAAACGCTATTCCCCTACCTCTTCTCACAAGAGAAAATTACCCAAAAAATAAAATGTCTCCTCCGCCACATTCCCACATCCATGTATTCCCCATCCTCCCAAAACAGACAATAATGGTGTTTGTGAACCAGTCCTTGTAACACCAGCTTAGTAAGGGACAATGGCTTCTAAATTTCCATTGCAACACGTGACCTGCCTCTCCTTTCCTCTAGAGATTACCATTTGAATAAAACAAAAAACTTTTGTGGGTACTCAGCCCACCACTTGCTTTAACCAAACCTGCAAGGAGGACATCTGATTCAGAGATGGCTATTCATGCAGCACAACAGGAAGCAGAAGTGCTTCACCGTCTGAACAATAAAGTACACTGTCACTCTAGTCTATAGCAACTCTTTTGAGCCTGAAGCAAAACTGTAATTCTATTTCAGCACCAGAGGCTCTGATTATGCTTCTCTTTCTATGCTTTTATTTTACAGAAGCCAATAAGATTAACGTTTTAAAACACTACATTGCCCATCAAACGATAGTAATCACCTGACTAACTATAGAGCATGGCCCTATAAAATCTGAATACGTCAAACTGCTTCCTCTTTCTTTGCTGCCAGTTAAGTACATCCTCCATTATTATTATTTTAAACTTTGTACAGATAATTGCTTTAGCAATACTTTTCTGTTACAATGCTGTGGCACTTGATTGCTGTGAGCGTGTTTGTCGGTTACTGTAAATGTGAGCGTCGTCACACTCATTACTTTTATTGGGGCAAATTGCCTGTTTTTTTCCCTTTCATGGAGCAGGATGCCACTTTGGATATTACTGGAGCGAGAGTGTGGGAGCGAGGATTGCGTGACCTTTGGCCGCGCAGCCCTCTTTTATTAGCACTGATTCAGATGCGCATGATGCGCATGCGCGACCCAACGAGTGTCTCATTGGCTGTTTTTTTACTCGTTGGGTCGCGTGTGCAGCTCTGGGGACGCCCTGGTTAACTGAGTTCTTCCAGGGTTATAATAATTTACAGAGGCTTTGCCCAGAGCAGTTGGTTGTCAGGCCCTCCCTCCACTTTCTAACTCATTGCATTTTTGGCCTGACTTTGGAGTGAATTCTTTACATGGACCTTTTATTGCAACCCCTTGAATCCCCTTGGGGCTCTCTTCCTCTGACATCCTGTCCATTGTGGGACCATTCAAATTCCTCATATTGGATATTAACATTTGAAGATTCATAATGTATGAGAATATCAGGAAGGTGAGGAGAGTTATTTTTATGATGATGGGCTCTCTAATTCATTTGAACAAAATCTGATCCAAGCTATGGATGCAGGAGTATGCCAGTCTGTCAATGATGCCTTAGTTAAGGCTATTGCACCCTTGAAGCATCACCTGTAAGGCTTCGCCCAGCAACAGGGCTGGCTCCCTCCCCCGACTGGCATGACTGATGAGGGCAAAGACAACCCTAAGCCCAAACAAGATGCTGAGGCATTTGAAAGGCTGGCAGCATTCCTTGCTAATGCACACACTTATAATATTCCCTCTGGCTCCCAAGCTGACGCCTTTGCAGAGGACTTCAATTCTGCGTCTCCACAGAGCTCTTCTCATGAAGAAGGTAAGGTCCCTCACAAACGTAAAGCAAAAACCCACTATACTTTTCCGAGTAAACAGCCAAAGGTCCTGACTTTTGAACCAGGGGACATTATCCATGCCAGATCGACTGCATGGGTGCCCCCTCAGGAAGTGGTGGACTATGTCAAGGTCCATATAAGGCAAGTATTTGACAAAGAGGTATGAGCCCGGCTACGCTCTGAATGTCCCAGACCTGAGTTGCCTAACAAGGTGGCGGAGACCTCAGAAGTCGACCCCACCATGGTGACATACCTCAGGAAGTGTACTAAGGACCCGAAGAAAGATCTGGATAGGGCATGGAAATCATGCTGAGATAAATTATTAGACATGACAGGTCCCCTCACTAAGATTCTTGAATTGGCCTATCAATGTAAAAAGTCTAATGTCCCTATTGATGCTGAGGTCCTGGTGGGCTGGGCCCAGTGGGCCATTTGCCAATTAGGCAATACCAATTGCGCAATCTCTAATGAGTGCCGCAGGTCTATCCTTATGAAATCAGACCCTAAACAGGCAGACCTTGCCTCTTCAGAAGCTGGACCAGCGGCACAGGGTTTATTGTTTGGTGCTCCCTTCTTAAAAGAACTGTCCAAATCTGTTACTACTTATTCCAACCTTGACATGATGCAGGGTTCGATTAAAAAGGTTCTTAGACCACTTTTTGGGAAGGCAGGACGTTTCAGGGGGCGAGCATTCAGCCGAAGGTACCAAAGCTCACCAAGAGACAATTTCCAAAGCGGTAGAGGTGGCTATAAGGCTCCACCTTCTACCCCTCCAGACGTGCATTCAGAGGACATTTCCGGAAATTCAAATTCCATCCAAGGCTCTAACCCCTCAGTTGAGAATTATTCAATGGGCAGAAGTATCGTTAGGTGGATGGACCCAGTTCTTTTTTCACAATTAGCAAAAGATATCACAGGATCCATGGTTCCTCAAGACTGTCCAGGGTTTCAAGCTAGAATTTTTCGAACCCCCATTACAGGCAGTTTCACTGCGCATGCTGAATTTTCCCAAATAGATCACAATTTCATTCATTCCGAGATTCAATCGCTCCTCGTAAAAAATGCGATAAAGGTGACCAATCGCCATCCCAGAGGTTTTCTGGGTTCCATTTTTCTGGTCGAAAAAAGAAAGGAGGCGGATCAAGATTAGTCCTCAACCATTGAGATTTCAACCAATAAATTCTCTACTGTCATTTCAAGACTGAGGGGATCCGTTTGTTGTGGGACACTCTTCAAGAAGGGGATTGGATGGTGCATTTAGATTTAAGGGATGCTTATCTGACCATCCTGATATTTCCACCTCACAGGTGTTTCCTTCAATTTCAGTGGATAGACAAATATTACAAATTCAAAGTTCTCCCCTTGAGCCTTTCGTCAGCACCATAGTACTTCATGAAGATAATGAAGCCTATAGTAGAAACACTGAGATCCAGAGGCGTTCGTCTCATTATATACCTCAACAACATAATCATCATGTACCAATGCCCACAGACATCCACTCTACATCTGGAGTGGTCAATGTCTCAGCTCCAAGATCTGGGATTCATTATCAATGTCCAAAAATCCATTCTTATTCCACCTCAATGGATAGAATTTCTGGGTGTTCAGGTAAACTCCTGGTCAGCTCAATTGATTCTCCCACCTCAGAAGGTGAAAACTATCAGGAGAGAGTTGAGGTTAGCGTTGTCCAAGACGACTGTATCCTTGAGAGCTCTGGCCCATCTGGTGCGCCTTCTTGCTTCCTCCATCCAAGCTATATTTCCGGGTCCTCCTCACTTCAACGTTTGAAGATACAGCATCTCAACAAGGGTCTGTCATATTTTCAACACATCCTCCTTTCAGAGGAGGCAAGAACAGAGATCCCCAGGTGGTTGAGCAACATGAAAGCATGGAACGGCAGGGCCATTTTTTCCTCAACGCCAGAGATGACTATAGAGTCCGATGCCAGCTGTTGGGGCTGGGGAGCCTGTTGGGGCATAGATGTTTACAGGCACTGAGAGAGTTATCTCTACATATCAGCTGCTTGCAACTCTTGGTGGGTTAGTTTGCAATTTGGAGTTACGCAGCGGGCAAAGCGAGGTGCTGCATCCTCTGCCGCATGGACAACATATCCGCGGTTCGATATGTGAACAAGCTCAGCGGGACCCGATCCAAACTCCTGACAGAAATTGTTTTCTTCAGAACCACAATTCAGTGACAGCAGAATATCTTCTGGGTGAATGTAATGTGGTGGCAGATTGGCATTCTTGACATCTGAGGGTTGCCAGCGATTGGAGACTTCATCCGAAGATCTTCAGGTCTCTAATGTGCAGATGGGGTCCTTGCAAAATTGACCTGTTCATGTCACATTTGAACAAACAACTTCCGACGTATTTCAGTTGGCGTCCGGATCTGGGGGCGAGAGAGAGGGATGCATTTCTACAAGATTGGAATCTATTCAGCTCTTATGCCTTTCCCCTGTTTATGATGATCCCCAGAGTTATAGCCCAATTGCATAGACAGTAAGCGGAAATGGTGTTGAGCACTCCAATTTGGAGGGCTCAAGTGTGGTTTCCGTTTGTACTGGAGTTGGTTTGTGCCCGTCCTGTTCTGATTCCCTGGTGTTGGAATCTACTTCTGAATCAAGGACGACATCCACATCCACTGATTCAAACAGGTCAATTGTCACGTGTAGCCTGGTATCTTTCAGGCATCTGTCGAGTTTCCCAGGTCTTTTGAGAGAAGCTCAAGACTACTTTAACTAAGCATGGGCATCTAGTAGCCATAAACGATACACCTCTGCTTGGAGACGTTGGTGTTGTTGGTGCAATTCACGGGGTGCAGATCCCTTTAACTCCGAATGCACCATGATATTGAATTTTCTTTCCTCCTTAGCAGCATCAGGGATGGCCTATAGTCCCGTCAACAATTTCTGTTTGGCTATTTCTGCTGGCCATGCATTTATTGAGGGAAAGCTGGTAATCAACTACCCATTGTAAACAAATTGGTGTGGGGCATTGGATGTTGAACCCCCCTCTTCCCAAATATTTGGAACTTTGGAATTTCAATGTGGTCCTTAGGTTTTTAGTTGCCTGGGCAAACCATAAATATCTATCCAGAAAGCAGCTGTCAGCTAAATTGACAATGCTATTATGTCTTATTTCAAGTTAAAGAATATCAGACGTGAGAGCTTTAGACTTCGGAGATCGACGTTTTTCACTAGATGGAGTATCATTTGTTATCGCCTAAAGGATGAAATGTAATTCCAGGATAGTATCTTACCCCGCTTTTCCAGATATCCCTAAATTGTGTGTGGTGCAAAGCGTGAAAGATTATGAGGTAAGTACAGCCGAATTTCGGCCAAATATGTTGGGTCAACTTTTGATAGCCTTACAGAAACCTTTTCGACTGGTATCATCTGCTACTTTGGCAAGATGGAGGAGATGGTTCCTGTCAGAAGCAGGAGTAGATGTGTCTAAATTTGGTGCTCACTCGGCCACAAGAGCATTGGCTTCAAAATCTTGTTCTTTGGGTCACGTTTAGAGGATATTTTAAGGGCCGCTGATTGGTCATTGGAATCTTCTTTCAGGATTTTTATTACAAACCTATAATGGATGTATTTTCTGTAGTGAAGGCTCAGCTTTAAACAAGCATAATCTGAGCCTCTGGTCCTGACATAGAATATAAAGGGGCATATTTATACTATGTTTGCCTGAATTAGCGTCATTTATTTTGGTGCTAATTCGCGCAAACTTAACTCTATATTTATATTTTGATGCTAGACCCGTCTAAATATAGGAATTAACGTCATTTTTGTGATGCGTGAGACCACCTTGCATCAATGAGATGCATAGTAGGCGTTCCCGTCCAAAAAATAACTCTAAGCCCCTAGCGGCATATTTATCCATCCGTGCAAAAAAGACGCACGGGAGGGAGGTGGATCTAAAAAATGACGTTAACCCCGATTTGTATCAAATTTTAATGCTTGGGTGTGACCAGACATTAAAATGAGGCACATAAACCTCTATATAAGGAAAACTCACCAAAGGAACATTTGCTACCTCCAGGACAACATGGAAGTTGTACTGCTCCAGCTAGGCACAAGCCTCGGACGTCTGCAACAGCAGCTGCTTCCTCCACCTCCACAACAGCAGCCCCTAACACCACAACGGCACCCACAAAGGCAACGCAGGAGAGGATATTTTGGCAGAGGACAACCCTCCTTGGCCTCAGGGAGCAAGACATCATCAGGACTTAATGTCTCAAACGGGAGACCATTCTACGCCTGCTGAACAACATTGCACCAGACATCACAGCAAGGCCTCAAACTCCATAAAACATACCACCATCACAAAGCTCCTCACTGTATTCCATATGCTGGCTTCTGGATCATTTCAGGCAACAGGGGCACTAGTGGCTGGTGTCTTACAGCCATGAATATCTGTTTACCTGCCTAAGGTCCTAGATGCCATCATCCACTTCACACCCCACCACATTTCCTTCCCAAACACCCAGCAACTACAGCAGGAGACCAAGCAAGGATTCTATCTGATTGCTGGGTTTCCGGATGTGCTAGGTGCAATGGAGTGCATCTATGTGCGACTGGTGCCACCTGCAGCTATGGAACACCTATACAGGAACCCCAAGCACACACATTCCATAAATGTGCAGGCCATTGTGGACCACCATGGGCTCTTCACCAACATCTCAGCCAAATACCCCAGTAGCATCCATGATTCTTACATATTCCGGCTTTCCACCACCTGCCAGCAGTTCCAGGAAGGACAATATGTCAATGGCCTACTTGTCGGTAAGTCAAACAACCAAGCAATACACACACAACGCACCAACCTTGTAGGACAAACAACATATACACCACAACAAAGATACATGGGCATGGGGCCACAGACTTACTAGCAAGAACACATATGCAACATCCTGCTGTACACAACAATGATTGGACATCACAAACGCAGACACCCACATGTACCTAACACAGCCACAAACTAAGAGCTACACAGCGTGAAGGACAGGAAGAGATATGTACACTTTCCAAACAGAAGAAGACCACAAACCACTACAAGTGTCCACTGGTTGACTACTAAGTATCCTTCACACAAATTAGACAAAACCATCAATAGCTCTGCATTGTCAATGGCCTATTGCATGAACATGGAAAGAAAGTCACACCTAGGCACATCCCCACCTCATTCATGGTGTGCAAGACTCAGGCACAATACACATCAAATCACACCCAAGTGGTGCGAACCACAACTACACCCCATCTACACATGCCTGACATACATGTAGGCTGCACACACATCTGTCAAATGCATCAAATTGCACACACTGAAAAACTAATGTACCTGCCATCATAGACAATGGGGCTGATTCATGAGAAATGGTGACACAACTACTCAACTGAAACTTCACATACCCCACTTAGTGGCACATATCCCCATCATGCCTGTACTGAAGAATAACAATAGTACACCATGGCACAGATTCACTGCTAAACTAGAATGTACATGAATGCCATATTAGACCACTGTAGGAGTATGGAGGACATGACTGGCCATTCATGAACTGTACTAAGCGACCCTACAGAAATATAGCAGGTCCCCCTCCTAAAGTCTGTACTATGCATTTGTAGTAAGTCTGCCAGAAAATGCACTTACTATGAAGATAGGACATACCCCGGTATCAAATGTGATCATAATGCTAAAATATGATACACACCCTTGGACACTCATCAGTTTATTGACTGGCGGAGGCCGCTTGTCAAACTTCCACCACAGTAAGACTACCATTGTCGTCTAAACCCTGCTGGCCCAATTAGGAGTTCACTGCTGGGCCTGTCAGTGGAAACATAATTTTCCGTACACCAAGCCAGCTGGAAAGAGGCCCAAAACATTGCAGCCGGTTTGTAAGTGATCCGGCTGCAATGTGGTGCTGTGGTGGGTGCAGCCGCACCGGTAGCGGTTATTACTGCATGTAATTTGTGCATTGGAAAGTGCTACAGGACTGTCCATGTGGGAGCCGGCACTTACCATGTCAAGTGCATGGCCAGTGCAGGGGCTTCCAGGGGGCACCTGACACCCCCATACCACCAGCCCTCGCATGATGGTGGAACCTCCAGGCAAAGGCTGGCAGAAAATGGAGTCCAAATCTGGAGGCCTGGCATCCAGATACCAATGAACAGCGTGCCTACAATGAAGCACACTGGAAGATACACAATGTGGTGGGGAGGAGCTTTGGCCTTCTCAAATCCCGGTTCAGGTGGTTGGACATGACAGGAGGAAGCCTCCTGTATGCACCCCCACTGGTATGCAAGATCATACTGGTATGTGCTATCCTGCACAACATGTGTGTCAGAAACAATATCCCCTGGGATGGACAAGTAGATGTCCACAATGAGGAGGAGGACGAGGAGGATGATCGGGATGAGGACCTTGAGAGGGACCATCCAAACACAGTGGCAGGAGTCCGCAGGAGCCAAACAATTTGTGATCATATTTATACATAGTCAACCAATAAAGTACCCTGTAAACACCTCAAATAAATTTTGTTCAACAACACAAATCTTGGTCTCCTCATTGTCCAATACATATATTTTTGGAATGTGAATCTAACCTCAGGGAGTGTGTCAGAAACACAGAAACAACAAGTATGGTATACACATCTTTGGTGAAGTAGGGGGTTCTACAGACTCCAACTCACATATCAGTGACGGCCAAATCCCTAGCATGTGACTTCTGAAGGCCAAGATCCATGCACCACTTACATATATTTATACATCATGTGGGCAATGTGCAATTCCATGGGCCATTCACCAACACAACACCATCCCTATCAGGTTGCATGCAATGGGGCCACACGTAAGGTAGAGGCTGTCAGGAAATGGAGGTAAAGTAATGTCAGAACCGAACACTGTCACAACACAGTGTGAAAGCAGTTTGGCCTGCACTGTTCTTGTGTGTCAAGGGGGTGACATCATAGGTAATGTTGCTCCTTCAGTAATTGCCCATGGTAATTAGTCAATGTTGGAAGCTGAGCCTGCACAGTGTGTCCATGGGAATATGTACTGGCACTACAATAGGCCGCTTCCCTGACACATGGAGGACTGTAAATCATGTGTGTCACATACACATTAGCTGGGGAATGATCAATGGCGTGGCAGTGACATGAAGCAGCTAGGGGTGATCAATCCATCTACAAACACATTACAGATTGTATGGATTATGATTTACAATGGGAGAATGCATCTGCCAAATTATAGTCTGGCTGGAATGTAGGCAGAGTGTGTGACATACCCATCTACATAGGATGCACAACGGTCACACAAATAGGCTTGATTCACACATGCCCACTGCTAATAATGATAAATACATGTTGACAAATGTGTGGGTGTCTATCCTAGGTAGCAACAGGTATGCCATTGTCCACAATTAATCCCTTCGCTGCCAGGCCTTTTCCCCCTCCTGTGCCAGGCCTTTGTTTGGCTATTTGGGGCAGTTCGCGCTTAGGCCCTCAGAACTTTTTGTCCACATAAGCTAGCCAAGCCAAATTTGCTTCCTTTTTTTCCAACATCCTAGGGATTCTAGAGGTACCCAGACTTTGTGGATTCCCCTAAAGGAGGCCAAGAAATTAGCCAAAATACAGTGAAAATTGTGTTTTTTTCAAACAAATTGGAAAAAGGGGCTGCAGAAGAAAGCTTGTGGTTTTCCCCCTGAAAATGGCATCAACAAAGGGTTTGCGGTGCTAAAATCACCAGCTTCCCAGCTTTCAGGAACAGGCAAACTTAAATCAGAAAACCCAATTTTTCAACACAATTGTGGCATTTTACTGGGACATACCCCATTTTTATGATTTTTTGTGCTTTCAGCCTCCTTCCAGTCAGTGACAGAAATGTTCATGAAACCAATGCTGGATCCCAGACACCTAAACATTTCTGAAAAGTAGACAAAATTCTGAATTCAGCAAGGGGTAATTTGTGTAGATCCTACCAGGGTTTCCTACAGAAAATAACAACTGAAAAAAAAAAATATTGAAATTGAGGTGAAAAAAACAGCAATTTTTCTCTACGTTTTACTCTGTAACATTTTCCTGCAATGTCAGATTTTTGAAAACAATACACCGTTACGTCTGCTGGACTCTTCTGGTTGCGGGGATATATAGGGCTTGTAGGTTCATCAAGAATCCTAGGTACCCAGAGCCAATAAATGAGCTGCACCCTGCAGTGGGTTTTCATTCTATACCGGGTATACAGCAATTCAGTTGCTGAAATACAAAGAGTGAAAAATAGCTATCAAGAAAACCTTTGTATTTCCAAAACGGGCACAAGATAAGGTGTTGAGGAGCAGTGGTTATTTGCACATCTCTGAATTCTGGGGTGCCCATACTAGCATGTGAATTACAGGGCATTTCTCAAATAGACGTCTTTTTTACACACTCTCTTATATTTGGAAGGATAAAATGTAGAGAAAGACAAGGGGCAATAACACTTGTTTTGCTATTCTATGTTCCCCCAAGTCTCCCGATAAAAATGATACCTCACTTTTGTGGGTAGGCCTAGCGCCCGCGACAGGAAATGCCCCAAAACACAACGTAGACACATCCCATTTTTTAACAGAAAACAGAGGTGTCTTTTGCAAAGTGCCTACCTGTAGATTTTGGCCTCTAGCTCAGCCGGCACCTAGGGAAACCTACCGAACCTGTGCATTTTTGAAAACTAGAGACCTAGGGGAATCCAAGATGGGGTGACTTGTGGGGCTCTGACCAGGTTCTGTTACCCAGAATCCTTTGCAAACCTCAAAATTTGACTAAAACGTTTTCCTCACATTTCGGTGACAGAAAGTTCTGGAATCTGAGAGGAGCCACAAATTTCCTCCCACTCAGCGTTCCCCCAAGTCTCCCGATAAAAATGATACCTCACTTGTGTGGGTAGGCCTAGCGCCCGCAACAGGAAATGCCCCAAAACACAATGTGGACACATCCCATTTTTTTACAGAAAACAGAGGTATTGTTTGCAAAGTGCCTACCTGTAGATTTTGGCCTCTACCTCAGCCGGCACCTAGGGAAACCTACCAAACCTGTGCATTTTTTAAAACTAGAGTCCTAGGGTAATCTAAGATGGGGTGACTTGTGGGGCTCTGACCAGGTTCTGTTACCCAGAATTCTTTGCAAACCTCAAAATTTGGCTAAAGAAACACGTTTTCCTCACATTTCGGCGACAGAAAGTTCTGGAATCTGAGAGGAGCCTCAATTTCCTTCCACCCATCGATCCCCCAAGTCTCCCGATAAAAATGATACCTCACTTGTGTGGGTAGGCCTAGCGCCCGCGACAGGAAATGCCCCAAAACACAACGTGGAGACATCCCATTTTTTGACAGAAAACGGAGGTGTTTTTTGCAAAGTGCCTACCTGTAGATTTTGGCCTCGAGCTCAGCCGGCACCTAAGGAAACCTACCAAACCTGTGCATTTTTGAAAACTAGAGACCTAGGGGAATCCAAGATGGGGTGACTTGTGGGGCTCTGACCAGGTTCTGTTACCCAGAATCCTTTGCAAACCTCAAAATTTGACTAAAACGTTTTCCTCACATTTCGGTGACAGAAAGTTCTGGAATCTGAGAGGAGCCACAAATTTCCTCCCACTCAGCGTTCCCCCAAGTCTCCCGATAAAAATGATACCTCACTTGTGTGGGTAGGCCTAGCGCCCGCAACAGGAAATGCCCCAAAACACAATGTGGACACATCCCATTTTTTTACAGAAAACAGAGGTATTGTTTGCAAAGTGCCTACCTGTAGATTTTGGCCTCTACCTCAGCCGGCACCTAGGGAAACCTACCAAACCTGTGCATTTTTTAAAACTAGAGTCCTAGGGTAATCTAAGATGGGGTGACTTGTGGGGCTCTGACCAGGTTCTGTTACCCAGAATTCTTTGCAAACCTCAAAATTTGGCTAAAGAAACACGTTTTCCTCACATTTCGGCGACAGAAAGTTCTGGAATCTGAGAGGAGCCTCAATTTCCTTCCACCCATCGTTCCCCCAAGTCTCCCGATAAAAATGATACCTCACTTGTGTGGGTAGGCATAGCGCCCGCAACAGGAAATGCCCCAAAACACAACGTGGAGACATCCCATTTTTTGACAGAAAACGGAGGTGTTTTTTGCAAAGTGCCTACCTGTAGATTTTGGCCTCGAGCTCAGCCGGCACCTAAGGAAACCTACCAAACCTGTGCATTTTTGAAAACTAGAGACCTAGGGGAATCCAAGATGGGGTGACTTGTGGGGCTCTGACTAGGTTCTGTTACCCAGAATCCTTTGCAAACCTCAAAATTTGGCTAAAGAAAAACGTTTTCCTCACATTTCGGTGACAGAAAGTTCTGGAATCTGAGAGGAGCCACACTTTTCCTTCAACTCAGCGTTCCCCCAAGTATCCCGATAAAAATGATACCTCACTTTTGTGGGTAGGCCTAGTGCCCGCGACAGGAAATGCCCCAAAACACAACGTAGACACATCCCATTTTTTCACAGAAAACAGATGTATTTTTTGCAAAGTGCCTACCTGTCGATTTTGGCCTCTACCTCAGCCGTCACCTAGGGAAACCTACCGAACCTGTGCATTTTTGTAAACTAGAGACCTAGGGGAATCCAAGATGGGGTGACTTGTGGGGCTCTGACCAGGTTCTGTTACCCAGAATCCTTTGCAAACCTCAAAATTTGACTAAAACGTTTTCCTCACATTTCGGTGACAGAAAGTTCTGGAATCTGAGAGGAGCCACAAATTTCCTTCCACTCAGCGTTCCCCCAAGTCTCCCGATAAAAATGATACCTCACTTGTGTGGGTAGGCCTAGCGCCCGCAACAGGAAATGCCCCAAAACACAATGTGGACACATCCCATTTTTTTACAGAAAACAGAGGTATTGTTTGCAAAGTGCCTACCTGTAGATTTTGGCCTCTACCTCAGCCGGCACCTAGGGAAACCTACCAAACCTGTGCATTTTTTAAAACTAGAGTCCTAGGGTAATCTAAGATGGGGTGACTTGTGGGGCTCTGACCAGGTTCTGTTACCCAGAATTCTTTGCAAACCTCAAAATTTGGTTAAAGAAACACGTTTTCCTCACATTTCGGCGACAGAAAGTTCTGGAATCTGAGAGGAGCCTCAATTTCCTTCCACCCATCGTTCCCCCAAGTCTCCCGATAAAAATTATACCTCACTTGTGTGGGTAGGCCTAGCGCCCGCGACAGGAAATGCCCCAAAACACAACGTGGAGACATCCCATTTTTTGACAGAAAACGGAGGTGTTTTTTGCAAAGTGCCTACCTGTAGATTTTGGCCTCGAGCTCAGCCGGCACCTAAGGAAACCTACCAAACCTGTGCATTTTTGAAAACTAGAGACCTAGGGGAATCCAAGATGGGGTGACTTGTGGGGCTCTGACTAGGTTCTGTTACCCAGAATCCTTTGCAAACCTCAAAATTTGGCTAAAAAAAAACGTTTTCCTCACATTTCGGTGACAGAAAGTTCTGGAATCTGAGAGGAGCCACACTTTTCCTTCAACTCAGCGTTCCCCCAAGTATCCCGATAAAAATGATACCTCACTTTTGTGGGTAGGCCTAGCGCCCGCGACAGGAAATGCCCCAAAACACAACGTAGACACATCCCATTTTTTCACAGAAAACAGAGGTATTTTTTGCAAAGTGCCTACCTGTCGATTTTGGCCTCTACCTCAGCCGTCACCTAGGGAAACCTACCGAACCTGTGCATTTTTGTAAACTAGAGACCTAGGGGAATCCAAGATGGGGTGACTTGTGGGGCTCTGACCAGGTTCTGTTACCCAGAATCCTTTGCAAACCTCAAAATTTGGCTAAAACATTTTCCTCACATTTCGGTGACAGAAAGTTCTGGAATCTGAGAGGAGCCACAAATTTCCTTCCACTCAGCGTTCCCCCAAGTCTCCCGATAAAAATTATACCTCACTTGTGTGGGTAGGCCTAGCGCCCGCAACAGGAAATGCCCCAAAACACAATGTGGGCACATCCCATTTTTTTACAGAAAACAGAGGTGTTTTTTGCAAAGTGCCTACCTGTAGATTTTGGCCTCTACCTCAGCCGGCACCTAGGGAAACCTACCAAACCTGTGAATTTTTTTAAACTAGAGACCTAGGGTAATCTAAGATGGGGTGACTTGTGGGGCTCTGACCAGGTTCTGTTACCCAGAATTCTTTGCAAACCTCAAAATTTGGCTAAAGAAACACGTTTTCCTCACATTTCGGTGACAGAAAGTTCTGGAATCTGAGAGGAGCCTCAATTTCCTTCCACCCAGCGTTCCCCTAAGTCTCCTGATAAAAATGATACCTCACTTGTGTGGGTAGGCCTAGCGCCCGCAACAGGAAATGCCCCAAAACACAACGTGGACACATCCCATTTTTTGACAGAAAACTGAGGTGTTTTTTGCAATGTGCCTACCTGTAGATTTTGGCCTCTAGCTCATCCGGCACCTAGGGAAACCTACCAAACCTGTGCATTTTTGAAAACTAGAGACCTAGGGGAATCCAAGATGGGTTGACTTGTGGGGCTCTGACTAGGTTCTGTTACCCAGAATCCTTTGCAAACCTCAAAATTTGGCTAAAATGTTTTCCTCACATTTCGGTGACAGAAAGTTCTGGAATCTGAGAGGAGCCACACATTTCCTTCCACTCAGCGTTCCCCCAAGTCTCCCGATAAAAATGATACCTCACTTGTGTGGGTAGGCCTAGCGCCTGCAACAGGAAATGCCCCAAAACACAATGTGGACACATCCCAATTTTTTACAGAAAACAGAGGTATTGTTTGCAAAGTGCCTACCTGTAGATTTTGGCCTCTACCTCAGCCGGCACCTAGGGAAACCTACCAAACCTGTGCATTTTTTAAAACTAGAGTCCTAGGGTAATCTAAGATGGGGTGACTTGTGGGGCTCTGACCAGGTTCTGTTACCCAGAATTCTTTGCAAACCTCAAAATTTGGCTAAAGAAACACGTTTTCCTCACATTTCGGCGACAGAAAGTTCTGGAATCTGAGAGGAGCCTCAATTTCCTTCCACCCATCGTTCCCCCAAGTCTCCCGATAAAAATGATACCTCACTTGTGTGGGTAGGCCTAGCGCCCGCGACAGGAAATGCCCCAAAACACAACGTGGAGACATCCCATTTTTTGACAGAAAACAGAGGTGTTTTTTGCAAAGTGCCTACCTGTAGATTTTGGCCTCGAGCTCAGCCGGCACCTAAGGAAACCTACCAAACCTGTGCATTTTTGAAAACTAGAGACCTAGGGGAATCCAAGATGGGGTGACTTGTGGGGCTCTGACTAGGTTCTGTTACCCAGAATCCTTTGCAAACCTCAAAATTTGGCTAAAAAAAAACGTTTTCCTCACATTTCGGTGACAGAAAGTTCTGGAATCTGAGAGGAGCCACACATTTCCTTCAACTCAGCGTTCCCCCAAGTATCCCGATAAAAATGATACCTCACTTTTGTGGGTAGGCCTAGCGCCCGCGACAGGAAATGCCCCAAAACACAACGTAGACACATCCCATTTTTTCACAGAAAACAGAGGTATTTTTTGCAAAGTACCTACCTGTAGATTTTGGCCTCTACCTCAGCCGTCACCTAGGGAAACCTACCGAACCTGTGCATTTTTGTAAACTAGAGACCTAGGGGAATCCAAGATGGGGTGACTTGTGGGGCTCTGACCAGGTTCTGTTACCCAGAATCCTTTGCAAACCTCAAAATTTGGCTAAAACGTTTTCCTCACATTTCGGTGACAGAAAGTTCTGGAATCTGAGAGGAGCCACAAATTTCCTTCCACTCAGCGTTCCCCCAAGTCTCCCGATAAAAATGATACCTCACTTGTGTGGGTAGGCCTAGCGCCCGCAACAGGAAATGCCCCAAAACACAATGTGGACACATCCCATTTTTTAACAGAAAACAGAGGTGTTTTTTGCAAAGTGCCTACCTGTAGATTTTGGCCTCTACCTCAGCCGGCACCTAGGGAAACCTACCAAACCTGTGCATTTTTTAAAACTAGAGACCTAGGGTAATCTAAGATGGGGTGACTTGTGGGGCTCTGACCAGGTTCTGTTACCCAGAATTCTTTGCAAACCTCAAAATTTGGCTAAAGAAACACGTTTTCCTCACATTTCGGTGACAGAAAGTTCTGGAATCTGAGAGGAGCCTCAATTTCCTTCCACCCAGCGTTCCCCCAAGTCTCCTGATAAAAATGATACCTCACTTGTGTGGGTAGGCCTAGCGCCCGCAACAGGAAATGCCCCAAAACACAACGTGGACACATCCCATTTTTTGACAGAAAACGGAGGTGTTTTTTGCAATGTGCCTACCTGTAGATTTTGGCCTCTAGCTCATCCGGCACCTAGGGAAACCTACCAAACCTGTGCATTTTTGAAAACTAGAGACCTAGGGGAATCCAAGATGGGGTGACTTGTGGGGCTCTGACTAGGTTCTGTTACCCAGAATCCTTTGCAAACCTCAAAATTTGGCTAAAACGTTTTCCTCACATTTCGGTGACAGAAAGTTCTGGAATCTGAGAGGAGCCACACATTTCCTTCCACTCAGCGTTCCCCCAAGTCTCTCGATAAAAATGATACCTCACTTGTGTGGGTAGGCCTAGCACCCGCAGCAGGAAATGCCCCAAAACACAATGTGGACACATCCCATTTTTTCACAGAAAACAGAGGTATTTTTTGCAAAGTCCCTACCTGTAGATTTTGGCCTCTACCTCAGCCGGCACCTAGGGAAACCTACCAAACCTGTGCATTTTTTTAAACTAGAGACCTAGCGTAATCTAAGATGGGGTGACTTGTGGGGCTCTGAGCAGGTTCTGTTACCCAGAATTCTTTGCAAACCTCAAAATTTGGCTAAAGAAACACGTTTTCCTCACATTTCGGTGACATAAAGTTCTGGAATCTGAGAGGAGCCTCAATTTCCTTCCACCCAGCGTTCCCCCAAGTCTCCCGATAAAAATGATACCTCACTTGTGTGGGTAGGCCTAGCGCCCGCAACAGGAATTGTCCCAAAACACAACGTGGACACATCCCATTTTTTGACAGAAAACGGAGGTGTTTTTTGCAAAGTGCCTACCTGTAGATTTTGCCTCTAGCTCAGCCGGCACCTAGGGAAACATACCAAACCTGTGCATTTTTGAAAACTAGAGACCTAGGGGAATCCAAGATGGTGTGACTTGTGGGGCTCTGACTAGGTTCTGTTACCCAGAATCCTTTGCAAACCTCTAAATTTGGCTAAAAAAACACGTTTTCCTCACATTTCGGTGACAGAAAGTTCTGGAATCTGAGAGGAGCCACACATTTCCTTCAACTCAGCGTTCCCCGAAGTCTCCCGATAAAAATGATACCTCACTTGTGTGGGTAGGCCTAGCGCCCGCAACAGGAAATGCCCCAAAACACAATGTGGACACATCCCATTTTTTTTACAGAAAACAGAGGTATTTTTTGCAAAGTGCCTATCTGTAGATTTTGGCCTCTACCTCAGCCGGCACCTAGGGAAACCTACCAAACCTGTGCATTTTTTTAAACTAGGGACCTAGGGTAATCTAAGATGGGGTGACTTGTGGGGCTCTGACCAGGTTCTGTTACCCAGAATTCTTTGCAAACCTCAAAATTTGGCTAAAGAAACACGTTTTCCTCACATTTCGGTGACAGAAAGTTCTGGAATCTGAGAGGAGCCTCAATTTCCTTCCACCCAGCGTTCCCCCAAGTCTCCCGATAAAAATGATACCTCACTTGTGTGGGTAGGCCTAGCGCCCGCGACAGGAAATGCCCCAAAACACAACGTGGGAACATCCCATTTTTTGACAGAAAACAAAGGTGTTTTTTGCAAAGTGCCTACCTGTAGATTTTGGCCTCTAGCTCAGCCGGCACCTTGGGAAACCTACCAAACCTGTGCATTTTTGAAAACTAGAGACCGAGGGGAATCCAAGAAGGGGTGACTTGTGGGGCTCTGACTAGGTTCTGTTACCCAGAATCCTTTGCAAACCTCTAAATTTGGCTAAAAAAACACGTTTTCCTCACATTTCGGTGACAGAAAGTTCTGGAATCTGAGAGGAGCCACACATTTCCTTCAACGCAGCGTTCCCCCAAGTCTCCCGATAAAAATTATACCTCACTTGTGTGGGTAGGCCTAGCGCCCGCGACAGGAAATGCCCCAAAACACAACGTAGACACATCCCATTTTTTCACAGAAAACAGAGGTGTCTTTTGCAAAGTGCCTACCTGTAGATTTTGGCCTCTAGCTCAGCCGGCACCTAGGGAAACCTACTGAACCTGTGCATTTTTGAAAACTAGAGACCTAGGGGAATCCAAGATGGGGTGACTTGTGGGGCTCTGACCAGGTTCTGTTACCCAGAATCCTTTGCAAACCTCAAAATGTGGCTAAAACGTTTTCCTCACATTTCGGTGACAGAAAGTTCTGGAATCTGAGAGGAGCCACAAATTTCCTTCCACTCAGCGTTCCCCCAAGTCTCCCAATAAAAATGATACCTCACTTGTGTGGGTAGGCCTAGCGCCCGCGACAGGAAATGCTCCAAAACACAACGTAGACACATCCCATTTTTTCACAGAAAACAGAGGTGTCTTTTGCAAAGTGCCTACCTGTAGATTTTGGCCTCTAGCTCAGCCGGCACCTAGGGAAACCTACTGAACCTGTGCATTTTTTAAAACTAGAGACCTAGGGGGCAGATTGACCTAAAATCAGGCGATCTGCCCCCAAGGGGGGCAAAAATGGTCTAAATACAATTTGCCGCCCCAGGGGATCGACCCTTGCCTAATGGGTCGCTCCCCATCTCTAAAAAAACAAACAAACAAAAAAAATGTATCCCTGGCGTCTAGAGGTTTCTGCCCCTCCAGGGGCAGATCGGCCTAATAACAATAGGCCGATCTGCCCCCGGGGGGGCAAAAATGGCCTAAAATAAATTTGACCCCTGCCTAAGGGTCGCTTCCCTTGCGTGACATGGGCGCCAAAAAAAAATCCCCGGTGCCTAGTGATTTCTGCCCCCTTTGGGGGCAGATTGACCTAAAATCGGCCGATCTGCCCCCAAAGGCGGCAGAAAAGGCCTAAATACAATTTGCCCCTCCAGGGGAGAGACCCTTGCCTAAGGGGTTGCTCACCATCTGTAAAACAACAACAACAACAAAAAAATCCCCGGTGCCTAGTGGTTTCTGCCCCCCTTGGGGGCATATCGGCCTAATTAAAATAGGCTGATCTGCCCGCCAGGGGGGCAGAAATGGCCTAAAATAAATTTGCCCCTCAGGTGTCTAGTGGTTTCTGTCCCCCATGGAGGCAGATCAGCCTCATAAAAATAGGCCAATCTGACGTCACGCCACGGCCTAAATGTAATTTGCCCCCTAGGGGAGCGACCCTTGCCCAAGGGGTCGCTCGTCACCTCTAAAAGAAAAAAGAAAAAAATGATCCCTGGTGCCTAGAGGTTTCTGCCCCCCCACCCCAGGGGCAGAAAAGGCCTTAAAAAATGCCCCCACTGGGAGCGACCCTTGCCCAAGGGGTTGCTCCCCTTGCGTGAAATTCGCAAAAAAAACTCCCTGGTGTCTAGTGGTTTCTGACCTCCTTGGGGGCAGATTGGCCTCTTAAAAACAGGCCAATCTGCCCCCAAAGGGGGCAGAAATGGCCTAAATGTAATTTTCCCCCTAGGGGAGCGACCCTTGCCTAAGGAGTCGCTCCCCACCTCTAAAACAAAAAACTAAACAAAAAAAAAGACAAAAAAAAAAAATCCCTGTTGGCTAGAGGTTTCTGCCCCAAGGGGGGGCAGAAAAGGCCTTCCAAAAAAATGTCCCCCCTGGGAGCGACCCTTGCCCAAGGGGTCGCTCCCCTCATGCCAGTTTCACTTTGAAAAGAAATCCCTGGCGTCTAGTGGGCGTTTCAAAAGCTGGATTGCTTTACAATCCGGGTTTTGAAACGCTGAGAGAGACTTCAAAGGGAAGGAAATATATTTCCTTCCCTTTGAAGCCTCTCTCGGCCTCCTACACGTGATCGGAAGAGAAAAGCTCAGCTCCAGCGCAAAGGAGGAGGCCTCTGGGACAATCAGCGTGCGATGCGCGCTGACGTCACGGGGGGGTGGGGAGGTCGGATGTCGGGGGTGGAAGGGATTCCCCTTCAATCCACGACCGGGGTGTGTGGTTAGGGGGCACATGGGGGAGCACTAGCGCTCCTCCTGGTTCCCGGGTGCAGGACGAGGTGATCTCGTCCAAGGCACCCGGGAACCGGTGCCTTGGATGAGATCACCTCGTCCAAGGCACCGTAGGGGTTAATGACCTGTGTCTGAATGTCTACACATTATGCCTCGTACAACAACATAACACAGCACATAGCAATACAAACCACTCATTGTCACTCACATGACAGATGCATTGATGGTACCAAATATAACCAACTTGCTCATACATGTAATGGCCTCCAATTTCACAATCATGTGTGGCATGTGTGAACATGTGCAGCATTCTCTTATACAGTCAGGGACCCACATCACACTGAGTGGGAGTAGACACAGCCATATTGTCAGCATCTGGCAAAGGATGCATACAGCACTAAGGAGATTATGCACCTCAACATTAGTCAGTCATGGTAAGAGTCAGCTAGGTTGTGGTACGCTGGGAAAATTGCATTGCCATGTTCAATGGTGGATGTGTATGGACAACTCAGATATACACAGATTTGTGCTCATACTACATGCCATGTCATGTGGAGACTACTCAAGTGCGGTGGCATGTGCAATGTCATGGTTGTCTGGCACTCATTACATCTCACTAATGATGCCAATGGGACAATGACAACTGAGTTGACAGTTGTAGGAGGAGAGAATATTCCCATGTAACACAAGTCACATGTAGTATCCCGTCCAAACATCACCTGACAATGATGCTATAGAAAATGGGTACAAGGCGCTATCAGAAAAAAGACTGGGAGCAATGGAGGACACAATCATACCTCACCAGTCATGGCAGACAAAAGGGATAATGACCAGACAAACACCAAAACAAACACTGTTAGACACCAATGTCTACATGTGAAACTCTAACTGATGCACAGAAAGGGTTGGCACGTCAGTACATGACATGTGTGCCACAAACATACCATGTTAATTGCCCTTTGCATGGTACCAGAAAAGGAGACAGTCACATACAATTCAATTTTAACCATATAATTTGTCCAACCTTCATGTCACAGCAGTTATGCATCCACAATGAACATGGACACAACTTTGGACTCCTAAACATCCATACATGTCCTACATGTGTAAGCACATGACCTCTGTACCTGAGAGGGAAAGGCGGACATCTTGTACTGCATTGCAATTTATCACAACCAGGGCTATATGTCCACAACTGTGCATGTTTCCATCCACTAGGGAGTGCGCACAGGCTAGAAATTAGACATCATAAATGGTAGAGATATCAGCTCAATAAACCCACGCACCACTGTTCTGACAACATCAACATATGACAATGTCAGATGCTTGGTGCAGGTGCTCAGGGGGCAGAGTGAAGTGGACCTCCATCAACCTGCACTGCCACATGCAACCATGGGTTTGTGTAGCCACACACTCACATAGTGATGTAGATGGGTAGGCCTGCTATCTATGCTACTGCAACACTGCAACACAGTGGTATGGCATTGTATGTGACAGTCATGACTGACATGATGTTGACGGTGCATAAAATACAAATGGAGGCAGGCACACATATCTCAACGATCTCAGTACACATGTACCACCATAATGGACCAGCCATGGTAATGTGAATGGATTCCCCACAAAAGCTAACCTAGCAGCACCATAATGGCATAGGTGTCACAAAACCTGTGAGGGTATGAATGTACCCCTCAATTGTGCACTGAAGTACAATTCATATGTGCCAGTGATGTGACAACACAGGCAATAGTGAAAAGGACAACTTCTGTCTATGCAGTGAGATTTCAATGTGAGCTTGCACATCCCCTGACACAGCAATCTCATGACGTATGACACTACACATGTCCATACAGACACATGGCATGTAGCATTCTCCACCAACACACGTGTCCATAACATCTGCAGCAACTAGGAAGCATAGGACAATACATGTGTAGCTGGCCTATAACTAGGTAATTACGATAAGTAATCAGTGAGTAGACACACATGCACACTCAACTTGACAGGGGATACATGATGTCAATGCAGTCCCAGTCCACTGCATACTTTGAGTATATGATGTAATGGTTGACACATGCCTTAGCATGTGAATGACACAGGGCCATTATAACAATATGAATGTAGTTATGTAGACATATATTGCCCACAGACATAACTATGTACTCCACCTGCTACTCACTAGCAATACACATATGTGAACACATCATACATGTGGACACAGTGTAGGACCCATGAACATATGCCCAAATCATGAGTGAGTGCCTACATCTGCGTCATGATAACACGTATTGGTTGCACATACCAATGACAGCGCAATTACATTCATGCGTAGGCTTGAACATGTAGCCAAAAAACATACACCACATAGTACAGGCCATGTAACATGTGAAATTACTCAGGGTGCATTCAAAGGCTTCAATGGAAAAAATGACGCTATTCCGATATGGGTAAAGAAATGACATTAATGTATCAACACCACACCACAACATTGTGAAAATTACACCTGGGCCCCGAGCGGCAATTCAATGTTACCACTACTCTCAGTGCACCATGTAGAAAAATTTACATGTTACTCCCATTCGTCAAAAAAATACACTTATGATGCAAAAACCATGACACACATGCCCAGGAAGTGATGTACAAGGATATCCTGCCAGTAAGCATGCTACAGAAAGTGTAGTTTCGGTTTCACTTCACAGTCTGTTCCACTGTGACTGTGTGTGGTTGTGTTTTTGGAGGTGCTGGTGGACTAGTGGTGTGTTTGGAGGTCTTGTTGTGTCCCTTGTGCTGTGTCCTGTGTTTTTGCTGTATAAATTGTAAATGTACTTGTCATTTGTATTATTGGTGTACTGTTTTTTGTCATTGTATTGTGGGGTGTCTGTCTGGGGTAGTTTAGTTGTTGGGGTAGTTTTGGGAGTTTGGGGTAGTTTTTAAGTTTAAGTTTCCTTTGTCATATATTTTTTTCACGTACTGTACCCTTTGTTATGTCTGGGAAGGGTAGGATGGGGAGAATGTCTCCATCTGAACTGGGGGGGGGGTTATCTGGTTGGTGGGCCATTACCTGCCCCTCATGCTGCAACTGGGTGGCCGGGTGATCCTGGGCTACGCCACTGAGGCAAGGCGTCTGCGGTGGGGCAAGGTTATGTACTATCTGGGGAGGATCTTCCAAAATAGACGCAATGAGCACCAGCTCAAACATCGGTGAGCAGGTCTGGTGGTAAGGGTGCAGGATCAGCTGGACCAATTGGGGATCGAAATTGGGGGAACTGTTGGTAAGTCACCCATTGCCATTCAATTGGTTGCATGCTCAATTTGACTGACAGCCAAAGATAAGTCAGAGTGCTGCTTGTAATGGTTGTGAACAAGTTGTATGTAACCTGTATTAGGAGTCTCTGCCCTATTGGGGCCTGCAGATCAAATGTCATATAATTTAGACCATGCAGGACACCTGTATGATGAACCCTGCATAACCATCACAAAGGGGCATATGTGAGTGCCCCGAGTGCAACCTTTGCGCTGCCATACTGTCTTGTTATTGACAGTAATGCCGCACTAACCAACCATATTGCCCGCATAGTCTGTATAAAGTGGTGCAATGCATGCATCGCGCCACTTTTGCAAGGCTTGACACACGTCATGCCTGTGCGAGCCACAATGTATGCAAGGGGGCCGTTCTGGCACAATGTGGGCCTCCATATTAGCAAAGAAAATTCATTGAGACTGCTGCACCCCATTTGTGGCGGATTTCCTAATGCCTGCTTTTTGCTGCCTTTAAACATAAGCTCACATCAGGATTAATGGGCCCCTTGGTGCTTAGCAGGACTCAGGTATATGAATAATGATGCTAATCCTGCAAAGCACCACACCACTGTCACACATTTTTGGCCCTACTCCCCCTAACTACCACCATGGTGCTCAGTCTATTGGAGATGGCACACACATGGTGGTATCAGTAGTGCACAAGTGCCCACACTTCAACAGGCCCAGCACTAGGTGCTGCGCCACTTCCATATCTTTGGCCCCAAGTGTTGTGATGCATGCACAGTGCAACTTTCCAATTATCCACCTAGGAATGACGCATATGCCATTAAAAAGGCATGAAAGGGTGTGTAACATTTAGTTAGGGAGAACAAAATCCAGACCTTAGTATCATGACAAATGTTTCAAAGTATGAATTCCAACCACTCTGTAAGGCTGCTGAGTGTAGTTGTGAAATCTGTGCTTGGTAATGCTTGAGAAGGGCCCCTATGTACTCAGCAGGTGGGTCCATGATCTGTAGCCGCTCCTGCTGAGTGCATCATTGGCCTTCACATGTAAACATGATGTTGGCCCACACTGCCAGCATGCTGTGACTTAATATTGACTGTGCCCACACATGGATGTGAGTAAGGGGTGCACTAAGGCCCACAAGTACAGTATGGATGCAATAGGTGCTGCAATACTGTAGTGCTATCGGCCTCTTGGTGTAATTTTACTAGGCCATGTTATGGAGCCTGACCATGCACGGGGTTCAGACTACTGGCAGTTCCATTTGACCTGTGCATTGTGTACCAGATTCAGTATTGTACACTTAACTATGTTGTCCATTTGCATTAAGAAGGATTTACGCTAAGCAATGTTCCACATACATGTCTTACAAGTAGACCTGCCCCTTACACTATCATAGAGGTGGCAAGATTTGACAACCCTGATGCATCCAGTAAGTGCCATTTTGTCGCTCATGTTAGCTACTCCAGGGTTTGGTGTGAGTCAGTCAGAAGAGTGGAATGCAATGAGTGATGTTTTTTTCTGGACCAATGATAAGAAATCATACGAGGATGGATGGTGACATCATGGAGCATGTGTAAGAGGCCCAAGCACCACTGCAGCCTTAATATTCGAGAGGCTCCGGGCCTGCACCGTGTGGCCTTAGTACACATTTTCTGGCTTTCCATCAACTTACAATATGGCCCCTTTAGATGCAGTACTTCTCTGGGAAGAAGTGTGCAATGGGTGTTGCAGTGGCTGTGCGATAGCAACACCCAGACCAATTAGACGTTGTCCCATACCTACCGATTTCCAAACTATAGAGGCTGTAGCAAATCCTGCAAACACACCTAGGTGTGGCTTTAGCAGGCCACAGCAGGCTAACAGATATGTTGGTGTGCCTTCCATACTTTGCTCTTTCAATGGGTGCTGCATTTGGCAGCACACATCAAAAATGCAGAGTCCCTTTGTAGAACTTGTATGTGTTAGAAGGTGTTCCTCCATCCACAAAGACTATCTCCCCCTCAACGCAGCCAGCTATGCACCATGGGGAAAGGGTGGCTGGTTCAAGTACTTGAAGCAAGATTATTGCTGGTGTTTCCATAACCTTACTCATATCAAGGAAGCATCAGTTGTACGTGTGGCCACAGCATAGGAAATACAGCTGAAACCCAGTTAGGTAGGCTCAGGACAAGTTTTACACCTGGACACATGAATGTAAATGTACTACAACATAGAATACCAGCTTTGTAGTTGGCAGCCCCCCTAACAATTGGCCCACTCCTACACTCCATGATGGGTTCTCAGCCATGGGGTATCGCCAGGGGTGTTGAGCTGATGGATTGCATGCCCAACCCTCCTTCAGCTCAGGGAGACAGGAAATCCATACTTATTGAGACATCTGATGCTCAAAGTATAGATGAGAGTGATGTTTGCCGGTCCATAGTCAGTTCGTATCAGCTGTGGGCCATCATTTCGAATTGATTGACGTCATCCCACTGACATGTACAAGTTACTGGTGCTGTATGGTTGTATATTGAGGCACATGAGGTGCAATACACATTTTTGAGGCATGTGTGTAGGACTGTTTGTTTACTCAGCTTTAGCAGTGCAAGTTACAAATCTGTACATACTCCACCACATGCTGATACTGATGGTTGCTGGTCCTCATTTTGCAGCTGCCAACATGACCAATGAGGAACGGCCTCAGTTCAACCGCCAGTCAGAAAGGTACTGCCAAATCCTAGAGGTGCACACAGGTTACTGACGCATGGCACGCCATTTCCATTTGGAGAAGGCAACTGGGGAATTATGGGCATTCCCACACGGTGGACCCACTCACCCACCCAAATCAAAGGATGGAGCAGTGCCATTATCACAGCAGAGGCTCCCAAGCTGCACCCACCCATCCACCTCTGCAGCACTAGTCGCCATCTCCACACCAGTTTTGCCACTACCAGCTTCTGCTCCCTCATAATAAGACATGGACTTACGTTGTGACATGATCCTCATAATACAGCGTTTGGACAGGTTGGAGGAGGCACTAGCAGAGGACCGCAAAGTCCTCAAATACATCAAAAAGACGATTAAGAGGTCACACAAGTGAACAAATACTATGATGGACCACCTCCCAGTACCTCAGCCTCCCTTTTAAAGTTGTAACATATTTAAGTTTTTTTTTTAAATAGTTAGTGGTAGGTTAGTGTAGTGTAGCCATTAGTTAGGATAAGTGTAGTGGGGGTGTTCTATTCTTAAGTTTTTGTTGGTGAGTTGTTGGATGGGGGGTCATGTTGGGGTTTATATGTGTGTTTAATGTAAAAAAAAAAGTACAAAGAAAAAACACATACAAACATATATATGTTTAGATGATAGGTTTAGTTGGTACATGTGTAGTTATAGTCATAGTTGTCCTACTTGCTTCTTGTTTCTTAGGGGGTTTGGGGAGCCAATGTTTAGAGTGTGGTGTTTTATGTCTAAGTTAACTTTAGCATAGGTTAGGTAGATTAGTTCTATGATAAGTATACTTAGTGTAGGTTAGTATAGTTCAGGGTAGGTTTTAGTGTTTTTTTAGTAGATCCTTTTTATAATAAATATGCTGTTATCATTGCAACCAGTTTCTGTAATTAGTGTGAGTCTCAGGGTTCTCCCCATGTGTGTACTGGCCAAATTGGGGAAATGGCCTTTGGAATCCATCCTGTCTATGAAAGCCTCATTTACCATGTGTACTCCCTATAGACAACGGAGCTGACACATCGATTGCAACATCACATCTACTAGTCCATGCATCTGCCATCCAGTGTATCCACCACTCATGATGACTATGTATAATTTGTATTGTACAAGTAGGTCTGGTACTTCAGCTGTCAGTGTTGGGGTTGTGTGTAGGAATATCAGGAACTGTGGCACATCTGACAACAGCCTCAATTGGAACTCTATCCTGCAAAACTGACCGGTGGCTATCACTAATGAGGTTAGCTACCTCTGTACCACACCAAGCGTTTTTCTGGTACACCCAGCTGACGATATTGCCCTAGACTTGCTTTTCAGTAATACCTGCAGTATATGGTGAGGGTACCATATATGTGTTCATCATTTGTGACATACTCAGTGAATTGCTTGTAGGTGATGGTACAAGCATACACATTTGTAATGTTAGAAAAGTTGTGTGTAGCTTTGAGCCCTCACAAACCTGCATTCTTGTACTGACATTTTGTGACCAATGACATGGATTCACACGTTACAATCATACGATATTGCCCTAGACTTGCTTTTCAGTAATACCTGCAGTATGTGGTGAGGGTACCATATATGTGTTTATCATTTGTGACATAGTCAGTGAATTGCTTGTAGGTGATGGTACCAGCATACACATTTGTCATGTTAGGAACCTTGTGTGTAGCTTTGATCCCTCACAAACCGGCATTTTTGTACTGACATTTTGTGACCAATGACATGGATTCACACGTTACAATCATTTAGCAGAATCGATGGATGACAATAGACATAGACATGCTGATTGTGTAGTAGGTGTTTATTTACAAGTGGAAGTGTTGTAGTGTGATATTTACAATATCCAGGTCAGTGACCCCATTTATGTATTCCATACATTTGCGACACAACAAAAGTCCAGGGTTGAGGGACATGTCTTGAAATGTGCTTCAGCGTTGTGTTGGTCAATGTGGAGGAACAATAATTTCTAATGGGTAAGTGAGAGACAATGTCAGTCCATAACAGACAGGGCAACCATGTGTGGGTTAAGAGTGCCTATATCCTACTGTGATAACACTGGCATGTTCATTATTACAGAACTAAGTAGAACAATGCCCATGTGGCATAGGCTGGTGCTACCGGATACTCTTCCGAGTAAAGGTGATCTGTTCCCCATCTTCATCCTCCAATGTGTGTGGTGTCTCCTGTGCCATTAGTGGTGGTGGTGAGAAGGTAGAGGGGGCACACACACACATCAGTGGTTGAGGATGTGGAATCCCAATTCCTGGCAGCTTCCACTTGTGGAACAACATATGGCATCACTGCAGCAAGGAGGAACTGCTGGTTTTTCAGAATAGCAGCAACATCCCTGTGGTAGGCAGCCATGTCTGAATGGATTCCAGCTTGTTGTCTGTCATGTTGCTGCCAGTTTGGGAGGGCAGTTGTTGTGGCCTCTCCCTCATGGCAGCAGCTATGTCCGTCAGGCACTGCTGGACTCCACGCAGTGGGAAGTGTGTGCCTCGTTTGGAAGCTGTGTGTTCATTAGCTGTCACGAGGCACGTGCTCATTCCCTCTAGGCTGGCTGCCACGGTCTCCATCCCCACCTGCACTTGGTTGGCCAGCTCCCGCTGGACTCCTACGACTGTCCTCTGGAAGCTTTTCTATGGGTCCTCGGAGTCCTGAGCTGTGTGGGTGCTGGCAGGTTGTAATATTTGGGTGTTGGGCGAGTCATCTGGGATGGCTGCTACAGTGGTTGTCCTCCTCGCAACTGGAGGTGGTGTCTGGAGGCATACCAGCCTTCATCTCATCCAGGTCCTCCTGTGGTGCTGGACTTCCACCTCTAGTTTGCAGTGCTGTCTTTCTGTTCCTTGCCATCTTAGTTCTTCACTTACAATCATGCCAGCGTTTCTTGAACTCGGTTACAGTTCTCCTCACCTCTGCCACACTGTTAATCTTGTCAATTATCTCCTGCCATATTGCCTCTCTCCTACCAATTGGCAATTTGGAGGTGACGAATAGCTGATGTTGATGCTCCGTCACCTCTCTCACAAGTATGTCATGCTCCTCCGCACTAAACCGACACTTGTGCTTTTTCTTCTCCTTCCCCTGGGATTTCTGTGAGTCATCCTCCCTGGTTCCTGGCTGTATGGCATCACCCTTGGGTCTCTCCTGGCCTGCTGGTTTCATTTTCCCTCTCCTTTGCAATGTTTTCTGCATTAGCGTCTGAAGTTGACGCAAATGGGGGTTTAAAATGGTGCATATCCGTTTGCAACATATTTATGTGCCGTAAAACAGTTTAGAGTCAGTTTTGCAGTGTTAACATCAGTTTGCCTTTCGACAGGGCGCAAGGGTTAATGTCAAAATGTTTTACTCTAACCAGTTTTTAGTGCCATCCTGCATCACAGTATTAATATGATGCCCGGATGGTACTAAAAAATGGCGCAAGCCAGCGCTAAGCTTTTTGACACAAAACTGCGTTAGAGCAGTTTTGCATCAAAAAGTTTAAATATGGGCCAAAGTTTCTAGCATTCGCGACAATAATTTTCAAATCTATTAAGGACACAGAGGCAAGGATTATCCCACCCTCTGATGCCATTCAGTTGTATTAATGTTATATAGTCATATGTTTTAATTATACACATTGTGATTCTATTTGAACTGTTCCCTCTCTTGATAATTAAATGATAAATGTTTCATGATTGTCTTCCTTGATTCTGGAGACAGAGTTTATGGCCTGCCCTTTTTCCTTTGTTTTTTCTTAGGTCAAGAGGACAAATGATCATCTTCCTTTGTTCTTTGATATATGATCCATGTTCGTGGTAATCTGCAGCTGAGTTCCAGGTCAACTTTGTTGAGTTGATGTCTTGAGACCTTGGATTTTGGAGTGTTTTCCTTGGGACTAAGGTTCTTTGTTCTTGTTTGAACTGTTTCAGAGCCAGAGAATTAATTGTTTCTGGGATGCAAAGAAAGAGGAAGTAGTTTGACGTATTCAGGTTTTATAGGGCCATCCTCTATAGTTAGTCAGGTGATTACTATGGTTTGATGGGAAATGTAGTGTTTTAAAGCTTTAATCTTATTGGCTGCTGTAAAATAAAAGCATGAAAGGAGAAGCATAATCCTCCCCTCCATGTCCCTAAGAGAATTGAAAATTCTTGTCACGAATGCTAGAAAAGTTTGTAATGAATCGCGAGAAATAAATGTTGCAATCAGGGGATCCTAGAAGGATTCTTTAAAAAACAATTTTGTGGGATACATATTATCCGACGTGCAATTGGCTAAAGGAATTTTCAGAGGTGCAAAGTTCGATTTTACAAAGACTGTATTTTCTGCTTTTTCTTTTAGGCTACGACTAAGTTGGAGTGTGGAGCCATGATTGTTTTGGTGATAAACGTGTAATGGATACATATATGTGACTTGCTTACAATTGTGCAAAAACGTAGTTTTGTGGTTAAAAATAGAACACTTAAGCTTGATTGTGATGTATTAAATATGCTACTCTTCTTAAGTGAAGGCGGATGGTGTGTACCATTTTGGTACATAAACTACCTCTGATACAGGAACACTTTGTCATCTGTCATGTCCAGTTGTGAGTAGCATGTATTGCAGACGTTAGTCATGCAGACCAGGTGGACAGTGCAAGGGTCAGTCTGGCCTACAGGCAAATCAGGCAGTGTCTGATGGGCTGGGCTGGTCTGACAAGTCAGTGTATAGGCTGTTTTATTAGGGTTAAGCCTGCGTCGCCTGCGCTTGCGAGATGCTTTAGTAAATAGAAAAGGGCTCGGAGCCCCGTCCATGTCACGTCAGTGTCTCTCATTGGTTCGTGGGCTTGCCTGTTAAAAACTACTTGCTTTCATTAATGGAAGGCATGCAAACATCATGCTTTTTCTGGTGGTTAGCCCTCCTTGAGCGCAGTGACCAAGTACTGAAAACATGCGAGGCTCGCTGTTTTCCGTCCGGTTTGTGGACTACTTTTGATCTTTTTTTCACAGCGCGATCTCACTTGGCAGAAGTCGAGCACTTTACATGACATAGACCCTGTTACATAGTTAATTGCACTTTTGCCGGTCACGTAGATAATTGCACTTTTGCCAATAGGTTTCACTATGAGTGAACTGTAGCAGCGCGATCGTGCTCTTTTTTCGATTTAATGTGGCAAGAAAAGTCCGGTTGGGAGTTTGCAACTGCTAATAGATCTAACTCATTAACCGTTTGCAACTGCATTGTGCAGTTATTTGGGTTCCTATTGCCCTTCCTCACTGTGGCCAGCACGCTGTATGTATTCTGAGATTTATTTCTCTGTGCTAGCGCTCTTAGGTTTATTGGATCCATGCTTGCAATGCTCATATAGAACAAGATTTAGGCTTGTCATGCTCTGTGTGTTTGAGTTGTGGGAGACAAAGCTTGTGTCGATTTCACACCGTCCTGCTGAAAAAGTGCACAATGGTTTGCCTGCCGACTGCAGATTCACAAATTTTAATTCTGCAAAGGCAGACTCCGTATAGATATTTTGGCAGCCTTTGTGATGGTTATTAAATCTGTAAGAGTAAATTCTCTGTTATATATGCTAGAGAAAGGGTCAGAATTTTTGATAGCACACCAGTGTTTATTTTCTTGCACTTTCATTGTGGATAACTCTGTTATCAAAGATAAGGCAGGGACATGAACCCTTTAAACAACTGGCTTACACATGTGCACTCTTTTTGACAGCTTCGGAAAGATTGAACATTAAGCCACACTTGTGAGATCCTAAACTGAGATTCTTACATCATATACAGATCTTGGCAGCAGGCGCGTTAGCCATTTAGGCTGCTGACTTTTCACTTTTGCTCAGGTCGGTGTCTTCCTATGCGGCCAGCTAAATAAATTGTGTGGATGCATTGCGGGCTTTCCTTGAAGGAGGTCGAAACTTTTCCAACAGGGTCTGATACTTTTTTCTTTTATCTTACTCCTATCCTCATCTTCCTACCCTGTACTTTCCCGAGTCCAACCCCATATTAACTATGCCAGAAGCCCTGTTTCCCTCCTCCCGCCCCAGGAAGTCATGATAAGGGAACTCCTGCATAAAGACTATGCGTGCTGGTTGCTGGTCCGAAGCCCATAAAATAGCCAGTAACAGCCCAGCTTCACAAGCCTCTGGTGCTGAGGTTTGTAGTAACATATAGATTAGGGGTCTTACTCCTACCTCTCCCTTTCTTGAGTTGATGAGGGAAGCGCCATTTGGTATAATTCCTGTTTTAACGTTTGACCGGAGCACTGTTCGAATAGTCGACTTTTAATGGTCTACCAAGCAGATGCCAGTGGAAGTCCTTCATCCCCTTCTTTTCGATTTCCCTCTCTGGCTATTAAGGATTAAATGCCGGGATGCTCTTGTTGGAAGTGGCATGTCTGCCCTTAAACTGGGTTTATTGTGGCTTGACTAGTGTGATCAGATGTACTGGGTGTGGACTTGTGCCCTTGTTGCTCACATAATCCATTTAATGGCAGTTCATTTGTTGTGGAACAGGTCCGGTGACCTGCTCTCTTCCAATGAAGGAGTGCCACAAAACCTTTTCTCTACTTGTCTTTTGGGTAATGTTGATGAATGCCCTGTTCTTCATCTCTACTCTTCAAGCAGCCTTCTGTTTATGCCATTATCCTCCTTTGCCTTGTCCGGGTTTTGACAGTGGCACATAAGTTACTATTAAAGCTGTAAGTCATGAGCCTTATGCCATTAGGTTTGTGGCATCGCAGGACTTCCAAGGTTCTTTTTTATGGGCGCTCCGTCCCATGCTGTAATCTCTCTTTGGGCTTCTAACCACGCCCATGTCACATCAGTCACTTTCATTGGTTCGTGGGCTTGCCTTTTAAAATTTGCTTGCTTTCATTTGTGAAAGGCATGCAAACGTCATACCTTTTCCGGTGTTTAGCCCACCTACACAGCACCAGTGACCGACTGAAACCATTCGAGGCTCAATGTTTTCCGCATGGTTTCTGGACTACTATATCTGCGTATTTTCCAAGCAGCGCGATCACGCTGGGGTTTACATAGTGCAATCGCACTCGGTTTTTCCGTTTCAATTTCAGCGCTGCATTTTAAATGGCACGATCGCGCTGTGTTTTTTCTTGTAATTTGTGTGACAGGAAAAGTCTGGTTAGGCGTTTACAACGCTAATAGCTCTAACTCGAGCAAATGCGAGACGCGTTGCATTGCAAATGCTTGTTATTGTTTGTGGGCCTGCTTTATGGTCTGCTGGGGGGGGGTTTACTGGTGATTGCATGCAGCAAGCTCAAATCCATGCAGTCTGGCATACCGTGCAAAACGTATACAGAGTATCTCTCTACTAGTTCAAACCTGCCCTGGTTTGTTAAAAAGGGCCTCTCTCTTAGGTAGCTAATTCACTAATGGGGGCACTTTTATTTTGGTGCCCAGGCCTAATTTCTGCCCCGGTCCGACCCTGGACAGGGGCAGTGCTGCAAGCTTCAATTTCCCGGAATAAGTAAATACCAGTATATCCCTGACTGTTAAGTGGGTGCAGGGTGCAGACCTACTGGAGACAGCAGGCGCATAAATCCTGCTTGACAAACGCATTAATGTCCTACCTTGAGGAGTTTACCTATGTCTAAAATAATATCCGCACCTTCGAAAAGGGTGGAAATTATTGTACAGCAGTTCTCATGCTGCTCAGTAGAGGCAATAATGCCTACAGAGGGCAAAAATGACAGATTTCACCAGAAACATGTAAATGCATCCAAATGGCATCTATAAATCAGGGTTTGCGCAACCGAGTCTCCTTGCGGTTTTTAGTTATCCTGTTATCCTTGTCTCTTCTGCATTTTCTTCCATGGTGCACTATTTACAGGACCACTAGCTCTGTGGCGTTTCCGCAAAATAATGGCTTTACCGAGCTTGCCATATTCTTCCGCATTATGTGGGCCTCCACTGCGACATAATGTGCCTCGCCCAGGCAAAATTCGCGGACTGCTGATGAAGGCTAGGGTCTCTTTCCAGCCTTCTGTCAGAATGCGCGCATCCTCACGTCACAAAAGAGAGGGCAAAACAATTTGGAACCTCCGATGCGCAACGTCCCTGACCCACCATCCCCAGTTTGGAAGTGCACTTCTGTCCACTTGCGCTCACGCTTGGCCGCAGTCAACCCATAATATTGTTTTGCAGCAAGGCGGCCCCTGTTCCTCTGTGCCGTGCCATTCCCTGTCCGGCCTGTCCGTTCACCGTGGCGCCTAATCCTTTCTGACAGGCCCGGGTGCATTCACAGGAAGAACCTTCTCTTTAATACCTCTCGCCGTCTGTGATGGGCCGTTCATGCAAAGGTAGTGTGTTTAGCTGTGAGTGAGGGCCAGGAGGCCAGAGCGGAAGGTGGGTAGGGAGAGCGACGGGCGTTGATGAAGAGGAGATAGAAAGAATAAAGAGGCAATAGAGAAGAGAGAATTCTGGAAATGTGAGGTGGGAAAATAAGGCACTCAGAATAAGGGAAGATAGCAAGAGGAAGGCATAGAAGACTATACAGACAATGTAGGATAATAGATATAGAGACACCAAATGGAAGAAAAAACAAAGATAGAGAAGGGATGTGATGTGTTTGAAGGAAGACAGAAAAAGACGATTTATGAGAAGAGAATAAAGAATGGAGTTAAGCTAAAGGAAGGAGAACAGGAGCTAGAGGAAGATAAGAGGCAAATGTACAGTAAGTAAATAAGACACGAATGAAATACAAAATGTTGTAAGAAGTTGGGAACTATATGAAAAAAAGAAAAATGAGTGCAAAATATCAGAAAAGAAAAGTGGTGAGGATGATGGAATAGGGATGGTGGGATTATGAATGAAAAATATAATATTAGTGGAAAAGAAGTAATTGTGTTGATGCTATGCAACTTCTTAAAATTTCTGGGCAAGTTATTTTAATTTGAAGTCTTACCTATTTTTTAAAATAATAGGACTGCTTGCACTTGTAATTTATGATGTGACATATTTGCTTCATGATCTGGACGTCATACCCCACACCACCAATCCGAGAGTAAATTCTAACTGTTCAACTCCCTCAAATACAAAACCTAACGAGGTGTACTGAATATACATTGAGCTCACAGCAGTACATGGTTTTTGTGCTTCCAAGAATAGCAGCAGTCAAAAGGATTGCCTAAGTCCCTTTGTGTCACGAAGGTCCAGGAGAAGTGGCCTAACCAGAGATGGGCCTTTGCCATACTCATGAAGATTACTTTGCCAGAAAGCTGACTGGGAATCCTAGAAAAAAACAAGCAGTAGTTTGCGCAAGCCATAAACAATGGCTCTGAGAAACTGCCTTGAAAGAGACAATGGCTAAAGGATTTACAAGGATTCTCAAAGCACACTTTCTTGAGGCAAGTCAATGACCTTGGACTGATTTACAGTCATGCTAGAGAAATTATATTCAACAATCGGGCATCTCTAGGGCTCCAGGCCACTGGTTCCAGACAGTCTGCCTCATTTTGAGTCTGCCACCATAACAGTAGAGGATTTTTATTCACAGTATCCCTTTCTGTTATGAAAGGAGGCACATTTGGTTTAGGCAGGAAAATGCAAACTTTCTAAAAATGAGATTTTCATAATAATAACTTAAAATCCAACTTTATCATTGAAAGGAGTTAAATTACACGTCAAATGAGTGGTATTTTTCTCTCTGATCTCAAACTGACATTTTCACTATTAAGAGTAATAAGGTAACCAAGTGTTAGTTACTCTGTGTGAGAGCTAGCCTTTTAACAGTGACTTTAGGAGTTTTGCACTTCCAGGACATGTAAAACCCAAGTGCACATGCCCTACCTTTTAAATACCGTGCATCCTGCCCTATGGGCTTTTAGGACCTACCTTAGGAGTGATTTATGAGTACTAAAAAGGAATGTTGAGGCTTGGCAAAAAGTTTATTTTGCCAGTTTGAAATGGCAGTTTAAAACTGCAATACAGGCTGCACTGGCAGTCTGAAACATGTCTTACAGAGCTACTTTACTGGGTAGCACAATAGACACTGTGGCCCACTTGTATTTAATTTACAGGCCCTGGATAGTACAATTCACTAGGGACCTATAAGTATATTAAATGTGCCAATTAAGTGTATACAAATTTTACTATTTTTTGCAAGGAACAGCACAAGCACTTTGCCACTGGTTAGCAGGAGTAAAGTGCACCCAGTCATAATGCCAACAAAAAGGGATTCAGCAAAGTGGGAAGTGAAGGCTAAAATCTGAGGGAGTTCTGCTCAAAAGATGGCCATTTCCAACAGCCCCCTAAAGAGCAATATATACAGTTTAAGACCTCAATTATTGCCCACAGTGCATTTATGTTGTAGGAAAATAAGAATTAAAAACATCTTGACTGCCTACATAGTATGTTGCTGTTAGACTTTTAGAGTTGGTGTGGTCTCCCTTAACCTTTTGCCTCTGTCTCCTAGGTTGCTGATGTGTGCTGGACTCTGTTTTTGCTGTTTTTGTTACTCTGGGCACTTTATCACTGCTAACCAGTGCTAAAGTGCTCCTATACAAAATGTGTATGTAATTGGTTCATCCATCATTGGCATATTTGATTTACTAGTGAGTCCCTAGTACAGTGTACTAGAGGTGCCCAGGGCCTGTAAATCAAATGCTACTAGTGGGCCTGCAGCACTGGTTGTGCCACCCACATTAGTAGCTCTGTAAATATTGCTCAGAGTTGCCACTGCAGTGTCTGTGTGTGCAGTTTAAACTGTAAATTCGACGTGGCAAGTGTACCCACTTGCCAGGCCTAAACCTTCCCTTTTCTTACATGTAAGGCACCCCTAAGTTAGGTCCTAGGTAGCCCCTAGGGCAGGGTGCTGTGTATGGTTAAGGTAGGACATACAGTAATGTGTTTTATGTGTCCTGACAGTGAACTATTGCTAAATTTGTTTTTCACTGTTGCAAGGCCTGTCCCTCTTATAGGTTAACATGGGGGCTACCTTTAAATATGATTAAAGTGTAGATCCCAAATCACTGTTGCAAGGCCTGTCCCTCTCATAGGTTAACATGGGGCTACCTTTAAATATGATTAAAGTGTAGATTCCCTTTGGGAGAGGATATACATATGGGGTTTGGGGTCTGTGAGCTCACAATTTAAAAATACATCTTTTAGTAAAGTTGATTTTAAGATTGTGTGTTTGAAAATGCCACTTTTAGAAAGTCAGCCTTTTCTTGCTTGAATCGTTTCTGTGACTCTGCCTGTATGTGGATTTCCTGTCTGGCTCAGTTTGACAGTTGGGCTGGTTGCACCTCTCACTAGACAGTGACACAAAGGGAGCTGGGGTGTAGCCTGCATATCCTGATGAGCCATCTGTGCTAAGAGGAAGGGGATGAGTGGTCACTCACACCTGAAAGGGTTGTGCCTGCCCTCACACAATGCGGTCTCCAACCCCCTGGTGTGTGTCTGGGGCCTGGCCTGGGCAAGGCAGGCATTTACAAACAAGAAAGACTTTTCTTTGAAGTAAGCCTACTTCAAAGGGCAAAATGGGTATAAAAAGGGTACCCAAAACCACAGACTTTAGAAAACTTCTGAAAACCAAGAGGAACCTCTTCCTGGAGAAGAGCTGAAGAGCTGAGGAAGAAGAGCTGCCCTGTCCGTGACTGTGCTTTGTGGAGCTATCCTGCAGTTGCTGCTTCTGCCTGTGCTAGAGGACAAAGACTGGACTTTGTGTTGCCTTCTTTCTTGTGAAGAACTCTCCAAGTGCTTGATTTAGAACTTACCTCCTGCTGTTTGAAGTCTCAGGGACAGCAAAGTCTTCTCTCTGCCAGCAGCTGGAGCCTCTTGAGAGACTCCTACTCTGCCAAGTGGTGCCCATCCAGTTCCTGGGGCCCTGAAAAGAGAAGCTGACAGCCCAAGAGTGAGAAATCCACGCACTGACTGCTGTGTGGGGAAAAGATCGACGGGACTCCGATCTGCGGCTGAAAAATCAACGTGCCGCCAGCTTCGGAGCTGAAAATCAATGCTCGCCTGCAACCTCGACCGGAAGATTGAGGCCCGCGGCTGGAGAAACGACGCGCAGCATCACTCACGGTGGCTGGTAAGATCGCAACCCGGGCTGCGTGGTTTTTGGATCACCGTGCGGCTGAATTTCTGACACAAACACTGCTGGACGTGTAAAAATGACGCAAGGCCTGCCCGGACCCGAGAGTGCTGCTGGATTGATGCATCGCTCTCCTGCGGAAAGAAGAAACGATGCACGCCGACCCAACTAAAGGAGAAACTACGCAAGGTCTCGCTCGTGAGTGAAATCAACGCATCGCAAGCCCTTTTTGAAGGACACTCACCCGTGCGGGGTTATTTTTGGTGCAGCCAAGGTACATTTCCACGCTAACAGCGTTAGTGTTGTGTTTAAAACTATGAAGACTCTTTTTGTTTTTTAATTGATAACTTGACTTGTGTATTGTGGATTTTTATCGTTTTGGTCTTGTCTTGCTTAGATACATATTTTCTATTTTTCTAAACCTGTGTTGTGTCATTTTGTAGTGTGTTCATTAGGTTACTGTGTGTATTGGTACAAATACTTTACACCTAGCACTCTGAAGTTAAGCCTACTGCTCGTGCCAAGCCACCAAGGGAGTGAGTGGGGGTTAGCTGAGAGTGATTCTCTTTTTTCCCTGACTAGAGTGAGGGTCCTTTCTTGGACAGGGGGTAACCTGACTGCCAACCAAGGACCCCATTTCTAACAGTTGCTCTCTTCACTCTGCTCATGTTTTTAGGTAAAAGCCTACCAGACAGTGCAGCTGTCTAGTTTGCAAATTATATTTTAGAGACATTCAGAAAGCCTCCCTGGGAATGCATTCTGTCCTTTGTTTACCATTGGTTTTGTGGCTTTGTGGTTGTAATTCACATTTGCTTGCTTTCTATTTGCTGGCTTTATTTGTTTTCATCTGTCCAGCTCGAGTTTGTCTCTTCCCTTGCCCAAACTGTATTTACCCACCAGTGCTATATTTCTGTAAACAGGCCTTTAAATCTTGTTCTTATTTTGTCACATTTGCAGAGAATTCAAAGATAGAGGTCAAATGTCAGACTCTTTTTTTTTCCAGGGAGCTTAGTGTCTACCTTTCTCTCCCTGACCTCAAAGTGTGAGGATTTATGTGACTATCATGCCAGCTACTGGGGTTGTACTTGAGGAAGGCTGTACAGTACTATTTTTTTCTAGTACACAACACAATTCAAATGTCTGTAAAGAAATTGTGCAGATATTTCAGAATTAAAAAAGCCCAAATGAAGCATAATTGTTGGTCATTCTAAAGTTTGGTGGAAACAAATATTTTTAAACAATCAAAACAAATCAATACATTAAGTGATGACATTTCCACACATTTTCATTTGTGCGGTGAATACTTTTATCAGAAAAATTGTATGTTGTGCAAATGTAATGGTCAGTTAAATTGAAGATGTGTTCTCTGTAATGTGTATATGCTACCACACAATGCATAATCCACTCTATGGCACTCCACTCTACTCTGTACCACTCCACTTTACACCATGCCACTGCACTCTGTACCACTCTGCAGTAGTCCATTCTACACCACTGCACACTAGTCCAGTCACTCTAAGCCTCTCTTTTGTACTGTGCACCACTCTACGCCAATTAACTCTATGCCACTCTACTCTACACCACTGCACTCTTCATCACTGCACCACACCAGTCTAGGCCACTCCACTCTATTCTGCACAACTCTACACCACTTCACTCTACGCCACTGCACTCTATGCCAATACACTCTATGGTAAAGCACTCTACTCTGTACCACTCCACTCTATGCCCTTGCACTCTGTGCAAATATGCTGTACAACAGTCTGACCTACTCTGCACAACTGCACTCTATACCACTTTACGCCATTACTCTATGACACTGCACTCTACCCTGCACCACTCCACGCCACTAAGCTACGTCACTCTACTCTGAAACACCCTACTCTGCACCTCTGCACTCTACACCACTGCACTCTACTATGCACTATCCTAAACTATGTCACTGCATTCTACAATGCTGCATTGTCCGTCAAGGAATTCTATGCCTCTGCACTCTATATTGCTATACTTTGCAACACTTTATGCCAGTGCACTTCATACCAGTGCACTCCACTCTACGCCACTCCAATCCACTCCAATCTACTGTAACCCACTCTAAGCCATTGCACTCTACTCTATGCCACTCTACTCTGTGCCACTGCACTCTGCGTGACTACAACACTGCACTCTATAACATTCTACTCTGCAACACTGCACTCTACGCCACCAAACTCTACGCCACTCTACTCTGCACTACTGCAATCTTTGCCAATGCACTCTGCACCACTGCACTCTATGCCACTTTCCTCTCCATCACTCAATTCTAATTCACTTCACTCTGCAACACTCCACTCTACACCACTGCACTATATACCACTGCACTCTATGGCACTGTATTGAACTCTACACCGCTCTACACCACCCTACTCTGCACTACTCTATGCTACATCCCATTGCATCAATGCACTCTACATCATTCTACTCTGCACCACTGCACTCTATGCCATTGCATTCTACTATTCAACACCCTAATCTATGCCACTGCATTCTACTATGCTACGTCATACACTGCTGAATTCTATGATACTGCACTTTAAGCCACTGTTCTCTACGCCACTTTACTCTGCAACACTCTACACCAATGCATTCTACACCAGTCCTCTCTTCTCTACACCATATCCACTGTATGCTTCTCCACTGTTACTACTCCAATACACAACACTCTATGGCACTCTACTCCACTGTTCACCATGCCACTCTATGACACTCCACGCCATTCTCATCTATACCACTAACTTTTAGCCATGCTGAACAGCAGCCATGCTGGAGTACAACATGGCTAAAACACATTGGCAAAGCCAAACGCTCTTGCATGGGCGAGACCTATTGGCTTTGCCAATGCTTGTTCTATTCTCTGTCCTGCTATTGAAGAAGGCCTGAGTTGGCAGCCACCATTATCAGTGAATATTTAAACATTACAGAACCATCTAGCATTTAGGCCCTGATGCAGTGCTCTTCATGCTCACTGTTTTTGTGCTGACATAGATCCAGATGGCGAACTCACCTTGACATGTTCTTTGAATTTGGCTTCTTTGGGCTGTTTAATGGAAGCATGAGACTGTTGTCTATGTTTGTCTTTACTTCTCTGATGTATTCTTTTGCCTGCAATTTAGTTGTCGTGCTCCTGGGATTGTTCTCCAGACGTTTTGATTTGGCAACACACTTGTTAGCGTTTGCATTACAAAAGGCTTGCAAGTATGGTATTTTGGTAGATAAGCACTCATTCAATGGACATTTGGCGTGAGATACAAGGAATACATAAAAACAAAACTGGTAAACTCATGATCACAAAGGATGGAATGCTTGGAAATATATGGACATAACATGAACATCTATCTACACCAAGCATGAATAAGTTTGGAGACCAAGCATAAAAATATATGAGGAAAATGGACAATATGGAAATCAACCATGGAAAATACGTCAAGTAATTTAATTTCTCAAAGTATCTAAGCTCTTTCCTGAAGTATGTCTTAACTAGCTGTGTCATCTGTAATTAGAATAGTCATGGCTGTATACTTTTCGGAACCTAACATGGTCTTCTCTATCCGTGTATTCCAACTTTATGTTCCAAGGACAGAGAATTTTATCTCTTCAATAGGTTTTTGGTTCAACAGTGACTCTGTGAGTTTGTGTGAACCCTTGATGGTATCTGAAGTATCAGGTGCTTTGATGATGCTAACCATGGATGTATGTTCATGATAAGAGTAGGGTTAAAAGTGAAGGTGGATGAAGAAGGATTTTAAAAGAGGAGGGCATATTCAAAGAGAGAAATGCACAACTTAGAATGGGTCTGGCACATGGTGACCATTTCTCCCATCATGATTTTCATTTTTGACATTATGGTGGCCATCCCAGCACACTGTGCCATCCCTTCTATTATGGTGCCTAGACCTAACTTGATTCTGCTCCCCCATGGCATGTTGGAAAACACTCCTTATTGCTGGCTGGTATGCCTGACCTTGCCTATTCTTTGCCTCAAGTTGGCCCTTGTAGTCAGGGCGCAGATGAAAGCCTATAAAGCTGATAATTGAGTAATAAGTGAGAATGCAGTAGGAACTTTGGATGTCATTTAGCACCAGTCAGGCAGCAACCCTGGCCTTCATTAGCATGACGCAGATCCGCCTGGTAAATGGAAACACCACCACTGAGATGGCAGGCATGGTTTTAGGCATGGTTTTAGTGTGAGTAATCTCTATGGCATGGCAGGGCACTTATGTCAAGGCAGTAATGCCACCCTGCCCCCACGTCATGGCACCCAGATGGTTTTTTGTCTTGCAAACACAAGCCCACATCCCAGGTTTATCAATTGTCCTGATGACAGCGGCGCTTCTTTATACACATTGGACCATAGATTTGTTTCACACCCAGAGCCACAATATGTTTCATCAAGGTCCCTGTGGTCCAAGGCAGATGGAAAATACACTAAAGACATCTTAAATAGGATGTGTCTTCTGACACATTGACCTGCAAGGCATGACCCTTGGAGAATGGACATTTGGATCATAGCTTTAGTAAAGAAGGTGAAAGCACATTGTCAGGCACCTAGCAGTTCACCCACATCTAAATGAAGCAATGACCTTAGAAGTACATATTTCTCATGAATCGTGTCCACCAATATACAGCTTGGCCTCCACTATGCCAAACTCTGCTTGACGTCATTAGTGCTTAGGCTGTTCCATAATTTTCTTTTGATTATTGACAAGAGCCTACAAGATCGGTGTAACAGAAGCACGCGTCTTCTCTTTGAAACTTAAAGGCTCTCTAACCTGAATGGGAGCCCTGGTGTCTGATAAACAGTCTAAAGTGAGGGATAGCTCTTATGTAAGGCCTTGAACTGAAAGAGCTGTGTAAATGTGCACTTTCTCACCCCCTCCTTTCTTGTAGACACCCAACAATAGTCAATTATGGCTTTGGGTTACGGGCAGAATGGGAACATGAAAGGCGGTAGGCAGTAGAAGTGACTATGTTATATAGTTTTGAAATTATTTGGAGGCTAACCAGGGAATAAATGTAGATAATCTGAGCTAGTTTTAAATCTCATAGATTCCTATTCATTTTCACAAGGGAATAAAATACAGTGAAATGTCTATTTTATGAGAAATTGTCCAGGGTGGATGGGGGGGCTATACCTTCCAAGAAAACCCTAGAAAGAATAGAGCTCACTCTGCACATCATGAACTTTTGAAAAATGCCACAAGTGCTCTCTTTAGAAAGTCCTGTTATTCATAACGATTTGCTGCTATTGTTCATGTTTTGTAACGTGCACAATTTAGCACCATTGTTCATTTTTAATGGAAACTTAATTTCCTTCCTCGTACATTTACGAGGCGCCAGGCTTATTCTTTTCTGTTGTTCAAGTCGTACAATTGGGGCCGCGGAGTTTGGCCTACCAGGTTGACCCAGATGGCATGGAGATGTTGAAAAAGAATGACTGGTATATTCACAAAAACAGAGAAGGGGTATATATGAGGAAAGAGAGCTAGGGAGAGGTTAATGAGAAGTGAGGAATAAGCAGCAGAAAGGTAAAGGGCGCACGAGGAAAGGGGGAATACAATGGATAGCTGACATAAGGATCAGAGAAGGCGTATGTAAGAAAAAGGGATGGGAAGAAAATTTAGGAAAAAGAGAAGAGGAGAGTTACAAGAAAAATTGAAAGATAGGATAAAGAAAGAAATAGAAAATGAGGAGATAAACACAGGGGAACTCCTACGCATAGACTAGGAAAGGTAAATTAATATGGGATGCGTAAAGGGTACAGCCAGGATTTGTGAGAATAGAGAGAAGAGTGGAGCTATGGCAGTGCCAGAGTGGTGGGTGAGGGCACAAATTACGTAAAATGTCCTGGTGCTGTTGTGGGCCAGGTGCCTGCTAGGCAAAATCAAGAGGAAATGGTTCACACATCTAGAGACAAACTGTGTACATGTAAGCTTTAAACCCTGGCCAAAAGCATGATTGAATGTAATTGCTAATTTATAGACGTGTGTGTTTTTAACTTAAGCTATAAACATATCAGTTAACAGCATAATTACAGTCCCTGCCAGCAGTCCCCAGGACCTCAGACAGTAGTCCAACAACTCAATTGATCAATACATTCCAGCTCAAAATTATTATGAGAGTATACCAGAGAATATCCCACACCGGGGAGAAAACTAAGTGAATCCTTTTGGCTCTTTTGAAATAAATAGTGATCTAATGGCTCCTTTTGGACCTTCAGATAAATAAATAGTTTGGACAAATTCTCCTTGGCTCACAGATGTGGGCTGCTATACTGCCACTATTGCTCGGCTGCTATATTTTAGCCTCTAACTCCAGCCTTGTACTGAAATAAAGAATGTGTGTCTTGAAATCCCTTCCTTTTGCGTCTGTTCCAGTATGTTTGCTGCACACATGTGCCACTAATCTGTCTCTCATGACAGTTCCATTACAATAAGTGCACGCACATTTTTCCTTAAGCCATTGCAGCTTCTTTCCAAGTTCCAGCTACTGAAAATGTCAGCGATGAATATACTGAGTGCTATTAAAATGCCAAAATGTTGCCTTTCAAAAGCAAGTAAAACAAAATAAAACATTTATGCTATTCAAATATATACCATTACAAATTAATTTACATTAGAGAGTGTTATAAAAATTAAGATTGAAAGCACTGACATGTATGTTCCACCACACCAAAACAGCTATAGACTGAGACGAATCTTTTACAGCCTTACCCATCTGCCAATACCTGAAAAGTTTCAGTGTGGAAAAATCAATCTACATGCTGCTTTATGACAAACTGTGAGGTGCGGAGGCATATTTTAAGTCTACAAAAGGTACAAAAGGATCAGGATTTTTCGTTAGATTGGTGGTTATCATTAGCAAGCAACTGAGTGTCCACCTATTTTCTTACATAATCCAGCCATCTGATTCCAAAGATCATTCTGTGTGGCCATAGCTTTCTGAGTCTTTCTTAATGAGATAGGTTGGATCATAATATACAGACCCGTGTACTTTACCCTGCAATAATGCAAGGATGGTTGACGTTTCAGGCAAAACAATGTTTTGCTGTTGGAGTGCCCCCCCTCCAACAAGAACAGAGTGGTTTCTTGTAATGTAGTGGCAGTAAGTGGGCAACATAAGGCAGCAACCTTTCTATGATGTATTGATGTACTCAACCTGATCCTAGCAAGTTACAGCACCAGCAAAGCATAATATTCTCCAGTTTTATCTAGCTAACCTGTGGCCTTTACTTTGTATTTCTAACGCGCAAAAGAAATAACCCAAAGGGTATCTCTACATTGAGTGGACCTAAATTAAAGAAAAAGACACAGTGGCTAGCCAGAAAGTATTCTATAATGATGAGGCATATAGCCACGTTTTAATACGTTTTACAACTTCAGAAGTGAACACTCATTTCTTAATGGCAAAGTGAGCTCATTCCAGCGCCTAGGAACAGCAATGGGAAAGGCTCACCCACTCAGTGTTGATCTCCTGAATCTTGGAACATTCAGAAATAAGTGTGAATCATATTTAAGTGTCCAATTAATCTTATAGTAGACAAATCTACCAGATAGGGGACTAGGATGAGAATTGTGCAATAAGTTGTGGACCAAACACAGATACTTAAATGTAATCTCTAAGCCACAGGCAGACAACACTGCTTGGCCAAAGCAGTTGAGGCTGAATCAAACTTACTCAAGTTTAGAGTCATTTTAGCAGCAGCATTTTGAACCAGTTATGATCTGTTTATTCTTCTGACAGGAACATCAAAGGTAGGCCATTGCAGTAGCCAAGTCTGCCAGAAATAAATGCATTCATAATCTGCACTCTGTGCTGTAAAGAAAAAAGAAAATAATGTACTTCAAGACAGATAGTAGAAAAGGGATTGTCGCGGTTAAGACGCACATTTCTAACAATAGGAGCTGGTGTGGGCCTCTGTTCCAGGGTGTATGGCCAGAATGGCAGCTTTCATGTAGTTAAGTGGCTGAATGGTGGTAGCAACTCCATCTGTGGATTTCCTTCATGCTCTTGCTTTTTTGTTAGGAGGATTTGGGTGTCATTGACATAACTGTACACCGAAAAAATGAATAAAAGAACAAGGTGAGTAGGTGGACCATATAAAGATCGAGAAGAAGTGGTGAATGTCCTGATCCCTGGAGCACTCCACAAGTTACATTTTTGGGTTCAGATAGAAAGGTGCCCATCTTTCCTTGACTAGAGCATGAAGTTAAGAGGTTTTGGAACCAAAGCAACACAGTACCACCGAACAACTGATGCTCAATAAAGCCAAATGCTTGGGCAAAATGTGGTGGTCAAGTGGCAAGAGGCCGATAAGAACCAGAGCAATCGGAACATTGTCTGAAGTGAGCTGCAGCTTGTTGAGGACTGCAGTGACCACTCCTTCTGTATTACGACCCATGGGAAAGCCGGTCTGCATGATAAGAAGATAACTGGAAAGTTTCACAAAGTTGTTCGATTGACTGAACGATGCATTTTATAAGAGTTTCACAAAATAAGGGAGCTATACCTATAATTTTCTTTACAATCTGGGTCCAATGTTGGCTTCTTTAAAAGGGTGCCTTTTTTCCTGGAATAATGCCACTGAAAAGCGGTAAATTAATAATGGAATATGGGTGCACTTGAGTTGGAAAGTAAACATAGTTTAGCCAGGATAGGAGCTGCCCCCGAGACAGGCTTTACAGCCTAAATGGTGTATTAAAGTTGTTCCAGCAGAACTTTGGGGCAGATTCACTCTGAAAAGCTAAGGCAGGGTGGGTGGCACAATTGCTGGATTTAAAACAAGGGTCTGGAATGTGGCCTGAACGATTGCTGTGAATAAAATTAATTCAGACATATCTTCCCTTTTTTGTTTTCGCAGTAGACGTCCAGATGTGGATCCTGTTCTCAATGTGCCATAGGACTCAAGCTATACTTCGCTGATGAGTCCTAAGTAGGTTGAAACAGGTTAGACATTGCATGTGTTCCCGTCTGGAGGCAACCTGACCTGGCAGTCTGGGCTAGATTGTTCCTACTGGAGCAGAACGAAGACTGATTTGCAAAAGGGGGTCTCTTCAAGAATAGCACAGTGGGAAAACAAAACTGGCTGGAATACAGCCCAAACGAATGCCAGTGACTTAGATTTAAAAAAACATTCCTTACACCCCTTCTTTTTGCAGCAAATGCCCTAAATGTAACAAATCTTCACAGAAGTGGGTCACTGTGCCATAGGACTCCAGCTTTACCTCACTGATGAGACCTATGTAGGTTGAAACCGGTTTGGGGTTTAATTTGTTCCCATCTGGCCTGGTAGTTTGGGCTGGAGTGTTGAAGCAGAACCAAGACTGATTTGCATATGGCAGGTTTCTGTCTAGAATGGCACAGTGGGCAAGAAAACAATGGGCTGGAATGTGGTGCAAGCGATTGCCAGTGGCTGAGGTTAATTCTTGCATTCCTTCCATAATCTTGTTTTTGCAGAATTGTTGGCCAGCGCTCCCTTGACAGGGATGTTATCAATGGAGAAATCTACAAAGATGATGCATTTACTAATTACCAAATAAATTCAGCAAGAATTTGCAAGAAGAGTAATTCTGCATTTAGTGCTATTTTCTTAGTTGAAAAATGTCCCCTCATGTCCAGAATTGATGTGAAGAAGAATTTTGGGCTAAGAACTAGTGCTAAACACAGTGAATCCTGCTTTTGTAAAAACAGAAAAGTAAAAACTGATTAAGGTTATCTAATGTGGTATGTGGCCTATCGGCAAGCAGAATTGTGGAACATTAACAGGTATTCCATTAAGGTGCTTTTTGAAATGGACAAATATTCTAGGCACAGCTCAAAGAAAATTACATTTTCACAGCACAAGTGCAGCTCTGATACACTGTTGTCAATTGGAACCAACTAAGAGGAAGATTTGGCTAATATTATGAGGAGAATTTTAACTTATACTGATGTTGAGGACGTTTTAAGAGATAGAAAGCTAAAATAGTAACATTCTTAGCTTAAAGAATGGAGACTCTCCCACCTAAACTGCCATGTATACATGTATGATGTACCATAGCAAACTGAGCACCAGAAAAGCCAAAAAGGTAGTAATAGGTGTAATCAAATTTTTAAAATCATAAGTAAAAAAGTGTGCTGGAGAAGCTTTAATTTGCACAAAAAGTCCAAACTGAAATACATTACAGACAGACTCTTTGACATCACTGCACCATTCCTCTATTAAAAATGAAATGGCATACTGAAATTGTGTACATAATACAATGCCAGATACATACCTCAGAGGTGTAGCTGTGGTGCTTTGAGCCAGCAGGAGTTCCACTTGTTATTGTGGGTGGAAAATCAAACAAAACGTGGCTAGCTTCAGCACAGCCTAGCATTTGCTATCCTGTATAGCACTCTCCAACTTGATCAGGCAGCTAAGGGATGGGGAATTGCAATTCCTGACCTGCGTCACTATTACTGGGTGGCACAATTGTTAGTGGTTAACCTCTTCGTTGCGGGCGTCGGCCACTGGCCGACGCCCACACACCCTCGCTGGTACGGGTCACGACCAGTGGCCGACACCAGGAAGGGTATCAATAAATCCTCGGGTGCGTCGCACCCGAGGATTTTTTTTTTTTTTAAACCCCCCCCGGGAGACACGGAAGCTTCCGTGTCTCCCCCTGCCCCCCCACCCCCCCACCCCCCCACCCGCCCCTTTGTGACGTCAGCGCGCCTCGCGGCGCGCTGACGTTGCAAAGGTGTTTTCCCCATCAAAGCAGGAAGCAGCCTTGCGGCCGCTTCCTGCTTTGATGGGAAAACGGCCTTTCCCACGTTTGGGAAGGCCTCGTAAGAAAGGGGAGTGTCTCCCCTTTCTTACGAGGCCTTCCTGAAAGTGTTTCCTGGCCCCCGATCGCAGCACAGCTGCGATCGGGGGCCAGGAAACACTTTCAGGAAGGCCTCGTAAGAAAGGGGAGACACTCCCCTTTCTTACGAGGCCTTCCTGAAAGTGTTTCCTGGCCCCCGGTCGCAGCTGTGCTGCGATCGGGGGCCAGGAAACACTTTCAGGTTTCCTGGCCCCCCGATCGCAGCACAGCTGCGATCGGGGGGCCAGGAAACACTTTGAAAAGGCCTCGTAAGAAAGGGGAGACTCTCCCCTTTCTTACGAGGCCTTCTCAAACTGTTTCTGGCCCCCGATCGCAGCTGTGCTGCGATCGGGGGGCCAGGAAACCTGAACAGTTTGAGAAGGCCTCGTAAGAAAGGGGAGAGTCTCCTCTTTCTTACGAGGCCTTCTCAAAGTGTTTCCTGGCCCCCGATCGCAGCACAGCTGCGATCGGGGGCCAGGAAACACCACTGGACGCCAGGGATTTCACTTTGGGGGGGCGGCCCCCTCGGAAAACGGGCCGCCCCCCCGGGGGCATAATTAATAAAAAAAAAAAAGGTAGGTGCCCCCTGGGGGGGGGGGGGGGGGCGCGATCGCGCCCCCCCCCCCCCCCCAGGGGATTGTTTTTAAAAAAAAAAAAAATAAATAAATAAATAAATAAAATGACAGGGGGTCGCCCGTGGGCAGGGTGACCCCCTGTGGGGGCAATTTTTTTTTTAGATGTTGTAGGGTTTCCCTGGGAGTCATTTTGGCCCCCAAGGAAACCATACAACAACTAAAAAAAATAGATCTATATATAGATCTATATTTATATATCTATGTAGATAAATATATCTATGTACATGGATATATCTATAGATATATCTATGTACATAGATATATATATATATATAGAGGTAGATCTATATATACCAAAGAGATTTATAAAGTGTGCTACTCACCTGTGAGGGTCTCAAGGCGCTTGGGGGGGGCGGGGGGAGGGAAAGGGGCTGGGAGGTTCACTGTTCGAAAAGCCAGGTTTTGAGGCCCTTCCTGAAAAGAAGTAGGTTTTGGGTCTTGCGAAGGTGGGTTGTGAGGGCGTTCCAGGTTTTGGGTGCAAGGTAGGAGAAGGATCTGCCCCCGGTGGTGGTGTGTTTGATGCGGGGGACAGAGGCGAGAGAGAGGTCAGCTGAGCGGACGTTTCGTGTGGGGGTGTGGAAGGTGACTCTCGTTGAGGTAGGCAGGGCCTGTGTTGTGGAGTGATTTGTGTGCGAGGATGAGGATCTTGAAGGTGATCCTTTTGTCAATGGGGAGCCAGTGGAGGGATTTGAGGTGTGGAGAGATGTGTTCGTGTCGGCGGAGGTCGAGGATGAGTCGTGCTGCTGAGTTCTAGATGCGTGTAGTTTGCGCTTGAATTTTAGAGTGGTGCCGGCGTAGAGGGCGTTTCCGTAATCAAGCCTGCTGCTGATGTGTGCGTGAGTGACAGTTTTTCTGGTCTCTGTGGGGATCCATTTGAATGTTTTTCAGTATACGGAGTGTGTTGAAGCATGAGGAGGTGAGAGCGTTGATTTGTTGGGTCATCGAGAGGGAGGAGTCTAGGATGATGCTGAGGTTGTGTGCGTGGTTGGCGGGGGTGGGTGCAGAGCCTAGCGTGGTGGGCCACCATGAGGGGTCCCAGGTGTTTTTGTGTGGGCCAAAGAGGATTATTTCGGTTTTGCTTGAGTTGAGTTTCAGGTGATTGGCTGTCATATATATATCACTTTTGTCAATATGTGTGTGGTTTCCCTGGGGGGAAAAGGGTCCGACTTGTCTAGTGGCAGTTTTAGTGCCATAAAGAAGTGCAGAAGGTTTATATGCCTACTGCAAAGAGCAAATCTGTATTTTATGTAAATAGCTGAGTACATTAGCAAAGTCTATGGAGAGATGAAGGGCACTTTTGCTGGGGGGTAATGAGGGAATCCGAGGAGGAGGGAGTGGGAGCACCAATAATGATTGTTGGACTGGGCGCAGGAGGTGCTAAAGACTGTGACGAATGGTATGTGACAAGGTGTTTTTTGAGTGTCTTGAAAGTACGTGCTGATTAAGGGAAGAAGCGCAGGTAAGGTGGCCTCTACTGTTGCACGTATCTCACACACCATCGATTTTGTGACTGTCTACGTAGGCTAGTGTTTTAGAGCAACAGTTTAGCCAATAGCAGAGATGGCATCTTGATGGATGACTGCTGCCTGCACTCGGGTTATAGAGGACCGCTCTGACATAGGATCAGAGACTGAGACATCAGATACTGAGACAGCATCTGAGGGATAGGACAATGGCGCAGACTCTAGGAGTGATTTTTCAGTCAGAGGAGTCCCATTCGATAACTCCTCTTCCAGTACATTATGAGGGAGGTGATTAGGACAGTCCTGCTGTCCCTTCGCAAGCTGTTTGTGCAACTGGGTAATAGTGGGTTAGGCCAACCCAGAGAGCAGGTGAATGCGGCGGCAAGCAGAGAGAGAGTGCTCTCTTGGGAGCTCCCCAATTTAGTTCAGCCCCAAATTCCACCACCCAAATCATATTGTGGAGACATCAAAATTATCCATGGCAAAACAAACTGGTTTTGTAAGGCAGGCACCTGTGTTTTTGGTCCTGGATTCGGCGGCCATAGAGAGAAACACACTAAACCCAAACATTTCTGGAAACTAGACATTCGGGGGAGTCCACAGAGGTGTGACTTGTGTGGCTTCCCCAAAGTTTTCTTACCCAGAATACCCTGCAAAGCTGAAATGTTGAAAAAAAACTCAATTTTTCTCGCATTTCTGTCACACAAACTACAGGAATATGCTGGGATCCACAATATTCCTACCACCCAGTGACTCCTCACCTGTCCTGATAAAAACACTACCCCACTTGAGTGCCTACACCTAGTGTCTGTGTCAGGAATGGATCACCCCAGGGTCAACAGCTGCCTCACATAAGGACCAACATTGACCGTTGTGTGATCTATTCCTGTCGAAGGCACCAGGCCTAACCACACAAGTGAGGTATCATTTTTATCGGGAGGCTTGGGGGAACGCTGGGTGGAAGGAAATTTGTGGCTCCTCTCAGATTCCAGAACTTTCTGTCACCGAAATGTGAGGAAAACTTGTTTTTTTAGCCACTTTTTGAGGTTTGCAAAGGATTCTGGGTAACAGAACCTGGTCCGAGCCCCACAAGTCACCCCTCCTTGGATTCCCCTAGGTCTCTAGTTTTCAGAAATACACAGGTTTGGTAGGTTTCCCTAGGTGCCGGCTGAGCTAGAGGCCAAAATCTACAGGTAGGCACTTTGCAAAAAACAGCTCTGTTTTCTGTGATGTGTCCACGTTGTGTTTTGGGGCATTTCCTGTCGCGGGCGCTAGGCCTACCCACACAAGTGAGGTATCATTTTTATCGGGAGACTTGGGGGGACGCTGGGTGGAAGGAAATTTGAGACTCCTCTCAGATTCCAGAACTTTCTGTCACCGAAATGTGAGGAAAACTTGTTTTTTTAGCCACTTTTTGAGGTTTGCAAAGGATTCTGGGTAACAGAACCTGGTCAGAGCGCCGCGAGTCACCCCATCTTGGATTCCCCTAGGTCTCTAGTTTTCAAAAATGTACAGGTTTGGTAGGTTTCCCTAGGTGCCGGCTGAGCTAGAGGCCAAAATCTAAAGGTAGGCACTTTGCAAAAAACAGCTCTGTTTTCTGTGATGTGTCCACGTTGTGTTTTGGGGCATTTCCTGTCGCGGGCGCTAGGCCTACCCACACAAGTGAGGTATCATTTTTATCGGGAGACTTGGGGGGACGCTGGGTGGAAGGAAATTTGAGGCTCCTCTCCGATTCCAGAACTTTCTGTCACCGAAATGTGAGGAAAACTTGTTTTTTTAGCCACTTTTTGAGGTTTGCAAAGGATTCTGGGTAACAGAACCTGGTCAGAGCCCCGCGAGTCACCCCATCTTGGATTCCCCTAGGTCTCTAGTTTTCAAAAATGTACAGGTTTGGTAGGTTTCCCTAGGTGCCGGCTGAGCTAGAGGCCAAAATCTACAGGTAGGCACTTTGCAAAAAACAGCTCTGTTTTCTGTGATGTGTCCACGTTGTGTTTTGGGGCATTTCCTGTCGCGGGCGCTAGGCCTACCCACACAAGTGAGGTATAATTTTTATCGGGAGACTTAGGGGGACGCTGGGTGGAAGGAAATTTGAGGCTCCTCTCAGATTCCAGAACTTTCTGTCACCGAAATGTGAGGAAAACTTGTTTTTTTAGCCACTTTTTGAGGTTTGCAAAGGATTCTGGGTAACAGAACCTGGTCAGAGCCCCGCAAGTCACCCCATCTTGGATTCCCCTAGGTCTCTAGTTTTCAAAAATGTACAGGTTTGGTAGGTTTCCCTAGGTGCCGGCTGAGCTAGAGGCCAAAATCTACAGGTAGGCACTTTGCAAAAAACAGCTCTGTTTTCTGTGATGTGTCCACGTTGTGTTTTGGGGCATTTCCTGTCGCGGGCGCTAGGCCTACCCACACAAGTGAGGTATCATTTTTATCGGGAGACTTGGGGGGACGCTGGGTGGAAGGAAATTTGAGGCTCCTCTCCGATTCCAGAACTTTCTGTCACCGAAATGTGAGGAAAACTTGTTTTTTTAGCCACTTTTTGAGGTTTGCAAAGGATTCTGGGTAACAGAACCTGGTCAGAGCCCCGCGAGTCACCCCATCTTGGATTCCCCTAGGTCTCTAGTTTTCAGAAATGTACAGGTTTGGTAGGTTTCCCTAGGTGCCGGCTGAGCTAGAGGCCAAAATCTACAGGTAGGCACTTTGCAAAAAACAGCTCTGTTTTCTGTGATGTGTCCACGTTGTGTTTTGGGGCATTTCCTGTCGCGGGCGCTAGGCCTACCCACACAAGTGAGGTATCATTTTTATCGGGAGACTTGGGGGGACGCTGGGTGTAAGGAAATTTGAGGCTCCTCTCAGATTCCAGAACTTTCTGTCACCGAAATGTGAGGAAAACTTGTTTTTTTAGCCACTTTTTGAGGTTTGCAAAGGATTCTGGGTAACAGAACCTGGTCAGAGCCCCGCGAGTCACCCCATCTTGGATTCCCCTAGGTCTCTAGTTTTCAAAAATGTACAGGTTTGGTAGGTTTCCTTATGTGCCGGCTGAGCTAGAGGCCATAATCTACAGGTAGGCACTTTGCAAAAAAACAGCTCTGTATTTTGTGAAAAAATGGGATGTGTCCACGTTGTGTTTTGGGGCATTTCCTGTCGCGGGCGCTAGGCCTACCCACACAAGTGAGGTATCATTTTTATCGGGAGACTTGGGGGAACATAGAATAGCAAAACAAGTGTTATTGCCCCTTATCTTTCTCTACATTTTTTCCTTCCAAATATAAGAGAGTGTGTAAAAAAGACGTCTATTTGAGAAATGCCCTGCAATTCACATGCTAGTATGGGCACCTCGGAATTCAAAGATGTGCAAATAACCACTGCTCCTCAAAACCTTATCTTGATCCCATTTTGGAAATGCAAAGGTTTTCTTGATACCTCTTTTTCACTCCTCATATTTCAGCAAATGAATTGCTGTATACCCAGTATAGAATGAAAACCAACTGCAGGGTGCACCTCATTTATTGGCTCTGGGTACCTAGGGTTCTTGATGAACCTATAAGCCCTTTATATCCCCGCAACCAGAAGAGTCCAGCAGACAAAACGGTATATTGCTTTCAGAAATCTGACATCGCAGGAAAAAGTTACAGAGTAAAACATAAAGAAAAATGGCTGTTGTTTTCAGCTCAATTTCAATATTTTTTTATTTCAGCTGTTATTTTCTGTAGGAAAACCTTGTAGGATCTACACAAATGACCCCTTGCTGAATTCAGAATTTTGTCTAGTTTTCAGAAATGTTTAGCTTTCCGGGATCCAGCATTGGTTTCACACCCATTCCTGTCACTAACTGGAAGGAGGTTGAAAGCACCAAAAATAGTAAAAATGGGGTATGTCCCAGTAAAATGCCAAATTTGTGTTGGAAAATGTGGTTTTCTGATTCAAGTCTGCCCGTTCCTGAAAGGTGGGAAGATAGTGATTTCAGCACCAGAAACCCTTTGTTGATGGCATTTTCAGGGAAAAAACCACAAGCCTTCTTCGGCGGCCCTTTTTTCCCATTTTTTTGGAAAAAACTAAATTCTCACTGTATTTTGGCTATTTTCTTGGTCTCCTCCAGGGTAAACCACAAACTCTGGGTACCATTAGAATCCCTAGGATGTTGGAAAAAAAGGACGCAAATTTTGCGTGGTTAGCTTATGTGGACAAAAAGTTATGAAGCCCTAAGCGCGAACTACCCCAAATAGCCAAAAAAGGGCTCAGCACTGGGGGGTAAAAGGCCCAGCAGCTAAGGGGTTAATGACTGGTCCTTTGCGGACCAGAGGGAACACTCTCTATTGGCCGACCGACTGGGAATGGACCCACAGAGCTATATGCGGCGAATATATGGGCCAAACAGGATCACAACCTTCCGAAGCCCACAGCAGTGATGCTCCAGACCTGGTAATCAGTGATACAAAGTATGGGTTGGACAGACAAGTTGACCCTGGAGATACCATTGTGGGAATCCAGTACTCTTGAGATACTACGCGAGGTCGCAGGACACAGGCAGTGGGACATAGTGGGCATCTCAAAGCTCGGTGAACTGAAAGGAGAAAGGAAATGGCTGACTTTTGAGGAATTACATGGGCAATAAGGCCTATCTAGGGGTAAATTCCTGTGCTATGTACAAATAAGGGCAATCCTACACTGCCTGATCCACCACACCTAGGAATAAGGGCAGCAAACCCCATTGGAATACACGGTATTGACCACAATTTTACACAGACCTACTATATCACATATCTACCCACAATAATGGTACACTGTCCACCCTCTCTGCAGATGCTGGATGAGAAATGGGAAAGAGACCTGAGCAGAATAGAGGTTGACAAATGTGAGGGGGTCACATGTCAATACCTCCAGGCAGTAGCTGTTTGGGCAGGATTCTGACTGGTCCCGCTGAAGCTGCTACACAGGGCCTATTAGACACAAAAACAATTGCATGCAATGGGAGCAACCAACACAGATCATTACTAAAGGAGTTGTGGCCAGCAGGGCACCCTCTTGCATGTGATCTGGGAATGGCCAAGACTGCATAGATTTTGTTCAGGCATACAGAGATGACTCTCCCAAGTGGTGGGTGACACCCTAATGCTCACCTCTAATTGATATCCTTGGGGTTCTGGAGGGAGGTGACACCCGACAGATATATGTTGGCTTTCTGCAACATGGCCCTAGCAGAAGCAAAGCAAGTCATTGTGAGACACTGGGGGAGGGAAGACCTCCCAGACAGTACAGAAATGGAACTCTAACATGGAGTGGTGTAGGTTGGTGGAGGAACCAAACTACCAAAAGCATGTACAGATGTGGGGCCAATGGCAGGGACCTATGAGGGAGTGAAATGGGATGTTAGAGACTCCAACTTATGCCACCACTTTGTAGACTGAATCCCCTTTTTAAACATAAGAGTCCCTGGATGCCATATTGAAGGGGGGGGGCACAGTGTACCAATGGGAGAGACAAGATTTACTTGATACTATGTACCCGACATCTCATATTGAAGACTGTTAGTTTGTACTCCTGTGCTCCAACACATGCCACAGCACCTGGGGTAGGGGATTGCAATTTTTGCATATGTTTTGTCATATTCGTTCTAAAATACTCAAAAAAAGTTTTGATAAAAGTGCTCTTTAATGACTTCCTTGTCAGCACCATCATGGAGTTTTTAACCACTTGCTACCCAACAGATCTGAGACCAGAGGTGTTAAACCTCGGGAAAAATTATCCATCTCCTGCTACCTCTTTTTAATAGTTCTTCTTCGGACAGACCAAGCTTGTGCTTAAACACTGCTGGCCTTCCTTACTATTTTTTTCAAACTCTGTTTATTGAGGTTTTCTCATACTCGTAACATGACCATGCGGGACAGTAGCATTGTATTGTCTCTGTTACAATAAATGTGTCATAAGTAGTATAGTCAACAGACAACTATGAATAATGTAAGCTCAGTGAGGAGGCTTAAACATCAGCTGCCCCCATTTTTGGTGGCCGATTGGGCTGAGAGGAGATATGAAGAAGGAAAGTGCATGTGTGATGTGTGTCCTGATATATGGGAGTGAAGACTGTAGGTGAGGAGTCTATGGTTGGAGGAGTGGGTGTGGCCCCTGGAGCTGGATAGTAAAAGATGTGAAACCTCTGAGTGAGAATCGGGAATAAAGAGGGCTAGGGGAAGAGTTAAGAGGGACTGTGGGAAAAGAAGGGCCAACTACATAACAGCATGAGAGCGGACTGACGGAGAGTTTCAGAGGAGTCCTGTGTATATCAGGGGGTATAGCTGGTGTGGTAATGTCTTCCTTTGTCATCTGTGGCACCACACTAGGTGCTGAAAGGGTGGTAAGGAAGAGTGGCACTTCGCTGTACTGTGGGTTGACGGGGGAGCCAAGAATAAGGACGGTAACTAAATGTGCTGCAAGCCTTGTACAGAGGGAGCCTCTCCACGCATCAGTTCCCAGAACTGGGTAAGCATGGTATCCCAGGCCGATGCTATAGTTCCTATCCCGGGCCGATGCTATTGGTAGCTTACGAAGCTGACGGGCTTCTTTATAGTGTAGTTCTCCCCCACTTAGTTTCTCCCCACCTAAGGACCACCCTCTGCCATTGTGAGACACTGGAGGTTGACTTGCCCTCCAATGCCCTCCAATGCATAGTATGCCAGTAGTGTGTGCAAGTGGGGCAGGCCTACAGCATGTGTTGTAAATTGGCTCCAACAATTGACATAGAGGGCAAGCAAAGTATGCGTCGGGGACGACATAGTTCAGTCTGGATGGTGTGTGATAGGCCTTATGGAGAATCATGTATTTAATGATTTGCCAGTCTTTGTGTAAGTCTGCATCAAAGATCTGAGAAGCACTTGAACCAAAACATGTATTTAGTAGAAGAAACAGTATATGGTGAATCTTCAGGCAAATTATGTAGCTTAATTGTGCAATTATTGATGGTATTACTTCATTACTTTGTCATTTGTACAAAGGTTAATGATGTCTTGGTAAATGTTTCACCTCATTGGTAACAGTTAACACCCAATACAAGAAATAATAGGCAACTGAAAGGTGGTCAGTCAACCTTTGTTAAGGACTTTCCACTGCACAGCAACGCATGTTGACACTGTCTTGGAAATGTTTGATCTGTTTGTGCTTGAAACATAATTCAAGTGGCCCTGTATATACCTCACCAATCTCTGCAAATCAGGAGATCACATCCAGGCTAGGTCTCAGCTACAAAAGCAAAAGGTTTATTTTGCCAGGAAGAAATGGAAGCTAAGAAAACAGGTTGCAGTGGCAGATCTGTGACATATTCTAAAAGGATACTTTAGTGGGTGGCACAGTGAGTGGTGCAGGAGCACTAGTAGAATTCAGTTTACAGGCCCTGGGCACATGTAGTACTTCCCTACTAGGAACGTATTAGTAAATTAAATGTGGCAATTGGGGTAAACCAATGTCACCATGTTTAAAGAAGAGACCACTGGAACTTTAACACTGGTTAGCAGTGGTAAAGTGCACAGATTCTTAAAAGCCAGCAAGACTGGTTTCAGAAATGAAGAGGGGAGAAGGCAAATATTTTGGGGGTGACTCTGGAGAGAGGGCCAAGTCCAGCAATGGGTCTATGGAACCAGATGCCAGTGGCCGCACTTATCTGGGTACACCACCAAGAGGGAGACCAACTGCAGGGGAGGACGAAGCAGGTCTCTGGTTGGCCTTGCCTTTGCAGCGGTCTGACTTGAAGGCATATTGACAATCCCTTCACTCTCAACCAGTTACAAGTGCAGAGCTTTTACTCCGGGAGAGATGGTTACAATATGGAGAGCTTCGTTCTCAATGACAGTGATATTGGGTTGGTCTGGACAGCAACAACTAGTCATATCTTGCCAACGTTTTTGCAAAAAACAGTTTCTCACAGAAAAAAGGAAAGTACCTGGGCTGACGTTTGGACTAAATAAAATTATTTCTCAGAATGCATTGCAGTCTCCCTCCCTTTATGGGCCTCAGCTACTAAATGTATTTTCTTCAGTCCTGAATAATGTTCCCTGTTGCATCATTGAAAATGGTCAAGCTTCCTGTCTCTGGTTCAGTTCCCTCCTTCGTGCTGGTACACAGAGCTCCCTTTTAATGGAAGTACTTACTTACCTGGCTCACAGCACAAATTGTATGCAGAAATAGTGACTCTTTGAGACAAGCTAACTGGTGACTCAAGCTTAAAGTTGTACCTACACTTTTGAAGGGATCCAATCAGTACTAACCACACGTGATTACAGATGAAGCTCAGCTCCATGTAAATCAGTATCTTAAAAGGTGCACAGACTCCCCAGTTCAATTGGTTATGGCAGTCAATTCATAATGGCCAATAGTGTTTTTGCATATGAAGCTCTTACCGCTAATCAGTGTCTGAGGCTATAATCTGATTTCCTTGAAAGAGCTGGACCCAGGATTTGAGGGGTGTGGCGGGTGGGCAAGCAACAATTTCTTTTGTGTTTTACAGTGTCCATGTCTTTTGTCACACAATTTTTGTTTATGTGGTTCCTCGTCCAGGCCACATGATAGCCTAAAGGAAATGAAATGATCCAGTGAAGGAGGACAGAAAGAAACATTCCTGTTTCATTGAAGTGGATGTGATTTCAGTACAATAATAGCTTAAAATAGCTCATGTAGGAAATTAAGTAAAAGGGAGAGCGCAGTATAGAGTAAATACAGGAGAGGGGTGATAACACATTTTGGCTACCTGCAGCAAATTCATATTTTCTGCATTGTCACCCCAGATTTTTCATTTTTTTTCTGGACCATATTTCTGCTGACATCAGTAGTCAGTGAACTTTTTTGGAACTCCCTATTTGACATATTTATCTTCCCATTAGGTTCGCAGTAAATTGTGCCTGAAGTGCATCTATGATATGAAAAGTTAAATATCATATGTAGGCTTCAGTGTATATTTACACCACCCATATATGTGACATCCTCCGCGAGCACCAATGTGCTCTAGCTAGGCTGCAGTTGGAAAGCACTGCAGGGACATCTGGCAGGGAAAACTACCCTTGACATTAGAAAAGTCTTGTTTTCACATATTCGTTACTCACGCTTAAAGTGCACCTTGTAAGGGCAAGAGCAGGGTGGTAGTATATAAAACTAGGGCACACTACATATTGGTGTGATTGTGCCCTCATAGTAAATTGAAAGCAAAAATGATTTCACTATGTAGGTCTGGCTAGACTTTGTTAGAATGGGCTTAGCTGGGATTAATAACTTTATTTTTTTTCTATTTTCAACCCCTGCTTAGGAAAGGGCTAGAAAAATGTGTCAAAGTTATTTACTGCTTAGTTTTACAATTCTGACTTAATAGTAAAATCAGAGTTTTACTAACTAAATTTAAGTAACTTTGTAAAAATGTTCTGTAGGCTGCCTGAGCCAGAACTGACATAAAAGCTGGTCTGCCACTCACCATAACTCCTGAGCTGGGATACACATCTCTGGCTGGAAGAGTTAACAACTGTGGCTCAGAGAAAACTGCTTCTTCTGGGACACAGGAAATCCCAATGAGTGTTAGCTGCTGACCAATTAGCAGGGATTAGCTATCTGGGAGTAGACATGAGCTGTAGGCAGTAAAAAGGTACTACCTCTTTGGACTTGGAGATGCAAAGGAGGGCTTATTCTATTCATCCCCAGGACCATACTAGACAGTTATACTTTAGCCACAGTAGGAGGGAAAGACGGTTTTGATCCTGTCAAGTAGGGGAGTGGACAAGAAGCTGAAGACAATTCTGTCAAGTGGCAGCTGGGCCCTGCCATCTTGAAATATGGGGCCTAGTAATTTTACTTTAAGGCAAAAAGGTAGAACTTCAAATAGAGATGGAGGGACTGTGAGAAAGTGCTTAGGACTGTGAGGCAAAAGTCCTCTAATCACTGACTAAAGCACAATATAAATCAGTCACCTCCTTGTCCTCAGAACGTCCCTCAACTTATGAAGATTGCAAATGAAGATGCAGGCCCTGCTAGAAGAAGAACCCTGACCCTTGACATCTGTTGTAGGAAGAGTAATCACACAAAGATTCAAGGGTCCCTGAATCCTGCTGGCATCCAAGGACTGGAATTGCATTCCAAGGGTCAAGTAATTGACCTTCTATTTACCTGCTCAGGGACATAAAAAGCAGGACTCTGGACTCTAAGAGGACTCGTTCCTACAGGAAACCTGGCTGGAGAGAGACATGGTGCCCCGGAAGTCTACTCTGAGAAGCAAAGGGATTCAGGAATGACCAGAAGAAGCTTTCCCCAGCAGTTGTAAAATGAGTCTGAAGGTAAAATATGCTTGGTGTATCTGATCTCCATTCCATCGATGTTGGCCTGAATTGTCCCTGTCCACCATGAACTGTTATTTTATAGTGTTTGACTTTTCTAGGAGCCTTTTGCCTTAAACTGTATCAGTCCATTTCTCTGGTTCCCCTTAACCTATTTTGATGATCTTAGTATCTTCTTGCTCATTGACAGTGTATCTATTTTTCTGACATTGGCTCAGGAATTTTACTTTGAGGTGCTCTTTACTTTAAAAATGTTGGCACTGCATGAACTTAATGCACATTTTTGGGGGATTGCCTGCTGCATGTGCCACAGTTAGTAGGATTGATCAGTGATTTTCTCAGAAATGTTTTTTGACCTCATGAGAGTGGGCTTATTGATAACCATCCGAAATTCACAACCCTATCTCTGGCACTACCATTAGCTCTATGGAGAACCCTACAAACAATGAGCTTTCTACACTTAGGATTCCCGTGCTGGAGTACCCGACCTCACTTTTTCACAGGTAGTTCTCATACAGACCTGTCACAGCAAGGGGTACTGAGGAGGCCCAGTTCTGACCACTTACATGCTTGTTTACCAGAGAGAGAAAAAGGCAGTCTCACCACTTTAGGGAGCAGACTGTCCCATGATTCTAATTAGCTTTTATCAAACACTAGTCGAGTCATGGCCTGGTCATGGAAAAAGTATACACTTTGTATAGAGGAGCTCCACTTTGAATGAACCCCACATCCTTTAGAGTCTGGAAATCTGCCAGGGAGCAACACAAAAATTATTTATAACACCTCCCAGAGAACGTCTGACATGGTGCACTTATGCATGAAAACATACCAACTATGTCTGAATGATAAAAGAACGACAGCACATGGCTATAGCACTTGGGAATGTTGGTCCTGTTCTGATTGTGCACCTCAGCATGAGTGTGTGATTAGTAATGCTGTGCTGATGCATATTTGCAACATAGAGCATGTTAAACACAATCTTATAGGACACTGTTACCAGTGCAGGTGTGGTAGAACAAGTGGACTGCTATCATCTCACCTTTTTCCCAGTGCAATGTGGGCCCCTGCACTTGAGAAGCATTGGAGCCATTGTAGAGGCTAGAACTACATGCACAGATGAAATAAGTTCATAGTTCAGTCAATCTAACTGAGGAGTCATTCTCTGCCGCACTCCAGGCATCCAGCCTGCCCTGTGACCAAACATGACACTGCTCAAAGCAGCATTATGATTGGCTGGAGTGTCCTGGCTGGGTGCTCCAGCGCAGACTGGAGACTGGGCTTGCTCTCTCCAACCGGGCAACACAGCGCGGGGTTGGAGAGAGCCCTTGTGTGCATGTGTGTTTGGCCAGCCCAAGACGGCCGGCCAACCATACATGCGCACTGAGGGGAGTGCTCTGTGCATTCTCCTCAGTGCTTGTCATCCCCATAGCCCTTCTTTAAAAATAAAACACTAATAAACACTGTTTATTATGGTTTTATTTTTTAAGATTTGCAGCTCCTGCTGCTGGCAGGGGTGCGTGCACCTCTGCCATAGTGGAGGAGCCGCCCCTGCATTTGAGGAGACAAAAAAGAGAGTAAACATCGCCCTAAAACTAGAGGTGTGCACAGTTTCTATTGTATCAGTGAAATCTAGCAGAATACTTGATTATTGTACTACCCACAGTTCATAGAATTTCCAGCTTTTTCAATGCCGGACCCTTGTGCTATTTGCATTAATAGGTCATGTGTATGTGAAGGCATACCCTTTATGTGCTATTTCTCACAAGTACACTCCGTCCATTCCAGCCCCAATCTTTGGAACAAGTTCCTTAAATATAAGTCTGCCTCCTTCGCAGACTCTGAGCCTTGCTAAAAATGTATCTATTTTAAATATTCTAGTCTGCCCTCCAGGCAGTTTAATGATTAGCTCCTAAAGATGCTTAGTTTAGTGCACTTCATGAATGTTTTCCTTTAATCATTTTACTCTATATAAAGAAAGGGAGAATGGCAATGGGAGGGAGTGAAATATAGAGAAAGACAGTGGTAACAGTAAAGAGTTATGAACAATAAAAATGGAAGCTGTCAAAACAAGAAGGACATGTTAAAGGTAGACAGATGAAATTGTGTCGAAGGAGAATACAAACTGAAGAAAGTGGTAAAATTGTGTAGAAAGAAAGGGAGGAATTGGGGGAGAATTGGCAAGAATGAGGGGAAATATTGATAAACACAAATGGCAGGGGTGTGCTTGTGTAAGTAATGTGAGATCTGTGTACAGAAGGGTCGAGGAGGTGCTGCAGAAAATGTAAGTGGAAAAGAAACAAAGGGCCTTACTTAGAATTTAGTGGATGACATACTCCCTCACAAATGTGGCAGATGTCCATCACATTACTAGTGCATTATATCCATAGCCACTGGAATTATGCAATTCTGCGCCACATAATAGTGATTTTCCGCATTTGCCACATCACCTATCATCTCCAGAATAATTTGCAGATTTTAGCAAAAAATGTTTCTAGTTCAAACAGATCAAAATTTATCAAAAATGAGGTGAACTGTTGACGTGCACTGGATGGCCCCTCGCAAATATTGATTGGTCACCTTCCAGTTGCTTATTGCTGTATATTGAAGATAATCTGTTACTTATGAGGAGAAACCTTTGATTAGGTAGTGTTAAAATGTGCAAAAATAATGAACTAATACTATCACAAAATGTGCCGCATTGAGCACATTGTCTTTTCTTGCCACATAATTTGGTCCTCCCCTGTCACAAAATTTTAATGACTCTGATAATAGCCGGGCTAATTGTGAGGCTGTGGCAATCTTCACATAATGAAAGATTAACAGCATTTGCCACATAATCCATCATCTGATGCATAATCTGCCGATTTTAACCAAAAAAATGTTGTTTCTAGCTCAAAAAGTTCAAAATGTACTAAAAACACAGCGATACATGTTGCGGCATAGTGAAGGGCCATTTAAAAAGGTTCACTTGTTGCTTATTGATTTAAGTGGGTGTAAAATGAGGTTCAACCAATGTTCACACTGTGCTAAATAGTGTAAAAATGATAAAATAACTAATACTATCCCAAAATGTGCATCATTACGCCACAAAATTTGACTTTTCTTGTTGCTTAATTTATTCAACCCTGCCGCATATTTGGCCCTCCCCTGCCGCATAATTCCAATGCTCCTGATTATAGCCTATGGCGAATGTAATACAACAGACATGATGTTTTGAGGGATTATCCCGTCTGCCAAACTCTATATAAGGCCGTACGATTTGAAGTGCTAAATTTGAAGGTCTCAGTCCTGAATTAATAATTAATATCCCTCTTGCTCAGCTGTTGTTGTTTTAAGAGATCTGCTGGCACACTGAGGTAACACACTCCGTTATGTTTATTTTCATATGAGGATCAGCTTTGAGTTGCTTTGTGACTAAAAAAAAAGGGGTGAGTGGGTTGGAGTTGTGTTGGAATGAGTCTGTGTGTTTGTTCCTCGACCAGCAGCAACTTGGCCTTTGCCTGTCCACGTGGATGAGCCCACACACAAAACCAGAGACCGCGACTCAATGGTTCCTAGTCGGAGAGACGCAATGTGACCTAAGAGGTTGGTGTGAGGGACACAGATTTCTTCCCGCTCCCCGCCATCGCGTACACAATAGCGGTGGGGGCCAGCCAGCGGTGGCGCGTTGCCAAGTCTCCTCTGTCAGAACATTTCCCACCTTTGATCATAAGGCAGCATTCTTCAACTGCTGAGTGCCCCAGATGTGCAGGTGATGAAAGCCAGCTGTGGCGCAGGGCCTTTCCCGTCTGCCCTGTAAGATGGAGGGTACTAGGAGTGATGGATGAACTGCTGCAGGGGTTAGCGCAGGCAAGGAGTTCGCCAGATCACTGCGTCTGGGTCCCTCAGCGCCAGTCCCTCAGCTCAGGTGCACAGGGGATCTCAGTGCTACAGGCCTGCCGTGCCGCGCGGACCCCGCTGGGGTCCTTTCACCCAGCCCATTACTGCGATTTCTTGCAAGCCAGTCCTATATCAGTTCGAGATCATTCACCCTACTTTTCTGGAATATTAGGACTGCGAACAAAGAGTCGCGAAGCGCTTTCAGCGGGGCTAATTATTTCATTGAGTGATTATTTTTTAAAACACTCGAGCAGACTATGGGGCTAGCTATTAGTGCAGCAGGTGCAACGATACTGCGACCCACGGGTGTGATAGGACGACTGCCATGATCAGACTAGCCAACAGGGGAACATAGCAGTGCCCGAAGGACTGCTCTGACACGTGTGTTGTTGGCCTGTTTGCGGTAGGGTGACCACCTGGCATTGAGGCAAATTCTGGACAGGAGTGCAAAATATTCAGGACAAAGGGTCAAAATTCAGGACAAAAATTCAAGAACAAACATCAGTGTTACAGACACACGCAAGAGAGGCCATGCCTCACTACCTCGCTATGTTGTCAGTGCATTTATTTACTCTTTTTTTAACATAGCACTATTTATTCACTGTGGTCTTTCTGTGATTTCGTTCTGGTATGCTACATTCAGGTGTCACATTACGTCCTTGTTCAGCAGTAAATTAATGCCCTTCAGTACTGCGGCAAGGCCATCACCCATACCCAAATCTACCCAGTCTTTCTTGAAGAGAAAGTAACAACTACATTTTGATTGTTTCTGAACATTTTAAAACCCCTGGCAAACAGTTTGGGAAACATTAAGGTTTACATTAAGGTAACAAATTGAACAAAAAAAATTTTTCTACCACATGACAACATTTAAATAAACTTCGAAATATATCAGAATTAGGAGTACAAATTAAGCACATTTTTGTTTATTCTGAACTGTACTGGAAACAAATACCTTTACATGATTAAAACAAATCACTGCATTAGGTGATGCAATTTCCACACATCATCACCTGTGCACAGTGTAATTTGATTTGAAAAACTGTATATCTATGCAAATGTAATGGTCATTTCTATCAAAAATGTGTTGTCTTTAATGGCAGTGTGTTACCACACCATGCATACTCCACTCTGCTCTGCGCCACTCCACACCACTGCACCCTACTCTGTATCACTCTACTTTACATCACTCCATGCCACTGCACTCTTCTCCATTCTGAACCACTCCACATTATGCCACTGCACTCTATGCCACTTCACAATATGCCTCTCTACTCTATGCCAATGCAATTTACGCCTCTCTACACCACTGCGCTCTCCTCCTATACACGCTATACCACTCTAGTATTGGCAACACCAATCTAGTCCGCACAACTCCACTCTGCAACACTGCACTCTAAGCTAATACACTCTATGCTTGTGCACTTTACTCTGTAACACTCAACTCTATGCCAATATACTGTATGTCACTCTGATCTACTCTGCACCTCTACACTCTACACCACTTTACTCTATGCCATCACACTCTATGCCACTCTATGCAACTCCACTCTACCCTGCACCTCTCCACTCTAAGCCACTTCACTCTACTGTGAAACAATATACTTTACGCCACTGCACTCTGTTCCACTGCATTGTATGCCACTGCACTCTACCCTGCACCCCTCCACTCTATGCATTTGCACTCTACTCTGAAATCATCTATTCTATGCCTCTCTGAGCACTGCGCTCTAGTTAAATACACTCTAGGCCACTGCACGCTGACACTACTCTGCAACACTGCACCGGCTGCCACTATACACTGCACTACTCTAATCTAATCTGTACTACTACATTCTGCACCAATACACTCTATTCCACTGCACTCTATAGCATGCTACTCTGCCCCATGCCACTCTATGCCACTGCACTCTAAAGCAGTGCACTCTAAACAACTACACTGTATGCCACTGCCCTTTACTCTGCACCACTATACTCTATGCCACTGTTCTCTGTACCACTCTACGCCACTGCACTGACACTCTACTCTGCAACACTGCACTCTACACCACTCTACTCTGTACTACTGCATTCTATGCCACTGCAGTCTAGGCACTATACTCTACTCTGCACTGCACCACTCTACAATACTCCACTCTGCACCACTCTACACCACTGTAGTCTACACCACATGAGTCTACTCTGCACTCTGACACTGCATCACTCAGCATTACTGCACTCTCTGCCACTCTATTGAATGCCACTCTACTCCACTCCATGCTACTCTACCCCATGCCACTCTATGCCACTGCACTCTGCACCAATGCACTCTAAACATCTGCACTGTACGCCACTGCCCTCTACTCTGCACCACTGAACTCTGCACCACTGCTCTCTGTGCCTACCCTACATCACTGCACTGACACTCTACTCTGCAACATTTCACTCTTCGCCACTGTACTGTACACCAATCTACTCTGTACTACTGCATTCTGTGCCACTGCACTCTATGCCACTCTACTCTACTGTGCATCACTCCACGTGACTGCATTTTACAGCACTATACCCTACTCTGCACTGCACCACTCACTACTACACCACTGCACTCTCTGCCATGCGAGTCTACTCTACACTCTATGCCACTGCATCACTCTACACTACTGCACTCTCTGCCACTCTATTGTATGCCACTCTACTCCTTTGCATTCTATGCCACCTTACTCTGTACCACGCCCCTCCTTGCCACTGCACTCTATGCCAATGTACTCTAAACAACTGCACTGTACCCTGCACCACTGGGCTCTATGCCACTGCTCCTATGCCACTCTTCTCCACTCTGCACCACTATGCCACTAACTTTTAGCCATGCTGAACAGCAGCCACTCTGGTGTATAACATGGCTAAAATACATTGGCAAAGCCAATAACTCTTCCGTAGACGAGACCTATTGGCTTTGCCAATGTTTGATAGTACTATGAGGTACCAAGGTCCCTGAAAGAACTGTGAATATGTAAGTCCTTCTTTTAAACATGCATTCAACATCTCATCAGGAGGTAGTAAGCGCTATATAAATACAGTTTCATCATAATGTAGGCTGCTACAAAATGCGCAAGTACAATAAATAAAAAAAAGTGCTTTTCAAATACAGATTTGAATAATATACAGTTTATACTTAGTATTAACATTTTTTATGGCACTCCATTAAAACCACAGACTCCACAGCGCACCTTGGTACACCATTACAGTACCTCTCTAAATGAAAATATCTTTGTCATCAGAAAGCTTCAAGTGACTCCTTTTGGTTAAAGTCAATGCAGGTTTTCAAGCCCCTTTGCATTCGCAGATTTACCAGTTGCCCACATTTGCATTTCTTTAGGGAAGGAGACACCCTGGCAAGAAGGTCTGTTTCTTATCTGTCTGCCCCTCCCTCCCTCAGCGCACACGAGACTCCCTGCCCTTCAATCCAACTGGGGAAACCGATCTGCCCGTAATTCCGTCCTGCCTTCCATTGTCCTTTTGGTGAAAGGCTAAAATTATGGACAAATGCCATCCGTTAAGGCTTTCATCATGGACAATGGACGGAAGGGCTAAATTAGAGGCAGTCCATGAAATTTACGGACGGGTGGTCACCCTAGTTTGTGGGCTTTTTATGGACTGTGGGATGATTTTTTTTGTTGATTGCCGTGACATTACCGGAAATATTGTTTTCGGCAAGCACAAATGCATCCAGCCTCACTTGCAAAACAGACCGTATGTCGTTACAAGTTTAAAATTGCCCTTATTTTCAACGTGGACCACTTTTTTAACTATCTGATTGGATAATGGTGGCCACTTTTATTTTGGTGCCGTGCCCTATTTTCTGTCGCAGTCCGACCCTGCTGATTGCAGACCACCAGGGTGTCAGAAAACCTTTTACTTGCTAACATTAGGGCCCATTGCACCTTACTGCACCGCTGTGCCTAGTCATTCATCGTGTACACTTTGTAAATGGATAAATATATGCTAGGGTAGAAAATGTGGCATTAGGGCCAGAGCTGACACTTAGGAACTGCAGAACCAGGTTCCAGTCTTGGCATGAGCTCAACATCGTGTTATTCTGGACAAATCACTTAACCTCCCTGCGGCTTAAAAAATAATAAAAGTGACAGTGTGCAATGTAACTGGTGCTGATGTAAAGCATTACATCACCCTCGGGTCGACTTTGCTCTCAATAAAAACTACAAAAAATATATTTAAGACAAAGACCCCGATTAGACAAGCTGCAGAGGAGCTCAAGAAATTATCAGTATACTTGGCCTCCTTAGGTTACATACCATTATCACTGTTGGCAGCAAATATTTAATGCTGATTACCAGAAAATTGTGTGACACACCAGGATGCATAGTAGGGACAGTTTTCTGCTATAGAAAAAATACATATTGTGCCTCTGTGAAAATAATACCTATGGCAAGGCCTGTTCAAAGAACAATAATTATGTTGCTGACGCCCAAGTTTTAGGTTCAATGTACCATATAAGAACCAGGCAAGGAAACAAATGAAACTATTGCTCCTGCTTACAGGGAGCAGAATTTTTAGCTGCTCCTTGCGGGTGGAAGCAAAGCCGGCTCCCTCTGAAGGTGAGGAGCTGGCTGGGAGTTGGACAGGCCTCGGTGGATAGGGTCCGCAGGGCTTATTTTGTCCTGGGGAGGGGGCACATGCCACCTCCACATTTAAAAAGGTCAAGGGCCCCAGGGCAATGGGTCCTCGAGGCCAAATTATCCTGGGGAGAGGGTCTGTGTGCCCCCTCCCAATTTAAAACAGTGAAAGGCTGTGGGATGTGTTCTCAAGGCCCAATTGACCTGGGGAAGGGGGCCGCAGGTCCCCCTCTTTATAAAATGGCTGGGCCCCCCGAGATGGGGAGCCCAGGCCAGAAATTGGCCAGTAGAAGAGGGTTGTGCATTCCCCTCTTCATTTACTAATTAGCCAGGCCCCAGAGTATGGGGTTCCCGGTCCAAAATTGGCCCAGGAGGGGTGTTGCGTGCCCCCTCGCAATTTAACAAGGTGAAGGGCCATGAGGATGGGGTCCCTGGGGCCAAATTGGCCCGGGGTGGGGGGATGTGTGCCCCCTCCCTCTTTAAAATATGGCTGGACCCCAGGAGAAATGGTTCCCAGGAAATTAAGCCATCCTGGGAGGAGGGCTGCGTGCCCCCCTCCCAATTTATATGCCAGGAGATGGGGGCCCTAGAGCTGAAATCAGACCAGAGAGGGAGGCTGTGTTCCCGTTCCCCTCTAAATACAGCAGTGGGTACCGTGGGAGAGGTGCCCCTAGGGCCATATCTGGCCTTTGGAGGGGGGTCATGTACCCCCTCCTGTACAAAAATGGGGCGGGCCTCAGGGTATTGGGTTTCCAGGGCTGAAATCAGCCCAGGGAGGGGCGCTGTATGCCCCCCTTCCAGGTTAGCTGCCTTTGTTGGGTTGACCTTTGTCCGTGTGTAGCAGCGGTTTGATAAATGTCTGGTAATTAAATATGAGTTATGTTAAAAAACCCTAGAAAATAACTGAAAAAACACAAAGGTTACAGGGACGTTATAGTTAGTAAATAGCATTAGAAAACTGTAGAAAGGCACTGAAAAAAGCAAAGTGTACAGGGATGTTATACTTAGGAAATAGAATTGTTAAAACCTTAGAAATTCACTAATTAGCCAAAGGTTACAGGATGCTATAGTTAGGTTCAGATTTTACACAAACAAAATGGTAGAAATTCAGCAGTTATAGTAGTGGTTATCTCAAGAAACTATAACTCATGTCCCATGGTAACTATAACTCCTGCCCTTTTTAGGGTTGAGCGCAAAGCACTTTGTCCATCGTGTAATCTCTCTGTGGGCTTTTAACCACACCCATGTCAAGCATGTCAGTTTGGTTGGTTCGTGGGCTTGCTTTTTAAAATTATCTTGATTTAATTAGTGAAAGGGATGCATATGTAATGCCTTTTTCCAGTGTTTAGCCCGCCTCAAGCGCACCGGACAACTATTGAAAACATACAAGGCTCCTTGTTTTCCGTATGGTTTCTGTACTATTTTTTCTCTTTATTTCGTAGGCAGAGCGATCTCGCTGGGCAGTAGTAGAGCACTTTGCATGACATCGACCCTGTTACATGGATATTTGCACTTTTGCCGGTTATATGGATAATTGCACTTTTGCTGGTTACATGGATAATTGCACTTTTGCCGATACTTTTCACTGTAAGCGAACTTCTGTTTCTTTTTGTGTGTTTGCTTTGCCCTCATGGCTGCCGTCAACTCGCTTGTGTGAAACTGTTTCACTTTTCAGTTTATGTGGCAAGAAAAGTCTGGTTGGGAGTTTACAGCGCTAATAGCTTTAACTCAAGTAAACGCAAGACCCATTGCATTGCAAATGCTTGTTAAGTTTTGTTTCCTTACTGTAACATCCCTGTAACCTTTGTGTTTCCCAGTAAAAAATAAAAAATAAAAAAAATAATAATAAATATATATATATATATATATATATATATATATATATATATATATATATATATATATATATATATATATATAACAATACCTTTTCAGGATTAGAGTGCTGCATATATTATGCAAAAAAGAAAGCAGAGACTCTGTAGTTCACAAATTTAAGTGGAGAGCAGCTCCTATACAGAGCACTCTACAAAACCAGCAACACTCTGAATCTGCTCACCTCAAATGTCTGTGTTTCAAGCAAAATTTCTAACCATGGGATTAGCAAAGTGCGATCCATGCTGACCTAGAAATGGACTCCACCTAAACCTGGAGAGCACGCAACCTATGCCTTATGCTATTTCCTTGCAGTCTCTGTAAAGTTTGGTATTTGCCCGAGTGAACATGACAACACACATGTTCAATACGGTCAACCCAGGGTAAATGGAAGGAGATGCTGAAGGCTTGATCTGAGGTCAAGAGGGGCACATCTTATAGAGAGTGTCTACTGTCCTATTGGTGTGGAGTGGTGGCAGCACTGATTATTGTGGAAGGAGCAGACCTTTTTATCTGTCTCCTTCGAGTGAGATGGCTGCTGTACTCTTCTGTTAAAAGGTTTTGCTAATTTCATTCAACCTGGTCCTTTGCTCCAGCTGTGTGGGTCATAAATGTACACTAATTGAACACCTTGTATGTGTAGGCAGAATGAGTGTGAAGCCTGTGCATGTGCTTGGCTGCTTGATATCACAGGACTCTGTGTCGGGATCCCTTTGTGTCAATAACAACTAAAAATAGAGAGCAGAAGGGAGGATATCTACATCTCTTGTTTGACATGAGAGGAAGACCTGAAACATTCCTGACCCTCCCCCTACAGGTGGCACTGTAGCTGGTCTTCAGTATCTGGTGAATTGTTAGACCTAATCCTTTCCTCTGGAAGCATGCTCTGGAACCTTCCTGTCTCTTCCTGCCCATGTTTTGCTGTAGCCAGAATTCAACAATTGTTTGTCAGGAACTAAATTATTTTCCTTTAGAAGTTTAGGGCTGATTTAGAGTTTGGCAGATGGGCTACTCCGTCACAAACGTAACGGCTATCCGGTCCAACATTTTTCAGATCTCCATAGGCTATAATGGGATCGTAACAGAACAGATGGGGTATCTGTCACATTAGTGACAGAGTAATCCCCCACCAAGCTCCAAATCAGGCCCTTAGTCTTTTGTACTCTGCCAAAGCCTTACCAGTTCCACCCTCTCCTTCTTCTGCATATGAGTAACAAAGAAGGTTGCTTGTCAAGCCTGCGTCTAATAAATAAAAATGCAGGTCCTACCTCAAAACAACCTTGGAAGAGGACCTATTGGGGGAGCCCCCTGGCTTGCCCTGATCATGCACTAATCATCCATAGGGCATGTAAAATATAACTAAAGGAGTCCCCCAAAATCTGAACATTGCTCGTTGCTGATGCCTATAAGAAGAGCCCCTCAGCCCAGCTGCTTGATCTCTAAGAATCTGTAATATCAGTAATGATAAAGAATAATCCACAATTAACACAATGTGTGGCCCAAGGACAAGTTCAATGTTGAAAGGATCTATGTGTTGAGCCTCATCTCTTCCTGACCCCTAAGTGCCCACAGTGGCCTTGAAGCAAATTACTTAGTTCTTCCTTAGGGTTTGTAGGTGTGTCAACGGGGTTGCTAGGTGGAACTTTACGGACCACAGCACTGGAAACTACATTAATTTCTGTGAAGTGGTTACAGAGATATTTCAGATTTAGGCCCCGACTCCTGAGAGGTCTTTTGCCCCCACCCGAACCCGTGTCTCCTGCTAGCATAGGAAACATGCTTTAAAGATTTTGCATTTTCCTTCTTTGGTTTTTCTGTTTGGCATTCTTGCCTGTTATTGACACCTGAAAATCCTAACCACTTCTTCAAATTCAAAAGTACTTCTATTTAATATTTTTCTACACTGTGGCCTGAGGAATCCAGTGAATGGACACACGAGGACAACTCCAGTTCCCCAACAGACTCCTGCTTTACCCCTGTGTTGTCCCTCTTTACCCCTCCTACTCACTAAGCTCAAGCGATTGTGTGACTGGGTTGGCTCTTCTGTTGGGTGGGCTGTGGTCAGATCCCAGAGAATACCAGAAGCCTGAGAAAACATTTGCTGGGTAGTGGAAACATTTGTGAACTCTGCGAACAACACAGAGCAGAGCAGCACATCACCTGCAGGGAGTCCCTGCCTCCAGCCACAACCATTATCTCCAACTGCCAAGTCCCTCGTGAAGGATAACACTGTGTGCATGGGTGCTTGACTACAATTAAACCAAGGATGAACCACGGAAGCTCATCAAATAGAAAATAAGACCACTAATAGAGGACTTTTTCTGTGCATGTTTCCTGTCTAATTCTGTCTTCTTCTCCAGGTGGAGCATAAAGTGTACAGGGCACAAGCGCAGTTACCAGCCTGATGTGTGTTACTTGAGTAAACTAGAAAGATGTGCCCTTGACATATGGAGAGGCCAGTGTGCACAAATGTAAAATTTGTGCTGAGGTTGAGCTATTATTAGAGATCACACTCTATCAGGAGAAGACCTATCATTCCTTGTGCTCTTCGGGCAGCATGTTGCTGGATCCTGCGCATAGTGCATGGTTAAGCATCATCACCGCTTAGACTGCTTTGGCATTTCTGTGCTTATAGTCACCCAGAGGGTTATCCCACGAGCTGCGTGGAGCCTCAGGTATGAAGGGCAGCTGTCAGACTGCAGAATCAATGCTGTCAAACTTTGCCTTCTTCATGGTCCACAAAAACATCATGCTTTTCAGGAAAGGGGGCATGGACAAGCCTTATAAACGTTTTTTCCAAAATGATGGTCTTTTCATAGAATGGTATCTGAAGTCTGTAATGTAAGAGGAAGTGCAGTTCTGGTCCTGGTGGAGACGGTGGTCCCATGCTGGTCCAACTGCCAGGGTCGTAATGTGGCGGTACAACTGCCACTGCAAGTCTGGCGGTCTTGAGACCGCCAGACTTGTAATCTGGCCCTTAATCTTCATCATCAACCAAGAGCTACAATGTTGCAGAGTAGTGTTTTTTTAACTATGTTTTCCCTCCTAACTGAGATTTTCTTACCCCTGTACTTGCATTATTCCATGCAGAGTAACACTGTGTTTTTTGTGAGGAGTCGCTCTTTCTTCAAGTAATCAAGAATGGGACTCAACAGTCCTTCTCAGAGTCCAGACCAGGGCACCAAACAGGTGAGATCAAGCCATTTAATTTCTGTTTTCTGCCCCGGCTACAGCAAAATAAAGGAAGGGCAGTTTGACCATTTGATGTGGTTGTATGTTGAAATATTGACAATAAAAATATTATGCAACCTAAGTATCATGCTTTTTACACATCATTGAACCTAGGTTGTTTTGATGAAACACTACATGAAACCACCCTTCCTTGTGGAGATGCTACAATTGTATAGAATTATGAGAAAGTGTTTCTATCTATTATGTATGAATCCCAATCATTGCTGTATTTGGAGGATATCACTGAATCAAGGGCAAGTATGAAAATTGAATTGACCTATTAAGAGAGATGAATTGCAGAAATAGAAATTGGTTTGATTCATGGACTTTAATATGAATAAAAATCCTTCTAAATTGAAATTAAAAAAATGCATGACTTCATATCATAATTTAAATCACCTAAAGAGTGTTGAAGTTTATTGTAGCCAAAATAGTGAGGACCAAAATATCTAGGCCTATGCGACATTTGTGATACACCAGTATATTAGTGTAATTTTGTGTTACACAAACTTCCTGAAATTGTACTCTTACACCACATTGAGTAATTATATGTTGTTTGTGGGAAATATTTATTGCAAATGGACCGTGTACAGTAAAGATTTGCTGCAGATGCACGAAATCAGTGCGAGCAGCTGCTATTCATGAGCGGCTATTGTTCATGATCCTTTTGTTTTTTGGCACTTTTTAGTTAGCATGACATGCATCCTCTCATCCAAAGTGGACTTGTGGATGCATTTCACACTGAAATTCAACGCTGAATGGCAGTTTTGCATGTCATATAATTACACAAAAGCAAATTATGCAAATTTCACACACCACTAAAAATATTGAAAAGGCGAGTGTATTTTGATAAGTATAGATTTACTATTTTGATCTCAACATCTACATATCTTGAAGATGCATATATTGTCAAGGTATACATAAGTGGAATAGAGTAAAGCAAGTCTACTTATCTATATAAACTTAATTTCACGATATTTTGGGCCTCAATATGTTTGCTATGATGTTCTGGTATCATATTATTATGTATTGGAGATTAAGATGAAATACCTCACCGTAAGCCTCTATTTTAATACAGGTGTAGACTGTGTAGAACTTCTTTATTGCAGGACTAAATGTGCACATACGAAAATATCAAATACTTACATTTATAATCCCTATGATCATCACCATAATGTGAATTTGCTTCTGGGAAATTGTAAGATAGATCACATTTGCAGTATAACCCACACATAGAATAGTCTTAGATTCTGATTACCTAGGTTTGGGCGAGTAAGTAGCCACCTGTTTGAACAACAAAGTTTAAATAGTCACACAAACAGAAATTGATTCAAAGAGCATGCTCAGAACACCTCAAGTGCTTTCTACGCATCACAGTGATCCAACAATATGTATAAATAAATTACAGAGCCTTATCACCAAGCCAGAGATTCAAAAACATCGAAGTTAAACGCCTGTCAAATATCATGCAGTGAGCCGTGATATCACTTAGCCCTACGGAGTCTGGTCGTGGGGCAGGTATGGCTGTGTGTCCCTGGTACCAACAAGGGTTTTAATGGCAGACACATCGTTTTTGTAGTCATTACGAAGATCAACTCTTCTAATACATGTTTTAATTTACTAAGTAGGATTTTTCCTTAGAAGAAAAACAAGTTAAAGTAATGGAGTAAAGAAAGCGTCAGCCATCAGAGTGAACGTTGAGCATTGGTGTGTAAGCAGGGCAGCCAGGTTGTGCTAAGGCTCTGGAAGCTTGTGTAAGTGTGGTTTGTAATTCCTCATGGTTGATGGTTCTTACTGACACATTCATTTAGTGGCACTTAATACAGTTTTATACCAGGGTGACATGTTGCTATTCCGTGCAGTGTTCACAGTAATGATATAGACACCCCAGGTAGAGGATCCCACAAATATTAATTCAAAATATTTTAAACAGTTAAGTTCTCTTTATAGGCTGCCAGTGGCCACAGTTGTCACTTGATCAAGCAGGAAGATAGAACTGTTTTCTTGTCTGTTCAGAGGATAGCATTGCATGTAAGACTTGAAAAGCGCAAAAGCGATGGATGCTTCTGCTTGAATCAATCAGAACAGCTGGTATTTAATGTTGTCTGATTCCATTCTGTTGTCTTTAGCTGGTCTGTGCATTTACAGACTGCAACCAATCAAAATAAAAAAGTCACCTTTCAATCTCTGCCTATACCTCCACTTTTTTAGTCGTCACAAAGCTCCTCGACTCCTATGGACTCCCAAAAACCCTTTCCAAATTCCTTCCACTTTATCCAGTTAATCACAATAAGAGGTGCACAAGTCCCATCCACCCACCCCATCTTCCACTAACTAATAAACTTAACTTAATCCCTACTTCCAGACCAATACAGGAAATGTATGAAATCACGTTGAACACTAACTCAATACACTTAACCAGGTCTAATCTACAAGGAAGCAAAAAAAAAAAAAACATTTTTTACTAATGTACTTGCTTCTTACCTCTAACGTTGGCTTCCAGGGCCGCATGCTGCTTGCCTCTAATTGCTTCAATGACACGTTAGGGGTATTAAGTGCTATATAAATACAATTTACTATTACAATTACAAGCACGGTGACCATTGTTAGGATTGCGCAGACAAAACCTAGTTCAATAGCCCTGGAATAACTTGGGGTTCTCATATGGCTTAATCTCATTTTTTGAGATATGGATTGGGGACTCAGGCACAAATCCAGCTACCCAGAAATACTTACTAGTAATTACATACTGTGGATGTAGATGACAAAAGGGTAACTGCTTTGATAGACTCATTAGCAAGTGACATCATGGTACAAGTGGCCTGTGTTGCTCCTGACATATTTGTGTTAAGACAGCTTCCTACTGCTGTGCGGCCATGGAGTAGAAAACCAACCAGATTCTTCTAGCCTATGTGATTCCACAGGTGGAGGCCTGGTCATATGAATATGGTGTACACTAAAATGTATCTATGGATTATCTAGGAGGCAGCAGTCTAATTGAAGTTAAAATTTGAATGCAGTGCTGAACAGATCTCAGGTAGCCCCCTTGCATTTCCTGCAGGTGGCACCCAAAGAACAGTTTAAGCACTGGACCAAAGTGTGGTACAGGATGGTCTGCCCGTGCAAGGCTGCCCACAGAGTCAGCCACCGCACAAGGGGAGGATCTTAGTGAGGCACTGAAGCTAGGAGTGTCTTCTTTAAAAGATCTTCCTGGATGACAAGGGTTGCTCATAGGTGTAGACACTAGGGTTTTGTCATACACAGAGTCAGTGTCCCATTCTGAAGTGTTTTCAAATGCAAGCTGATGTGTAGGGTTATGCGAAGCAGCTGGGCTCTAAGCCTTCTTAGATGGTGAGCTCCTGTATGGAGAATATTTAATTGCCAAACTTAGAACCAGCCACAAGATAGGAGTGCCGAAGTGTCACAGGAGGTTCTTTGTTGACATGGCATGTGAGACCCACTTTGACGGACACCTAAGTATCAAGAATGCTAAAGACAGTCTTCAGCACTATTATTCTTTTAGTATGAGTAAAAAATGGAGACCTTATAGGTCTTGAAAATTGGGAGGCCAGAAAAGGGAAATCCTGGTACTTGTGGTTGAGGTTATATTTGAGAGTGTGAATGAATCTCAATGTTTGTGTGAAGTCTTCTCCACCTCTCGAACAAATACACACTTATTTTGTTGGACTTCATGAAAGTATAACACTAATTAAGCTCTGCTTCACATTTTATGCAGAGAGTAGTTTCATTCTGACAGGAGAATCAACTTCATGTCTGCATTAAGGTTGATTATTGGTAAGACTGCAGAGCCATTTACAAGTTTTCCAACCCACACCTTTCAAAGGACAATGAATTGTTTCAGTACTTTAAAAAAAACATTCAAGGGCATGATGGGTGCATATGGTAGGGTGTCCCGATCCCCTTCCTCACATAGTGTAGGAATGAAAAAATGGATTGTTGGTTGACTGGGGTGTGAGCCCTGGTCAAGCATCATCCACAATCCCTTGCAGGGTGAACCACAAAATGTCACTAATTTAACTTGTGCTTAACCCTGAGAACCTTGGCAGAAAAAAGCAGTCAGGCTAAACTTAGAGGCAATGTTTTAGGCAGGACAGAAACAGTGACACAGTGAAAACACAACATAATAAAAATCCAAAGCCAATTTAGAAATATAGAGTACATTTTATTAAATTGACACCAAAACCATATAAACCCAATTAGTAAATCCAGAGTTCTGAATTTATAAAGTTTGAGGTTCAAAATAGCAATCCTTAGTTTACGAAAATGGCCACCTGGGCACGTTTAGCATCACACCCAATGGCCCAGGAATCAATGGAGACTTCTTGTGAGTTCAAGACTCACTCAGGTTGGCACCAGGTGCAGGTTTAGGATCGTGGAAGCCTGTTATTTACCTGTAGCTCAGAACAGGAGACCGGCTAAACTAGCCCTTGGAGTCACTTCTGAGGTCCTGGGTGCAGGTGGTGATGCATGGCTCTACAGCACGCCTGGCCTCTGAAAGTTCCAAGCAAGCTCCAGGCAGCAAAGCAATCCTTCCACGTACAGCAGCAATCTGGCAGAGTGCACAGCAGGACAAAGCAGCAGGCAGTCCTCCAACAGTCCTTCTGCAGGTCCTGTAGTGAACTGAGGAGTAATGTCTGAGAGACCTATTTGTATACCCTGGTGCCCTGATCCTAGAAGTCCTCTGAATTTCCAGGAATTTCCTGCCTCCCCTAACCTGGTTCCTAGCTGGCTGCACTGACAATACAGGGTCATTAAACCTATTGTCTGATGGCAGAGCCCAGCCCATTCAGTTGCAGGTGGGGCTATGCTAAGCTCTGCCCCCCTTTAAGTCAGTTAATGGCCCATTCAGACTCTGCTAATCCCCCTATTGTGTGACTTTCTGGGGTGAAATCACAAAGTCCAAACTGTCAGTTACAACCAGTCATGTGACCTAAGGCAGGTTACAGGCCCAGAGGGGAAGGGCAGGAAAATGCCAACTATTTAAAAGTAGCATTTTCAAATTTGTGATGATAAATCCGACTTGACCGTTCAAGGGGGTTCATCATTACAAGTTGATGGGTACCATACATGACATATCTACCACCTCTGGTTTAGGAATTACAAGAAATCAATTTTAATAAGGAATTCCCAACGTTACCTTATGGGAGGAGTGGGCCTCTAAGTAGTGAGAAAACACATTTTGTAGTTTTTCACTATTAGGGCATGTACAACTAACAAGTATATGCCCTTTTTTTTAATTACAGAGCACCCTGTCCTATGGGCTATTTAGGAACTACCTTAGGAGTGATTTATATGTAATAAAAGGGGAGTTAAGGCTTGGCAATGGGTTTTAAATGCCAAGTTGACACGGCAGTGGGCCACTGCACTGAAGCTGCAGTGGCAGGCCTTAGACAAGTTTTAAGATGTGACTTGAGTGGGCTGCACAATAGGGGCTGCAGGGGCACTGGTATCGTTTAATACTACAGGCCCTGGGTATACGTTATACCACTCTACAAGGGACTTACATGTACATTAAATAGGCCAATCAGGTAACTGGTTAACAGTGGTTAAGTGCGCAGAGTCCTAAGGCTACAAGCAAAAATCCAGCAAACATTAGGAGGAGAACGGCAACAATTAGGGGGTGACCCTGTAGAGAGGTCCATTTCCAACATAGGTATGCTTCATACACTGGTCTGTCAGATGAGATCATAATGTTACTCAGATGTACCTAAGTAGAAGTGAAGTCCAAACCCAGAAGTCATACAGCAAGCATTTTAAAAAGACTTTACTGATCCCAACCCTGGCATCAATCAGAAGATAAGGGCAGAAGCGGAGAGGAGACAGAAGCAGGGCACTGGAACTGGAAGGCACAGAAGGAGCCTTGAAAAGGAAACTGGATCCATGTGGGACAACACTGTAGAAAATGCAATAAACACAGAGAGGAAGAAAGCAATGGGGAACAACTTTACAATGATTAGGCAGAACCCTGTAGAAAAACATTGGAGATGCAGCAAGATGAGTATTCTAAGGATGAGCATCAGAAAGATATGTGCCCATTGTTCCTGTGATAAGTGAAACATGAGTATCAGGCAGAAGTAATATCAACTAAACTTCTAATTTTGAAACGAGTGGACTGCGAGAACAGCGATCATCACATATTGCAGTTGTCTCGGGGCATAGAGAAGCCAGAAATATGCAATGGGGTGGCATATTTGTTTCCATCACACTTTACTTGCTTTTTAATGTTTGTTAGAATAGCAAAAACGTTCTCCTAATTAAGTTTCAAGGGTAAGCAGTATTACCTCTCTCTAGAAACAATTAACCGCAGTCCCATTTTTCTGAGACTCATCATTGGTTGATTTATCAATAACTATTCCTGTTGGTCTGCTAGTATAAACACAAGTTCAGAATCTACTTTTAGTCCCAGACCTTTATTTATTGATTTATGTATTATGCCGTTTTATATATTGCTAAATATGCCACAAAGTATTAGAGTGTTTTAGCTAGGACATTTCCACAAAATATCAAGAGTTAAAACAAATATCAAGAGTTAAAACAATTGTTGGATTAAATGTAGTATGCATTCCTGGATATGGACATCAAGGAAAGGGTGTTAATTTTTCAAGAAAGCAGAATTTACCTACAAAACAGTAATATGCATATATACAGGATAAGATGTATGCATGAAGTTACAAATTAGGACATAGATCCAGTCCCGGCTCGCTGTGAGCGGAGCGCTGCACAGAGGTAGGGGGGGACAAAACCATTTAATAAAAAAATTAAAAAATTACCTCCTCCACCACTGTGCCTCGTCACTGCAGACACAGGCTCCCAACCTGCCCTGCAGCCAATCTTGACGTAGCTCAGAGCAGCGTAGGATTGGCTGGAGTGCCCAGCCAGGGTGCTCCCAGGCAGACTGGGAGCCTGTGCCTGCTCTCTCCAGCCTGGCACTGTGTTGCCTGAGACAGCTGGCCAAACATGCATGCGCACTGAGGGGAGTGCACAGTGCACTCCCCTCGTCCCCGTCATCTCCCATGACCCTGCCCCTTTAACAATGAAATTATAATAAACACAGTTTATTTTCGTTTTGTGGTTAAAGGCTTGCAGCTGCTGCTGCTCGCGGGGGGGGGCGACACTCCTCGGCCATAGAGGAGGAGCTGCCACTGCATACATCTAAACATTTTAGTAGTTTGGTTAGGTTTGCACTGTAGGAATTTAAGTTTGGAAGTTTGAACACTTCACTACTTGTAAGTGCTATACTAATCCCAGTTCTAGCACATTAGTAGCATATTAACAATTAAAGCCTACAGTGAGTTTCAAAGATGTTTCACATTTGCATACCTTGTTCCAGAACAATAAGTTATATTTTCAGCTCACAGAGACAGTTGTGTGTGCTTATGATAAGGCAGTCTCCAGTGCTATGGGCCTGGGGACTAATGAAGACCGAATGCTTCACAGCTTCAGTTAAGTTGGGTGTGCAATTGTGTCTCTGTACCCACTGGTCACCTGGAGTGAAGTCCTCTCTGACCGTTAGCTCTCTATGTCTAGTTTGAAGGACTCACCTGAGATACCACATGTGCTATCGTTTACGACAATCTTTTGTTTAATTAAAAAAAACTCTAAAAATGTGTTTTTAGTCCGCCAATTACTTACCATTGGTCAGCTTCATCATTACTCTCTTTTCCTTGCTTCTCATTGGTCACAGCATGTGGTCTCACTTTCTCTCTCCTATTTATTTGAAACTTCGATGGATCATAGACTAAGTACTGATTAATTGATTTATTAGTGTACTTCTGTTGCTCACACTCCGATTCAGGTCCATGGTGTTTTCATCACCATTGTTGGTTGAAGTTTATTTACATGCTACTTTGTGCTCACAGTCGGGGAACATTTATACCTTGAAAATAATCTAACTGTTTGATGTTAATTAGTTGTGTTCTGTTTATGTAATGTTAGAAGCAACCAGATAGTTGACTGCAGGGCACTAGATTGTTTCGGAATATGTGTTTGCCTTCAGTGTAGGTTTCTGAACACTTGGAAACAGGGCCGAATTGGGAACTGAAAGCAGCCCTGGCAATTTTGTCTGACAGTCAGGGGGGTATTATGCAAGTGCGAAGCACTGCTGCCTTTGTTACCAGGGGCTGAGTTCTCAGCACTGCTGAAAAAATGGCCCCAATAACAAAACTGGCCACCACCACTGCAAAACCACCCCCCCCCCCCACCATCCAGCCTCTTGCGGAAGTACCTTATGCCTACTACGGCCAGTCCAGTCCTGCTTGGAAACTAAAGCAGAGTTGGTAACATGTAAAATGTGTTTGTTGCATTTGCAGTCTGTTTTTATGGCTCAGCGATTCTATCGCTGCTAGTCAGAAGCAAAGAGTAAAATCATGTGCCCGGCAGTTGTAAATATTGGTGAGAGGTTTGTAAGATGCAGGACAACAAAGACTGAATGCTTGGTGATGAGTAAATTCTCTCAATGCTTGCCGCTTCTATGCCTTGATATAAAGAAATGTTAGGATTTGGAGGTACAGATTTAGCTATTTCAAAATACACCCATGCAGTTTGCTAGTTCAAAATGGCCTATTGTACACAGCTTCAAACCAGGTGTGAACTGCTGAATTACTGCTGTTACAGAACATTTATAGGGGCCTTTCAGTGGTGTGTGGTCAGCACATTCTTCAGTCAACGCCTATAAATATGGTTACCCCATTAGCTCATGTCACCAAGGAGGCAGTGCTCCAGTCCTGGATTTTTATTTAACATCAAAATGCATCCTGGGAGATGTAGTCCTAGAAATTCAATGGAACTCAAAATCTGTATCTTGGTCAGATTAATTACAACAGAATAAAAATATGATTAATAAGAAAAAGCTGTAAATCACTTCAAGACTATAATGTACACAGCTTTTATTTGTCAATCTTTGTATGACTATAGGACATTATTGTTAAAACCAACAGTTAAGAGAAATGTTTTTTTAAAACAACTGATGCTTTTAAGTTATTATGTGCACACCATGAGAGTAAGTGTATTTTACAGTTGTCTCACTCGTATTCTCTCAATCTCCGTGCTCTATATTGTTCTCTCTCATCTATGTGTTTCCCTGTGCTCAGTGTTGCGCTCTCCCTCCCACTCCCTGTTGCTTCTCGACTCCAGCTGTCCCTATATTGCTAACCCATCTGGTAGTCCCATATTTTTTATAGCAATCAAAAAAGGCGTTTTTCACACTGGATTTTTTTATTTTTAGTTACAGATCCATTTTAGATTGGTAAATTGAAAAAGAAAAGGCACTTGCGTCATTTTTGGAAGCAACTTGCATGATGACACATGCATAAATACGTTCACACACATGCACAAGTGTACCAATAATTGTGGCCACTTTATAGCACCTTTTTCAACCTTTATTCAAAAATGCTTATGCTGTACGGTATAAACAAAAGGCATTGACAGAGCCAGTAGGTCTTTAAGGCAAGACCAATAGACTTTCTAATGCTTGTTGTAGATTAGTACAAGCTTTGTTGAATATTTTTAGGATAGATATTCAACAAAGAAGGGGTCAATTCCATTTCAGCTATTCCCATCCTGTCAGGCAATGTTCTCTTGGAAAGACAACAACTGTAACACATAGTTAACAACATTCTAGAACCTCTGTTTTTTCAAAAATAATGATGAAATATAAAGTTTACCACAAGCAATGATTACACATGAATGTCATGTAAGCTTGATTATACATGCAGGAACAGAACATTCTGAAAAAGAATGTGCTTTTGATCTGATCACACGTATTCACTTTTTGATGAACTAATGAGCACATGTCGTTCACAAAAGGGGAATTCAAGGAAAGGGAATTCAGACTCTAAAAGGGGAAGACAAAACATGATACTTAGGACAAAGTGGTTCTCTGTAATGAAGGCATCTGATAAACCCCTGAGGATATGGAAGCGTGAGGGCCTATTGTCGATGATTTTGAGGGTGTCATCACTAATTTTTAGGGTTTCAATGTCAGTGCTCCACTCCAAGATTGGATTGTAATTCAACTAGTAGACCATTTTCTTCTAGGTATAGTTTGAGTTGAACTTGCATGCAGTTTTTCAGTACTTTGGCTAAAAATAGTAAATTAGAGATTGTGCCATTAAGAAATGCAAACTGGGCTTTTCTAATTTACAAAGCCCTTTACGGAATCTCAAATTTCGATTTCTACCCTGTAGAAATCGCAATTTGCGATCCCCAGAATAGAAAATGCAAATAGGGGTTTCCGATTTGCATTTCCTATTCTGATGTACCATGCATTTCCAAAATGCGATCTGGGCATTTTGTAGATGCAGTTACCACCGACTTGAAGTTGGTGGTAAGCAAGTGCAATTTAAAACAAGCATTTGCAATGCAACGGGTCTCGCATTTCTCTGAATTAGAGCTCCTAGTGAAACCTATCGACAAAAGTGCAATTATCTACGTAACCGGAAAAAGTGCAATTAACTATGTCATAGGGTCGATGTCATGCAAAGCGCTTGACTTCTGCCAAGCGAGATCGCGCTGCAAAAAAAGAGAAAAAGTAGTCCACAAACCAGACAGAAAACAGCAAGCCTTGTATGTTTTCAGTACTTGGTCACTGCGCTTGAGGAGGGCTAACCACTGGAAAAGGCATGACGTATGCATGCCTTCCACTAATGAAAGCAAGCAGATTTTAAAAGGCAAGCCCACGAACCAATGAAAGACACTGACGTGACATGGACGGGGCTCCTCGGCCCTTTTCTAACTACTACAGTGCCTCGCAAGCGATACACATGCGCAAGCGCATGCTAGCGCAGGCTCGACCCTAAAAAGCACAACAAGGTGCTTTTTTTAAATTGCAATAGAGCACACACATGCCCCTTTGGCATATGTGTGCTCTACAGGTGCACCCTTATTTTTAGGTTGTGCCACGGGATGGCCCCCCTGCACCCATCCTCCGCCAGTGCTACCGCCATGAAATTGCTGGTGGGGAACGTGGTAGTAATCCCCAAGGCAGCGCTGATTGCAGGTGGCGGATTAGGACTGGCACAACCTCCAGACCGCCAGATTACAACTGCTGTGGTTGTAATATGGTGCTCGGACCGCCGCACTGGTGGCTGACCAACCACCATCCATGAACCTGGCGGTCATGAGACTGCCAGATTCCTAATGAGGCCCTTTGTATCCTTTACAGAAAGACAAACGATTGAGCAAGGGTACAAAATAGTGAAGATAATTCAGCTGTTTTCAGCAGAAAGGTCCACAGTTCGTTCGACAGGCCGCAAAAATCATAGGTGCCTGCCCTGTTGCGCCTTCTGCTCGAACTACATGGATTTTGATTCACTATTTCGGCGCAGAATGCAGTGCAACTGAATTTCCTCCAAGTGCTTTAAAATCCCAGCGAGAAATCATTTAAAAATAAAGGCCTTTAGAGCAGATGCCCAGAAATGCATCTTTAAAGTGCAGTTAGGGGGACTTGTCTCAGCTGCGCTGAATCTACCTGGAACATAGAAACCGATAACTTGCAGGCGGATTTCTGAAAGCCGGGAACTGCGTTGCAAACACCCTCTTACGCGACATGATAGGACCGTAGAAAAATGGCGAATGACTAATGACTTTACCTGTCCTCCTGACTCGGTCTGCTGTCATGACAGGTGACAGCTGGGCTCTCTTCTACCAAAATGGTTGCTTAAATTGGGCTTGTTTGGTAGAGGTTGTTTTTGTAGTCGGTGACCTTTCACCTCATAGTCGTCTCTATTGAGACATAAAGACGCGAGGCCATCAGGGAGGCGGCTAATCTCGTTGCCACCCACCGAGCTGGGGGAGAGGAGACTCCACTCGGGGGGAGAAAGACCAATGCAACTAAACAAGGTGAAGATAACGAGGATAATCTGCACCAAAACACTCATTTCCCATCATTAGATGAAGGGCAAAAGATGCAGCGTCTCCTGGGACAAAATGCAGACATGACGGACGGAAGTGAGAACACCTGTCAATCACCTTCCACTGAAAGACACCCACTGACCTGTTAAGAACCTGAATAAACCCGCTGACTACAACAGTTCAACATGTCTGCGAATGGAAGCTTATTTTAGTCACTATAAAAAAAATGTAGTGGTCGTTTCACAAAACTCATATGAAAACTCCTGCCTAGCATATTCAACGGGCGTGATGTTACACATATATTGACCCTGGTCATCTGCCATTGTAGTTTTTAAAAACCTCTTTAGTGAAACCTGAGGCTCCAGATTGTTTATTTAATGACTGGTGACAGTCAAGAACAATAGCTACTTAATCTAGGGCAGGCTGAAGGGCGTAATTCGTTTTTAAATTTTGCTCTAACACTATTGTGTTTGGGCAAAGATAGGGCACAAATAGACCACTGACTCCCACGATAGTGTGTATTGCAACAGGTGTGCATCACAAAGAAATACCCTGGCCTGTGGCCTTACAAAACGAAACACCTCACTATACATAAGCTGCCTACTACTCCTTACCTCCACCCCTAAAACCCATCCTCCCATTAATCTTTCCAAACTGTTTCTGTTGTGAATTTTCTGATCCTGTTCTCTCCAGCCTGCTCTTCCTCTGTCAAGGAACCCCAATAACCTTGTGTGAAGACTTGGAACTTGTGGGCCACCCACCAAAAGAAAAAGGGAGAGGAAACAGCATGTTTTTCTGCCCCCAACCCAACAATAACGCATCTATACAGTATCTGTAGTTGCAACATCTCTTTCATAAATTCCCTTATCTTTAACAAATATAGGCGCATCCCGAAAAGTGAAAGGTGCACCCCGTCGGTCCGAAAAAATTCTGATGCTTCACAGCATACATCATTATGAGCCACCCTACCTAACCCTGTATCCTTAAAGAAGCGCTTCATCTCCCTGTTTATCCTGCGCCTGGCCTTACAAATCGCCGAGGGCTTATGAGCACCCCTCCAGACTCTCTTCTTGCTTAAACGATTGTGTGACTCTGCCTGCTTGTGTATTTCCTGTCTGGGTCAGACTGACAGTTGGGCTGTTTGTGAATCCCCTCTAGACAGTGACACAAAGGGAGCTGGGTGTAGCCTGCATATCCTGTTGGGCCATCTGGGCTGATGTGGAGTGAGGAATTGTCACTTACACCTGAATGGGCTGTGCCTGCCCTCACACAATGCAGTCTCCAACCACCTGGTGTGAGTCTGGAGCGAGGCCTGGGCAAGGAAGGATCTTGTGAACAACAGAGACTTTCCTTTGAAGTTTGCCTACTTCAAAGAGAGAAAGGGGAATAAGTAGTGGACCCCAAATCCCAGATTTTCCAATTACTTCTGGAATCAAGAGGAACCTCTGCTAAGGAGAAGAACTGAAGAGCTGGAGAAGGAGTACTGCCCCTTTGTCTTGTCACAGTTCAACTCTTGCTCGAGGCAAGACCGCTGGTTTAAGGTGTTGTGTAGCCATTTTCGTGATAGTTTTACACAGGTTAGTTTAGCAAACTAAGCCTGCCGCTGTGCACTTTAACCTAGCTATATTTTATTCAGCTTAATTTTTATTATTTTAACAATAGCCACATTTGCAGTCTTGTTTTATGTTCTCTATTTAGCTGTTCTTTGCCTAGGTCTAGGTCAGCACTGCGTTCTTAAACAAGACATTTCTTTCACTCTGTGCTTTTTTCAAGGCTGCAGTAAGATAAGTTGCCGGCAAAAGTGGTACGCTTTGTCTCTAATGTTCACAGAAACATTCACACTCTTACGTGGTGATCCTTTCTTGGAACATCAGCTGTTTTATTATAAAAACACTACTTTGACCCATTTACGTTAGAGGGAGGGAGATTCCAGCCAAATGACCACAACTGCATGCTGATTGCTGAGTGCTTTTCTGCAGCTGCATACGTAGACTACAGGCCTCAGGTATGAGGGATGATGTCTTCCCAGGGGAACCTGAAGGGCAGAATTAGAGTTTAGCATGCTGTGCTCTAACATAGTCTAGGTAGGAGCCATTTTTAACGTTCCTAGCGACAATCTGATAGCATTATTTTAATGTTTCACTCTCCTTGTTACAATTTTAATCCTCTGAGGCTTCATCTTCCTAGTTATTGCCTTACATGCTTTATTATCTAAGATGCAGTTACTTCAAACTTTTTTTATGAATTATAGTCTGCTTCTGATTGTCCTTCAATATGTGAGACTAATGTAACTGAGAGAAACGTATCAGATCTGAGTGACCACGATTTCCCTGAAGAGTCAATTGTGTCATGCGCTCGGTTGCCCAATCATCCCTGCTCTTGGGTGGAGATGAGGCACTGCTAGTTAGCCGTAACAAAACCCGGATTAGGCCGACAGGTATCACCTGTAGTGGGTACAGACTCAGTCCCCCCACAGCGCAAGTGATTCTGCTGCCCAAATCCAGTAGTGTCATTTGGATAATGAGAACCTACGCAAAAAAGGATGACAGTTCTTATGTTTGTAGGTGACTAGGCCAATCCTAAAACAAGTTGTAACTGTTATCCCAACCTTCCTGGCTCACAGGCAGTACCTCACCAAAAACCCAAACAGTAAAAGGTGATTTGTGGCAGCCTTTACGCATGGACTCAAGAGTGTGACATCTCAGGGAGGTCGTGGTTAAACAGAGATTACCCTTTTCTCATATGAACAATATGTCTCAATCATACACACAGGCTATAAAGAAGATGCAGTGAAGTTTCAAGAGATTTTATTAACAAGACTGCAATCTACGATAAGTTGCATTAGCTGTAATGATCAGGATAATGAATAATGCAAGGAACAGAATGGTAAAAACAAGAGTCATAAATACAAAGGCCATCACCATTTTTCAATAACATAAGATGCGAAATAGGTGTGAAATAAACCCTATTATTCGAGCATGATGAACCTAATCTCTAATTTAAAGAGAGATTGGTATGTTAATCCAAATCTGCCAATACAATGGCCATGAGAAGAACCCCCCAACCCTTGTTACCTTGGAATGAGGTCTCTAGATCAGACTCCGTGGGGACATGAAGACTGGGTCAGCATCAAGGCGACGTGGAGCATACATATCGTTGATGGCGTCTGGTAGGAATCCCTCTGATTATCTTGTCTGTGTGAGTTGTATTTATGCAGATCTGGTAGGACCCCTGATGCAGGTATGTTCCCAAACAATAGAAAAGAAAGCATGCTTGGGGCTACAATGATATAAATAATTCCCTGAAAAGGTACTTTATGTTACTGTCACATGAAAGTGGGAAAGTACATTATGTAACAACCTACGTATCTAATTTATCTTTGATGCTGATAGTGACGTTTTTACAGAATGGCACTGATAACGTGAAACTAAAACATCTTCCTAACTATAGGCATTGCAGTAATCTTGGAAGAATTAATTACATAAATGGGTTAAAACAGAACATGCTAAGAAGGTTAAAAGTCACTGGGTGACGGGGGCACAGGCCTATAAGCCAAAGGCTAAGCTAAACTCCTGATTCCCATAAAAAATAAATGGGATCCACTAAACCTTCCCCATTGCTGGAACAAGTAGGATGCCAAACTAATGACGCCAGAGAAAGGGGATGAACCCAAGCTAACATGGTCTGGATTAAAACAAGCTATCACCATATAAAAAGATAACTAAAATATAAATAAAAACTTGTTAAAAATAGCTAAAAACATACAAAAGACATAGGCCCTCATTATGACATTGGCGGTAAATCCCACTTACCGCCATGCTGACTGCCGCCAACATACCGCGGCGGCGGCGGATATCTGTTAACCATATTTTGACACACACACACCAATCCGTCACTATTCAGCCACACACACAAATCCGCCAGCCCAAAGGTCAGTGATAAAGTGGCGGTATCAAAACCCACACCGTTAAGCCAACAGAACAACGTCCACAACATTATGACCCATGAATCACCACAGCGGAAATTCAATGGCGGTAAACCATTGGCGGTACATACCTCAGTGCTCAAAATACACACACTCAAACAAAACAACACCACATTGGACAATTGAAACTACACACACCTGACACCCATACACACACCACACCCCCACACACCCTCACCACTTTAAAACACCCACACACATTACCTACAACCCTTTACCAATACCAATAATTGCCAGCAGAAAGAGATAGCAAGAGCACTCACACAACCAGAGCCACACACCACCATCACCTATACCCCACACACGCACCTTACATCACACACCCCAACACATCACCCTACACACCCTCACCCACACCACTCACACTACACTCATGGCACCACAATGACACCCCAGATTTTCTGAGGAGGAGCTAAGGGTCATGGTTCAGGAAATCATCTGGGTAGAGCCACAGCTATTTGGAGCACACGTGCAGCAGATATCCATTGTTAGGAAGATGGAGCTATGGCAGAGAATCGTGGACAGGGTCAACGCCGTGGGACAGCACCCCAGAACAAGGGATGACATCAGGAAGAGGTGGAACGACCTATGGGGGAAGGTACGTTCCATTGCAGCAAGACACCAGTTTGCTGTACAGAGGACTGGCGGTGGACCCCCACCTCCTCCCCAACAACTAACAACATGGGAGGAGCAAGTCTTGGCAATCATGCATCCTGAGGGCCTGGCTGGAGTAGCAGGAGGACTGGACTCTGGTAAGTCAACTCTCTATTACTATCACCCCCTACATGCATGTCATCATATACCCCACCCTTACCCTCACTCCCATCACTCCACCACCTCCCACACACCCCACCATCACAACCCACTCATCTCAATGCCAAGCCCTGCGTGCCATACCAATGCATGGACACCACTCACAGAGCTGCATGGACACCTATCACTACAGCATGCACACTAAAGACGATCAGTTGGCCCATCAACTAACAACTCACACAAGGCAAAGCTGCCAGGGCAATGACAACCACAGAGGGCAACCCACCCATGCACAATATATCACACACAGAAACAATAACACTTCATTTACATCCCCACAGGTACCCCAGCCAATGTCACCAGAGAAGAGGTGCCAGCAACATCCGGTCCCCCCACAGAAGAGGCCCACATTGATGACAGCAGCTCTGGTTGCCTGGATCTGGATGACCAACCTGGCCCATCAGGGACCTCTGGACAGTTGGTTACCCAGGCATAGTCTCACACCACCACAGAGCCTCCCCCTCAGGAAACCCCACCACAGAGCCCCCCCACTGGGCCCATACCTCTGTCCCCAGGACATGTCAATCAGCAGTATGTCCACCACTACAGGGACCCCAGGGCACACCACAAACACAGGACAATCAGGGACCTGGGGTCAGTGGCAGTGGGCACACGGTTCAGGGGACAGAGGCATAGGACAACAGGGAAGCTGGGAGGACTGCTGTGTGCCAGGGGGAGGACAGGCCCAGGGAACCAACTTTCCAGGAGGCACTCACTGCAATCCTGGGAGCATACCAACATTCCCAGGATACACTGGGCCAGATCCTGGACAAGATGCAGGAGAACAGACGGTTGCAGGAGGTACAGTACCAAGGGATCAGGGAGGACTTGAAGTCCATTAAGACCACCCTGGTCTCCATTGCAGGGGTGCTGGCAGACAGTGAGGGAGTGCAGGGAGGCAGTGGCACACCAGCGGGCCCCTGACACTAGCCAGACTACTGAACAGCCCTCCACCTCCATTGCCACTAGTGGACAGGAGGCCCCGTCACAGGACTAACAGGCCACCAGCACACCTCCCCCCGCAGAAGGAGAATCACCCCGCAAATGTTCCCTGCAATCCAGGCAGATGCCAGAGACTATTGCCAAGACCCCACCAGGAAATAAGACTCTCCCGAATGTCACCGTTGTGTCCCACTCTGTCACCCTGTCCACCTTGAACTGCCATTGCTCCCCTTCCTATGCCCCCTTGGACAATGCACCTGGGCTACGAATAGACTGGACTCTAACCTGGACTTTCCTCCATCATCACCCCAGCCCATCGCACTTCCCCCTTTTCATCAGAGCACTGCAATAAATACGCTTAGAAAAAAATACAAGTATGGATTATGTCAAATGATTTAAAAATGTATTAGTTTAACAAGTTTCATAAATTGCAATTTAACTGTACAGTGATGTTTACAAAGAAAAGTCCTGTAGTTGGCTGCAGTGAACACACCAGGAGCAATAGCGGGGCACCAACATCTGCAAAAAGTGATGCCAATGGGTATATTGAGTGGCCATAGAATTAGGAATTCACAGCCTGCCAGTGACAATGTCACACATCAAACTGTCAATGAAATGTAAACTGTCTTACCTGTGTGTCATTGGAAGTATTGACGAATGACTGAAGTTCTGTTGTCCTCATCCTCCGCCTCCTCATCTTCACTGTCCACAGGGCCCACTGCTGCCACACGGCCATCTCCAGCCTCCTCCTCCTGCAGAAAAAGCACATGGAGTCACAAGGCAAGGTTGTGCAACATACAGCATGCCACGATGATCTGGCAGACCTTCTTGGGTGAGTAGCACAGGGATCCCCCTGTTAGATGGAGGCCCGAAACCTGGCCTTCAGGAGGCCGAATAATCCTTTTTGTTCGCCCATGTGCCTCATTGTAACATTCCTCTGCCCTTGTCCTGGGATTCCTCACAGGGGTCAGGAGCCCTGATAGGTTAGGGTAACCAGGGTCACCTGCAAATACTGAGGGACAACTGTTAGCCACACACTATGCCATATGGCCTACACCATACACATACACCAACATTCACTGGTTGGGAACCAGGGCGCACTTATTAGCCACACCCTGTGCCTCTGGAGTTGGGCCATCACATTTTCGATGCTGCTATTCCTCAGGATAAAAGCATCATGCATCGAGCCTGGATACTTAGCATTGACATGGGAGATGTACTGGTCCGCCAAACACACCCTCTGCACAATCATAGAGTGATAACTTTTAAAATTTCCGAAGACATGTTCATTTTGCGGGGGGACAAATGCAATATGTGTCCCATCAATCGCACCAATGGGGTTGGGAATATGTCCCATTGCATAGAAGTCAGCCTTCACTATGGCCAAATCTTCCACTTGGGGGAAAACAATGTAGCTGCACATGTGTTTAATCAGGACAGACAACACTCTGGTCAGCACTATTGAGAACATTGGCTGTGACATGCCTGCTGCCAAGCCCACTGTCACTTGCAAATAACGTGTTGCCACTGGAGCACTGATAGAACTTGCACAAGAGGGGGGATCCCAATAGGGTGATGGATAGCAGAGATCAGGTCAGGCTCCAATTGGGCACACAGCTCTATGATTGTGGCCCTGTCAAGTCTATAGGTGATGATAATGTGCCTGTCCTCCATTGTTGTCAAGTCCACCAGGGGTCTGTACACGGGGGATGTCTCCATCTCCTATTCATCCGCAGTGGTTGCAATCTATGGGGTAAAATAGTGAGCAGCTGGTCATTATCTGTAAATTGTAACCACTTCAGTTCAACGCATTTTGTGATTGTTACAATATTTAGGTGACATATATCAAGAATGTGAAATTGTGAACTGTGACGCAGTCAGGATCCAGGGCCTCACCCCCCCTGAAATAGCGTCTGCCTGTCCAGTATGGAGGGACAGGTGGAAATGAGGTAATTCCGCTGACGTTGTGCGCCACTGCGGGAGGCGGTCGGGAACCGCCATGCAAATCCTAATCGGTTATCATTGGACCCTAAGGGGTACAGTGGCCAAAGGTGATCTAAATTGGCGGTGACGGTAAACACTACTGTGAACGTGACTGCCATTTTCTATCTGTTCATTCACTTGCTAGCTGACCTTCAACAGGAGAGGACCTACACTGCATGTGCTGCTGTGACCTGTGTCTGGAACCTACCATGGCGCGTGTGACTGGGGAAAGGGCCTCTTCCTTCACCTCGGCGGAGTTGGAGCGATTAGCGGATGGGTTCCTACCCCAGTACCGACTGCTGTATGGGTCTCTAGACCAACAGGTGAGTACACCGTGAGTACGATGCATGGGGTGTGAATGCATGGAGTGCTGTGTGTGAAGACCTCGTGTAGGGAGGGTTGGTGGATGGGCCCTGGGCAGCGTGCAGCATGTGTGCTGGGCCATGTCTGTTCTAATGGGATGAGAAGGGACATGGTGGGCCATGAGTATAACAGGCAGGACGGTCTGACTAATACCTATTTCTGTGTGTGTTTTTTCACTGCAGGTCAGCACCCATCAAAAGAAGGGTGTATGGTGTGGCATCACCAAGGATGTGCGGACCCTGGGGGTCTATGGCAGGTGGAACACCCACTGTCAGAAACCATGGGAGGCCCTGAGACGCTGGGCACGGAAGCCTCGGGAGGTCCAGCTGGGGATGACTTCCCAACGAGGAAGGGATGCCTGTCGAACCCTGACCCCCCTGATGGCCTGCACACTGGCGGTGGCCCAACCGGAGCTGGATGGGCGCTTGGGGCCATCACAGCAGCAACAGAGGGGTGAGTACAGTGCACTTCATTTCTACTTACACCTGGTGGGGTGGTATCTGGGTGGGGGATGTGGGCTGTGGGTGCCCCTAGGCCAGTCCTGACATTGCAGAGTAGATCCCATGTTAGGGAGGGTTCTGATGTGAAATTCCTCCAATCTAGCTAGTAGGCATCCACTACTGAGCAGGGGTGTGTGGGTCTCAGGTATACTACAGTTGGCGGTATGTGTCCCTACCCATGGCCTGGTGCATTGGAGCATTGTAACTGGTAGTGCATTGCCTAGTGCGTAGGGCTGTTCCCGGTGTGTGTGTTGTGTATGCCAATGGTGGTGTTTGTGCCACCACTGACCAAGTGTATCCTTTGTCTCTCCCCCCCTTTTTGTTTTGTGACCCTGTCCTTATGTGCATTAGCATCATCTGGCAGAGGAGCAAAGACACTGGTGACGGAGAGAGCTGCATCCCACAGGACCCAGGAGGCCAAGTCCAGCAACGGTGAGGGCACCAGTGGGACGGAGGGCGAGGGGAGCACCACGGCGGAGACTGAAGGGGACAGTTCCGACACGGATACCTCCTCCAATGGAAGCTCCCTGGTGGTGGTGGACACCTCTGTGCCCACCCCATCTACAGGTACAGCCACCACCCCCGTACCAGCACTGCCCTCCCAGCAGCCCCTCAGCGAGTTTCCCATGACCGCTCACTCAGGAGGGTGGGCATCTCCTTCACCACAGGCACCTTAGGCCCTGCCCCAGTTAGCCCTGCTGTCCTGAGTGAGGAGGCTATTGACCTCCTGCAATCCATCTCTGTTGGGCAGTCAACCATTGTGAATGCCATCCAGGGGCTGGCAGCCCAAATGAAAAAGTCCAATGCATTTCTGGAGGGCATTCACACTGGCTTGGCGGCCCAACAGAGATCAATCTAGGCTCTAGCCTTCTCTCTGATGGCAGCCATTGTCCCTGTTTCCACCCTCCCCCCTCCAACTTCCTCTACCCAATCCCATTCCCCTCAACCGCAACCTATCCCAAGCACACTGGCAGACCAGCATGCACACAGGACAACACACGAGTGGACATGGCAAACACAAGCACCACACTTCATCCCATAGGCACTCACACAAACACCATCTAGATGCAGACATACCAACATCCACTGCCTCCATTGTGGCCCCCTCCTCCTCGTTGTCCACCTCCCTCCCAGTTGCGTATACACTCACACCTGCATGCACTACATCCTCAACCACTACCACCGTCACCAGCAAACCTATCAGAACACACACCTCACTGGCAGTCACCACCCCCACATCCATGCACACATCCCCTGCGTCCTCTCCCACTGTGTCTGTGCCCCCTCCTCCCAAAGTACACAAACGCAAGCACTCAGACACCCAACAGCCATCCACCTCACAACAGGAGCCAGCCCATGCACCTGCACCCAAACACAGCAGACTGACACCTCCTACAACCACTCCCTCTTCCTCCACTCCAAAACCTTCTCCCTCTTCCCACCTCAATGTCCCTAAGAAGCTTTTCCTTTCTACCATTGATCTCTTCCCTACCCCTCCCCGTCCTTCACGTCAGGCCAGGGTGGTCAAAACCCAGCCAAGCACCTCAGCCACCCAGTCCAGGGGCACATTAGTGTCCCCAGCAACTCCAGGTGGGAAAGGATCCCGGCCAAAAGGCAGCCAGATGGAATGGGTGCCTGCCCCAAGTGCTGCAGGAAGGAAGGGCAAGGAGCCAGCCCCAAGTGCTACAGGAAGGAAGGGCAAGGAGCCAGCCCCAAGTGCTGCAGGCAGGAAGGGCAAGGAGCCTGCCCCAAGTGCTGCCAAGAAGAGCAAGGAGCCATCCCCAGCTGCTGCCAGGAAGGGCAAGGAGCCTGCCTCAAGTGCTGCCAAGAAGAGCAAGGAGCCATCCCCAGCTACTGACAGGAAGGGCAAGCAGCCTGCACCAGTAGGCAGTAAGGACAAGGGGCCAGGTGCTGGGACTCAGTCGGAGACCCCACCACCAACCGTGGTGATGTAGCTGTCTGAGGCTGCAGGGAATGGGCTGGAGCTTCCCCCCACCACCACCAGCAGCAGGAGCACCAGTGGCAGCCATCCAAGGCTGCAGGGGATGGGCTGGAGCCTTCCCCCCCACCACCACCAGCTCTGCCAACAGCACCAGTGGGCAGCTGTCCGAGGCTCCAGGGGATGGGCTGGAGCTTCCACCAACCAGCAGCAGCACCACAAGTGGGCAGCAGTCCGAGGCTACTGGGGATGGGCTGGAGCCTCCACCACCAGCACCACCACCAGCAGCAGTGGGCAGCCGTCCGAGGCTGCAGGGGATGGGCTGGAGCTTCCCCCCACCCCCACCAGCAGCAAAAGCACCAGTGGGCAGCTGTCCGAGGCAGCAGGGGATGGGCTGGAGCGTCCCCGCACCAGCAGCAGTGGGCAGCCACCACCACCAGCAGCAGCACCACTGCCACCACTGAACAGCCGTCACCGCTGGCGGACATTCTGTAGACCTGCATCCATCGGCTGTTGTGCTGCCTGCCCCCTGCAAATCCAGTGGGTATGAAACCCACCTAAGAGACTGTGACCTTGCATTCCCCAAGATCTGCATCACAGGGCGCTATGCCCTCTCCAGAACCAGTGGAGATGCCATCCACTCACCCCATCCTCCCCAGGATGAAAATCACAGGGCACGATGCCCTCTCCAGAACCAGTGGAGATGCCATCCACTCATCCCATCCTCCCCAGGATGAAGATCACAGGGCACGATGCCCCCTCCAGAAACGAGTTGTCAGGTCACCCACCTGAGAGACTGTGGCCTTGCACTCCCTAGGACAGGGTAATGGGCATGTTGCCCCCTCCAGAGCATGTGGGCATGTCACCCACTTGGGAGACTGTGGCCTTGCACTTCCCAGGACCAAGCGCAGGGCATGTTGCCCCCTCCAGGACCAGTGGCTGTAGGAGGCTGGCCTGGCTTGTAGTGGGTACCAAGGGGTACTTACACTCTGTACCAGGTCCAGTTATCCCTTACTAGAGTAGAAGAGGTGTTTCTAGCAGCTTAGGCTGATAGAAGGTAGCTATAGCAGAGCAGCTTAGGCTGAACTAGGAGACATGCAAAGCTCCTACTATACCACTGGTGTCATATGCACAATATCATAAGAAAACACAATACACAGATATACTAAAAATAAAGGTACTTTATTTTTATGACAATATGCCAAAAGTATCTCATTGAGTACCCTCAGTATGAGGATGCCAAATATACATAAGATATATATACACAATACCAAAAATATGCAGTAATAGCAAAAGGAAGTAATGCAAGCAATGTAGAATTACAGTAGATTGCAATAGGAGCACATAGGTGTAGGGGCAACACAAACCATATACTCCAAAAGTGGAATGCGAACCACGAATGGACCCCAAACCTATGTGAGCTTGTAGAGGGTCGCTGGGGCTGTAGGAAAACAGTGAGGGTTAGAAAAATAGCCCACCCCAAGACCCTGAAAATTAGGTGTAAAGTGCACCTATATTCCCCAGAGAGCACAGAAGTCGTGATAGGGGAATTCTGCAAGGAAGACCAACACCAGCAATGCAACTAAAGTGGATTTCCGGACGAGAGTACCTGTGGAACAAGGGGACTAACTCCAAGAGTCGCGACAAAGTCGAGAGTGGGCAGATGCCCAGGAAATGCCAGATGAGGGTGCAAAGAAGCTGCCACCGGATGGTAGAAGCTGTGGATTCTGCAAGAACGAAGAGGGCTAGAAACTTCCCCTTAGGAGGATGGATGTCCCACGTCGAGAAGAAGCTTGCAGAGGTGTTCCCACGCAGAAAGACCGCAAACAAGCCTTGATAGCTGCAAGGGTCGCGGTTAGGGTTTTTGGATGCTGCTGTAGCCCAGGAGGGACCAGGATGTCGCCACTTAGAGGAGGAGACAGAGGAGGCGCCCAGCAAGTCAGGGAGCCCTCACAGAAGCAGGCAGCACCCGCAGAAGTACCGGAACAGGCACTTAGAAGAGGAGTGAACCGGAGCTCACCCGAAGACACAAAAGGGAGTCCCACGACGCCGGCGGACAACTCAGGAGGTTGTGCACTGCAGGTTAGAGTGTCGGGACTCAGGCTTGGCTGTGCACAAAGGAAATCCTGGAAGAGTGCACAGCAGCTGCAAATCACGCGGTACCCAGCAATGCAGTCTAGCGTGGGGAGGCAAGGACTTACCTCCACCAAACATGGACTGAAGAGTCACTGGACTGTGGGAGTCACTTGGACAGAGTTGCAGAGTTCCAGGGACCACACTCGTCGTGCTGAGAGGGGACCCAGAGGACCGGTGATTCAGTCTTTTGTTGCCTGCGGTTGCAGGGGGAAGATTCCGTCGACCCACGGGAGATTTCTTCAGAGCTCCTGGTGCAAGAAGGAGGCAGGCTACCCCCAGAGCATGCACCACCAGGAAAACAGTTGAGAAGGCGGCAGGATCAGTGATACAAGGTTGCAGTAGTTGTCTTTGCTACTTTGTTGCGGTTTTGCAGGCGTCCTGAGCAGTCAGCGGTCGATCCTTTGGCAGAAGGTGAAGAGAGAGATGCAGAGGAACTCTGATGGGCACTTGCATTCGTTATCTAAAGAATTCCCCAAAGCAGAGACCATAAATAGCCAGAAAAGGAGGTTTGGCTACCTAGGAAGGAGGATAGGCTAGCAACACAGGTAAGAGCCTATCAGAAGGAGTCTCTGACGTCATCTGATGGCACTGGCCACTCAGAGCAGTCCAGTGTGCCAGCAGCACCTCTGTTTCCAAGATGGCAGAGGTCTGGAGCACACTGGAGGAGCTCTGGGCACCTCCCCTGGGAGGTGCAGGTCAGGGGAGTGGTCACTCCCCTTTCCTTTGTCCAGTTTCGCGCCAGAGCAGGGCTGGGGGATCCCTGAACCGGTGTAGACTGGCTTATGCAGAGATGGGCACCATCTGTGCCCATTAAAGCATTTCCAGAGGCTGGGGGAGGCTACTCCTCCCCAGCCCTGACACCTTTTTCCAAAGGGAGAGGGTGTAACACCCTCTCTCTGAGGAAGTCCTTTGTTCTGCCTTCCTGGGCTAGGCCTGGCTGGACCCCAGGAGGGCAGAAACCTGTCTGAGGGGTTGGCAGCAGCAGCAGCTGCAGTGAAACCCCGGGAAAGGTAGTTTGGCAGTACCCGGGTCTGTGCTACAGACTCAGGGGATCATGGAATTGTCTCCCCAATGCCAGACTGGCATTGGGGTGACAATTCCTTGATCTTAGACATGTTACATGGCCATGTTCGGAGTTGCCATTGTGACGCTATACATAGGTAGTTACCTCTGTATAGTGCACGCGTGTAATGGTGTCCCCGCACTCACAAAGTCCGGGGAATTTGCCCTGAATGATGTGGGGGCACCTTGGCTAGTGCCAGGGTGCCCACACACTAAGTAACTTAGCACCCAACCTTCAGCAGGTGAAGGTTAGACATATAGGTGATTTATATGTTACTTAAGTACAGTGGTAAATGGCTGTGAAATAACGTGGACGTTATTTCACTCAGGCTGCAGTGGCAGGCCTGTGTAAGAATTGTCAGAGCTCCCTATGGGTGGCAAAAGAAATGCTGCAACCCATAGGGCTCTCCTGAAACCTCAATACCCTGGGTACCTCAGTACCATATACTAGGGAATTATAAGGGTGTTCCAGTATGCCAATGTGAATTGGTAAGATTGGTCACTAGCCTGTTAGTGACAATTTAGAGAGCAGAGAGAGCATAACTACTGAGGTTCTGGTTAGCAGAGCCTCAGTGAAACAGTTAGTCATCACACAGGGAACACATACAGGGCACACTTATGAGCACTGGGGCCCTGGCTGGCAGGGTCCCAGTGACACATACACTAAAACAACATATATACAGTGAAATATGGGGGTAACATGCCAGGCAAGATGGTACTTTCCTACACAACCCCCCCAAACGAAGGACAATAAGACTAGCCATGACCTGATGAGTCTTCATTGTCTAAGTGGAAATATCTGGAAAGTCCATCTGCATTGGAGTGGCTACTCCCAGGTCTATGTTCCACTGTATAGTCCATTCCCTGTAGGGATATGGACCACCTCAACAATTTAGGGTTTTCACCTTTCGTTTGTTTTAGCCAAAGTGAGTGCCAAACAGGTATGGCCTCAACTTCTTCAGTGCCCAGACTACAGCAAAGGCCTCCCTCTCTATTGCAGACCAACGCTTTTCTCTAGGGGTCAACCTCCTGCTGATAAAAGCAACAGGTTGATCCTGGCCCTCAGAATTGAGTTGTGATAAGACTGCCCCTACCCCTAATTCAGATGCATCAGTTTGAACAATGAATTTCTTGGAGTAACATGGGCTTTTTAGGACAGGTCAGTGCACATGGCCTGTTTCAGCTCCTCAAAAGCTTTCTGGCAGCTAACTGTCCATAATACCTTTTTAGGCATTTTCTTGGAGGTGAGGTCATTAAGTGGGGCTGCAATGGAGCCATAGTTCTTAATGAACCTTCTGTAATTCCCAGTGAGGCCTAAGAAGGCTCTCACCTGGGTCTGAGTTGTAGGGGGGACCCAATCTATGATAGTTTGGATTTTCCCCTGAAGTGGTGCAATCTGTTCTCCGCCTACCAGGTGTCCCAGATAAACCACTTTCCCCTGCCCTATCTGGCACTTTGAAGCCTTGATAGCGAGGCCTGCCTTTTGCATGGCCTCCAAAACTTTCCACAGGTGGACCAGGTGATCATCCCAGGTGGAGCCAAAGACAGCTATATCATCTAGATATGCAGCACTGAAAGCCTCCAACCCTTGCAGGACTGTATTCACCAACCTCTGAAAAGTGGCAGGTGCATTTTTCAAACCAAAGGGCATTACTGTGAATTGGTAGTGCCCTCCAATAGTCGAAAATGCAGTTTTTGCTTTAGCATCCTCTGATAACTTGATCTGCCAATACCTTGCAGTCAAATCAAAGGTGCTTAGATACTTGGCAGATGCCAGTGTATCTATGAGCTCATCTGCCCTGGGTATAGGGTGAGCATCAGTTTTAGTTACCTGGTTGAGACCTCTGTAATATACACAAAACCTCATCTCTCTTTTCCCATCTTTTGAGTGAGGCTTTGGTACAAGCACCACAGGAGAGACCCATTGGCTTTCAGAATGTTCAACTACTCCCAGTTCAAGCATTTTCTGAACTTCTTGTTTTATGCAGTCCCTGACATGGTCAGGCTGCCTATAGATTTTACTTTTGACAGGCATGCTGTCTCCAGTATCTATAGTGTGCTTACACCAAGAAGTGGTGCCTGGCACAGTAGAAAAGAGTTCAGAAAACTGACCCAGGAGATTTATGCAGTTATATTTCTGCTCAGCAGTGAGACAGTCTGCTAAAACTACACCTTCCACTATAGCATCTTGTTCTGTGGAAGAGAAGAGATCAGGGAGAGGGTCACTCTCTTCTTCCTGTCCTTCATCTGTTGCCATGAGCAGGGTGAGATCAGCCCTGTCATAGTAGGGTTTCAGGCGATTGACATGGAGCACCCTAAGGGGACTCCTGGCAGTGCCCAAGTCAACCAAGTAGGTGACTTCTCCCTTCTTTTCAATAATGATGTGGGGTCCACTCCATTTGTCTTGGAGTGCTCTTGGGGCCACAGGCTCCAGGACCCACACCTTCTGTCCTGGTTGGTACTGAATCAGAACAGCCTTCTGGTCATGCCATTGCTTTTGGAGCTCTTGGCTGGCCTGAAGGTTTTTACTGGCCTTTTTAATGTACTCAGCCATTCTGGATTTTAGGCCAAGTACATAGTCTCTATGTCTTGCTTAGGAGCTTTTAAAGGTTGTTCCCAACCCTCCTTTACAAGTGTTAGAGGACCTCTTACAGGGTGCCCAAATAGGAGTTCAAAGGGGCTGAAGCCCACTCCTTTCTGGGGTACCTCCCTGTAAGCAAAAAGGAGGCAAGGTAACAGGACATCCCATCTCCTCCTGAGTTTTTCAGGGAGTCCCATTATCATTCCTTTGAGAGTTTTATTAAACCTCTCTACCAGTCCATTTGTTTGTGGATGATAAGGTGTGGTGAATTTGCATGTTACACCACATTCCTTCCACATGGCCTTCAGGTATGCAGACATAAAGTTGCTACCCCTGTCTGATACAACCTCTTTTGGGAAACCCACCCTGGAAAAGATTCCCAGGAGGGCTTTTGCCACTGCAGGTGCTGTAGTGGTCCTTAGAGGAATTGCTTCAGGGTATCTTGTGGCATGTTCCACTAACACCAAGATAAACCTATTGCCTGAAGCAGTAGGAGGGTCAAGGGGGCCAACAATGTCAACCCCTACCCTTTCAAAGGGAACCCCAACCACAGGCAGTGGAATAAGGGGAGCCTTTGGTGTGCCACCAGTCTTGCCACTGGCTTGGCAGGTCACACAGGACTTACAAAAGTATTTTGTGTCCTCTGACATCCTAGGCCAATGAAACAGGGGACAAGCCTTTCCCATGTTTTAATTTGACCCAAATGTCCAGCCAAGGGAATGTCGTGTGCCAGAGTTAGGAGGAACTCTCTGTATTGCAGGGGAATGACCAATCTCCTGGCTGCTCCAGGTTTTGGGTCCCTTGCCTCTGTATACAAGAGGTTGTCCTCCCAGTAAACTCTATGTGAGTCACTGACATCCCCATTTTGCTGTTTGACAGCTTGCTGTCTTAGACCCTCTAATGTGGGACAGGATTGCTGTGCCACACTCAGCTCCTCCCGGGCAGGCCCCCCTCCACCCAAAAGCTCAGCAGTGTCTGCTGCCAGCTCCTCTGGTGAAGGCTCTGCACAGGGGGGAAATTCTTCTTCCTCAGAAGTTTAATCATCTGTAGAGGGAGGGATAGTGGGTAGGGATTTACCCTTACTAACCCTAGCTTTAGGGAACACTTGGTCCATTGTTCCAGGATCCAAGTCACCCTGTCCTTTTTGCTTTTTGGCCTGAGCCCTGGTTAAAGCAAAAATATGCACAGGAATGCCCAGCATTGCTGCATGAGCCTCCAACTCCACTTCTGCCCAAGCTGATATCTCTAAATCATTCCCTAGTAGAAAGTCTACAGGTAAATCTGAGGCAACCACAACTTTTTTTGGACCAGTAACCCCCCCCCATGCCCCCCAGTTGAGATTCACAACAGCCATGGGGTGGCTAAGAGTGTTGTTATGAGCGTCTGTCACTTCGTACTGGTGACCAAGTAGGTGTTGTTCAGGGTGTACCAGTTTCTCAATTACCATGGTAACACTGGCACCTGTATCCCTGTAGGCCTGAACCTCAACACCATTTATTAGGGGAAGTTGCTTGTACTTATCCATATTAAGGGGACAAGCAACTAAGGTGGCCAAATCAATGGCACCTTCAGAGACTAGCACAGGCTCTGTGGTCTCCCTAACAAGACCAACCCCAACTAAATTACCAAAAGTGAGCCCAGCTACTCCCTTGGGTTGGCTATTAGTAGGTTTGCTCCCACCACCACTGCTATTACTAGGGGCACTAGAGGTAGCAGTAGGGGTTGTGGTAGTGGGAGGCTTGGTGCTTTTCTTTGGACAACTGACATCAGTTGTCCAATGGCCTTTTACTTTACATAAATAGCACCATGGTTTCTTTAATTGATTAGAAGAGGATTTGGACCCACCACCCCCACCAGAGTGTTTTTGTGGGCCTGATGAAGACTCATTTTTAGATTTGTCCCCACCCTTGTCTGAAGACTTACCATCCTTCTTCTTGCCATCCTTGTCACCCGCTGTATGAACCTTTCTGTTCACTCTTGTTCTGACCCATTTGTCTGCTTTCTTTCTCAATTCTTGGGGAGAGGTCAGATCTCAGTCCACTAGATATTGGTGTAACACAACTGACACACAGTTATTCAGAATATGCTCTCCCAGGATCAGATTATACAGGCTTTCATAGTCAGAAACTTTACTTCCATTTAACCACCCCTCCAAGGCCTTCACTGAATAGTCAACAAAGTCTACCCAGTCTTGTGAGGACTCTTTTCTGGTTTCTCTGAACTTAATCCTGTATTGTTCAGTGGTTAAGCCAAATCCATCCAAGAGTGCATTCTTCAAAACTATTAAATTATTGGCATCACTTTCCTTCACAGTAAGAAGCCTATCCCTACCCTTTCCACTGAGAGATAGCCATAGGATAGCAGCCCACTGCCTTTGAGGGACCCCCTGTACAACACAGGCCCTCTCAAGTGCAGCAAACCACTTGTTAATGTCATCCCCCTCCTTGTAAGGGGGAAATATCTTATGCAGATTCCTAGAATCATGCTCTTTCACAGGATTACTATCTGGAATACTGCTACTGCCACCATGGGGTCCTAACCCCAACCTCTGTCTCTCTTTTTCTAAATCTAAAGATTCCCTGTCTAGAGCCAGCTGTTGCTGTTTAAGCTTCAGTCTGGACTCTTCCACTCTCAATCTATTGAGTTCTCTTTCTAACAGTCTGTCATCAGGGTGGGTGGGTTGGGAATGCTTTGACACAGAAGAATGATGAGAATGCTCAGAGGGAGATCTGCCCCTAACAGTTGGCACCCTAACAACCTGGCCTGCAGGAATAAAGTCATCCCTACTGTGATGTGAACTCACATTAGTACCAGCTATGCTAGGTGGTCTGCTAAGAGGCAGGTTGGGAAGGTCACCTTCTAACACTTTGACTGGGGGCTCCCCTGAGTCAGAGTGTGAACTATCTCCTAACTTCTCAATGGAAGTGCCAGCTAAGGCCTTATCATTCTCAATAAGCATGTTAGACAATAATTCTCTAGAGGGATTCTTTCCCACCCCTAAACCTCTATCAATGCAGAGACTCCTTAAACCCTTCCAGTTAAGGTGGTCATAAGCTGAGCTGACCAAGTTAGTAGAAGTTCCTACATCAGACATGATAGAAGAAAGGTTTAGGGACAGATAAAAGAGAGAAAAAGTTTCAGGACTTTTTAAAGAAACAGATAAAAAACCTTTTCAACTTTTTGGAAACTTTTTGAAAGTTTAGGAGTACTTTTCAGCATTTAGCAGATAGTGTAAGAGAAGAAAAGCAAAACTTTTTGGTTAGGTGTACATACACTGAACTTGTTTTGTATATTATTCTCGTATGAAAAGTACAAAATGAAAAAGTGGTAAGTAGTTACAAGTACTTATCCCACCGCTGCACAACCAATGTAGGAGGCTGGCCTGGCTTATAGTGGGTACCAAGGGGTACTTACACTCTGTACCAGGTCCAGTTATCCCTTATTAGTGTAGAAGAGGTGTTTCTAGCAGCTTAGGCTGATAGAAGGTAGCTATAGCATTGCAGCTTAGGCTGAACTAGGAGACATGCAAAGCTCCTACTATACCACTGGTGTCATATGCACAATATCATAAGAAAACACAATACACAGATATACTAAAAGTAAAGGTACTTTATTTTTATGACAATATGCCAAAAGTATCTCAGTGAGTACCCTCAGTATGAGGATGCCAAATATACACAAGATATATGTACACAATACCAAAAATATGCAGTAATAGCAAAAGCAAGCAATGTAGAATTACAGTAGATTGCAATAGGAGCACATAGGTACAGGGGCAACACAAACCATATACTCCAAAAGTGGAATGCGAACCACGAATGGACCCCAAACCTATGTGAGCTTGTAGAGGGTTGCTGGGGCTGTAAGAAAACAGTGAGGGTTAGAAAAATAGCCTACCCCAAGACCCTGAAAAGTAGGTGTAAAGTGCACCTATATTCCCCAGAGAGCACAGAAGTTGTGATAGGGGAATTCTGCAAGGAAGACCAACACCAGCAATGCAACCAAAGTGGATTTCTGGATGAGAGTACCTGTGGAACAAGGGGACCAAGTCGAGGAGTCGCGACAAAGTCGAGAGTGGGCAGATGCCCAGGAAATGCCAGCTGAGGGTGCAAAGAAGCTGCCACCGGATGGTAGAAGCTGTGGATTCTGACAGAACGAAGAGGGCTAGAAACTTCCCCTTTGGAGGATGGATGTCCCACGTCGAGAAGAAGCTTGCAGAGGTGTTCCCATGCAGAAAGACCACAAACAAGCCTTGCTAGCAACTCAGGAGGTTGTGTACTGCAGGTTAGAGTGTCGGGGACCCAGGCTTGGCTGTGCAAGAAGGAAATCCTGGAAGAGTGCACAGGAGCCGGAGCAGCTGCAAATTACGCGGTACCCAGCAATGCAGTCTAGCGTGGGGAGGCAAGGACTTACCTCCACCAAACTTGGACTGAAGAGTCACTGGACTGTGGGAGTCACTTGGACAGAGTTGCTGAGTTCCAGGGACCACGCTCGTTGTGCTGAGAGGGGACCCAGAGGACCGGTGATGCAGTCTTTTGTTGCCTGCGGTTGCAGGGGGAAGATTCCGTCGACCCACAGGAGATTTCTTCAGAGCTCCTGGTGCAAGAAGGAGGCAGGCTACCCCCAGAGCATGCACCACCAGGAAAACAGTCGAGAAGGCGGCAGGATCAGCGATACAAGGTTGCAGTAGTCGTCTTTGCTACTTTGTTGCGGTTTTGCAGGCATCCTGAGCAGTCAGCGGTCGATCCTTTGGCAGAAGGTGAAGAGAGAGATGCAGAGGAACTCTGATGAGCACTTGCATTCGTTATCTAAAGAATTCCCCAAAGCAGAGACCGTAAATAGCCAGAAAAGGAGGTTTGGCTACCTAGGAAGGAGGATAGGCTAGCAGCACAGGTAAGAGCCTATCAGAAGGAGTCTCTGACGTCACCTGCTGGCACTGGCCACTCAGAGCAGTCCAGTGTGCCAGCAGCACCTCTGTTTCCAAGATGGCAGAGGTCTGGAACACACTGGAGGAGCTCTGGGCACCTCCCCTGGGAGGTGCAGGTCAGGGGAGTGGTCGCTCCCCTTTCCTTTGTCCAGTTTCGCGCCAGAGCAGGGCTGGGGGATCCCTGAACCGGTGTAGACTGGCTTATGCAGAGATGGGCACCATCTGTGCCCATCAAAGCATTTCCAGAGGCTGGGGGAGGCTGTGCCTCCCTAGCCCTGACACCTTTTTCCAAAGGGAGAGGGTGTAACACCCTCTCTCTGAGGAAGTCCTGGCTGGACCCCAGGAGGGCAGAAACCTGTCTGAGGGGTTGGCAGCAGCTGCAGTGAAACCCCGGGAAAGGTAGTTTGGCAGTACCCGGGTCTGTGCTAGAGACTCGGGGGATCATGGAATTGTCTCCCCAATGGCATTGGGGTGACAATTCCATGATCTTAGACATGTTACATGGCCATGTTCGGAGTTACCATTGTGACGCTATACATAGGTAGTGACCTATGTATAGTGCACATGTGTAATGGTGTCCCCGCACTCACAAAATCCGGGGAATTTGCCCTGAACGATGTGGGGGCACCTTGGCTAGTGCCAGGGTGCCCACACACTAAGTAACTTAGCACCCAACCTTCACAAGGTGAAGGTTAGACATATAGGTGCTTATAAGTTACTTAAGTTCAGTGGTAAATGGCTGTGAAATAACGTGGACGTTACTTCACTCAGGCTGCAGAGGCAGGCCTGTGTAAGAATTGTCAGAGCTCCCTATGGGTGGCAAAAGAAATGCTGCAGCCCATAGGGATCTCCTGGAACCCCAATACCCTGGGTACCTCAGTACCATATACTAGGGAATTATAAGGGTGTTCCAGTATGCCAATGTGAATTGGTAAAATTGGTCACTAGCCTGTTAGTGACAATTTAGAAAGCAGAGAGAGCATAACCACTGAGGTTCTGGTTAGCAGAGCCTCAGTGAGACAGTTAGTCATCACACAGGGAACACATACAGGGCACACTTATGAGCACTGGGGCCCTGGCTGGCAGGGTCCCAGTGACACATACACTAAAAGAGACATGTCTGTTTGGATAATGTCATTCACAGATGTTAATATGTTGTTAAGGAAACAAATCCTGTTGGAGAGAGTGTTCATGCCGTTGTCGACAACAGCTAAAGCTTTTTCCAAATTCTCCTTATCTAGCAGCCTTAAACACGCAGCAGCTTGTATCTGAGAAAGCTTCCAGATTTCATTGTATATGGCATAGATGAATCATTTAGAGCATGACTTTCTTGGACCTAACAAGAAGTCCTGTAAGTCTATGGTCCTCATTATAACAATGGCGGTATGGATGGCCTACCGCCGTGGCGACGGCTGCCAAAAAAACGTCGCAGGTGCTACCAGCCATCTGCCATATTATGACCATAGCTGGAATTCCACCAGAAGGATGGCAGAATTCTGGCTGCAGCCCAGGTGGCTGATGGTGGTAATGTGGCGCTGCTACCAGCAGCAGCACCACACCAGTAGACCGCCGCAGACTGTATAATGACACATGATATGGCCTGGTGGTGTTCTGTTGACGGACGCTGCTGCTGGCAGCAGCGCCCCATCCCGTCTCCTGCCAGATGACCCCCTGAAATCAGGTAAGTTGGGTGCTCCGACTGGGGAGTGGGGTGTTGTGTGTGTGTGCATGTATGGTTGTGAGTGTATGTTGAGTTGTGTGAATGCGTGTGTGCCTGTATGTATGTCAGTGTGTGTGGATGTGTGTGTGAATGGGTGTATGCATGCGTGGGTGAATGTGAGTATGTGTGTGAATGTGTGTGTTCGATGGGGCATGCATGTGCGTGTATGTCGTGGGGGGGTCTGGAGTGGGAGAGAGTGGTGAGGATAAACCTGGAGAGGGGGAGAAGACCCCTATGAGTGACGGGGAAGGGATTCCCTGTCACTGATAGTGTCTACTGCCATGGTTTTCGTGGCGGTGAGGAAGCCACGAAAACCATGGAGGGAGACGGGGTCATATTCCCGCTGGTGGGACAGTGACGGCTGCCTGGCTGCAGACTGAAGTCTCCAGCCCAGCAGCTGCTACCGCGCTGGCGGACGGAGTGGTACATTGGCGGTTTGGCTTGAGCCAAACCGCCAATGTCATATTTTGGGGAAAGGTACTGCCAGCCTGTTGGCAGTACTTTTCTCCAAAATACCGCCGTCCGCCAGGGTCCTAATGAGGGCCTATATTTTCAGAAAAAGTGTTAAGATGTTCTTTAACTAATGCTAAGGTGTTAGTCTGTAACCATTGTTGGTACAGTTCACCCACAATGTATGTTTTAATTATACCTGTATGTTGACCAGAGACAAAGCAAGGGTCTGGCCGGCTAATCTTGAAACCCCCTGAGAAATACACAAAACGTGCCTGACACCCATTTGTCTATTGGCCATAATAACCACCCACCGGGTCTAGAAAGTGAAGAGTTATAGGTACTCGCCTGAACCTTTGCATCTAGTTCTTCCTCTGTGACATTCAGGAAGGATTACCAATTAATACATTTTGCTGGTGTGGGGATGCTGGGCGTATTTATTTCCTTCATCTTTGCTAACCCCAGACAGGATGTCTGTTGAATAGTTCCATTTACAAATATCATTTGTATAGGAATAGGCATGATGTAAATAAAGCTTCCCTACCCTGTATCTGCTAATCTTGTGTACCTCATACACTCTTTACATCAATAGTGTTCTTCCAGTATTTGGAACCTTCAACTACAAGACGGGAAACAAAGGAATCTGAGTAAATTAACTTTGTGTTACTTAGCAAAATTTTACTATTTTTTAAAGGTGGTAATTTGAAATAATATGACTGTGCATTTTCGGTGTCATGCCCAGTAAATAAGTGAATTTATCGGAATAATGTTTTGGGCTCCCAACAGGTGGAGTTGAACAGTGTTCCCACTATGTGTAATTGAATACTGATCTGTGTGTATTTGTATGGTGCAGGTAGTAATGTCCCCAGTTGTTATAGCAGAACATTTCCCCATAATTCTTTGTGTTGGTGTAAACATCATCACTTTTAAATACAGCATAGTCCTTCATTTCAGTTAACATGGAATAAATGCAATCATCAGATACAATGCCAGGTGCAATTACACCAGTCATTGACATTTTGAAAACATATGGAATTTGAATGACCTAAGTAGGTCCGTTTATGTATGTCAAATGGAACTTATCCCACACAATCAGGAATCGGAACTGCTGAAATGTTCACAAGGGACAAGTCTCTTCAGACCCTATGCGAGGAAAGATTTGGAGTTAAGACTTCACCCACAGACTCAACAGAGGAGCGTTCAGGAAGGTAATGACCACTTATAAGCAAGAAGAAAACAGTCACAAAACCAATCCATAGAAAAAATGCAAACAATGTCAGAAATAACCACAGATAATTCCATGGATAAATTAAATAGTTATTTTTAAGCCACATTGTAAAGAAATGGCTCCCTGTTGCAGTTACCCCCCACTTTTTGCCTGATACTGATGCTGCCTTGACTGAGAAGTGTGCTGGAACCCTGCTAACCAGGCCCCAGCACCAGTGTTCTTTCACCTAAAATGTACCGTTGTCTCCACAATTGGCACAACCCTGGCACCCAGGTAAGTCCCTTGTAACTGGTATCCCTGGTACCAAGGGCCCTGATGTCAGGGAAGGTCTCTAAGGGCTGCAGCATGTCTTATGCCACCCTAGGGACCCCTCACTCAGCACAGACACACAGCTTGCCAGCTTGTGTGTGCTGGTGGGGAGAAAATGACTAAGTCGACATGGCACTCCCCTCAGGGTGCCATGCCAACCTCACACTGCTTGTGGCATAGGTAAGTCACCCCTCTAGCAGGCCTTAGAGCCCTAAGGCAGGGTGCACTATACCACAGGTGAGGGCATAGGTGCCTGAGCACTATGCCCCTACAGTGTCTAAGCAAAACCTTAGACATTGTAAGTGCAGGGTAGCCATAAGAGAATATGGTCTGGGAGTCTGTCAAAAACGAACTCCACAGCTCCATAATGGCTACACTGAATACTGGGAAGTTTGGTACCAAACTTCTCAGAATAATAAACCCACACTGATTCCAGTGTTGGATTTATTAAAAAATGCACACAGCGGGCATCTTAGAGATACCCCCTGTATTTTACCCAATTGTTCAGTGCAGGACTGACTGGTCTGTGCCAGCCTGCTGCTGAGAGATGAGTTTCTGACCCCATGTGGTGAGGGCCTTTGTGCTCTCTGGGGACAGAAACAAAAGCCTGCTCTGGATGGAGATGCTTCACACCTCCCCCTGCAGGAACTGTAACACCTAGCAGTGAGCCTCAAAGGCTCAGGCTTCGTGTTGCAATGCCCCAGGGCACTCCAGCTAGTGGAGATGCCCGTCCCCTGGACACAGCCCCCACTTTTGGCGGCAAGTCCAGGAGAGATAATGAGAAAAACAAGGAGGAGTCACTGGCCAGTCAGGACAGCCCCTAAGGTGTCCTGAGCTGAGGTGACTCTGACTTTTAGAAATCCTCCATCTTGCAGATGGAGGATTCCCCCAATAGGAATAGGGATGTGCTCCCCTCCCCTCAGGGAGGAGGCACCAAGAGGGTGTAGCCACCCTCAAGGACAGTAGCCATTGGCTACTGCCCTCCCAGACCTAAACACACCCCTAAATTCAGTATTTAGGGGCTCCCCAGAACCTAGGAAATCAGATTCCTGCAACCTAAGAAGAGGACTGCTGAGCTGAAAAACCCTGCAGAGAAGACGGAGACACCAACTGCTTTGGCCCCAGCTCTACCGGCCTGTCTCCCTCCCTTCTAAAGACACTGCTCCAGCGACGCTTTCCCCAGGGACCAGCGACCTCTGACTCCTCAGAGGACTGCCCTGCTCTAGAAGGACCAAGAAACTCCTGAGGACAGCGGCTCTGTTCACCCAAGACTGCAACTTTGTTTCCAAAGAAGCAACTTCAAGACAACTGCGTTTCCCGCCGGAAGCGTGAGACTTGCTACTCTGCACCTGACGCCCCCGGCTCGACTTGTGGAGAACAAACACTTCAAGGAGGACTCCCCAGCGTCTACGAGACCATGAGTAGCCAGAGTTGCCCCCCCTGAGCCCCACAGCGACGCCTGCAGAGGGAATCTCGAGGCTCCCCCTGACTGCGACTGCCTGACTCCCAGATCCCGATGCCTGGAAAAGACTCTGCACCCGCAGCACCCAGGATCTGAAAGATCGGAACTCTAGTGCAGGAGTGACCCCCAGGAGGCCCTCTCCCTTGCCCAGGTGGTGGCTACCCCGAGGAGCCCCCCCCTTGCCTGCCTGCATCGCTGAAGAGACCCCTTGGTCTCCCATTGATTTACATTGGAAACCCGACGTGTGTTTGCACACTGCACCCGGCCGACCCCGTGCTGCTGAGGGTGTACTTTCTCTGCTAACTTGTGTCCCCCCCGGTGCCCTACAAAACCCTCCTGGTCTGCCCTCCGAAGACGCGGGTACTTACCTGCTGGCAGACTGGAACCGGGGCACCCCCTTCTCCATTGAAGCCTATGTGTTTTGGGCACCACTTTGAACTCTGCACCTGACCGGCCCTGAGCTGCTGGTGTGGTAACTTTGGGGTTGCTCTGAACCCCCAACGGTGGGCTACCTTGGACCCAAACTTGAACCCCGTAGGTGGTGTACTTACCTACAAAAACTAACAAATACTTACCTCCCCCAGGAACTGTTGAAAATTGCACTGTCTATTTTTAAAATAGCTATATGTGATTATTTGAAAAGTATATATGCTATTGTGATTATTCAAAGTTCCTAAAGTACTTACCTGCAATACCTTTCATTTGAAGTATTACATGTAAAATTTGAACCTGTGGTTCTTAAAATAAACTAAGGAAAGATATTTTTCTATACAAAAACCTATTGGCCTGGAATTGTCTCTGAGTGTGTGTTCCTCATTTATTGCCTGTGTGTGTACAACAAATGCTTAACACTACTCCTTTGATAAGCCTACTGCTCGACCACACTACCACAAAATAGAGCATTAGTATTATCTCTTTGTGCCACTATCTTACCTCTAAGGGGAACCGTTGGACTCTGTGCATACTATTCCTTACTTTGAAATAGTGCATACAGAGCCAACTTCCTACATTGGTGGATCAGCGGTGGGGTACAAGACTTTGCATTTGCTAGACTACTCAGCCAATACCTGATCACACGACAAATTCCAAAAATTGTCATTAGAAATTGATTTTTGCAATTTGAACTATTTTTCTAAATTCTTAAAAGTCCTGCTAGGGCCTTGTGTTAGTCCCTGTTAGTATTTCTTTTAGAGCTTAAAAGTTTTGTGAAAGTTTGAATTAGGTTCTAGAACTAGTTTTAGATTCTTAAAAAGTATTCCAACTTTTAGAAACATAATGCCTGGTGCAGAAGAGAATGTGGTGGAACTCGACCTCACCCCTTACCTCCATCTTAAGATGAGGGAGCTAAGATCTCTCTGCAAAATAAAGAAAATCCCAGTTGGCTTAAGACCCTCCAAACAACAGCTCCAGGAGCTTTTGGCAGAGTTTGAAAAAGCCAACCCCTCTGAGGATGACAACCCAGAGGATGATGTTAGTGACTTGGAGGAAAATTCCCCCCTTCCAGTCCCAACTAGGGAGATCAGGGACCCTCCATCCCTGATTCCAACTGTGATAGTCAGAGATGCTGCTTCCCTCACAGGAGGGGCCAGCACCTCTGAAATCACTGAGGATAGCCTCAGTGAAGATGACCTCCTGCTACCCAGGATGGCCAAAAGATTGGCTTTGGAGAGACAGCTCCTAGCCATAGAAAGGGAAAGACAAGAGATGGGTTTTGGTCCCATCCATGGTGGCAGCAACATAAATAGGGTCAGAGATTCTCCTGACATGTTGAAAATCCCTAAAGGGATTGTAACTAAATATGAAGATGGTGATGACTTCACCAAATGGTTCACAGCTTTTGAGAGGACTTTTGCAACCAGAAAAGTAAACAGATCTCACTGGGGTGCTCTCCTTTGGGAAATGTTCACTGGAAAGTGTAGGGATAGACTCCTCACACTCTCTGGAAAAGATGCAGAATCTTATGACCTCATGAAGGGTACCCTGATTGAGGGCTTTGGATTCTCCACTGAGGAGTACAGGATTAGGTTCAGGGGGGCTCAAAAATCCTCGAGCCAGACCTGGGTTGATTTTGTAGACTACTCAGTGAAAACACTGGATGGTTGGGTAACTGGAAATGAAGTGCATGACTATGTTGGGCTTTATAATTTGTTTATGAAAGAACACATTTTAAGTAACTGCTTCAATGAAAAGTTGCATCAGTATCTGGTAGACCTAGGACCAATTTCTCCCCAAGAATTGGGAAAGAAGGCGAACCATTGGGTCAAGACTAGGGTAACCAAAACTTCCACTGGGGGTGACTAAAAGAAAGGGGTTACAAAACCTCCTCAGGAGAAAGTGGGTGACACTAGAAACAAAGAAAAAGAGTCCTCTGTAGGCCCCCAAAAACCAGACCAGGTGGGTGGGCCCCGAGACACAACCCAAAACAATGGTGGGTACCAGGGTAAGAACTGGGATGCCACTAAGGCATGGTGCCATAACTGTAGACAGACAGAGCACCACACCAAGGACACTTCTTGTCCCAAAAACAAACCCCCTAGCACAATCCCAGGGGTAACCAGTGTAGCCATTGGGGATGACTCCTCAGATGAGGAGGTCTTCATAGCCTTCAACTGGAAAAAGGGCCCAACAGGTGAGTTGGAGATTCCAGAGGGAAGTAGACACTTCCACCACCTACTGGTGAATGGAATCCCAGCCACTGCCCTGAGAGACACTTGTGCCAGTCACACTATCGTGTATGACAGGCTGGTGTTCTCAAACCAGTACATCCCAGGTGAGACTGCCAGAGTAAGAGTTAGCCCAGACAGGGTCACTGATAGGCCTGTGGCTTTTGTGCCCATAGAAGTGGGTGGGACTTTTAGCTGGAGAAGGGTGGTAGTCAGTACAGACCTACCCCTTGATTGTCTCCTTGGAAATGACTACCCAGAGGTTAGTCAGAGCTCAAGAGAGGAACTGGTCCAGTGCCAACCCTCTCCCAAGGATTCTGGAGGTCCTACCCCTGCAGTAACTGCAAGCAGGCCCCAGAAGAAAAAGAAAAGAAAACAGTGTAGGAAGGGTGGACAACCTTTAGCCAAGGTTCCAGCAAGCCAAGGAGATTCTGCTCCAGTAGGGGAGAACTCCAAAAATGGCACTGGTAAAGTCCAACCTGACCCACAAGAAGTCCTGGCTAGTCAGGCAACTGTTAAGCCTGAGTGGGTGGCTCCTCAGCTAACAGAAGAAAGAGTGGAAGAAGGGTGTTTACTACAAGATGTGGTAACCCCCCCACTCTAATACAGCAGAGAGGCACCCTGAACCCAAAGAAGCCTGTAACTTAGCCCCTTCCCTTGTAGGTGAAGAGTTAAAGGTGTGGTTCTGGGCACTGACAGCTGTCAGTTGCCTCTGCTGGGTGCTAGCCTTTATGGCTGAACTATCCTTGGCATGGTGGTCTGACCCCATGCCAAATAGCAAGTTAGGCCCCCTGACCCTATTGGTCATGGTGGGGTTACTCCAGCTCTGGGTAACCTCTTTGGGTAAGCTAGGGGTGACCCTGGCTAAGATAAGATTAGCAGAGGTGGATACCTCTAACCCCAAAATAGAGAGAAGGGGTGAAGACATTAAAAGCACAGACAAGAGGCAATCCAGACTAGGTCCTATCACTGTGGAAGTGGGTCAGTTCCCCAGAGGGAATGACCTGAACAGGAGGATGTAAGGCAGAGTAGGCCCTGTAACAAACCAGCCTATTTCCTCTACTCTTCCTCGCCTGACAGACTAGGAAGACTCTTCCAGCTTTGCTGAGTCTCCTGGCCTGTGGGCTGGGGGGGGGCTTGTGTAAAGAAATGGTTCCCTGTTGCAGTTACCCCCCACTTTTTGCCTGATACTGATGCTGCCTTGACTGAGAAGTGTGCTGGGACCCTGCTAACCAGGCCCCAGCACCAGTGTTCTTTCACCTAAAATGTACCGTTGGCTCCACAATTGGCACAACCCTGGCACCCAGGTAAGTCCTTTGTAACTGGTACCCCTGGTACCGAGGGCCCTGATGTCAGGGAAGGTCTCTAAGGGCTGCAGCATGTCTTATGCCACCCTAGGGACCCCTCACTCAGCACAGACACACTGCTTGCCAGCTTGTGTGTGCTGGTGGGGAGAAAATGACTAAGTCGACATGGCACTCCCATCAGGGTGCCATGCCAACCTCACACTGCCTGTGGCATAGGTAAGTCACCCCTCTCGCAGGCCTTACAGCCCTAAGGCAGGGTGCACTATACCACAGGTGAGGGCATAGGTGCCTGAGCACTATGCCCCTACAGTGTCTAAGCAAAACCTTAGACATTGTAAGTGCAGGGTAGCCATAAGAGAATGTGGTCTGGGAGTCTGTCAAAAACGAACTCCACAGCTCTATAATGGCTACACTGAATACTGGGAAGTTTGGTACCAAACTTCTCAGAATAATAAACCCACACTGATTCCAGTGTTGGATTTATTAAAAAATGCACACAGCGGGCATCTTAGAGATACCCCCTGTATTTTACCAAATTGTTCAGTGCAGGACTGACTGGTCTGTGCCAGCCTGCTGCTGAGAGACGAGTTTCTGACCCCATGTGGTGAGGGCCTTTGTGCTCTCTGGGGACAGAAACCAAAGCCTGCTCTGGGTGGAGATGCTTCACACCTCCCCCCTGCAGGAACTGTAACACCTAGCAGTGAGCCTCGAAGGCTCAGGCTTCGTGTTACAATGCCCCAGGGCACTCCAGCTAGTGGAGATGCCCGCCCCCTGTACACAGCCCCCACTTTTGGCGGCAAGTCCAGGAGAGATAAAGAGAAAAACAAGGAGGAGTCACTGGCCAGTCAGGACAGCCCCTAAGGTGTCCTGAGCTGAGGTGACTCTGACTTTTAGAAATCCTCCATCTTGCAGATGGAGGATTCCCCCAATAGGAATAGGGATGTGCTCCCCTCCCCTCAGGGAGGAGGCACCAAGAGGGTGTAGCCACCCTCAAGGACAGTAGCCATTGGCTACTGCCCTCCCAGACCTAAACACACCCCTAAATTCAGTATTTAGGGGCTCCCCAGAACCTAGGAAATCAGATTCCTGCAACCTAAGAAGAGGACTGCTGAGCTGAAAAACCCTGCAGAGAAGACGGAGACACCAACTGCTTTGGCCCCAGCTCTACCGGCCTGTCTCCCTCCCTTCTAAAGACACTGCTCCAGCGACGCTTTCCCCAGGGACCAGCGACCTCTGACTCCTCAGAGGACTGCCCTGCTCTAGAAGGACCAAGAAACTCCAGAGGACAGCGGCTCTGTTCACCCAAGACTGCAACTTTGTTTCCAAAGAGGCAACTTCAAGACAACTGCGTTTCCCGCCGGAAGCGTGAGACTTGCTACTCTGCACCCAATGCCCCCGGCTCGACTTGTGGAGAACAAACACTTCAGGGAGGACTCCCCGGCGACTACGAGACCGTGAGTAGCCAGAGTTGCCCCCCCTGAGCCCCCACAGCGACGCCTGCAGAGGGAATTCCGAGGCTCCCCCTGACCACGACTGCCTGACTCCCAGATCCCGACACCTGGAAACGACTCTGCACCCACAGCCCCCAGGATCTGAAAGAGTGGAACTCCAGTGCAGGAGTGACCCCCAGGAGGCCCTCTCCCTTGCCCAGGTTGTGGCTACCCCGAGGAGCCCCCCCCCCCCTTGCCTGCCTGCATCGCTGAAGAGACCCCTTGGTCTCCCATTGATTTACATTGGAAACCCGACGTGTGTTTGCACACTGCACCCGGCCGCCCCCGTGCTGCTGAGGGTGTACTTTCTGTGCTAACTTGTGTCTCCCCCGGTGCCCTACAAAACCCCCCTTGTCTGCCCTCCGAAGACACGGGTACTTACCTGCTGGCAGACTGGAACCGGGGCACCCCCTTCTCCATTGAAGCCTATGTGTTTTGGGCACCACTTTTAACTCTGCACCTGACCGGCCCTAAGCTGCTGGTGTGGTAACTTTGGGGTTGCTCTGAACCCCCAACGGTGGGCTACCTTGGACCCAAACCTGAACCCCGTAGGTGGTTTACTTACCTACGAAAACTAACAAATACTTACCTCCCCCAGGAACTGTTGAAAATTGCACTGTCTAGTTTTAAAATAGCTATATGTGATTTATTTGAAAAGTATATATGCTATTGTGATTATTCAAAGTTCCTAAAGTACTTACCTGCAATACCTTTCATTTGAAGTATTACATGTAAAATTTGAACCTGTGGTTCTTAAAATAAACTAAGGAAAGATATTTTTCTATACAAAAACCTATTGGCCTGGAATTGTCTCTGAGTGTATGTTCCTCATTTATTGCCTGTGTGTGTACAACAAATGCTCAACACTACTCCTTTGATAAGCCTACTGCTCGACCACACTACCACAAAACAGAGCATTAGTATTATCTCTTTTTGCCACTATCTTACCTCTAAGGGGAACCCTTGGACTCCGTGCATACTATTCCTTACTTTGAAATAGTGAATACAGAGCCAACTTCCTACACACATGTACAGCTTATGTGTCTTTGAAATTGTTTTAACCGCAGGTGTGAATGAAGTTAAAGAAAAGTCATCAATGTTGATGAAGTAACCAGAAGCAGTCTCTGCAAACACAGAGGCTGGTACATTACTGGTAAATGGATATACTTCACATGGAGGCTCGTAATAGACAATGTCATCAGTTTGTGTTGTGTTGTAATGAAAGACAGCCACATCATGGACAGGTGATGTCGTAGAACTGGTAACAGGAGCCAGCAAGAGTTCATTTTCCGCCCTCCCCATGCTCAAGGAGGCATTTGTGGCATCATTGGATCATTGGATATGCTTGTGTAGTCAGAAATGTTGTTGTTTCTTCTTTGAAGAGGTATATCCTGTTGGGTAGTGAGAGGGGACTGGAAACTACTAGAGGGACCACTGGGTCTACTGTGCAGGATCGGCCACATGGTGAAGTTTGATGTTGTCAATCGAGACAAATCTGTTTGCTTTGGAACCAGGCAGCGGTGATAGGATGACAGTTCTGGTACCTTGTATTCCCAGGACCTGGATCGGTGCTCTGTAGGATGGGCTGAATTCCTTCCTAACAGCAATCTTTTCACAAACCAGATCCTCAACTCTAGGAATCCAGGCAGTAGAAGTTGTTGGCAGTCCCTGTGCTGTGAGAGTGGAATACACCATCCTTCATAACTCTGCTCATGGATTCTCAAGCGGCTGAGTATTGATGTTTAGTACCTACAGCTGGTTGTGCTGAACCATTGGTGTAGGTGATAGTATGGTGTTAGAAATGGGGTCTTTGGTTGACAGTCAGGTTACCCCCTGTTCAAGCAAGGACCCTCACTCTAGTTAGGATAAAAGAGAATCACCCTCAGCTAACCCCTGCTTACCCCCTTGGTAGCTTGGCAGAGCAGTAGGCTTAACCTCAGAGTGCTGGGCGTAAAGTATTTGTACCAACACACACAGTAACTTAATGAAAACACTACAAAAGGACACAACACCAGTTTAGAAAAATAGGAAATATTTATCTAGACAAAACAAGACCAAAACGATAAAAATCCAACATACACAAGTCAAGTTATGATTTTTTAAAGGTTTAAAATAAAAAGAGTCTTTAGGTAGTTGTAACAACACACTAGCGCTGCTAGCGTGAAAATGTACCTGGTTTGCGGCAAAAATAACCCCGCACGGGCGGTGTGCGTCGAAAATAACCCTGCACGGGTATATGCGTCGAAAACAGCTCGGCTCGGCGAGGCGCGTCGAAAAAGCCAGCCACGCGACGGTCCGAAGTCCCACGGCGCTGGTTGCGATCTCTCAGCCTTCGTCAGCGATGCTGCGCGTCGTTTCTCCTGCTCCGGGCGTCGATTCTCCGGTCGCGTTTCCAGCGGCGTCGTTTCTCAGCTGCGGAGCCGGCGTCGCGTCGTTTTCTCAGCCGCGATCGGATTCGCGTCGATCTTTTCTCCGCACGGTGCGCGGTGCGTGTATTTTTGTCCTTAGGCTGCCAGCCTCTCCTTTCAGGGTCCCAGGAACTGGAAGGGCACCACAGAGCAGAGTAGGGGTCTCTCCAGAGACTCCAGGTGCTGGCAGGAAGAAGTCTTTGCTATCCCTGAGACTTCAATAACAGGAGGCAAGCTCTACATCAAGCCCTTGGAGATTTCTTCTTCAAGATGGAAGGCACACAAAGTCCAGTCTTTGCCCTCTTACTCTGGCAGAAGCAGCACTGCAGGAAAGCTCCACAAAGCACAGTCACAGGCAGGGCAGCACTTGTTCCTCAGCGATCAGCTCTTCTCCAGGCAGAGGTTCCCCTTGATTCCAGAAGTGTTTCTCAAGTTTGTAAGTTTGGGTGCCCTTCTTATACCCATTTTAGTCTTTGAAGTCACCTTCCTTCAAAGGGGACTCACACCTCCTTGTGAAATCCTGCCTTGCCCAGGCAAGGCCTCAGACACACACCAGGGGGCTGGAGACAGCATTGTCAGAGGCAGGCACAGTCCTTTCAGATGAGAGTGACCACTCCACCCCTCCCTCCTAGCAGAGATGGCTAATCAGGAAATGCAGATCACACCCCAGCTCCCTTTGTGTCACTGTCTGGTGTGGGGTGAAAAACAACCCAACTGTCAAACTGACCCAGACAGGGAATCCACAAACAAGGCAGAGTCACAGAATGGTTTAAGCAAGAAAATGCTCACTTTCTAAAAGTGGCATTTCCAAACTCACAATCTTAAAATCAACTTTACTAAAAGATGTATTTTTAAATTGTGAGTTCAGGGATCCCAAACTCCACATGTCCATCTACTCTCTAGGGGAATCTATACTTTAATCATATTTAAAGGTAGCCCCCATATTATCCTATGAGAGAGACAGACCTTGCAACAGTGAAAACGAAATTGGCAGTATTTCACTGTCAGGACATATAAACCACATTACTATATGTCCTACCTTATCCATACACTGCACCCTGCCCTTGGGGCTACCTAGGGCCTACCTTAGGGGTGCCTTACATGTAAGGAAAGGGAAGGTTTAGACCTGGCAAGTGGGTACACTTGCCAAGTCGAATTTACAGTGTAAAAATACACATACAGACACTGCAGTGGCAGGTCTGAGACATGATTACAGAGCTACTTATGTGGGTGGCACAACCAGTGCTGCAGGCCCACTAGTAGCATTTGATTTACAGGCCCTGGCACCTCTAGTGCACATTACTAGGGACTTACTAGTAATTCAAATATGCCAATCATGGATGAACCACTTACATATAATTTAAACAGGAGCACTTGCACTTTAGCACTGGTTAGCAGTGGTAAAGTGCCCAGAGTAACAAAAACAGCAAAATCAGAGTCCAGCACACATCAACAACCTGGGGAACAGAGGCAAAAAGTTAAGGGAGACCACGCCAAGGATGAAAAGTCTAACACGTGTCCCCCCCAGCTAAAAGTGGGGAGCAACTACCCAACCTCATGGGAGTTCTCATCACTAAGGCGGAAGAACCTGGACAGACCATCAGCATTGGCGTGCTCTGTACCGGGTCGATGTTCCACCGTAAAGTCCATCCCCTGTAGGGAAATGGACCACCTCAACAGTTTTGGGTTCTCACCCCTCATCTGCATTAACCATCTGAGGGGTCTGTGGTCGGTCTGAACTCGGAAGTGAGTCCCAAACAAGTAGGGTCTTAGCTTCTTCAGTGCCCAGACCACAGCAAACGCTTCACGTTCTATGGCACTCCACCTACGTTCCCTGGGTAGTAACCTCCTGCTAATGAAGGCTACGGGTTGATCTAGGCCCTCTTCATTCAGCTGTGAGAGTACTGCTCCAATACCATGCTCTGAGGCGTCTGTCTGTACAACAAACTCCGTGGAGTAGTCAGGTGCCTTCAGCACCGGTGCTGTGCACATGGCAGCCTTCAGGGCATCAAAAGCGTTCTGGCAAGCCTCTGTCCAGATCACTTTCTTGGGTTGCTTCTTAGAAGTCAACTCAGTTAAGGGGGTAACAATGGTACCATATCCCTTAACGAACCTCCGATAGTATCCTGTGAGACCTAAAAAGGCTCTCACTTCAGTCTGGGTCTTGGGAGGCTCCCAAGCCAGAATCGTGTCAATCTTAGGCTGTAGGGGTGCCACCTGGCCACTCCCCACCTGGTGTCCTAAGTACACAACAGAACCCTGCCCTATTTGGCACTTGCTCGCCTTAATAGTGAGGCCTGCCTTCTGCAGGGCCTCTAACACTCTCCAGAGGTGTTGCAGGTGTTCCTCCCATGTGGAACTAAACACAGCAATGTCATCCAGGTAGGCGGCACTGAACTCATCCAGTCCTGCCAACACCTGGTTGACCAACCTCTGAAAGGTGGCAGGGGCATTCTTCATCCCAAAGGGCATCACATTGAAGTGGAAGTGCCCATCAGGGGTAGAGAATGCTGACCTCTCCTTTGCCCCTTCAGTTAAGGCAATCTGCCAGTACCCAGATGTTAAATCAAACGTACTGAGGTACTTGGCAGCTCCTAACCGATCAATGAGCTCATCAGCTCGGGGGATGGGGTGTGCGTCAGTCTTGCTGACCGCATTGAGACCCCGGTAGTCCACACAGAACCTAAGTTCTGGAGTGGCACCAGGAGCAGTAGCCTTTGGGACCAAGACCACTGGGCTGGCCCAAGGACTGCTGGAGTGCTCAATAACCCTTAGGGCTAACATTTTGGAGACTTCCTCCTTAATGCAAGCCCTCACCCTGTCAGTCACCCTGTAAACCTTATGTTTAACAGGTGTACTGTCCCCAGTGTCCACATCATGTGTGCACAGGTGTGTGACTCCTGGGATCAGGGAAAACAGTGAGGCGAACTGTCCCAGCACGTGGCGACAGTCCCTCTGCTGTTCCTCAGTCAGGGAGGGGGAGAGGATCACTCCCTCCACAGACCCATCTTTCTCTCCTGCAGACAGGAGGTCAGGAAGAGGCTCACTCTCTTCCTCCACCCCGTCATCTGTCGCTAGGAGCATGGATAGCTCAGTTCGCTCAAAGTGTGGTTTGAGGCGGTTGACATGTAGGACCCTCAAGGGGTTCCTGGGGGATTGCAAGTCTACCAGATAGGTGACCTCGCTCTTTCTTTCCACCACCTCAAAAGGCCCAGTCCACTTATCTTGGAGAGCCCTAGGCTCTACTGGTGCCATGACCCACACTTTTTGTCCAGGCTGAAACTCAACCAGAGTGGCATTCTGGTCGTACCACCGTTTCATGTCCTCCTGGCTTGCTTCCAGGTTCTCCTGAGCGAGACGCCTGAAGCGGGCAGTCTGGTTTCTTAGTGCCAGCATGTAGCTAAATACATCCTGGGGTGGTTTACTAGGAGCTTTCTCCAAAGCCTCCTTCACCAGACTGAGCGGTCCCCTCACAGGGTGGCCATAGATGAGCTCAAAGGGGCTAAAGCCAAGTCCCTTTTGAGGCACCTCCCTGTAAGCGAACAGAAGGCATGGCAAGAGGACGTCCCACTTACGCCTCAAGGGCTCTGACAGGCCCTGAATCATGCCTTTCAAGGTGCGGTTGAATCTCTCAACCAGACCATTACTTTGGGGGTGGTAAGGGGTGGTGAACTTGTAGGTTACCCCACACACCTTCCACAGAGACTTCATATAAGTGGATATGAAGTTTGTACCCCTATCAGATACTACCTCCTTGGGGAACCCCATGCGGGTAAAAACCCCCATCAAGGCACGTCCCACCACGGGGGCGGTGACCGTCCTTAGAGGAATAGCTTCTGGGTACCGTGTGGCATGGTCCACCAAGACCAGGATGAACCTGTTGCCCAGGGCTGTCTTGGGATCCAGAGGCCCCACAATGTCAATTCCTACCCTTTCAAAGGGAGTACTGACTACCGGTAAAGGTTGGAGGGGAGCTTTGCATTTCCCCCCACTCTTGCCACTTGCCTGACAAGTCTGACAAGATCTACAATAAGCAGCTGACTGCTTGTTCATCAAGGGCCAGTAAAAGTGGGAGACAAGCCTCTTATAGGTCTTGTCCTGCCCTAGATGTCCTGCCAAAGGCACATCATGAGCCAAACCCAGTAGGAAGGTCCTGAAGCCCTGGGGTACCACCAGCATACGAGCTGACCCCGGCTCAGGAACCTTAGGCTCACTATACAGGAGGCCATCCTCCCAATAAATCAGGTGAGTTCCTGGTGCCCCGCCAGCCGCCTGGGCTGCAGCCTGCTGCCGCAGTCCCTCAAGAGTAGGGCATTCCTTCTGCGCTGTGCAGAATACTTCCCTGGTGGGTCCCCCTTCCTGCTGCCACTGCGACAGCTCAGGGACCTCCCCCAGTTCAGCCACCTGTTCCCCTGTAGGTTCCGGGGCATCACCCTCAGGCTCTGCCTCCTCCCGGACCGTGGGAACTTCTGGGGCGGGTTTCCCGCGCCTCCTGCCTTTCCTCTTCTTGGCGGACCCCTGGGCCACTGTTTCAGGCTCCAGGGGCTCTTGACTACCCTGATTGGCTGCCATAGACCGGGTGGATACGCATACCCACCCAGGCAGACCCAACATCTCCAAGTGAGACCTGTGTTCCACCTCCTTCCAAGGGGAATCCTCCAGGTCGTTGCCTAGCAAACAATCAACAGGCATGGTTGGACTCACAGCTACTTTCCAGGAACCTGAGACCCCCCCCCATTCAAAGGGAACCTGCGCCACTCTGCAGAGGCGCTCAGAGTTGTCTACTGCAACTACTTGGTGAAGTACCCGGGGATCAATCTGCTCTTCAGACACCAGGTGACTCCTCACTGTAGTCACACTGGCTCCTGTGTCTCTCAGAGCCTCCACCCTCTGTCCATTGATGGTCACCCATTGCCTGTACTTCTTAGTGTTATCAGGCACTAGGTTTCTCTGGACCATCTCACTGTCCCCTAGTGAGACAAGGGTCATTTCTGCTGGTTCCCACCCACCTGAAACCAACTCCTCCCCAAGCGCTACACTGGCCAAACCCTGGGACGGTGCACCAGTGGGTGCCGGTGTACTTTTGGGGCATTTGGGGTCCCCCCTCACATGACCCACCTGGTCACATGAATAGCACTTACGTAGGGGACCACCTGCCATTGGCTTCCCTTTGGAGAACCATGGCCTCTTTTCACTGGGGGGTTGGGAATCCTTACCCTGGGAATCAGTTTGGGGCCCTTTAGAGAACTCATCCTGTTTGCCCTTACCCCCCCCTTTCTTCTGAGAGGGACCCTGCCCACCCTTGGCGTGGTCTCCCCCATACCTCTTTTGGACCCTGGTGCTCTCCCAGCGGTCCGCTTCCTGTGCAAGCTTCCTGGGGTCAGTCAGCTTGCTGTCAATGAGGTGCTGGCGCAGCTCTGGAAAACATAAACTGTACAAGTGCTCCCAAGCAATTAAATTGTAAAGCCCCTCATACGTGTTTACCTTACTGCCCTTCACCCAACCATCCAGTGACCTGCAACAAGAATCAACACATTCCAACCATGTTTGGGATTCCTTTCTCTTGTAGGATCTAAACTTCTCTTTGTACTGCTCAGGGGTGAGACCATACCTGGTAAGTAAGGCCTCCTTCATGGCAGGGTAGGTGAGACTCTGAGCATCCCCTAAGGCCGTCAGTGTGTCCCTCCCCTCTGCCTCAAAATGCTTCCACAGGGCTGCCCCCCAATGAGCTTCAGGGACCAGGTTCATGTGGAGAGCTGACTCATAACCCTTGAACCACAAGTAGATATCATCCTCCCTTTTATAATCCCTCACAAGGTCTTTTGGGATGTGTACCCTTCTCTCAGGCTGCACTGTAGAATTGCTGCCACCATCCCTACTGGACTGGCTTCTATGATCTATCTCTTTCAAGCTAAGCTCATGAGCCATTGTTATCTTCTTCTCCTCAAGGGCTAGCCTTCTCTGCTCCAATTGGTACTCCCTTTCTGCCTGTCTGTCCTGTAACTCTTCAGGTGTCAGACCCTTGGAGGATACACTGCTACTTGCCCTAGAGATTCTCCCCTGAGACATAGCAGGCCCACCCACTACATCAGTGTGAGTGACTTGCAACTCCTCTTCCCCCTCTGGCTCCTCATCTGTGTGCCCCTCAGCTGCTTTGGCTGCCACCCAGGCCCTCAGCGCCTTTTGCAGCTCAACCTTCTTGGATGAGCTCTCAATGGGACAGCCAACATTCCTACAAAACTGCTTCAACTGAGCCACCTTGTAGCTCTCCAATTTCTCCAAGTCAAAAGCAGCTTCAGCTAGGGCATCTCCAGACTGAGACATGATGAGAGGTTAAAAAAATATGCACAGTTCCAAAAACAGAAAAGCAAGTTCTCAAATGAAGTTTCAGCAAAGTCAATCCCGGGATCAGCGAAAAAAAAGAAACTGAATGCAGAGAAAAACAGTCCAAGTAAAAAACAAAAATCACAAGACTAGTAGTATGTGGTCACGTAGTGGTCTGAGATCAAAACAGTAGTGTACACTTAATTACTGTATGTCAAGTACAAATACAAGTCCAAATCCCGTCGCTGCCTCCAATGTTAGAAATGGGGTCTTTGGTTGACAGTCAGGTTACCCCCTGTTCAAGCAAGGACCCTCACTCTAGTTAGGATAAAAGAGAATCACCCTCAGCTAACCCCTGCTTACCCCCTTGGTAGCTTGGCAGAGCAGTAGGCTTAACCTCAGAGTGCTGGGCGTAAAGTATTTGTACCAACACACACAGTAACTTAATGAAAACACTACAAAAGGACACAACACCAGTTTAGAAAAATAGGAAATATTTATCTAGACAAAACAAGACCAAAACGATAAAAATCCAACATACACAAGTCAAGTTATGATTTTTTAAAGGTTTAAAATAAAAAGAGTCTTTAGGTAGTTGTAACAACACACTAGCGCTGCTAGCGTGAAAATGTACCTGGTTTGCGGCAAAAATAACCCCGCACGGGCGGTGTGCGTCGAAAATAACCCTGCACGGGTATATGCGTCGAAAACAGCTCGGCTCGGCGAGGCGCGTCGAAAAAGCCAGCCACGCGACGGTCCGAAGTCCCACGGCGCTGGTTGCGATCTCTCAGCCTTCGTCAGCGATGCTGCGCGTCGTTTCTCCTGCTCCGGGCGTCGATTCTCCGGTCGCGTTTCCAGCGGCGTCGTTTCTCAGCTGCGGAGCCGGCGTCGCGTCGTTTTCTCAGCCGCGATCGGATTCGCGTCGATCTTTTCTCCGCACGGTGCGCGGTGCGTGTATTTTTGTCCTTAGGCTGCCAGCCTCTCCTTTCAGGGTCCCAGGAACTGGAAGGGCACCACAGAGCAGAGTAGGGGTCTCTCCAGAGACTCCAGGTGCTGGCAGGAAGAAGTCTTTGCTATCCCTGAGACTTCAATAACAGGAGGCAAGCTCTACATCAAGCCCTTGGAGATTTCTTCTTCAAGATGGAAGGCACACAAAGTCCAGTCTTTGCCCTCTTACTCTGGCAGAAGCAGCACTGCAGGAAAGCTCCACAAAGCACAGTCACAGGCAGGGCAGCACTTGTTCCTCAGCGATCAGCTCTTCTCCAGGCAGAGGTTCCCCTTGATTCCAGAAGTGTTTCTCAAGTTTGTAAGTTTGGGTGCCCTTCTTATACCCATTTTAGTCTTTGAAGTCACCTTCCTTCAAAGGGGACTCACACCTCCTTGTGAAATCCTGCCTTGCCCAGGCAAGGCCTCAGACACACACCAGGGGGCTGGAGACAGCATTGTCAGAGGCAGGCACAGTCCTTTCAGATGAGAGTGACCACTCCACCCCTCCCTCCTAGCAGAGATGGCTAATCAGGAAATGCAGATCACACCCCAGCTCCCTTTGTGTCACTGTCTGGTGTGGGGTGAAAAACAACCCAACTGTCAAACTGACCCAGACAGGGAATCCACAAACAAGGCAGAGTCACAGAATGGTTTAAGCAAGAAAATGCTCACTTTCTAAAAGTGGCATTTCCAAACTCACAATCTTAAAATCAACTTTACTAAAAGATGTATTTTTAAATTGTGAGTTCAGGGATCCCAAACTCCACATGTCCATCTACTCTCTAGGGGAATCTACACTTTAATCATATTTAAAGGTAGCCCCCATATTATCCTATGAGAGAGACAGACCTTGCAACAGTGAAAACGAAATTGGCAGTATTTCACTGTCAGGACATATAAACCACATTACTATATGTCCTACCTTATCCATACACTGCACCCTGCCCTTGGGGCTACCTAGGGCCTACCTTAGGGGTGCCTTACATGTAAGGAAAGGGAAGGTTTAGACCTGGCAAGTGGGTACACTTGCCAAGTCGAATTTACAGTGTAAAAATACACATACAGACACTGCAGTGGCAGGTCTGAGACATGATTACAGAGCTACTTATGTGGGTGGCACAACCAGTGCTGCAGGCCCACTAGTAGCATTTGATTTACAGGCCCTGGCACCTCTAGTGCACATTACTAGGGACTTACTAGTAATTCAAATATGCCAATCATGGATGAACCACTTACATATAATTTAAACAGGAGCACTTGCACTTTAGCACTGGTTAGCAGTGGTAAAGTGCCCAGAGTAACAAAAACAGCAAAATCAGAGTCCAGCACACATCAACAACCTGGGGAACAGAGGCAAAAAGTTAAGGGAGACCACGCCAAGGATGAAAAGTCTAACATATGGTATTTGTCAAGGGGCAAGATTTCCAGAGGTGTGGGATACTTATGTTTGTTTTAGAGAAATTCTTGTGCTTTAGTGTTAGAAACGCTTGCTTTGTTGATGGTCTCTAAGGCTGGCACTGGGGTAACAACAAGAATGCATTTCCCTTGGACAGCAGTCAGAATGGGTGCAAAGCGTTTGTTCTGCATTTGAGCATAAGTGTGATTTATATTCTATGGGCACTGTGTCGCCTTCGTTAAAGGTGTCAAAAGTGAACCCAATGGCACCAGCAATTATTCTGATGACCAAATCTGTTTTGTTACCACGGGTGTGTAAGTGCTTTGCTTCTAGCATGTCCTGTTGCAGTCCTCTACGGATTCATGTATGTTCTACTGTCCAGTGTCTGCTAGAAAAATCAGGACATATTAAGTCATAGAGTGGCTTGATACGTTGTGCATAGTCAGGAATGTAAGTTCTGCCAAAGTTAAAGAAACCAAGTAACGACTGTAGTTTCTTGATTGTATTTGGTGGCTGGAGTTGAGCATATTTTTCTAGCAAGTGAGGGGCCAGGCTCCTGCCCTCGTTTGATAGCTTGTATTTAAGGAACAATACGCTGAGAAAGGCTATTTTAGATTTCCTAAAATTAAATTTGTAACCAAGGACTGCAAATCCTAAAATGATCCGAGAGACCTTGGAAGGATGAATGTCTAGGTCGGCCTCTGTGATATATATGTCATCCACGTAAGACAACTTCTCTGGAACAATATCATGCAATATTGATGTTACACGGGCTGAGAACAGCCCTGGGCTGTTCTTGTAGCCTTGGGGCAAACGTCAGAAGCGTTTTTGTGAGCCAAATGAGAATGCACTCAGGTCACGACTTTCATGTGCTAAGTTCTGGCAGAAAAAAACATTGGAAATATTCAAGGTTGTTTTGTATTTTTTACGCACTATGTTGTTAATTAGAGCTCTACTGTTTGAGTTTTAGTTTTGTACTGCATATGTGTTTGTATGACTATTCAGGTGTCTGTAATCTAAGACTATTCTGTATGAATGGTCGGGTTTTGCAACGGGAGTAACAGATTATTCATTGCAGAGACACAGGGCTCAATTAGTCCCTGTTACTCAAGCTGAGTGAGGATCTTCCTCACTGGGGCTTTGGATTAATGTTCACATTATATTGTGGCTGAAGCTGGGGTGCAGACCTAATAGGTATTACATGGCAAGGAAAATCCCTGTCCCAACCTACATGGTTGCAGTATTGTGCAGGTGCCCATGCTAAAACCCAGTTGACAGTGTAGGCTTGTTTCACAGCTTCTGGAACAAGATCAGAGAAAGAAGGCAAAATTACATCTTTCCCATGTGAGAGCTTATGGACGTGCTCAGGTGGCCAGTCCCTCTCGGCCAGCAGGATATCACAACTAAGTTCATCCCAGAATATCACACTAATAGTGCATTCTATAACTCGCTCAATTTGGATATTTAAATCATAAACCCCGTCTGCAGTCTCAACTCCAATAAAGTCGCTAGTTGCTGTCGCATCCAGATGATCTTTCAGATTATGGCGACATATCGTGACCTCTACGCGCTGTATAGCGGTGCCACTGCCCACATCTTGTTCTTCAGCAATGCACTCAAGTGTACTGACATTTTTAATTGACAGTGCTGCAACCTTTTTCTTTTTAAACTGTGGCTTTTGTTGTGGGTACTTATCTTCTTTTTTGTCTGAAGACTGTGGTGAGTCTTTCTTCTATTTCACATAGTCAAGACGTCGCTCTGACCGGCCCACTCTCTCTGTACGTCTATCCGGTGCGTCCTGAAAGGAACGAGAAGGATGTGAATCTGTCTATCTGTCAGAGCTTTTATATTTTGTGTATTTCTGAGATTACATCTCCTGTCGGAGTTCTCCGAATGAGGAGAATCTGCTCTCTGACTTTATTTGTATTGTATTTGTTTTTGTCTATCCCAGCGCTTTTTAGAACCCTCTTGTGCTTGTTTACTTTTCCTTAGGATTGGTACATTGTATTTCAGGCTGGGCTCCCAAACTATTCCGTCCTGTACTAGTATAGGTGTCAGAAGTAATTTTTGGCAGCTGTTTCTCCTGTTCCATGTGTGGAATCTCTCGGAGCCGCTGGTGTATAGCCAGTGCAACTGTTTTCCCTTTAATGTTACTGAGTATTATTGAGGAGGCGGCGTCAAAGTTACGCATTCATTTCATCCCCAAGTCTACGGCTGGTGCTGCCCGTGCTCATTCTGAATTTGTTTTAATACTTGCAGTAAATTGGAAAGTGTTAGGTTACCATGAGTGGTAGTATAAATCACAGTGAAGACTGTACCCAACGTGGTGCAGTCATCCACTGAGGGAACCATCCTGAAGGGAAAGCACATGGTGAGAATTATATGTTTTTTCTGTGGTCGCGTATGGGGAAACAGCTTACAGCTGATTTGTTTTCTGGGCTATCCAGAATGGGATTTTCTCTGGTTTTGTGGGTACTTTACCCATGATAGAATGTACTGTTTGTGGATTAATCCCAGTAGTAGGCAACTAGTATCCAACAGGTGCTGGACACACTGGTGTAGTGCTCAGAGTTCACATTACGAACTGAACAAGTCATTTATATAGTGTTACTAGCTCAATGTATATATTGCACAGATCAGCTGCCTGCATATTTTGTTCACTGGGGTGAGGTGTATATGTGGCAAACATAGGTCACGTTGGCCCTTCATTACCTAAGGGACCTGGGGCCAGATGTAGGTATATTCCATTTTGCGACTTGCAAATTGCGAGTCAGAGTGACTCACAATTTGCGAGTCACAAATTGGAAGGTAGGATGGTGTCCCTGACACCATCTGCGACTCGCAAGGGGGTCGCAAAGGCCCACCTCATTAATATTAATGAGGTGGGTCGCAATTTGCGACCCCATTGAGACTCGCAGCACTCACAGGGGAACATTCACAAAGGGGAAGGGCTCCCATGGGGACCCCTTCCCATTTTGTGAATGTGTCAGCACCCATTTGAAATGGGTGCTAACGGTGATTGCTTTGCGACTGCGTTCGCGGTCACAAATCAATCTGGCATTGCACTGACTCACAATTAGGAAGGGGACTCCCCTTCCTAATTGAGACTTGCAAACCCGTTTTGCGATTCGGTAACCAGGTTACTGAATCGCAAAAGGGGTTTTGTGCATTGCCAAGTGCAGTTTGCAAGTCGCAAACAGTGAAATTCGCTGTTTGCGATGTGCAAACTGTGTGCTACATCTGACCCCTAATCTCACAGGTTGCATTACGTGTGGTAGGGCGCCATTAAACCAGTTCTTATGTTCTTGATAAGTATTTGGAATTTCAAGATACTGGTATGCTTGGTTCCATTGTGGTACGTTTACAATTTGGTATGTGTGAAATGTGAATGATTTTTGGTCTTCCTCAGGAAAGGTGACCCAAGAATAGAATGTTTCTGTTTGGTAAGCTTCACTAGCTTCTACTATGAGTGTGACACCCCGTCCTCTTCTGTTAAGCCATGCGCTACTAGGTGTAATGTTAATGCTTGTCTAGCATTCTCAGGAATGTCTATGGTGTTAGCCATATTGTGAAATGGGTAAAGAGATGGAACACCAAGTGGGGAGAAAGCCTTTTTAATAGTTTGAGCTTGAAAAAACCTGCAGCCTAATTAGGTGCTCCCTGTTCAGCTGAGGGGGGTCTTCCCCAAGACCATGGACGTCTCCGTATAATGGTGCTTAGGGTACCTGTTGTGTGTGGGACAGTGTTAGCCAGGGTATCCTTAAATTAGTGCCTAAACACCATTGTTGGTGGAGCCATGTCGTATTTTGACTCTTGCTCTAGGCAAGACTGCTGGTTTAAGGATGACAGTACTTATGTTTGTAGGTGACTAGGCCAATCCTATAACAAGTCGCAAACTGTCTTCCCAACCTTCCCTGCTCAAAAGCATTACCTCACCAAAAACCCAAACAGTAAAAAGTGATTTGTGGCAGCCTTTACTCATGGATCCAAGAGTGCAACATCTCAGGGAGGACGTGGTTAAACGGAGATTACCCTTTTCTCACATGAACAATATGCCTCATTCATACACACAAGCATTGAAGAGATGCAGTGAAGTTTCAATTGATTTTATTAACAAGACTGCAATCTACGATAAGTATAATGGGCTGTAATGATTAGGATCATGAATAATGCAAGGAACAGAATGGTAAAAAAAAGAGTCATGAATACAAAGTCCCCCACCATTTTGCCATAACATATGATGTGAAATAGGTGTGAAATAAACCCTAATATCCTAGCATGATGAACCTAATCTCTAACCTAAAGAGAGCTAGGTGTGTTAAATGTAATCTGCCAGTACCTTGTCCATGAGAAGAGCCCCCGAACCCTTGTTACCTTGGAATAAGGTCTCTAGATCAGAGTCCGTGGTGGCACGAAGACTGGGTCAGCATCATGGCGACGTGTGCCATAGATAGCATCAATGTCGTCTGGTTGGAATCCCTCTGATTATCTTGTCTGCATGAGATTTAATTATGCAGATCTAGTAGGACCCCTGACATAGGTATGTTCCCATACAATAGATAAGAAAGCATGCTCAGGCTGCAATTATATAAGCAATTCCCTGAAAAGTTACATTATGTTACTGGCACACTAAAGTAGGAAAGTACATAATGTAACAGCCTACGTATCTCGTTTATCTTTGACGCTGATAGTGATGCTTTTACAGAAGGCACTGATAACGTGAATCTAAAACATCTTCCTAACTATAAACATGGCAGCCATCTTGGAAGAATTAATTAAATAAATGGGCTAAAACAGAACAAGCTAAATAGGTTAAAAGTCACTTGGTGGCTGGGGCACAGGCCTGTAAGCCAAAGGCTGAGCTAAACTCCTGATTCCCATTGAAACTAAATAGGATCTACTACAACCTATGACTATGCTTTGCTGGGTTGGCCTGCAATTGCTGCTTCTGCTTAAAAGAGGACAAAGACTGGACTTTGTGGGATATCCCTGATTGTGAAGTGTCTCCAAGGGCTCGGACTGAGTTTGCCTCCTGTTCTGAAGTCTCAGGGCCATCAAAGACTTCCCCTGCCAGCACCTGGACTCTCTGCTGAGACTCCAGCCCTGCCAAGTGGTGCCCAATCCAGTCCCTGGGCCCTTGAAAGGTAAAGCTGGTAGAAAAAAGGACTGAAATCCATGCACAGGAAGCCATGTGGGGAAAATTTCTACACACCACCTGCAACGCAGCTGTAAAAACAGCGCGCCACCCGCTTCACGGCTGAGTTTGAAGCACTACCTGCATCACGGCTAGAAAAGCGACGCATCACCTGCATCGCGGCTGGAAAAACAAAGCAACACCTGCTTGCGGCTGCTGAAAATGACACAAACCCCAGGCTGCGTGGTTTTCCAACATAACGCGGCCAGTTTTCACATGCATCATTGTTGGGCGTCAAAATCATCGTGAACCTGCGTGGACCAGAGGTGCCCTGTCCAAAAATCAATGCATCGCTCCATTGCGGGAGAGAAAAATGACACATCGCCTACCTGACCGGAAAAAAAATGATGCACAGCCTCACTTGCTAGTAAGAAATCAACGCATAGCTGACTTTTCCGACACACGCTCACCCGTCCTGCTTTATTTTTTACATAAACCAGGTACTTTGTGTAACAACAACATTTTCATTGTTTTCTATGGGGTAAGATTCTATTATTTTGAAAATTCATATTGACTTGTGCTATTTTGGACTTTTGTTTTTTTGGCTTGTTTTATTTGGATAAATATTGGCTATTTTTCTAAACTGGTCTGGTGTCCATTTTTGTCGGGCATTTCTAAGTGTTTTCACTGTATTACTGTGTGTGCTGGTACAAATACTTTACACATTGCCTTTGAGATAAGCCTGACTGCTTGTGCCATGCTACCAAGGGGTCGAGCAGGGGTTATTTTAGGAGTGTAACACCCTTACCCTGACTACAGTGAGGGTCCCTTCTTGGACAGAGTGCAAACTGACTGCCAACCAGAGACCCCATTTTTAACAGGCCCAAGTCACTAACAAAGCTGGAATCCCCTGCCTTCTTTGCCGCCCACTTGACAAAAGAATGCTCAATGATCTAGATAAAAATGCCAGCAGACAATGGCCTTGGCTCCGAACCTGAAAAATAAATTAGAGTTAGCATGCTTTAAGGTTTCATTTCTGACCCTCACCTCATCCCCCGACCTAACACAATGTTGATAACAATCAGAGGACCACCTCCTCCGTCTCATTATTCTGTCCCGTGACCAACCTTGGTCCCCTTCCTCAGCTGCCACTCCAATCCTAAAGGAATGAGTTCCATAGACTTTACCTGGCATGGCCAAAGCCACTAGAGCTTTTCCTAATATTCCTAATAACTGGCTGGAGGTGACCCTTTTGCCGGCCCTGCAATGAAAAACCTGCCCCCCTTGTGAGGGCATGCTGACTTTAAAGCGCATACCCCATATTACTGGGCAAAGGCCCCTTTCTACCTGCGCAGGCAGAAAAACTGCCACCCCTGCCACCTCTTGTCCATTTTAGAGCACAGGAGGTAAATCCTAACCCATTCTGCCTGTATTATGATCTCTTCCCACCTCTACCCTGCGTTCTTACAGTTCCCTAGCAGTTTCAATACCCTGAAGGTCCCAAAGAACATCCATGTCATGAGCATAGCAAACAGTGTGGCCTCTAAATGTGTGACACAAATCCCCGGCAAACTATCCACCAATCGTTTGCAGATGTCCATTGTCAATGGTCTCCGGTCTATGCAATGATCTAGAACTACCCTGCTCCCTTGCCCAACCTTCCAGAATTCTCTTACTTAACTCCCCCACTGAACGGACATAACCCCAGCAGAGCTTGCATATAAAGCTATACCTGACAACTTTCCTGCTATTGTGACCCTAGATTGACCTTTTTCAATTAGCCCCATGATGAACTGGACTATATCTTTCTCCCTGTCCCACTCTGATGTTTTCTACTAGCACCTATTTCTAAAATTTCTACCCAGGCCTGCGCATATGCTTTCCTCGTAGAGATAGACAGTAAGTCTACCACCAGTTGGAGCGTCCTTTTTCACCTATCGTCCACAATTTCCAGTGGTATCAGTGTCTTGTCTCCTTCTGCCCCCCTGGCGAGTTCATGGACCCCCTCCCACTGTGAATGAGACAAAGCATCTTCAGTATCATTGTCCACTCTTGGTACGTGCCTGGCTGCAAATACAGTGTAATACATCAGGCATGCCAGCACAAATATTCTCAGCAGCTTCGCTTCAACACTTGTGGGCCCCCTGGACGATTATCTGTTAACCACCTGTACAACTGCCAGGTTATGTACTCTAAGGATAACTTTCTTATGGTGGAAGGATCTGCCCCACATATTTACTGCTACCACCAGAGGAAATAATTCTAAGAACGCAATATGTCTCCATCCCTGTTTCCAAGAATCTGGCCATTTCTCAGGACACCACTTGCCCTTCCAGTAAATGCCAAAACCTACACTTCCTGATGCATCAGAAAACATTTGGATATCTCAATGTATGTCCTGTGGACCGTGAATGAGAATCCCATTCTAAGAATCTAAAAAGAAATGCCACATTCACAAATCCTCCTTTATTCCTGCTGACAACCGTATATGATTGTGCAGCAGTAAAGTGCTAGACCTAACCTCTCACAAAATGTCCTGCCCGCCCTGACTACTCTACAAGCAAAGTTAACGTGTCCTAATAGTGTCTGGACCTCTTTCACTGTCACTTTCTGTTTTACCGGCAAGCTGTCGAGCAAGAGCTGCATTGCAACCTTCTTATCCCGGGGGAGCCATGCCTCAATTTTCCAGGAGTCCAATTCAATGCCCAAAAATGAAGTAACCTCTGTCGGTCACACCATTTTTTGGGGGGCCAGAGGCACCCCTAAGCTCTTGAAGCTCTTGAGAACTTGCCAAAACCCTTTGGCAGTCCTCTGAGCCGGCGTTTATGACCACAAAGAAATCATCCAAATAATGCATTATTCCTTCATGCCCAGTACACCAAGTAAACAGCCATTGCAAGTAAGAACTGAAGAGCACACATGACGTGGAGCAAACCATGGGCAATGATTTATCCACGTACCATTGTCCTCTGAACTGTATGCCCAGCAATTGAAAATCATCTGGGTGCACTGGTGATAACCTGAATGCAGACTAGGTCCCTCATTACAAAATTGGTGGGCGCCAAGTTGTATCCACCAGGTGGCCGCCAATGCAGCCGCACTGCCGCGGAGGCCATTTGGAGATCCCCGCAAACGGAGCCGGCGGTGTTGTGGCAGTGCGACTGGTACAGTTGCACCCGTCACGCTTTTCACTGTCTGCAACGCAGACAGTGAAAAGCTCCATGGGGCCGTGGCAGGGGCCCCCAGGGGCCATGCGACTCCCCTTTCTACCAGCCTTTTCATGGCGGTTCATACCGCCATGAAAAGGCTGGCAGGAGGGGGACTTGTAATCCCCTGGGCAGCGCTGCTGGGGGATTACAACCGCCGGGACAAAAGTGGCGGGAAACTGCCGGTCCCGGCGGTGTGACCGCGGCGCTTCCGCCGTGGTCGTAATGCCCGAGTTTGTACCGCCAGCATGTTGGCGGTACAAACTCCAAAACAGCCCTGGCGGTCTTTGACCGCCAGGGTTGTAATGAGGGCCTTAATGTCGCATTTTGCCATAGCGGCAGCTGTCCTGCTCTATCAATGAGTTCCATGGCCACGTCAACCAATGAATAAGACACTGACGACAACTCAACATTGAGAAAGTTGTCCACAAATGAGCCCTTTGGCCACAATAAATGTTGTATGAGCCTGTACTGTTCATATTCTTTTTAGGCACTACACCTATAGGGGAAACAATCAATTCTGGCAACGGCGAGCTGTTAAATGGACCTTCCATCCTGCCTTCTTTTACCTACTTTGTCAGTTTTTCCTCTACAACATGTGGGTATTCTTTAACTGACTAAAGGTTCTCTGCCCACCTGTGTGTTGTTGAACCTGTATAACCTAACCTAAAACCCTCTTGAAAACCTTGTAGCAATTGCTGTGCAGCCCCTATCTGGGTAAAAGGCTAATCAATGAGCTAGTCTCTCTACTCTAACTGGTATAAGTGACCTTTTCCTGCAGATCCCTGTGTCCCTCTACCCCCTCTGATATTATTGGTCACCGTTGACTGCTGCCACTGATTAGCTGTGTTTTCCATTTGTGCTCCTTGACCAGACCCTGCTGTCCCATAACAGTGCACCAGTGCATTTTTACCTGAACATTTTGAGCATTCATGCCTAAACTTACAATATTCCCTGGGACACATGCCTTTATGGAAGTCCCATCAAGCAGCGGCTCTTCCTCCCTATGTCTTATTTGCTGAAAAAGAAGATAAACAATTGGGAGACTACTCACTGTAAAAATGGTCTTGCAAACTTTTTTGGGGCCTATCGTATGCTGCCAGAGGTCATTATCAATTTTTCCCCAATTTACCTCTGGGCCCACCACCATTCTTGCCCAAAATTCCTTATCATATTGTGCCCATGCAGTGCCCCCAAAGGATATCTGACCTTTACGAATGACATCAATGTATTTAAAGAGGGCAACACACCTCTCCGGGTATCGTTCACAGTAAACACTGGAATTTATTAGGAAGGCCACTGTTCAAATTTCTATTATCATATGTACTCGGGGCACTTTACCAATCCATATTCTTCCTCTTTGGATCCCTCTTTAGCCCTCTATTCCCTATGTAACAATTCAAACATTTCCACATGCTCCCCTTTCCAGATCTTCTTTTTATTTGTTAACATGAGGTGTGCTCCCAACGGTTTAGTCACTCCCATGTGTGGGAGCTTTTTTATTTTCAATTCATTGTTGTCCTTCCTATTCTCTTCTTGCTTACTGTCTCAATCAATCAATCAATGCTTGTGAAGAGCAACTACTCACCCATTAGGGTCTCAAGGTGCTGGGGGGGAAATGTAGCATTCACCGGTGGTTCTTAAAAAAGCTATGTCTTCAGTTCCTTCGTGTAGCTGAGGAGGGAGGTAGTTTGTCTGATGTGGGGAGGAAGGGCGTTCCGGGTGGTGGCTGCGAGGTAGGAAAAGGAGCGTCCTGTTCTGTTTTTTCTGATGCAGGGTACTTCTGCGAAAGAGAGTTGGGCTGAGCTTAGGGTCCAGTGGGGTACGTGGACGTTGAGTCGTACGTAGGTGTTGTGAGATGTGGCAGTGTCGAGGCAGGTCGAGGACCACTCTGGGGGTGGTGTTCTGGATGTTTTGTAGTTTGCGGATAAGTTTCTTGTTGTCTCCAGGCTCGTCGGATGTAGTAGTCTGAACTTTGCTTACCTGTGTTATCCCCACAACCTTAAACTCTTCCTCTGTGTGTTTGTCTGACACTCCAACCCCATTTTCTCCTCCTGATTCAAGGTTCCTGATGCCCATGTCCTCTACATATTTCCCTCTATATAAGTGTGTGTCTTCTATGTCCTGTCTACAACCCTTGTCAACCACCTGATCTCTGTTGTCATTCTTACCTGGCATCAAAACTGGCACCCACTCCTGGGCTTGCTGCTTTTTTCTTCCACTGGGTCTGTCCATCCCTGCCTGATATCCACGTGCTGTCATCATCTGCAAAATATTACTTCGAGAAATGCTATTATTACCACATTGCAGTGCGCTGTGCCCACACCACTCCACAAGGGAGAGTCTCTTCCACAATCTCCCCTTCCTCCAAACTTTCCACCTCGTAATCCAGCTATTCTGGCTCTGAGCACTCTCTGTGCTCCCACAAGCTTTTTAAAACTGCCACACTGTGTGGCTTCTGCACCCCGCAATGGGGTGATTCTTGCCACTACCCTTGGGGTCTTAACTACCAAGACTTTCTTAGCCACCTGGTCCCCCATGGGATGCTCCAACTCACCCAGAGTAGCCGCACCATACTCACTCGTGTGTGCCTTCAACAAGAAAGGATATTTAGCTGATGCTGCAGTGTGTTGTAGATGTCTTCCCCCTGCAAGGCTGCTACTGACCTTCACGGGGTGCTTGCCTCCTTGTCCCTCGCTGACGTCCAGCCGGCCACACTGTAGCCTTCTTTCTCTTCCCCTCGAGGTGTGTAAGCCGTACCATGCTCTCCCGAGTCAGCATATCCGCTCTATCCTGGAATCTGCAAAAAAGAAGGTAAGTCTGGTGTGCAGCACCCCCACTTGTCCACTTGCGTTGGGGGTGAGAGCTTGGGTCGTAGCCCGGCCTCCAAATGGCGCACCTTTGCGTTCCTCTTCCGGGCATACACTTCCTGTGGCCTCCTTCTTTCCTCCCAAAACGGTGGCAACCCCCTCATCCTCACTCCATTCAAGGTCTAACATGTCACTTGCTGCGGAGCTCCCCCCCTTCTCCTGAAGCTGTATCATTTGTTTTTGTTCCCTCTTGCAAGTGGTCCCTTCCCAAAATCCCCTATTCTGACCCATTGCTTCCCTTCCAAAAAGACCTGTTCCCTCAACTGACTTTGTAATGCCTCTGGCTCCCTTGTCAGCCAATTCCGGTAGCCCAGTAGGGGACTCTGATCTAAAATGCTACTCACCTGCATTTCCCTTGGACCTACTGAAACTCCTTCCCCCTGTATCCCAAATAGGTTGTCTGCAGACGTTACCCCCTGATCTTCACCACCAGAGCCTCCAGCTACCTCACTATACTCCCCAGTATAAGCATCAAGTGAATCACCCATGCCTCCTGCACTGGTAGACGGTGTGCAGTCCAGTTTTCCAAAGTAGGCAGAGTCGTCCTCTTCCCCGAGATCTGGCCAACCTCCTGCTTGTCATTTTGGACTGCTGGCGAGGTCAAGGCTGATCACACAAGCTGCTTATTACTCATGCCCCTACCCCACTCCACTCCTATCTTTTGCAGCTGACAGGGCCTCACTGCGAGAACAAGGGCGGCCCAGCACTCATACCTCATTACCAGTAGAAACGGAGTGCAGACCACATGGCAGTGAGCAGGCAAAAATTGCCACCAGCACGCCACTCGAAGTGCGTTGTGCTGGTCGAGCCGACATGCTCCCTCTGACCACCATGTCCAGGCGCCCGGCCTCTGAGAGCAGCCGCTGCGCCTCCTGTAAGTGCGGATCCAGGGGAGTGCTGGAAGCCATCTCTGGTAAATATTTATGCGATCAATAACACTAACAATGTCGCATGAGGGCTCTGAACCAAGCTGCTAGACTCTGCACTAAATCACAAGTTTAAACTGACGTCAAAAAAACGCTACACCTTATGGGGGCACAAGGGGCGGCCACCATGTACCCCTACTCAACAAAATGGTGGTTGGCAACCCCAAAATGGTGGACTTATATCAGTTGGGCTACAACCTTTACCTGGGTAGACCAAAGGTAGCACAGTCGTGTAGACTGTGCCTTCTCATGCCCAAATGCCGCTGGGGGACCGACCTCCCTCTGGTCGGCTGTCCCTCAAGCCTCCATTCTATAACATTGTAATAAAAGACGCATTATAATGAAAAAGTCATCACGTTGGTGAAATCACAGGGGGAGCAAAATGTAGATGCAAGTGCAAAAAGGGATAGAAATTTCTATCTTTTTTTTACCCTAAATGTTGTTCTGAGTGAGCAATGGCAAAACAACCCAGTCTTTCAATAAAATGTGCACGTTCATTGAAACACCTTTTCCCCTATATTTCGTCTTCTGGTTTTGTGTGTTTGCGAAGGTATAGTGGATGCCACTAAACCAGAACTCAAATGCCCCTCCCTACAATCACTGCTAACATGATGCAACGTCTGTGCCAGAAACTGTATGGAGAAAGAATACATTTAACAATGGTGGCCCAACTACCTCCAGCTGGCGTATTTGCTTTCAGGGAACTACAGAATAACGGTACAACTGGTGAAATAAGTGTTGAATACTTGATACTAATAACCTTTAAGTCAGCGAACTAAACATTCATATTTAGAACAGCAGGAAACATCATTTTCTAGGAATCTGACATTTACACGTCATAAATGAGCAGTTAGAATTACAGAGAAAATCTGTGGTTAATGATCACAAAAAAGAACTAGGTGTACACATAACTTACATAGAGTAAAACAATGTACAGGCATCCAATGGTTTTCTTAGAATCCCACGGCTCGCGCTGCTGAATGCGATGATTGCCAAATACCAATTCTGCATAGTCACAAGTGTGTAGCAGCCCAGTCTGCAGTGCCAGAGCATTTTTATTTATCACTTGAAGCTGGAGATTGACTATTGCCTTACTCTATACGTTTAATGTTCCCACAACGGAGATGAGTACTTATGCAAGCAATGCTACAAAGGCCTCCCTGGCCACTTGACTTTTAACCTGAACCCTACTTCTGTGCCAACCTGACTTTCCAATAGCCATCCACTTTCGCCTTTCTTAACTCTTTCACCCAGAGCTTCTAGGTAAAAGGTCCCTGCTGGACTTCATAAACTCTTAAATTGCTTGATGATTGCTGAAAGCTGCACTTCCATGTGGGCTGCACCCACTGGGATACTAGGAATAACCCCCAGAGTAAACATCTCTGGACCAACAGTCTCTTACACACCTAATGATATGGAGAGTGATTATTCTTGTGAGATGTACTGATACTCTGTGTAGGTGGACCCCATAGACTCTTAGGGCCTTATTACGAGTTTGGCGGTCTCCACAATGGCAGCGGTGGCAGTCCGACCGCCATCGCTTGGCAGTCTGACTACTGTATTATAATCTTGGCAGGCCTATGGAGAAAAGACAGCCGCGGTTCCGCTGGCACTGCCAGGCAGTACAGACCGTCATGGTAATGAGGCAGGACAAACAGGCTGACGGAGACAGTGTTTCCGCCTAACTCATTATGGTGTTGCACACTGCCAACATGACTGTGGTGGTCCAACCACCAGATCCAAGTTGGCAGAAATGGAGAATATGAAGGGAGGAACTCACCTGCAGGCAGCCTTACACGTCCTGTGCTGCCATGGAACCCATCACATACATCCGGCTGCTGCTGCTGCTCATTGAAGGGGCCCAAAATCCATGCTGCTGTGGATGCGACCGACAGTAAGTGCACAAGCCTACCTGTGTCATTAACCTTAACAAGAATCCTCGTGCTGTCATCCACATGGTATGGGGCCCACGCTTAGGTCACCAAGTACACGTCATTGTGCCTATAGTTGGAGTCATTCACAAAAAAAGGACACATTCACATCCATTAAACACCCCCTTTGGGCAGGTCACTCACACTGCACCGTCACTCTACACAAAAGCACATGCTCAACTTAGGCACAGGGACAGTGAAGTGTACAGAACATTGTATCACACAACAGCAACAACACAGCAACATCTACCAATACAACTGACACCCTCACATTACACACTTGCCATGGACTGTTGTCAGATTGAACACACATATGTATGGAAGTGTCATGGAACACAAACACCCCTCCCATTAAACAGCCCTGCATTGGACCCACACATCACACATATTGCAACACAATGGAAGAACAATGCAATGCACAATAGTCAGAGAGACACATATCCAAATCTCACAGTGCAAGCAATACCTGCACAATAGAGATGGGGGTACCAGGAGCATTCATGGATGGATGCTGCCTTGGGACACATTACACTTTGCACATGCCCCTAAAACAACATTTGCACAAGAACTCGCTATTCAGGTATCTCAGAGACAAACAATACTAGAGCCAAATGACATTCCCATCTGCATAATGTGGAAGTGCAAGTCAAGAAAGCACAAACAACTCCAACTGCATGGCCCATACATCTAGCTGAAGTAGCTGCAAGGTACACACAGCAAAATGGACACATGCACGGTCAAATGCAAGGGAAGCTAGCACAATTGAACACCCTCCATGTCTAGACAAACAAAACGCAAGCTGCCACACATGAGACAAATCTACAATCCATATCAGGGGACAAGTCTAACACCATACATGCTGACATTGGATCAGCCAAGGTGAAATACTTGCCATACTAAACATAACACAATGCAATGACACTCCATTTGGATTAACACCCACATATCCAGAAGTCAACATCTAGCATTGTCATGGGTGACACCAGCGCTGCCCACAAAGTCAGATATTGCAAACAACATCAAATGGATCAGCAAGCAGGGTGAAACAACTGTAGGTACACAACACAAGTTACTCAGGAACAACATAAAGGTAGGAAAGGAATTGCAGGACAGTGTGTACCCAAAAGACGTGGGTTTATTCAATCCAGAATAATGAGAATCAAAGGCCATTGGCCAGCTCATTTGAAAGTCTTTGCACAGTACTGTGCCCACATTTCACTTCTATTATTGCCAAGGAACCTCCACAGGAAGGGACATCAAGTGGACAGGCAGGCACCTCAAGGATCATCCTCGGGTGGGATGAGCTTGGATTTGGAAAGACTGGGTTTGGTTTTGGGTTTTGGAGGGGTGGACTGTTTCTTTGGAGGGGTGGGCTTCTTCTTGGGGGGGGGGGTGGTCCTTGTGGGGGTGCAGGTGTGACAGGTGAATGTACCCAAAGACATATGATTCCAACATAACTCCAAGTCAATTGATGATGCATGTCTTCAGTCAGGTTGCAAACCCTCCATATTACTCATGTACAGTGCACGTTTCCACATGATACCACATCAACGGCATGGAAATGCACACTGTGGCTAAAACATCTAGTCATATATGTCATGTGCCGCATTGCTACTTTAGTTGTACATGCCAAATGACATGCAATGACAGGTGAGGGTATGTGTGAGCCAACAATCAGTGGTGGCGCAATTGTCTGTGGCACCACATGAAATGTAGCCTGATTCCAAATGTCCTATTCCAAACACAGGTTGTCATGCACATGTATGTGAGGGAATACAGAAATCATCCCGTGAACACAGGTAGACCATGCATGAAACAGCAGTGTACACATTTTGGCAAAAGAGAAAGAGACACATGCTAACATGTAGGCACAAGGAATGTTGGCAACAGTCATGGCATACAAATCATGTCAATGGACATTCCCTACTTACCAAGGGAAAGTATTGATCTGTAGCTGAGTAAAATAACAATGCATGCTCTGTCACGTGTTTGATGGCCATCTTCACAGTACAGACAGTAGTGAGGCATCAGCAATCGTCACACACTGAAGACAAGTAGCCTCTGGGGGTGGGGAGCAGATGCCAATATACTCATTTGGCTAGACACATGTCTGAGGACAGTGATCCATCACTTCCTTTCCTTTGGCCTGTAACACTGAGGAGTAGTGGATTGTAGCATAGAATGTACACCCACAACAACAAGCATTACTTGATTGATCAATGCACACAGCTATGTGTTGTCCCTGGAGAGCAAATTGTTTGTGGAATGTAACTAGTTGTGTCCTAGGTCCATGGGCCAATAGGCAAGGCACATCAGTATGCACACATGACATAGCTACACAAACAGTTACTCATCTACTGTGTTACACATGGCTCATCCCTAATCATCAGGGGGAGATGTAAAAACCTAACACATTAACTTGGCAATGTGACAGGCAGGAATATGCCCTGTACTCACCCTCTTGTGGCTGCTGTGCTCTCCTCAAATGTCCATCAAGGTCTGGTTATGCTACCACCAGAATACTGGCCATTAGGGGGGTTATGATCTGACGTGCACCCCACCCACATCGTGAGGACAGCCCCAGCTGGATCTTCACAATCTTCTGGGCCTAGGGTCACAGACCCTCCCACCTCTTGCATCAGTGGGCCACCACCACCTGTGGATCTCCAGGGTCCGCACATTCCGAGCAATGGCTCTCCCTATCTCCTTCTTCTGATGGGCATTTACCTGCATAAATGAAAGAGACAAATCAAGCAATACAAATCAAGCAATTACATTCACAAGTTTTGGCAAAAATGGGTGTGTCACACACATGTCAGAAACACCAAGGTAAACATGTTCAATTTGTCAACATACCACAAGTGTAAAGCACACAAGTCAATAAGTACAGGGACATGACTACAGACCTTTGTATCCATCTGCAGACTGACCCACTACCCTGCTCAGGGCCTACAATGACTAAGTAAGCCTACTCACATCAGGTAGCCCATGCTCCAGCAACATGTACTGTGATGTGACCACAATGAAACACTATACACATATGTGGCTTCTGAAGGGTAAACTTCTTGGGCTTGAATGGACCAACACATTCACACTTTATGAGATTGACTCACTGCATAGAGCCCCTACAGGCAACTTCCATAGTACAGACGTCACCCTTACACTTGAGTGACAATGAAGGGGCTGGCATTGTGGGTACAGAAAGTATCTTCTCTCTGCATGTGTGGACATGTGGCATACAAATGCAGACTCATGCCAGTTCAGGGGGGGGGGGGTGCAGTTCTATGGTATGTACCTGTACCACAGAACACCTCTTTGGGCATATGTGTTTAACCTACAGAGATGGCATACAACATACAAAGGTATGCACTGTACAATTTCTGCTTTGTGGCCAAGCTACTGACTCACATCATGGCCTCCCAGGAATCAACACACGGTCTGCACTGTGGGACTGTCATTTATGCAATAATCCAGTACAGGACAATTATGACCTATGTGAAGGTAACAACAGAGCTGTAGGAGTGAGGGGCCTGTCATGAGTCAAATACACACATTGAGAATGATGCAAAATGTATGTATGGACTACTTCTGGGATCTACATATGTACCAGTTCCTAATCTAGTCAATTGACTGAGGCATTCAGGGCACATTTTGCCACTAGAGCATCATATTGTTCATGTGACAGGATCTGCTGGTATACAGGGAGTGGGCACAGTACCAGAGTTGCATAGCCACAGTGACTCTCCCACAGCAGCCTGGACTAGGTCCCATACTGAGAGATGCATGTGACAGGCCCTGGTCTCTGCAGGCTGAGCATACAGAACCTACGTGGCACTCCCATTTCCATCACTCCCATGCATGACAGTACATCATGTGGCCATCAGCAATGTGGCATGCGGTTTGTGTGACAACCTGAAGGGCTGAGTGAGTCATGATATGCCTCGCAAGATGAGATCTGGGCTGAAAAATCTGTGGCACTATGCAAATTGCTTACAAGATCCTCAAATGACTCAGATAAGATGCACACCCAGCTCATGCTGTCATACACATACAGGGTGTCAAACATTTACAACAATCATGAAGAAAGAGATGTAATTGAATGGCAGTAAAGTCTCCCTACCTAGTTATGTTGATTCAACACAAGGAGGTTCGAGGACCACAAAAAACATCACATACCACGATGTTCATGAACACAACATATAGTACAGGCCACCAATACCTGCACAATGTACATCCCATTGATGCCACACAGACTGCAACAACAGGCATGCAAGAAGTCTAACTGGCACACAGGGACACATTGTAGCCTGCGAGAAGGCCAAGTATGTTGTTGAACAGAGAAAAGTGTGCACACAAGTTACTGACCTGCTCTTCTGGTGAACCATAGAGCTGTCCATACAGTGGAAGGACTTCTTTAACAAGCCTCTCCAGCTCCTCTGGAGAGAAGCCAGGGGCTTTATCACCTGCTGGACGTGGCACGATTGCTTACAGAGGCGGCACACAGTAGGTCAAGTAGTGGAGGTGTTGCTGGCAGCAGTGTCAGGAGTCAAGTGAGTATATTTGCACAACATGGCAGTCACGTCTGCCACTTACCTGGACGTCACTGCTGATGGACACAGCCATTGGGCCGGAAACAATGTTAGCCTATGGCTGTGTCTACCGTGGTTGGAAGCGGCTATCACCCAGATGACTTTTGATGGCAGTCGCAGGCGGTTCCTAATGTCCAGTGGAGTAGGTCAGGCATGCACCATTTTGGTGGCCTATAACACTGTATGTGGCTTTGTAAACTACGTCACACCTACAATATATTTGTTGTAGCATCAAAAACATCCTTTTTATGTCTTGTCATGTAGGTCCTACTACATAAGCACCAGTGTAGTGTGTTGCAGGGCAAAGATGGAATTTGATGGCAATGCATGGTCCGCCACCTCTGAGGGTCTTTTCAGCGGTCGGAAAATACAGTCACATTTCGAGGGACAATTGTGTAGCAGATAGTTGAGTTTCTCCCAAATCCATGTTCTAGACAGATGTGTTGACAACCATGGGTGTCACATGTGACCCTTGTATAGCTGCCAGCTGGGATGTGTACTGTGTGTCATGTCTATCCAGTAAGAAATACTTTGTCACATGGTATTATTGACATGCATCATGTATGTTGTTGTGGACACACTGACTAATGTTACCAATCATGTCTTGTCACACATAGGTACCCTGGGAGAGGGTGTCTACCGTCCACTGCCAGACCCACAGACAATGGAGTAATAGCATATAATTCAGTTATACCGCCTGGATAGGCAAACAATAGTGGACGTATGGCACCAGTTGGAGCGAGATCTGATGCCAGCTAACAGTGAACGAACCTGTATACCACCGATTGTGAGTATTGCACTTTCTGGCCAAAGGGTCTTTCCAACATACAGGGGCCCTATCTGCTGGTATGTCCCAACCTATGTTCACTCTGGTGTTGAAGGATGTCCTCTCAGCAATGTTAAAACACATTGACAACTACATCAGGTTCCCCCAATAGATAATTTTGGCACAGTGAAGGCTGACTTGTATGGGTTTGCCCACCTCCTGCATGTGGTGGGGGCCATTGATGACACACATGTTGGCTTAGTGCCACCGCAGGCCGCTGAACAAGTCTATCGCAACAGAAAGAACTTCCATTCCATCAACGTGCAAGTTGTCTGTTTGGGGAATCTCTATCTCTCAAAAGAGTGTGCCTGTTATCCTGGCTTAGCCCATGATTCCTTCATAATGCGGAACAGCACCATACCCCAGCCAATGCCACAGCTGCAATCAGAGAAGGCCTGGCTGGTTGGTAAGTCATATCTGTCCTGATTGTATGTGAGCAATGTCAGGTGCTGCAATCATGAGGTGAAGAACTCATTGGTTCACTTATGTTCTATTCCTTAACAGGAGACTCAGCATGTCCAAACTGTCCTTGGTTGTTGATGCAAGTGGACGTGGATTGTTCCAGGTAAAGTAGGTCATAGAGTTTGGGTGTATGAGACCTGTGCCAAAACAGCCTGCACACTGTTTGGGTGGAAGGTCAGAAGTACGCATTGGACTTGTTTTGTGTGCTATGGTGGGCCTTATACATCATGTGTGTCATCATGTGGGCATGAAATATGTAGTACTAGCTTATGACCAAGTCATTTTTCCTTCACATTAGATAAACACTATTTTTGTATGTCCTGTATGTAGCTAGCTGTAGATGTGTTTCATCATTGTAGGCCACAGTGCCTGTGCCACAACCCTAACATATGTTTGTGTCATACCACCAGATGCATGGGCATCGGATTATGATGGCCTTGTGATCGGGGACTGTTGTACTGCCACCTGTCTGTATCTTGGATTATGTGATGTTGAATTACTTTGGTGTGGTATGTGATAAGGCTCAAGCTGCTGACATCAACCACATCAATGATTGCCTATTCTACAGGACAAAGTCTGACAAATCCCTTTCTTCCGTGGTCTGGAGGTCTGTACCTGTCAACATGTTCATTTACTCAGTATGAGTCAATCATTTTTGAGTTCCAATAGTCCTGCCAGATTGACAGCCAGTGTGCTGAGCCCTGTAAAAAAAAGTTTGGTTTGAGCATACATTTGTATGTATTTCTTTGTGTGGGAGAGTTTCAATCCTGAGCTGGACACTGTGTATGCAACATATCCCATCTTGAACAAGTAGCTTGGATCATCATTGTATGGTTCACGTGCGCTGACATATTTACTATGACTAAGGCCCTGATTCTGACCCCGGCGGTCTGAGACCGCCGGGGCCAGGGTTGGCGGGAGCACCGCCGACAGGCCGGCGGTGCCCCGCAGGGCATTCTGACCGCAGCGGTTCGGCCGCGGTCAGATTTGGAAAACCGGCGGTCTCCCGCCGGTTTTCCGCTGCCCTTGAGAATCCTCCATGGCGGCGGAGCGCGCTCCGCCGCCATGGGGATTCTGACACCCCCTACCGCCATCCTGTTCCTGGCGGGTCTCCCGCCAGGAACAGGATGGCGGTAGGGGGTGCCGCGGGGCCCCTGGGGGCCCCTGCAGTGCCCATGCCAATGGCATGGGCACTGCAGGGGCCCCCGTAAGAGGGCCCCACTCTGTATTTCAGTGTCTGCTTTGCAGACACTGAAATACGCGACGGGTGCCACTGCACCCGTCGCACCTTCTCACTCCGCCGGCTCAATTCTGAGCCGGCGTCCTCGTGGGAAGGTTGATTTGCCCTGGGCTGGCGGGCGGCCTTTTGGCGGTCGCCCGCCAGCCCAGGGCAAATCCCAAAATACCCTCAGCGGTCTTTCGACCGCGGAGCGGTATTTTGGTGGGGGAAGTCTGGCGGGCAGCCTCCGCCGCCCGCCAGACTTAGAATGACCCCCATAATGTGAAATCAAAATCAGCAGACAAAGAACCAGTGAAGGGTGATTTTATTATACAGCTATGACTAACAGAAAATATATGTGACACGATTTAACAAAAAATTTTATGTGAAGGGGTCAGTCATGATGAATTAAATCATTGGAGTGGATGCCACACCATTGGGAGTCCAAAGCCCAGACTACTCCTCCCATCGGAAATGGTAGGTGGATCAGGATCAGTACAGAGAGATGTGAATATGTAACACACAAAGGAGGTCCTTAAAGAAGAAGGTTATTACTTCCAGTGGTTGGTTTCTTGCCATCTGCACCTCCTGGATTCTTTGCTGGATGTCCCTGCTGGTATGCGTGTGGGTGGGGGGGGTTCTTCTGCTACAGAGGCAGGGGTGTTTGGGCATTGTTGTTCCCATGGCGGGGCCTCCCTTCCAGTGGCTAGCACTGATGTTGCTAGGCCTGCTGCTGATTGGCCAAAGGAAGGGGTAGACTGATGTTGAAAAGCCCTGCTCAGGGTGGCATTTATGTCTCTCAGCACCCCTGTTAGGGAGGCCATGTTGGTATTGTGGGTCTCCATCTGTTCCCGCATGTCGATATGCATGTCCCTCTGTAGTTGCTTGATTTCCCAGAGTTCGGTCAACACCTGGCCCATCACGTATTGGGACTCCTGGTAGATCCCAAGATGTGGCTGATGGAGTCCTGGCCAAGAGCAGTCCCAGTGGCCTCACACTTCTGGCCCACAGCATCCCTCCCACACACCCAACCCCCACAGGCCTGTGCCCTTGCTACAGGGTACTCCCTCCAACTTATTTCTTGACCATCATTGTCTGAAGTGTTGTGTTGCATCTAAGGATCCAGGACTGGAGGCACGAGATGGTAGAAACTGTGCTTGGGACACAGGTTGGTGGACGAATGATTGCTTGTGATGTAGAAGCAACAGGGCTGGAAGGTGACGTTGTGGGCACAGTGAGACTCACTGTTGCCGTCTGACCCAGTTGCCCAGATGGGCCAGAACCATCCTCCATGTCCAGATGTCCAGGAGTATTGTTGTCACTGAGGGCTTCATCCAGGGAGGTAGTGGCAGTCTGTTCTGTGGCCTCTGTGTGTTCAGTGGCAGATCCACCTGTTGATGTAAAGCGTACATTGTTACTGGGTGTTTTGTGACATCTACTTCCAACAGTTTAGAGTTACAGTAAGCAGAGAGCTTGTACTACGTTAAGTTGTAGTTAATCCAATTGTAGCACGTAACCATGGCATTGGGTGAATTTACCTGACATGTGTGAAGCATGCCAACTTATTTAGACATAAGCCGCTGCTGAGTAGTGCAGATCAGTTGCACTTGGGAGGATGGCCTGAAAATGCCATATTGGCACCAATAGAGCCACGACAGTGGATGGGCAAGATATGGCTTTGGCCAATGGAGGCCTAATTGAGTGGGATGCAGGCAGACCGAGGACTTGGTTGCATATGTGACTGGAGTCATCATGTGCACAGTGCTGTGTCAATGTGTCTGCTGCCAATCTGGTGATTTATCTTTAGACTTTAGGGATACTTGTTTCACACACTGGGTAAGCTGTTCTTCCTCTCCTCAATAGTTTCATCTTAGGTTAGCAAGTCAAGATTGAGCTAGATAGACAGACACCTCTCTGATATGAACATGATCTGTGCTTGATCACCCCCAGATGAGTACACTTCATCTGTGAGTTGTCAAACAGGGATCTTAGGACTAAAGAACACTGGGATGGTGGTTGGAGTGGCTAAAACAGTGCCTCCTGGGAGCTGAAGTCAGGTCACATCTTGTACTACACACACTACACACGTTACCCTCCAGGTGAGTGAAGTTCATTTGTGAGTTAACATACAGAGGTCTCTGGACAAGAGAACGCTGGGCTGGTGGTTGGATTTTCCGAAACAGTGCCCCCTGGGAGTTGCAGTCAGGTCACTCTCACTACTCCCCAATACATGACAACAGTTGTGTTTTACATATCTGCATGGGGGCTGCATTTATGTGTGAGCATACATTGTCATTTTGGGACATGCCATGGATCCTGGAATGTGTTTCTGATATTGTGAGATTTCCAGGCCCCATTTAGACATATGGCATGTGATGGACCTTGGGAAATGTGATGCTGGATCCAGTGATACACACTGAGAGTGTTGAAACTCAGATACTCTGGGTATTGAATGTTGGGGTAAAAGTGGGTAAAAGTGAGCTGTGAGCATGCATGACATTGCTGTTTTGTGGCAGTTTTTGTGTTGTAACTTACTAGACTCCACTCCCCCGCCATCCTTCTCAAGCCCTCAGGATGCAGCATGGCCAATAACTTCTCCTCCCATGGAAAGAGTATTAATGAGGCGCTGGGAGGGCCACCACCAGTCTTCTTGGCCTCCAGCTGGTGTCTGGAAACCAGGGAATGGATCTTGACACTAAGGTGGTTCCACCTCTTTCTAATGTTCTCCTTTGTGCGCAGGGTGGTGACTACAGCATTCACTCTTTCAACGATTCTGTCGCATATTTCCATTTTCCTACTGAGACGAGTGGGCTGGACTTGTGCTGCAAACAATTGTGGCTCTACTCTTATGATTTCATCCACCATGACTCTTAACTCATCTTCTAAAAAAACGGAGATCTTTTTGAACATGACATGGTGGAATACAATTATTAAGTGTGACAGGCACTTAGTTAATAGGGGAAGTACAATAGGGTGTGAATGGACAAAAGTGTGTGTAGAATGTTCTGCGGGATGGTGGAAAAAGGGGTGCCTAATCTATGAAAAATTAAAAAAAGTTGGTTGTGGCTCTTGGGCTCTGTGTGAAAATGCAAAGGATTGTGATCTGTGAAGGGGTGTGTTTTATAGTGTGCTTTGCAGGTGTGCTCACTTGGCCAATGTGTGTCAGCCATGTTGTTTTTTAATTCATCCAGTGTGCAGTTGTCTGATACTTTGCTGACCACAAACTGCCGTAGTCCTGACTGCCATTGGCTGACCAGATGCCATGGCGACTGTGTGATTTTAATGTGCTTGGTGGTTAGCCAGGGTGCTGACTGCACTGGAGGTCAGACCGCCTATATCCATGCCGCCTCCCTCTGGTGGTCTGCCTTTTTTGCTTGGCAGTGAGTGGTCCTATCTATATGACTCATAACAGGGCAGACTGGAAGACCGCTGGCATGGCAGTCTTTTCAGAACCGACCAAAATGGCAGTCTGGAGGTCCGACCACCAAACTCGTCTTGAGACCCTTAAACTTTTGAGTAGCAGATCCATAAAAACCTAGGATCAGTTATACTCTTTACTGTTGGCAAAAGTACAAGTCATAATTTGCAACCAGTAAATAACTTTCAGAACTGACATATGTACCAATATGTTGGTTCTGAACATTCTGATTTGGAGTGGGTCGCAATCTGATCCACGCCATTAATATTCATGAGGTAGGTCACAAATTGTGACTCATTCCAATTGGATGCTTGTGGCCTTCTCGAGTCAGCAGACCACCATGTCTGTGATTACCTTTTAATAAAGTACACTTTTTAATGGAGTCAATTTTTCTTAAAACGGGGCTGCAATTAAAGATAATTATTTTTGTCTGTTTAAGCGTTGGCAGTGGTCCTGTGGATCAAAACCTCCTCCTCAACAAACTTTTGTTTTTATTTCACAAAGGGGAAGGTAAGGGGTCCCCCAGAAACCCCTTCCCTTTTGACAATAGATTACCACCCCAAAAGTGGGACTGGTAAAATGCCAAAGGTTTCCAATTGGATTTCAGTTGCAAAACATTGATACATATGATTCAGAATCAGTATTTGGATGGGACGCCTACAAAATACTCCTTCAAGAGACAGGATTGATATCCATTTGGAATCTCATATTAGATGGGATTAGTACATAGTAAAATGTATTCTTTTAATAGCTGCAAACGCTGAATCGCTGCATTTGTGACTGTTAAAATGCTTCATACATCTGGCCCCTGGTAACTTGAAAATTGACTCTCCCTGTATATTGCACACTCTTCGCTTCTGCGATTACTTCAAAGTCTGTTAACTACCTTTGGGCCAATGGCCCCTTCAAAACATGGTGGTTTACTAGATGGCTGTTCCTAGTGTTTGACCTATGCTGCTTCTAGGTGGACCTGAAATACTCCCAAATGTCATTATAGTTTCTGGAAGCTGCATCATTTAAAAAAAAAAATGTATTGGGAAAAAGAAACTGAAAATGAAAGCAAATAATCTGACAAACCATGAGATATAATTTGTAACAGATTAGTTGACTGGTAGTAGTTACCAGGGCAAAAACAATCCATCACATTATAACAAGGAGAAGTAAGTAATGAGGTGATGTCAGGAAACAGATAGCTCCCTATTCCACCCCCTACCCAGATCAGACCCACTGCCCCCATTGAATGCAACCTGCCAATAGAAAGGACAATCTCCTTTGGAGGAAAACGTAGAGGCAATAGGGCCAAAAGAGAATTTTACTAACACACACCATATTATCACGAGGGAGAATGGAGAGGAGTAGGAAATGGAAAGGGAAGGCAAAGGGGAATGCAAGGGAATGAAAGGTAAAGCCAGGGGATCAGTGGGAGACAGCGGGTGGTAGGAGTGAAAAAACCCATTCATATCATCAATAGTTTACTAAGGTTTTTTATGTGGCAAAATGCTTACAGTAATTATCAATATAAAAGCATGATGGTGTGGCACAAAATTGCACACCACACACAACATATTATCTTCTTTATAAATGTCTACACAATATCAAAATATCAATTCACCCAATATCAACAGCAAAAAAATCTCTAGGAATAAGGAAAAGACGTTTACATCATAAACTCCTTTTCTGAATTAAAAATAACAATAAGTTTGCAAACTAAACAAAAATAATAATTAAAATAACAAACATAAACATTTTCACATAAATAACCACATATAGTCATCATACATTTACTATTAAATCATAAACACATTTTATAAAAGTAAACATTATTACGCTAACATGTATATTATAGCACACTTAAAAAATATTAAATACATTTAATATTTAAAATATATTACTAATACAACAACCAACAAACGCACACATGTAAAAGTAAAAGAGAGACACTGATTTTTGTCCACCAAAAAAGATAATATCCGAAAGAAAATATCAACAACACACAAAGTAGCAAATAACCCTGATAAATTAATATTAGTATTAGTATATTAGTATTATAAAATATGTTAACATAATTAAGGGAACACTGTAAAAAGAGCACAAAGCCTCACTATTTTCACATAAAAATGTAAAAATTGCAAATGCAAGAAAACAATACTCTCCAAGACTGCACCAACAAGAGTCAGAAGGAATGATTTCAACAAAAAAAGTAGACATATTCACAAATACGTTAAAAAATTTAATGAACTACAATGTGACCACATACTTTTAGAATGCAAATCTAAAAAAGTATTACTAAACACTCTCTTTTCTTATATATTACCCATTAGATACTAAAGAAGCACTACAGTAAAACAAAGCACTTCATACCAAAAAATTCAACTCCACATTTGTGAGCCTAGACTAGTTACATTCAAAGTATGTGAAACATTCCACTTCAATTTGGTAGCCTGTAAAAAATGTAAAATAAAACATACATCCCAAGTACAATGCAAACACAACATTAGAACTCATTAAACATAATAAAACACATAACTTTGGGGCCAATTACGAGTCTAGCGGTCCAAGATCGCCAGACTTGCGGTGGCAGTTGGACTACCTCGGCTGTGGCGGTCCAACAGCCACATTACGAGATTCTGACGAGGACAACCTACCGCTATCCTCGTTAGGATCCAAGATCCCAACGGGCTGACAGAGGTACTGGTTGTAATCAGGCAGGGCAGCACTGAACTCAGCGCCGCCCAGCTTAGTGCAACTTGGTTTGCTGCTAGCCTTTTTATGGCAGTTTCAACACTATGAAAAGGCTGGTGTAGAACAAGTGGAGGGGGCCACAGCAGGGGTTTCCGCTGGTCAGCCCAATGGAAAAGTTGTAATGGGGCCAGTGGGGGGACCGCAAGCACCACGGCTGTCTCCTCATTGGGAGTAACTCCTAATGGCCTGCTATATGTACAATCACATATTACTATTAACAAACTATAGTTAAGCCTACTACATAGTAATGAACACAATCTACCACTAAACAGGCTTACTAAATAAAACTAATACTATACCCACACTAACTTGACTTATCCTAATACCCCACCTCTAAAACCCTTAAAAAAGGTCTTTCCTTGTGTGTCAAGCAGCAAAAGGGAGCCAAGACCGCCACAGACAAAATACAGGCAGTGGTAAAAAAATGACTGGCAAATGAAAATGAAAAAAAGACTATCTTCCTTTAGAAAGCAATATAAATGTTAGAAAAACGTATTAAACGTGATAAAAATGAATGTAAAATATGTAAAATGTTTAAGTGTTAAATTACATATTGAATAAATATATATAATTAAAGAGTACTTTATGTATAGTATTTTTTATGTATTTCAGAGAGTGACAGACCCGTGGTGCCTGTTTTAAAAATTTTAAGATACAATGCTAGTGTGCGTATTTTATGATAAGTATTTTTCTTACTGCAATCCTATGTCTTTTTTTATTATGATATATAATTGAATAAAGATTCTTCTTTCATTCATTCATTCAATAAATAATACTAGACAAATATAACTGTCTTAAATAGTACTATGTTATATATAATGAAAAGCATTATAAAAATGTACAAATACAATCTACTCTCTCTAAAAATATATGTATGAAAGCATATTTATATATCATTTTTGTAAAAATGTTAAGAGGTCTGATTATGAGTTTGGCAGACGGGAACATCCATTTACCAAACTCCCAACGGGGTGGATGCCACCGTGCTGGCTACCACTGGCCCCATTAAGACTTTTCCACTCAGCTGACTGGTGGAAACCAAGGTTTCTGCTGGTCAGCCCAGCGGGAAAGTGGCAGCAGCATTGTTGCCGCTCGTAATCGAGCTGGCGGCAATGATGCCAATCCCAGGGGGGATAGCACCCTCATAATGCGCACTGTCTGCACATCAGACAGTGCTTAATATGAGGATGCTGGACAGGGGGACCTCTGCACTGCCCCCTTGTGGCCCCCTTGCACCTGTTCTCCGCCAGCCTTTGCATGGCAGTGAAGAACTGCCATGGCTGGCAGAGAACCAGGTTGTGATCAGCAGGGTGGCCACCAGCACCACCCTGGCTGATTCGAACATGTCCCTGCCGTCAGCCCATTGGGATCTCCTATCCCGCAGAGACGGCGGTAGGTTGGCAGGGCTGCCCATCAACCTTGTAATGTGGCAGTTGGACCACCACAACAATGGCAGTATGACAGCCACCGTGAGTGTGGTGGTCCGAGGATCATGATACTCGTAATTAGGCACTTTGTGTTGAAACTATGTTAAAAATACTCTACATGTGATAATTCAGCAAAAAAGTGGAAACAAATTGTAACATTGTAACTTGGGAATGTTTTTTCTGTGGAAAAAAATGTATGCGTCAAAATTCAAACTAAACCTGTACTTTCATTAAATTAAATTAAATACTTAAACCAATGACAAAACCTTGATCTGTATTGATTAGTATTGCAAAAATCTATACACTACATGAAAGGCCAAATTACAAACCATTTTGGGGGAGATGATTCACACAGAAATTGCAATGTTTACTATCCCAGGTCCAGCCTAAACAATTTTGAGAAAGTGTTGCATATTAAAGGGGTTAGATTTACTATTGTCACTCTAATTTAAACTATTTTGGGGAAGGTGTTGAACAATATAAATGATACATTTACTGTTTCCACTCCACTCTAAATCATTTTAAGGAATGTGTTGGACACTAAAGGAGTTAAATGCAATATTCCCATTCTAATCTAAACCATTTTGGGGAAGGTGGTGGACACTAAAGGGGTTACATTTACTATTCCCACCCGATCTATTCCACTTTGAGGAACGTGTTGGAACTAAAGGGGTTACATATACTCACTCCAATTTAAACCATTTTCAAGGAGGTGCTGGATTTACTATTTCTATAAGACAATACATATTTTATCAAAATCATAATAGTAATAAGATTAAATGAATATACCTTCTAATACATATTTACAGTTTGCATAAATGCTCCAAAAATAAACATAGGACACCGTAACATAAAAGATAACAAAACTAAGAACAACATGTAAAAACAAAAAAAGCAAACATTTAATAATAATATAATTACATTGAAAAATAATAATAAAAAATTGTAATATAAGTGGAATATGTATATACTGCATTTTATTTTCTATAACATCTTTACTAACAATATAGATTTCATGAAAGTTAAAAACTAATAATGTATAAAGGTCATTTATATGATTTGTATAAATTAAAATACATTTTTAAACAATGTAAGTAAGTTTTTGAAATAACATATTGTGATCACAAATAACACTATAAAGACATACAACAGCTACAAATAAAAGGTAAACATATTTTCAGTAAATAAACCAAAATTGAAAATTAATGTACAAATTACTTTTTGTAATAATTAATGTAAAATTATAATAAAAAAATTAACAAATGAAAATATAATAATATTTAGATCTACATTTCAAAATGTAACATTTTAAAACAAATTAAAACTACAATGGTTAAAAAGTAAAACATTAAATAAAATACAAATCTAATAAAAAATCAATCAAAAATGTCCCACACTATTTTCCTATAGGACCTGCAACCTACCAATAAAATAATATTAATGATTGTGTATACAGTATAAAACAACTATATCACCTAAAAATTGTTTTTACTAAAACATATAATAAATGTGAATTCTTAATTTACAAAACATATTGAAAAAATGTAAAATGCTTATTTTTGAAAAATTCAAAATATTATCTAAATAAAAATATAAATGTAATAAAGATTAAAATAATGCATTGATACATTTTTTCATATATTTACCTTTGAGTTATCATAAACACAAAAACTACACAACATATTGCAACAAAAATGAAAAATTCAATAAACAATAACTGCATGTAATAAAATACATTTATAGCTTAAATGTACAAAAGTATCAAAATGTAAACATTTTCAAAGACAAAAACAATGTTTTTTATTTATGCACATATAGTTAAAGTTTCAAATTTCAAGATTTGAAAATTACTAAATAAAAAATTACTAAATACATTTAAAATAAAAAATGATTTGCACAAACACACTTTAAAATCATACTTTAAAAATCACCCCACTTTTTCTACCTATTAACCCAACAACCCACTACTAAAAAAGTTATTAAATATATATTTGTATTTAAAAATGAATACATTTTAAGATAAATATGATAAATAATAAATACAAGTTTCAAACTATTTCAAAGTAAAATACATAAAATAAAGTTCACAACTACTACAACTATTTAAAACATTATTTTTAAAAGCTGCATTCTGTACAATGTATTTTACCACAATATAAAAAACAAGACTAACAACAATATACTTACCTTTGATATATTGTTTTGATATCACAACATTCCAGCAATTATATTTTTGACCACACTACTTTCTAGGATATTCTGTCTAAAAACCATTCGAGAGCAGGTCACAGATAGAAACTGAACATTTCTCCAACATTGGCAGCTACAACTGTGGACCATGCTGCTTGTGAAAGAACGGCTGAAAAATACTTTTTCTGTGCAATGCTCATCACTGAAACTCGGTATCAAAGCCCATGGAAAGATGGATTTTGCAGGCCTAAAGACTATCTTACATTTTAATTCTTCTTGATTATATTTATTCTGATGTGCAGTATTTAGCTTTGTGTAGAATGGTGTATTTTTCTTTTGAAAAGCGAATCCCTGACTGAATATTTATTTATACATTTCTGTTATGTGCTACTTGCTGCCATAAATCATTTTTCCCTAAGGCCACACAGGCTAAGCAGTGAGCCCAATACACTGCCCACAGGAAATAGTGCTGTGTGACATCTTCTCAGAGCCCCAGAGGGTGTGCCTTCGCTATGTTCCCTCTCCGCCTGTTGACAGTGTGACCGTTTCATGCTTTATAAAAGTGCTGTAGGAGGGAATTAGTATCAGAATCTCTATACTCACTACAAATCTGGTGATGGTAGCATTGTAGGACATAAACTTGCAGTTCTACAGGCTCTGCCAACTGCAGGCTAATCTGGTGATGGGGTTTTGAAATGTGGGAGGGTACCTCAGAGCCCTCTGGAGGGAGAGTCTTCCTTATGCTTCTTTCCAGAGTGAAATGGGCCTTAGAGCCACAGGAGAATATCTGCTTCTGCGACACCAGATTCTACAGCTGGCAGGTAAGTTGCTCCTTGTGGAACCACGCAATATTTCACACTATTTTGCCACCACCACAGGGGCTGATAAGACTGCAACTTCCAGCAGGCACTGTTTCTGTAACTCCAAACAACAGTACATTGTTCTCTTGTACAAAGACCCTTTTGGTAAGGTAACCTCTCAAATGAAGTGTTCTCACCGGGGGGGCTTCACATTTGTTTAGTGTATGTACCACAGGGACTGACAGGATTGCAATGGCCAGGAGGCACTGTTACTGTAACTTCAACCATCAACACAGTGTTCACTTCTACAAATCCCCTTGTCTGGCAAGTCTTAAATGAAGACTACTCCACTAGTGGGGTCCACATATGTATAGTGTGTGTACTACAGGGACTGACAAGACTGCAACTCCCAGCAGGCACTGTTTCTGTAACTCAAAACACCAGCACAGTGTACCCTTGTCTGTCAACTCACAAATTAAATGTAATCACCTTGGGGGATGACGTTGGTCAGGTGTGTCAAGTACACAGACTTCCCTGACTGCAACTCACAAGAAGCACTGTTACTCGGACTACAAATACCAGAACAGTGTACATATGATAGAAAAGCACAGTTTCCCAGCTCTCAATGTCATGTTACTCAGATATGTGGATACGGTTTGTATAGTGAGTGTAGTAGAGGGAGTGACAGGACTGCTAAGGCCAGGAGCCTATGTAGCTCACACTCCAGACACAAGCTCAGGGTCCATATGCATAAATAGCCATATCTGTGAAATCCCAATTTATGTGTGCTCACCTGGGAGGATACCATTTGCAAAATGCTAGAAAGTAGTGGGACTGATCGGAAAGCTAAGCCCTATAGGGCCTGTTTTACATAATCCAAAACCAAAACGAGTGTTCACTTGCTCAAACCTATCTACTAGAGTAGACCCAAATGGCCTCCACACGTCTTGGATGTTGTAAATTCTCAAGTGTGTGCAGTGGACACAGTGACAAGACTCTGACTCCCAGGAGACACTGTTTCTCAAAATATCAAACAATCATACCAGTGGTCACCTGATCAAATATGCTTCCCTGATAAGTCATATTTGAGGTTCATTCCCCTGGGAGTGAGCAGCATACAGATCATGCCCAACTCTCAGATGTGGCTGCCAACCTAGCTCCATCCTGACCTACTAACCCAAGATGAAACCATTGAGGACAGGCAGGATAGCTTACCCAGTGTGCTACACAATGGCCCGAAAAGCTGCACGAGGCATACCAAGATTGGTATTGCCAGCACACACATTAACACTGCACTAACCACATGATGACTTCTGTCACATGTACTACAAACTCCTCGGTCTGCCTGTATCACAATAAACTAGGCCTTAAAATTGTAATTGTATTTGTATTTATATAGCACTTACTACCCCTGGTGAGGCGTCAAAGCGCTTTTCGGTGAGTAGCACACTACTCCGGTACCCAAGAGGAGTTAGTGGTGGATTAGTATATGGAAATATGAGTACAGTATTAGTATGAGATAATTTGAGTGGATTAGTGCGGGTAGCGCATTTTGACATCGGCCACAGGAGGAGCTTCGTTGGTAGCGCGTTTTGACAGGAGCCACAGGAGGAGGGGCATGCTAAGGAGGCCCCTTTAAACTGGAACTCTCGCACTCCCGCTCGCGGGAGGCACCCGGGCAAAGCCCAGGCCAAGAGCAGGCCCGTCCTTTGCCCGTCATCGCCAGGTAGAGGCAGGGCAGGGCCCCCCTCTGACATCTTCATTATACATTTGATCCCGTGACGTTTAAGCATGTGGTCGCTAGGAGGTACTTTTCTTAATTCTCTAATCTGGAAAGGATGCTTTTATTCTCTCCGCTGCTTGCATGCAAAACAAACTAAAGAGTGGGATTCTGTCTGTGGTTGTTGGGGGTGGGACTAAACCTTCACAAACTCGACATTGTGCTTATGCTAAAAGTGCTGGTTTTGTCTGTGTTGTAGGGGCAGGCCTAAGCCCCTTTAAACCTGACTTTGTGCTCCTGTTACATAGGAAGCATTGGATTCCGTTTGAGGCTTTTGGAGGCAGGTCCTAGCCCTCACAAATTTGTCATCGTACTCCCTTGGCTCTCCCGTCGTGCTATACATAATTTTGAGGAATTTGATTAACTTACTTAGGATGGGGAAAAGGAAAGCCAGCGGTAATTCTACTGGGCAGGGAGGGGCAAAGAAAATACCTCAACATGCCGCTGAAAATTGTACACTGACTCAAATTGACGACCTCATAGAGGAAGTAGAGAGCTTGCTAGCTACTAAACCTTCTAAGTCTTCCAAGAGAAGGACCGATGTTTCAATTAAAGATATAAAACCCTTTTTTTCCCCTGTAAACAGAGAGCTGTTATCAGTGCTTCCACAAGGGTCTCATTCAGAGCCTACTATATTAGAAACCGGCCAATTTAATAGAGAGCCCAAAATTGTGCGTGTTAAACCAGCAGGGTAGCGTATCTCCTTCTATTAACTGTTCTAATAGTTTTTTACCTCTTGTCTCTCTGGCTACCTCCAGTATAGAGAGGAATGTATCAAAGGAAGCTGAGGAGCCATCACTACGCTTAGCTACGGAGGGGGAATCTCCTGTTGAGATACAGTTAGTACAAATAAGAGCTGAAATGGTTAGCCTAAGAGAGTATCTGACATCCTTTAGTCTCATGATTTACGAGAAGTTGGACGGCATAACTGCCGTAATTGGGGATATAAGGAAATCCTCCTTCAAACCTGAGTTTAACTCTTTACCCATGCAAACTCAATAAACTGAATTGTTTATAGCTGGAACACATAGGGGAAAGAGGGCTGGATTGGTAGCACAGGACTGCCAACAGGAAGAATGTTTACCCCCTGAAGTGGTCGATTCAAATAAATGTGACACTAATTTGATAAGAGGGGCAAACCACGAGATGCTCAGAAGTAAGCCTTTAGTTGTTAGTAACAAAGACACCCCTCAAAGTACTCTATCAAGTCAGACTAAGCATGATCAGTATGACGTATATATGATGAACATTCCTAAGTTAAATCCCGGATCAAAGGAACTATGGGATTCACTTAAAAATAAGGTAATCCATTGGATAAGGGGTGTAAAGAAATGTAGGTCTGTTATAAGGGATGATATAGTAACTGTCCAGAGATATTCAAGCGATAGCTTAGAAACAGATCTTATAGGGCTGAAACTAAACAGCCAGAGTTTAGTAAAGGGTCTCTTAACGCTTGATCAAAGATCGAGACCTGGTACCTCATCCCATGTGACTCGTACCCAATCGATCCCTCAACAAATGGCTAATTTGTTTCTTAGAGGGAGCGCTAACAATTAAATGCTTCCCAGTATATATACTCTAAGAGGGGGTAGTAGGAGCAGCCCAATTTTAATTGTGGATTGACGCAAAGCCCCAGTAATGGAAGTAGGGAGTGAGGATATACACAGTAAAAAGGCTATGGCCCCCGTGCCTTAAGTAACCTGTCAATGGGTACCGTGGGAGTGGAGGCAGGAATATACTGCAAAGCTCAAATAGAAGGGAGGGATTGCAGAGCTACACCCTCCTTGAGTAAGACTAAAGAGAGGCTACAAAATATTGGGGGTGGAAATGATCCACTAATTACATTTTTATCTTGGAATGTGGCAAGTTTGTTATCAAAAACAGCCAATCCTGAGTGGTGTAGTTTTATAGATCAACAACATATTATCTTATTGCAGGAGACATGGGCCCCTTCTGCGACCTATACAGCAGGTTATTGGACCTTTCAGAAGGTTGTGCTCCCATCATCATCTGGTAGGGCATCAGGGGGTTTGATAACTTGGCTAAAGCATGATCTGTTTCCCAAGGTAAAGGAGCTGTTTACTCCCACAAGGGACATATTAGCTATGGAGGTCGAATTTAGCAGCCGAAGGGGGCCTGTTCGTATAGTAATTGTAAATATATACATCAGACCTGGCCCACAAAGGACACAGATTGTTCTGCTAAATTTACTTGCAGATCTTTTGAACCAATTACCTGGGGGTAGGGCCTAATCGTTGCAGGAGACTATAATATGCAACTGAGCTGCAAGGATAACTCCCAGCAAAAAGGAATACAGTTTGTGGATCCATGGGATAAATCAGGGCCGGTCAAGGCTGTAACAAAGAAAACAGGGGAAGCATTAGATTTATCAGAGGATTTAATAAAAGTAAAGGGGCTATGAATAGTAAATGGGAACACGAAGTCAGATACCCCGGCGATGCCTACATACAGAAAAGGTTTATATTCTAGCCACCTAGACTATGTTCTAGTAGATGACACACTTTGGAATTCTCTCATTGACATGGTTGTTTTTCCACAAGATGATAGCGATCATCAAGCTCTTTGTACATCCTTCTCAACCGTCTCATTTAATTGTAACACACTGACTAAGTGGGTGAAGGGTAATGCCTTAACCTTTACAAACAATTATAAAAATGTGAGATGGGAACTGGTGGAAGAAGATGTAAACTTCCAGATATCAATCTATAAACCAGTTATATCGGCGCTCTTCCCCTTGAAGTGCATTGATTCTGTACCGGTTGACCTGATTAACTTGCATAGTATTTTGGTTGATCGGTTAAGACCATATTTCCAGGTAGCAAGGAGGCGGGTAGAGGCTGGGGATAAACCATTAAGATGGTACTCCAGCTGCTGCCGGCAGGCAAAAATACAACTATTGGGTGCACTGAAGGCAGGGAATTGCCGAGAGATAAGAGCAACTAGGACTGCATACAAAATAGTATTGAAAAATGCCAAAAAAGAGTGTGAATCTAAATATTGGAACGATTTCGTAGATGCCCTCCATGAGAAAGATTTTAAATTGTTTTGGAAATTAGTGGCAGGGAAAGGTCACTCTCAATATTTGGAGAACTACCCAGCAATCCAGCCAGAAATCTGGGTGTCACATTTTGGGAATCTATATAGAGCGGCTCAAATTAGCAATATTATTGCTCCTCTACCAAAATCCCAGAGCCTCCCTACTTCTCATACATCAGCTACCGGGTCAGTCACATCATCCAAATTTGACCTGGACTCCTTTTCTTTAAAAGAAACAACTTCGGCTCTCCAAACATTATGTAAAGGGAAGGCCCCTGGGCTAGATGGTATCCCAGGCGATTTGTACTTGTCTCTGCCCAGAACTTGGTCTCTATACCTAAATGAGCTTAGTAACGAGATACTGAGGGGGAGTGGGCTTCCTCCCACATGGTAAGGAGCAATTATAGTCCCTGTTTTTAAAAAGGGGTCAAGAGAAGTACCAACTAACTATAGACCAATAAGTTTAATTGATGTTAGCCAAAAAATATTTTGTAAGCCGGTCCTGACTAGACTGCAGCCATGGATAGAGGACTCCCACATCCTTTCCAATTTTCAGGCAGGATTCAGGAAGGGAGTGAGCACAATAGACCCGGCGTTCAGGTTCAATGTCCTTTGTTGGAAATACCTGACACTTACTAAGAGCCACTTGTACGTGGCTTTTATCGACCTAAAAGCTGCTTTTGACATGGTCCCTCAGGACTTATTATGGAATGTCCTGGAGACCTACCAACTTGACAAAGAATTGCTGAGATTGATTAGGTACCTCCATGAGGGCACTTATGCCCAGGTACGCTGGTCTCAAGGCGGAGACCTGACAGAAGCCATACCTGTTGATAGGGGGGTTAGACAGGGGTGTGTTCTGGCCCCCACCCTGTTTAACCTCTTTATCAATGGTGTGGTAGATCACCTGATGTACTGCAATCATGATGCCCCAAAGCTAGCAGAAGTCACTGTCCCCATTTTAATGTTTGCGGACGATACCTTATTGATTTCAAGAACCCCAATGGGATTACAAAATGAACTTGACGCTTTTTCAAATGTTTGTACCATGAGGGGCCTTGAAATAAATCCAATGAAGACAAAGTTTATGGTTTTTAATCCGCATAAGTCTTTTAGGGGGAAAATGTCCATAGCAGGACAACTGGTAGAGAAAGTCAGTCAGTTTGACTATTTGGGGATCAGACTATCAGACAACCAACAGTGGTCGGCACAGATCGGGAAGAGTTTGTCTGTCCTACGGCAGAGGTAACCAGTAATAGAGAGGAAAATTGCTACCATCTCGGAAGGGGAAATTTCACCTGCTATCATAGTATACAAAGCAGCGGCAGTGTCCGCTTCAACTTATGGTCCTGAGTTATGGGGGTACTGTAATTCTAGAAGTCTGATGACGATAGAAAATCATTTTATTCATAATTTCCTGCGGCTGCTGATGAGTACTCCTCTCATACCCCTCAGATTTGATTTCGCTTTAAATGAGGTCCATAATGAAATTGCCCTAAGACCTCTTATGTACTTGGTCCACCTTTGGACGTCCGAACAGCTGTCCACTTACCAAACAGCAACAGCTGAGCTTCTAATGGACAGTGGTGCATTAAAGATTCCTTGGTTTAAACATATTAGAGATATGAGTAAATTCCTCAAAATGGAGGAGATATGGAGAGAACATTGTAATTTGACCAAGGAAGCAAAAGCACGTATAAGGAAGTGCTATTGGGAGACTATTTTAGTGCTAACTTGGTCTAAGAAAACTCAAGGCAGAAGGACATTACAGTTTCTAGATCACAAATGTAGTCCTCATTTTGAGGCCTATATGCACAATATAAACCCCCCTCACACTAAAACCCTTTTTATCAAATTTAGGTTAGGGATTTTGACACTTAAGACATTCACTGCTAGGTGGAGTAAGGAGGACCACAATCTGAGTTTTTGCCATTTCTGTCATGAGCAACCAGAGTCACTCGAACACTTTATGTTCTTTTGCCCCAGATATCTGGCACCTAGGAGGAAATGGATTATTCCTTTATGCAGATGAATGGGGATAAGGGAATGCAATACATCCTTACGCATTCTGGCAAGTGATACAAGTGACAAGGTAGTTTTTGCAGTCGCAAGGTACCTACAAACTGCTTGGGCTATAAGAACTAGAGAACTGCCATAATTGTGTGTTTTAATAATTTATTTTAGACTAAAATTACTTTAAGCTGAAGTAGACTACTAAGTGGAACCAAGATGCAAAGTTTTATAGGGTTCTAAAATTTGTTGTCTGTTTGTGTCGTTTTTATAATCGTGTTTTAATAATTTATTTATGAAGGCATTTTTTAGGGCTTTCTAGTGTATTATGTGCTACTCCTTGTTTTATCCTTCATTGTTTTATTGTATGATTATGGTATGTTGTTACAGAATACTTTTATGGCTTTTTAGCCGAAATAAAGTTATTTATTGATTGAGTGGAGAATATGTGAGTTTGTTAGTTGGATTGAAAAGACTAAGGGAGGGATAGAGGAGAGAAGAATCCAGAAGTATTAATTGGGAGTTTGTAGTAAAAGGATGAGGCTTGTAATGAGTTAAAGGGAGATAGAGGAGGGAGGAGTCTGTGGAAAGATGTTAGGGAGATCATAGTAGCAGAACGGGTTTTAGATGAGTCAAAGGTGAGATACATGAGGGAGAATTTAATAGAGCTGTTTGGGAGATCATATTAGTAAACTGAGGTGTGGGGTGAGCCAGGAGTGGTAGAGGAGGGAAGAGCTTCGGCAGGGTTATTTTTTAGATCAAAGTAGTAGAATGGGTTTGGGATGGGTCAGAGTGAGGATGGAGAATAGATTGATAGGAACATAGGGTGTGGGGTAGTCAGAGTAAAGCTTACGAGAGAGTACATTTTATTTTTACTTTTATTCATTTTTATTTTTTTATTTTTTATTTTAATGTATTTATTTAATTCTATTTATTTTTATTTATTTTTTCTCTAGTACAGTTGGACTAGAGTAATAAATAAATAGATATGTCAATATATAGTAAGTGAATATATGTGCAAGGAATATACTAATGGGTATAGTAGTATAAGAAGTAAAGTTGTATTGTATGAATACAGACTTTTAAGATTTGCAGTATTTGATGTTAATTAATAAGTGTACTTTTCTAACATCCATGTCCCTTTCCTCATTTTTTCAATTGCAAAATGCTTGCTGTTAAATAGTTAAGATAACTTTTGCTCATTGTGATATTAAAAAAACAGGGATCATAAGTACCTAATATAACAACTTATCTAGGAGCTATACAATGACCTATGAACATGTTAAAACATAGAGTGATGTACACATATAGGGACAAAAACCTAACTTGACTGCCACTGTGTGGCCTGCACAGTTGTCAAGTTGATACTCCCAGCCCATCCACCCAAGGGAACATGTATTGCACATCTCAGCAGCTGTGACAGGTAAGGAGAGCTGGCATGCTCCACAAATGTCATGTCAAAACAACCATTACCATGTGTACCTGTCACAATCTGTTTACATGATAGACAACTATGTACAAGGTATCTGTGAAATGTCACTGTAAATGATTGGAAGTAGAAGTCACAATCCAACCAGTAACATGGTATCTTTCAGATCAACAGATCGTGCTGCCACTGGCCATACAGAGGCCACTGGAGAGATTGCCACTACCCCTCAGGATGAAGCGCTTAGTGATGACAACACTCCTGGACATCTGGACATGGAGGACGGTTCTGGCCCACCTGGGCAACCTGTTCATATGCCACCAGTGAGTCTCAATATGGCCTCATCAACACCTCCCAGCCTGGTTTCCTCAACATCATGGGCAACCATGTGCCCCCCTAACCTGTGCCTCTAGAACACTGACAATCATCTTGTGCCCCCAGTCCGGGATCCTTAGTCACAATACAACATTTCTGACAGTGAGAGACTTGGAACCAGTGGGAGAGGGCACCCTGTGGAGAGTGCACAGGCCTGTGGGGTTATGTTGCGTTGGATGGATGATGTGGGCCAATGTGGTGAGGCCACTGGGGATGCTTCTGTCCAGGAAATCATTAGCCAAGTCTTGGGGGTCTAGCAGGAGTCCCAAGGTGTGATGGGTAAGGTACTAACAGAACTCTGTGAAATGAAGCAGCTGCAGAGGGAATTTGAACAGAAAGTGTGTGCACAGTGGGAGGCCCACAATTCCAACATGGCCTCCCTAACAGGGGTGCTGAGGGACAACAACACCATCCTGAGCAGGGAACAACAAGACTCCTCCCCTTCCTTTGACATGTCTACACCTGGCACATCAACATTGGTGCCAGCCATGGGAATAGAGGCCCTGCCAGCAGAAGAACAGCCTCAGCCACCCCTGCCTCTGTGGCAGCAGATCACCCCTCACATAAGAGGGGACGACTAGTGAACTGTCTGGGAGGTACGATTGGCCAGACACCTATCACTGCCAACAAGTAACCTCTTCCCAAATTACCTCCTTTGTGTGCCACATGTTTACTCTGTTGACTGTTTCTCAACCACCTCCCATTTCCATGGAAGGCGTACAATGGGCTTTTGACCTACCTTGCAGTGGCATTTACTACAATGATTTCATGCACCATGACTGAACACTCAGCTATTCTATTCCATCATATACCTAATTTGATTCACAAATTTACAATAAATAGCACCTATCACAAAGTTTGTTCTGCTTGCTTCTGTTTAGAACGTTGCTATGCAGAGATGCAAGAGCATGTGAAGCTAATGATGATGACCCAAGATACTAGTGTAAGGAGGGACACATTGCTACAAATGTCTGGTGACACCAAACATTGGATTCCACTGTACAGCACATAGGCTGTCGAAATGTCTGGACTGTCATAGCCAAGTATGGCTGACACAAATTGTGTCAAGGTGCACAAGGTACACCCCCCAGACCAAGGAAGGAATGGTCTTGTCAGACATTGTCCTGTAGAATAGGCAAACTGAAAAGTGGATGGTGACACCAGTATGAGCCTTATCACATATCACACCAAAGCAATACAACACCACATACTCTTAGGTACAGACAGAGGGCAGTACAACATTCCCTGATCATAGGCACATCATGATCCAATGACCATGCATCTGTTGGTATGACACAAACATGTCAATGTTATAGCACAAGCACTGTGGTCTGCAATAATTTAACACATCCACAGCTACATACAGGTCATACAAGAAGAAAGATTAGCCTATGTGAAGGGTGAATGCCTTGATTGCCCATGATGACAGCATATTTCATGGCCACATGATCACACCCGTGATGCAATCAGCCCACCACAGCACACTAAACAAGTGCAATGTGCACTTCAGACCTTCCACCCAAAAACTGCCCAAGCTGCCTGGCACAGGTGTCAGCCTCCCCAAATCTGGGATCCACATTACCTGGAATAATCCATGTCCCTGCCTATGTTGGAACAACCTCAGACAGCTGCCAGTGTCACAACTCTGAAATTCCCACATGAGAATGTCATCGTGAAGGTACCTGGACAAAGATAAAACAAGGTGTATAGGCGTGAAGACATACTTACTACCCAAATCATATAGCAAGCATCTGGAAAGGAAATAACATTGCAATGAGACTGACACAAATGATGTAGCTACATCAAAGTGGGGATCTGTCATAGACTGACCCTCAATGCACCCTTTGGCTGAACATTGCAAAATATCAGCTCCCCAGTTCTTGCAAAAACACTCTCCTTCACACATTCTAACAACTACAGTTCTTCGTACGGTCACAGTCATTATGTCACATGGAAAGTAGTTATTGATGAGATATTCTCACCAGTCAGCTCCTTCTTCTTCACCACTGTCATCCTCACTTGGCATTTCAGGAGGCTCACCTGGTGGCACTGGAGGCTGTCGCTTCTCTGGGATCTGTGGGATATTCCTCCTCAGGGTGAGGTTGTGGAGCATGCAGCATGCCACAGTGATCTTGCACACTTTTCCGGTCAAGGCACCTAAATCTAGCCTTCAGGAACCCAAAAGCCTGCTCCACTATATGCCGTGTTCACCCATGGGCCTCATTGAAGCGGACTTCCCCTGGCAGAGTTGTATTCCTTATTGGCGTCAACAACCATGTATCAGAATTGTGGCACCGGACATTGCACACACACAAACAGGACAGACATGACTTACCAACCAGCCAGGCCCTGTCTGGGTACAGTTGTGACATCAGCAGGGGATTGTGCTGTTCCGCTTAATGAAGGAATCATGGGATGAACTCAGATAACAGGCGCAGACCTGTGAAATGTATAGGTCCGCCAAACATACAACTTGGACGTTGATGAAATGGAAGCTCTTTTGGTTGTGGTATACTTGTTCATTGGCATGCGGTGGGACCAAGCCAACTTCTGTGCTATCAATAGCCCCCACCACATGTGGGAGACATGCAAAACCATTAAAGTCTGCCTTCACATAGGCTAAGTCCTCAGGTTGGGGAAACTGGATGAATCTGTCCAGGTGTTTCAACATTGCTGATGGGATATCCTTCAACACCAGACTGACCATAGGTTGGGACATGCCAGCAGTTAGGGCCACTCTATGTTGGAAGGTCCCTGTAGCTAGGAAGTGCAATTCTGACATCACTTGCACAATGAGTGGTATGCTGGTTGGATAACTAGTAGCTGGCATCAGATCTGGCTCCAACTGACAACACAAATCCACTATTGTTTGCCGATTCATATGATATAGGATTATGATGTGGCATTCTTCCTTGCTCTGTAGGTCTGGCAGTGCATGGTACACAGGTGGTTGATGCAATCTCCCTCTCCCTTGTATCCTATATTTGACAGGAAATGAATTCTAACATTAGTCATTGTGTCCCCAGCTATATATATGATGCACGTCAATGATAACATGTGACAAGACAATTAAGAAGGGATGGACATGGCAAACAGTACACATCACAGCTGCTAATGACACAAGGGCTACATGTGCCCCCCCTGGTTTGCCACACATTTGTAGACATAATGTATCTGGACCTAAATAAAACATTTATTCACAATAAATGCTTACACAGTGGTGGATACTCTTAACCGCATCTCCTTTTTAGACCCATAAAGTTTTTATAGGTGCACTCATTCCCCAGCTGTTGAGTAGGGATTCTACCAATTGTAGAGAACAAACCCAAAAATACAATATGGGAAGGGTACCCCAATGTTCACGAGTCTAATAATTCCAATAGGTCACAATATTTTAATTTCCTTTTTTTTCATTTCATCAATACAAAATCAGGGCTCATTGTGAAATCATATATTTCTTATGTCTCCCAAGTTATTATTTCCTCTTCACAAGTAAAAACAAATGGGATCTTTACCCTATATAGGACATCAATATCCATACCAGTGGCCTCTCGTCTGGCCCTCACCTTAACGGCTGATTTAAGAAAGCGATTGAGAAAAGCCTTTTGACACAAGAGTTATATGATTTCATAGGGAGCCCTGATGAAGTTCAAGCAGAGTGAACGAAACACGTTGGCTGTTTTTGTGTTGATGAAATAAAGGAAATTAAAATATTGTGACCTACTGGAATTAAGGACTCTAAATCAAAAATGTGCATCACAAATGCCCCTTGGAATGTGACTGGATGTCCCGAACACAAAAATGACCTTTCACAGGGGGGAACTGTGCCCCACTATAAATTGCCATCTGTGCCCTGCAACATATTACAATGGTGTTTGAGTTTAAGAACCTACATGGCAAGACAGGATAAGCATGTTTGTGTGCTCGAAACAACATTTTCAGAGGTGTGACACAGTTTTTGAAGCCCAATCCTGCATTTCACACCTCTAAAATCGGAGCTGCCTGACCTACTCAACTGGACATTAGGAACTGCCAGCGATCATCGGCAGAAGTCGTCATGGCGGTAGGCGGTTGCAACCACGGCAGACACAGCCCTAGGCTAATGTTGTTGCCAGTGGCGGTTGTGGGCCAATGGCTGTGTCCTCTGGCAGTGACGACCTCGCAAGTGGCAGACGTGACTGCCGTGTTCTGCAGATTCCTTCACTTGACTCCTGACACTGCTGCCAGCAACAGCTACACTACCGAGCAGCTGTGTACTGTCTCTGGGAGCAATCCTGCCACATCCAGCAGGGGATAGGGCCCCAGCCTTCTCTCCAAAGGGGCTGGAGAGGCTAGTTAACCAGGTCCTACCCCTGTATGAACAGCTCCATGGTGCACCAGAGGAGCAGGTAAGTGAACAGTTTTCTCTGTACTTCACCACACTTTTCCTCCTCACAGGCTAAATTGTGCACATATGTGCCAGACTGACTACTCATGAGCCTGTAGGTGCAGTCTGTGTGGCTTCAATGGGAGGGTCAGTGTGCTTGTATTGGTGGCCTGTATTGAGTTAAAGAACAATGTGGTGTGTGTTTTTTGTGTACCTAGATCCACCTTGTGATGGATGCATGTAAGTAGGTGAGGTAACATTACAGTCATCCACTGACATCTCTTTCCTCGTGTTGTGAGACAACGTGTTTGTGCATGGCAGCATTAGCTGAGTATGCATGTTGTTTGTGTCAGTTGTGAGTAATGTGAGCTATGTGTATGTTGTCACAGAGATGTCTGCCCTTGGTAGACTGTGGTTTGTAAGGCATGTCATCAATTTCTCTGCCCTTCAGGTTGCCACACACACACCACATGCCAATTTGCTGTTGACTACATGATGTACTGTCATGCATGGAAGTGATGGAAATGTAGTGTCATGTAGGATCCGTCTGCTCAGTTTGCAGAGACCAGGGCCTGTCACATATATCTCCCAGTATGGGTCCTATTCTAGGCTGGGGTGGAGTCACTGTGGCTATGCAACTGTGGCACTGTGTCCAATCCCTGTACCCCAGCAGATCCTGTCATGTGGGCAATATGAGGCTCTAGTGTAATATGCTGCCCAGAATGCCTCATTCCTTTGATCTGATTAGGAATAGGTACAGGTGTCAGTTACTGATATATTACACATGTGCATTTAGCATCATTGTCAATGTGTGTCTCTGACTCATGACAGGCCCTTTAATTCCCATAGCCATGCTGTCACCTTCGCAAAGGACATATTTGTCCTGTGCAGGCTTATTGCATAACTGACATTTCCACAGTGCAGGTAGTGTGTTGATTCCTGGGAGACCATGATAGTTGACTCTAGCTTGGTCACAGCAGAAAATGGACAATGCATGCCTTTGTTTGTTGGATGCCATCTCTGCAGGATAGACACAAGAGTCAAAAAGTGTTTTCTGTGGTACAGATGGATAACACAGAACCCCGCCCTCTGAAGCGGCATGACTCTGCATTTGTCATTTCAGATGTCCACAAATGGACAGGCCAGACACTTTCTGTACCCAACATGCCAGTCCCCTTAACGTTACCCTTGTGTAATGTTGAAGTTTGTACTCTGGCAGCAGACTGTTAGGACTGTATGCAGAGAGTCATTCTCACAGAGTGTGGATGTGTTGGTCCATTCATGCCTTAGGAGTTTACCTTTCAGAAGCCACAAAGGTGTGATGTGACACAAAGTGGCACACATATCAGTCAGCTTGCTAGAGCATGTCCCACATGATGTCAATAAGTTTGCTGGTGATTGTAGGGCCTGTGCAGAGTGGTGGGTTGTTCTGCAGATTGGGAAATGTATGTCTGTAGTCATGGCTCTGTACTCATTGGCTAGTAAGTGTCACACTTGGGGAGTTGTGACAAATAGGATTGTTGTAGCTTGATGTTACTGACATGTTTGTGACCCAACAATTTGTGATGAAACTTGTGAACATGATCTCTTGATTTATCTTTTGCACGCACCATGCAGGTCAACACCCATCAAAAGAAAGGGATATGTAGAGCCAGTGCCAAGTAGGTGCAGACCCTGGAGGTCCACAGCCAGCGGAGCGCCCACTGCAGAAAAAGGTGTGAGGACCTGAGATGCTTGGCCCAGAAGATCATAGAGGCCCAGCTGGGGCTGTCCTCCCAACGAGGGAGGAGTGACCATCAGACCATGACCCCCCATAATGACCGACATTCTGATGGTGGCCTATCCAGACCTTGATGGGCATTTGAGGGCAGCACAGGAGTCGCAAGGTGGTGAGTACAGGGCATATTCTTGTCTGTCCCATTGCCAAGCGATTGGGTGAGGTTCTGACAGCTTTGCCTGACAATTAGGGCTGAGCCATGTGTTACACAAGAGATGAAAGATTGTGTTGACATGTCATGTGTTGTATACTGATGAGGCGTGCCTATTGGACCAGGGCCTAGGACAAAACTGGGTGGAATCCTTAAAGCACTTGCTCTGCACGGGCCACGTGTGGCTGGGTACATAGATCAATCATGTACTGCTTGTTGTTGTATTGTGTGTAATTTCTATGCAAAAGACCACTACCCCCCAGTATTCCAGGGCAAAGGAAAGTAGGTGATGAATCCCTGTCCTCTGCCATGTGTCTGGGTAAATATGTATGTTTGCATCTGCCATCCACAGGCCTCTTGTCTTCAGTGTATGATGGTTGATGGTGCCTCACTGCAGTCTGTAACGTGAAGGTGTCCAACCTACATGTGACAGGGTTTACATTGTTCTTTGGATGCAGCTATAGATCACTACTTTCCCTTGGTAAGTGGGGAATGTCCATTGGCATTATTTATTTGACTGCTGTCAACATTCCTTGTGCCTGCATGTCAGCATGTGTCCCTTTCTCTTTAGAAAGCATTTGTAAGCTGCAGTTTCATGCATGGTCTACCTATGTTGATGGGATCTCTGTATTTATTTATTGATTTTATATAGCGCACAGCTACCCGAAGGTTTCCCGGCGCTAAAGACAATGGCAGGCTCAGGCGAGCAACTTAGGCAATTACTGGTTAAAGAGCCATGTCTTAAGCTCTTTGCGAAATCTAATGAACACCCTTTCATGACGCAAGTAAGAGGGAAGAGAATTCCAGAGAGAGGGAGCTAGGAAAGCAAAAGAGCGTCCCCCCATTTTAGCACGTCTGAATTTGGGCACCTGGAATTTTAGTTGATTAGAGGATCGAAGTAAACGAGAGGGCCGGTATTGTTGGACCATGATATTAAGGTAGCTAGGAGCTAGGCCCGTATTAATTTTATGCATGTAGCATAGGGCTTTAAATTTGATACGATTCTCAATTCTTAGCCAATGAAGTTCACGAAGTGCACCAGAAGTAGGAGTGATTCTGGGAAGTTGGCAAAGAAGCCTGGCCGCCGAGTTCTGAACAACTTGCAGTTTATGTAGCGCTTCTTTATTCGCACCCAAATAGAGCACGTTTCCGTAATCCAGTCTAGAAATAACTAGCGCTTGGATCACAGTTCTCTGGGCAGCCATAGGAAGCATCCAGAGAATTTTGCGAAGCCGCTTCAAGATAGCGAAACAGGTAGAAGCTACTTTGGTCACCTGTTTTTTCATATTCAACTGATCATCAATTATGATGCCTAGGTTACGTGCAGAGAGGGAAGGCATAGGGGGGGCACCCAACTCAGAGGGCCAATGTTGGGGGCCCCAAAGAGATTTTTTATTTCCAAAAATGAGGAGTTCTGTCTTACCTCCATTAAGTTTGAGTTTATTAAAATGCATCCAATTGGCTATCTTAGATAGTCCCATTTGCAAAGAGGGAGGGTTAGCGGTTTCTTTAGAAGAGAGTGAAAAAATAAGTTGAGTGTCATCGGCATAAGAAAAAATAGTTAAACCAGCTTGTTCTGCTATGCTCGCCAAAGGACTGACATATATATTAAAGAGTAGTGGACTGAGAATGGAGCCCTGGGGAACTCCATAAGGGGATGCATGAGTCAAAGAGGAAGCTATATGAGAGAAAACCTGAAAAGTCCTATTAGATAAAAAACTGGATAACCACAGAAGGGCTTTGCCGCCAATGCCCTTAGTATTAAGAGTTTTTAGGAGAGATGAGAGAGATACAGTGTCAAAAGCTGCGCTTAAATCCAATAGGATAAGAGCTACAGTTTCTCCTTACATATATGTACATGACAAACTGGTTGTGGATTAGTACATTTACAGTGGGGGTATATTTCATGTTGTGCCACATACAGGAGTATGCCACCATTGTTTATTGTCTGACGCATTTCCTCATGTGTCATAGCATGTCATTTGGCATGTATGACTGCAGTGGCAATGAGCGACATGACAGGTAGGCCTAGGGTTTTGAGCCACAATGTGGATATCTATGCCTTTGATGTGGCATCAGGTGGAAAAGAGCACTACACGTGAGAAATTGTTAAGGTTTCTGCCCTGACTTTTGGCATGCGTCATAGAGTGACTTGCAGTTATGTTTAAAATACGTGTTGGGGTACAGTCATTCATCCACAGACAGACATATGGGTTTGCATGAGCAAAATGGGGACAGTGATGTAGCTTCCCATTGGGCAAAATGTTGAGGGCTTTCTACAAGTTTCTGCAATTTCTGTGTCTCTCCTACATGCAAAGTACAAATGGCTTCTACTGAAGCACTCAGATTATGTCATTGTAAGGGGTGCCATACATTAATGGTAATCAATCACCCTGGCTGGGGCTTGTGGAATTATTGTGTTGGGTATTTTGGTGACGTCTCTCCCTGATATCTTGCACATGATGTCTACAGTGTTTGTGTCAATGCCACATATGTGGCCTCTTTGAGCAACATCAATACTACCTCCTTAACTCTATTGGCACAAACGTCCTTGGTGAAGTGTACATTGTTGATTTGTTTCCAGTGTGACATGAGTATTCCCTTCCATATCCAAGCTATTATACCTTTGTCATCAACATGGCAGGATTTGGGAGCATCATTTCCTATTGTTGGGTCATTTTGTTTGTGACAAATAGATGTGTGCATGACCTTACATGGGTTCTGTGGGAATGCAGTTGGCATTGGCCTACTACTGTATGGCAACAGGTAACTAAGGTCTGCTCCATGGGGCAAAGCTGTGTGGGTGATGAGGTCTCCTGTTTGTTTTCTGGTTGTTGTGACTGCACAATTACAGCCATGTAATTGTAGTTGTATGAGATCATGATTTTCATGTGGGCAACTGTTGACAGTTTAGATGGCATTTATGCTTATGGTATAGCAGATGTATGGGACACTTAGGTGGAATTTGTTGCTGCAGCCTACTTGACCTATTGGTAATGTTTGCTAATCACAGCTGTTGTTCAAGTTTGAGCATAGACATATGATGACCCTTTTCCTCTTTGTCTTTGCAGCATCTGCACCGGCAAGCAAAGGAAATGGAGCACAGTTGAGTGGGAAAGCATCTGGCCACAGGACCTTGGGTCAAGACAAAACAGACACAGAGGGACCCAGTAGCCCGGAGGGTAAGGGGAGTGACACTGGAGAGATCATGCTCATCATCATCAGATTCCTCCTCCAGTGGACACTCCCTAGTAGTGGCGGACACATCAGTGCATACCCTGTACCATCCTAGTCCACCACCCCTCTTCTAACACCACTACCCTTGTTGCCCCCCACCTAGTTGGGCATGCCCGCTCACCCAAGAGGGTGGACGTATTTATTCGCTGCAGGCACCTCTGCCCCAGCCCCTGTTACCCCTGCTGTCCTCAGTGAGGAGGCTATTGACCTCCTGAGAAGTATCTCTTTGGGTCAATCAGCCATTGTGAATGACATCTAGGGATTGGTGACCCAAATGAAACAAAACAACACTTTCCTGGAAGGCATTCATGGTGCAATGGCTGGCCTACAGAGATCTTTTCAGGCTCTGGCCTCCACACTGATGGCAGTCAGTCACCCACCACCTTCTGCTTCCCCTCCAACTCCCTCTTCTCAACCCAAATTCTCCCTTCACCTACCTACACAAAGCACACAGAGAAATCCACAGGCATCCACCTCAACACCCAAGAACAGCATACACAAACCCAAGCACCACAAAACACACCGGCACACACACAAACAGCAAACACCCACAGACACAACAACAGTCAAAACTTCCTTGGACAACCCCATCACCCCTAACATCACACACACAACATCCAGCATACCCACAGGCACCCCACCAAAAGTCACTGACACACCCACCATACCCATCATACCCGCAGACACCACCCCAGCAGACCCCCAACATCCACTACAAGCACCACACTAGCAGACACCATAACTACAGACACACAGATATCCACAACATCCAGACAAACTGCAGTCACCACCCCAACAGCCACACACACATCCACCACTCCATCCCCAGCATCTCCACCTCCTATTCCACCAAGACACTCAAATGCACTCACTCATCCACCCAACAGACACCCACCACACACCAGCATTCCTCCCATAAGCATGCACCACCAACATCAACACTGACACAGCACACAACCACTCCCTCAACCTCCAAATCTGACCCCCTTATGCTAACATTCCCTGTGGCCCTAAAAATGTTTTTCTTTGAGCTTGACCTCCACCCTATCCCAAACCCAAGAGGTGCCCATCCAGGTCCCAGCCCCTCCCTTCCACCTCCAAGGCCTCCCCTGCAAGCACCCATACCTCTCATCCCCCAAGAAGACCCCAGCCCTCCAAAGAAGAAGACCACTCCTCACAAGCCCAAACATCCCCCCATGAAATCACCCCCCTCCACTTCCTCCGGGATAATCCCTGAAGTGCCTTCCTGCCCCTTTGATGCCCTTTCTGTGGAGGTTCCATGGCAGTTGGGAGTCAGCTTTAGCCACATCACTGTGCTACATTTGGACTATGTATATATGGACTGGCCAAGGGCCTTTGGACTTTATACTATTTCAAGGTTAATAAACCCAACAGGTTTTTTTATGCATTCATTTGTCCTGTCATTCCATTCTTACCTCTATGTTGTTCAAGAGTAACTTGTGTTGTCTGTCTGGAGTAGTGTTTGTTTCAGCCTGCTCCTTTTACTGTTCTTTGCATTATCTGACTTTGTGGGCAGTGCTGGTGCCCCCCAAAAAAGGTATATGTTGAGGGTATGGATATGGGGGTGTTCGTGCAATGATGGTGTCATGACATTGTGTGGGGTTTGTTATGGTGAGTATTTCATCTTGTGTTTTCCAGTGTAAGCATGTATGGTGTTAAACTTGTCCCCTTAATATGGCTTATGCATTCATATGATGTGTGTCAGCTTGAGCTTTGATTGTGCAGACATGAAGTTTGTTCAGTTGGGCTCACTTTGTTTGCATTTGACTGTGCGTGTGTCCATTTAGTTGTGTGTTTCTTGCAGCTAGTTCCTGTAGCGGTAGGTCCCATGCAGTTGGAGTTGAATGTTCTTTTTGGCTTGCACTTCCACATTGTGCAACTAGGCATAATATTTGGGTCCAGTGCTGTTTGTCTCTGAGACACATGTAGAGCTCTGTCCTGTGCACATGCTATTTTGGCGGTGTGTGCAAAATGATTTTTGTCCCAGTGCAGCCTCCTTCCCTGAGTGTTCCTGATGCCCCCATCCCAATTGTGCAGGTATTGTTTGCATGGTGCTTTTAGTCTATTTGTCTCCCTATGTTTGTGCATACCTTTGTCCTTCTATTGTGCTGTGATGTGTGTGTCCATTTCAGGGCTGTTTAGTGGCAGTGTTGTTTGTGTTCCATGCCACATTGATACATACGTGTATTGGATGTAACGACTGTCCCTGGCCTGTGTGCAATGTGAGTTGTATTGGAAGATGTGATGTTTGTGTGTTGTTGAAGTACGAGACAATGTTGTGTAGCCTTCACTGTCCTAGTGCCTGAGATGTGTGGCTGTGTGTTTTTGTGTAGCGTTGCTGTGCAGTGTGAGTGGCCTGTCCAAAGTGGGCGCATTGTGATTGTGAATGTGTCCATCTTCATGTTTGATTTGGACAGTGTACAGGATGAGATGTGTACTTGGTGCCCGTAGCGTGACCTGCATATGATGTGGGCAACGGTGCTATAATCTGTTTTTAAGGTTTATGATATAGGTAGGTGTGGGTACTTACAGTCAGTGGCATCCACAGCGGTGTTGATTTTGTGCACCTTCGATGATCAGCAGCAGCGGCAGGACATGTGTGATGGGCTCCATGGTGGCAGCGGACGAGTGAGGCTGCCTGCAGGTGAGTGTCTCCTTTTCTACTGTCCGTTTCTGCCTGCTGAGATGTGGTGGTTGGACCGCCATGGTCACATTGGCGGTGTACAACCTCGTAATGTGTCCAGCGGAAACACAGGTTCTGCTGACCTGCTTGTGCAGCCTGTTGACCGTGGCAGTCTTTGCTGCCTGGAGGTGCCAGTGGAACTGTGGCGGTCTTTGCTCCATAGGCCCGCTTGACTCGTAATACGGCGGTCTGACCGCCATCCCGATGGCAGTCAGACCACCCCCTCTGCCATAGTGGTCGACAGACCACCAAACTCATAATCAGGCCGTGTGCACTTAATTTAGTTTGCCTTGCACATTACACATTCCCCAGTTTTCTTAGGATGATTGATCCATTACATTTCTAAGAATGTAAAAGAGTTATGTCTCATAAAAGCCTGAAAAGGGGTAACACTGGTTGTGGGGTGTGGTGTGACATGATATGAACTCAAAATGTCTTGTATACCTTTGACAACATTCTTTCTACTGAAAAGGCTAATCTGATGCACAACCCACAAACCCTTTTGATCTTTCTATGAGCCCATTCACTTAGGGGTTTACAGACTTTTTTTCAATATGTGTTTCCTTCAAGAAATTGAGCATAAACTTGGATGTGAACTGTAATCTCTTGTACCTTATTGCATCCCAATGTGTGCAAACCCACTCCTCAAAAAGTCAATAACACAAGCAGTGTTTGGTTGTTTTACAAATTGCATTTCAATTCATTCATTTTGATATATGAGGTGTCAGTCAACTAGGTAACCCAGCCCTAGAACCAAGGGAAAACCTTGCTGCTAACAAAGGTGTAAACAAAAACAAAAATGTAGTGATGGCTCCACCCACTTAGGTCTTTTCGTTTTGGGATCCTGGAATGTCGTGGGACCTCAAAATTGGCCAGCAACATTAGCGTTCAAAATCGTATGAGCTTCTACCATATATTTTGGTGTCAGGAAATGTATTGCCTGGATCCTCATCCAATTTCAGTGGTACCCTTTGCTTAAATAGGACCTTTCAAGTACCTAGCTCTGCACATCTCAGTAAAACTTGATGTTGCAAGAAAATAAATCTTTATATATTCGTCATATATATAGGGAATCAGCATTACAGTAAAACGTTGTCCTATTCAAATAATAATAAAGAATGTTTACATATGCCATTTAATAAAAAGAAAAAAGGCTGTAGTCAATCACAATAATAATCTACTATAAGATCTAAGATGTAAACAGAGCAATGCTGAATTAAAAATAGCTGCTGATTTTAATCAGAATCTTTTTCATCCTGAGCAGTATGACTTGGGGCCAGATGTATGAAAGCATTTTGCATTCGCAAACGGTGCGAATGTCCGTTTGCGAATGCAAAATGCCAGTTCAGAATGTATGAAATACATTCTGAACGCAATATTAAGGAATCAGTAAAATAGCGATTACTTCAAATTGCAACCCTGTTTAGAGAGTTATAAATCGCAAATAAGGATTCCTTATTTGCGATTTCTTAGCACATGTATGAAGCAATTCCTATATGTGACTTTGGCATTTAGGAATCGCTAATTACCACCAAGTTGAACTTGGTGGTAACCATGTGCAAAATTTAAAAATCCATTTAAAATGCATTTTTAAATTGTACATGTAAAGCACACATGCCCTTTTGGCATGTGTGCACCTTACATGTCCCCCCAAAAAACATTGGGGTGCAGCAGAGGGGGCCTTAGCCCCCCAGCACCCTGGGGTTTTGCATTTCTAAAATTGCGATTTCTGGTTCAGAAATCACAATTTTGGAAATGCAAAACATTTGCAGCTATGGGCCAGCAGGCCCATAGCTGCGAATGGGGCCAGTATTGCAATTTGCGATTCGGTAATAGCATTTGCGATTTTTAAGAAATCGCTATTACCGAATCGCAAATGTGATACATGGCACTTTGCGAGTCGGAAATAGCGATTTCTTAAAAATCGCTATTTCCGAATCGCAAAGGGCTGTGATGATACATCTGGCCCTAGATCTTTGTGGATCATGTCTCAGCATGGGGTATCTGAGAACTTTTTTACCACCAATTAGGGCATCCGATTTGGGTTATTGCTTTTAGCAACCAATATATATTGGTGACTTCGAAGTCTAAATATATGCCTTTCAGGGGACCAACCTGCAAGGTGTACAAGAATCACCAGAAAATAAACTACAACCTTAGATTATACCTTTATATCATTTTCCTTCTTTAATGCTGTTGAAAACTTGCAGATCATTGATACAAAAGTGACAATTTTCTGCACAAATACAAGGATCATCAGCAGAACTCTTGGGGGAGATATCATCCCTCTTAATTTCCTAATAAACGACTTTGACGATGAAAATACCATCATGAACCACAAATATGAGAGCAGGGAAATAAAGAATGCATTCTACTCTAAAAAATTTAAGTCTTAAAAAAAGAGCACTTAAAAGACTGTTAAAGTAATCAACATCATTTAAAATAATCAATAATTTTCCAATTAAAATCAAGGACCTATACGGAAAGCAAAGAGAACATCAGAACATCTTTAGGAAGCCCACTGCTTTAAGGAGGATGAGGATTGGAGCATGCAATTCATGATTGATAAGAGCAAAGACTACAGGAAATTCTGGAATCACATAAAAGTTCTTAAGTCTCACACCACTCCGGAATTTGGAAATTGCATGCTTACCAAAGTCTGAGAAAACCATGTAGTTTCGCTGTAAAATAGTAAACCTGCGGAATCAAGCCAAGCTACCTCTTCCACTCACAGGAACAAGGGAATAGTACCAGGAGTTTTCTATGAAATACACTTTAGATGAACCAGGTGCACATGACTGGTGTTCAGACATTAACAGGAAACAAAATCTGATGGAGCACCAGGGCCGAATAGCATCCCTTCTAAAATGTTCAAAATTTAGCATTCCTATTGGGCCTCTGATCTACCCCACTCTTTAACAGTTACTTTCTTTCAGGTTCTGATCCTCCAGGAAAGGATCCATCCTTTGCCCTTTCACAAGATGGGATGAAAGGCAGATCCAGAAAATTATAGAATGATAATTCTCCTTGATGTGGAAACCACGTTTTACACGTCTTTTCTACTAAAGGATCTAAAAGAATGGACGAAAGTCAAAATTTGAATTCCTTGGTATCTAACAGGGTTTATGGAAAACAGTGGCATAAATGATAGCATCGTGGCACTCTCAATTCTGTGAAATTATTACAGTAGAACAAAATCAGTAAAATTGTACACTTCTTTTAATGATTTTAAAATCTCCTTTGATGACATTGACAGAAACATGCTCTGGGATAAATTGGGTGCATAGGCCACACATCCAAAATTATTAAGAGCCATGCAGGGTTTTTATGCAAATGCCTGAATATAAGTAAAACTAGGAGACAATAAGTCACTAACGTTTAAGGTTTGCACTCATACAGGGCTTAAGCATGGTTGTATCCTTACCTCTATTCTATTCAATCCATACATCTCACCCAACATCCTGTTTCTCTAATGAAACAGCTTTCCCTCTAAGACTATCCTGGTGCCCATTCTTCTGCATACAAATGAAAATGTCATCCTAGACAGAACTAGTATGGCCTCCACCACACCCTAGATTATATTGGAACTGACAGTAGCAATAACAGCTTGAACAAAAAATCATGATAAATCAAACATCGTAGGGTCTCATTACGAGTGTGGTTGTCGGAGGACCGCCATTCTTGCGGTGATGGTCGGACCGCTGCACTTCAGGTGGTCTTACGGCCACATTTTGACACTGAAAGTCGGACCACCAGGGGACCGCCGTCCCCACCAGAAATATGGTTCCCAACTGGCTGATGGCAGTCTGAGTTGTACTCAGCCACGGTGGTGCTGAACTCAGCGCAATGGAAATGGTGGTGGAAAGCCAGTGCTGGGGGTAATGGGGGGGTCCCTGCACTGCCCATGTCCATGGAATAGGCAGTGCAGAGGCCCCCTACCCAGCAACATCAGAATGCCCACTGTCTACTTTGCAGACAGTGCACATTCCGATGGTGCTGGTGTGCTATGATATTGGCTACGGCTCAGTTAAAGGAGCCGAGACCAATATGGTAGCACTGTTCCCACAGGTCAGCCCGGTAGGAATACGTAATTCAATGTTCCTGCTGGTCAGTGGGCCTGCTGCACTGATTGTGCCACCCACTAAAGTAGCCCTGTAAGTATGTCTCAGGCCTGCCACTGCAAAGCCTGTGTGTGCAGTCTCACTGTCACTCTGATTTCACATTTAAAACCTCTTGCCAAGCCTTAAACTCCCCCTTTCTTACATATGTCACCCATAAAATAGCCATGAAAGTAAAATGCAAGACATGTACTTTTAAGTTTTTGATGCCCTGGTAATGAAAAACTCCCAAAGTTGTTTTTCATTACTGTGAGGCCTGCTCATCCCATAGACTTGCATGGGGAATCCCTTAAAATACATTTATGCTGTAATTCCTGATCTGAGAGGAGTACCTGCATCATGTTTAGTATCATTGGAATGATCATGATTAATCCTCTTTATTGGTAAAGGCTGATTTATTGTTTCTATTTTAGAAATGCCACTTTGAGAAAGTGGGTATTTCTCTGCTCTCACTGTCCTCTATGTCTACAGCCTGTCTCCAATATACGACTGACCTGGGCTGGGTGACAGCTACACTTGTGCATTCCCTCCAGACACCCACAAGACTGGATACTCAACTACATCTGCATTCATCTGCGTACTGATGGGTCTTCCTGGAGAGGAGGTTGGGAAGGGCTCACACTTACACTTCAAAGGGTAGTGACCAGAGTCCAGACAAAGGGGCTGATTACCTCCTACTGATAGTCTGGAGCCGGAGCTGAGTTGAAAGGGGGACCTGTGCTCTTCACAGAAACCTTTTGAAGTCATCCTTCACATCAAAGGCACTTTCTAGTATAAATACTGGGTCTCTGAACCACTCAAATCAGTACACTTCTGGGTTCAAGGAAACTCTGCTATCGCTGGGTCCCAACTGAGGTGGAGGTTGAGCAAAACAATGATGAGTTGGAATGCTACCTCAAGGGATTGCAAGTAATTAGACCAGTTTCAATCATTCCTGCCACTATTTCTGTGTGTGTCTGTGGCTCATCCCAATTCTTCCTCACAGCAATGACATCATCCTGGAAGGTCAAAACACAGCCCACGGCCCCCAGTATCTTTTCCTTAACCATCTGAAAGATGGCCATAGCTGAGTCCAAACTGAATCACATTCTTTTGTACTAAAAAAGACTGTGGGAAAAGGAACCAGGGTTCTTGTATTTGAAAAGACCATTAGGAGTGACATATGCTGTTAGGAGCCATGATGAGGATGCACAAGCAATTGGTGGTATATTGTCCAGAGGTCCAATCTGCCGAATATGGCGAATATGGTGGCAGTAGTTAGCTTGACTATAACATCCTCTACTCTATGTAGTGGTTGACCATCTACCCAGATGCATTGGTTGATTATGCTGAGGCTGACACAAACTCTTAATTCTTTGCTTTTCTTCCTTGCCACTATGATAGGGGAAAGCTAAATGGATCTATTCAGTGGTTCAATTACATCTTCAGATTGTAAATAGTATGAAATGCGAGATAGCTCCTGTCTTACACACAGAGGGACACTCCTCAATTTGTATTTTACAGAGATGAAGCCCTCTTTGAGCATGATTTGAAATACAAATATTTTAGTAGACCTAGATTATTCATAAAGAGATCCAGCTTTTTCTGGGGTGGTACCAACACCATCAAAAGCACAGCGGAAACTGAACTACGAAGGGGAACCACTCACCTCTCGATACTCCACGAAGAACCAGGACTCCATGGAGCCCGAATTGCAGATCCTACCCATGTTGGTGTATCTACTAATACACCACGAAGTAGAAAGAAGGCGGCGGCGGTGACGATGGTGAGTACTGCACCTAGCACACAGGGGAGGGGAGGAGGGAAAAGAGAGTGACACAAACACGGGTGCACGCAATACCCCACCCCCCACTCTCACCCACAACAACATACACACACACATATCCAACAACATCACAGATATACCCCGTCACCCCCTGGAAGAACGCAGGGACAAAAGGAAATGAGTTTAACTAGTGTTATATTGAAGCAATCAGATATATCAAGAGAAAAGCAAATAATCAGTGTACACAAATATTTACATCAAGTACACAAGTCCGTAGAGTGTCCCTTGTAAATGTCCGTGGACCAGTGGTCCCAATAAACATGGGTATAGCCCACACATGACACCTACCTCAAAATAGAGAGAACAAAGCAGGGGCATCAGGTTGAAAAAAAACAGGCACCTCAGAGGGAAGGGGAGGGGGGGCACCCCAGCCAGAAGATGGTACAACACCACTGCTCCTGGAGGGGGCTCCATGCCCACTGCCTGGTCCTGGGGAGTGCAAAGCCACAGTCTCTCAAGTGGGTGGGTTGCCCACTGCTTGGTACTGGAGAGTGCAAAGCCACAGTCTCTCAAGTCACCCAAGTGGGTGCTTTGCCCACTGCTTGGTCCTGGGGAGTGTAAAGCCACAGTCTCTCAAGTGGGTGCTTTGCCCACTGCTTGGTCCTGGGTAGTGCAAAGCCACAGTCTCTCAAGTGGGTGCTTTGCCCACTGCTGGTCCTGGGGAGTGCAAGGCCACAGTCTCTCTAGTGGGTGACATGTTCCACTGGTTCTGGAGTGCTTCATCCTGCCAAGGACTGGGTTAGTGGATGCATTTCTCCACTGGTTCTGGAGGGAGCTTTGTGCCCAGAGTGCTTCATCCTGCCAAGGACTGGGTTAGTGGATGCATTTCTCCACTGGTTCTGGAGGGGGCTTTGTGCCCAGAGTGCTTTAGCCTGCCAAGGACTGGGTTAGTGGATTAATTTCTCCACTGGTTCTGGATGGGGCTTTGTGCCCAGTGATGCTGCACCTGGGGTGTGGCAGTTGACATCCTCTCACCTGGGTGTCTGAGTCATGCGATGTACCTGGAACAGGTAGCATGATACTCCATGGAGGCAGAACCACACTTCATCCTGCGGCGACTTAGGCTGCCAATTGCAGGTCGTGCCAGTGCTGGAGGTGCCTCAAGTGGCGTGTCCAGGGTCCAGGACGTTACCTGCAGACTCGGACGGCTGCCCACTGGTGATGCTTCTGACGTCTGACAGAGGTGTATCGGCTGGGCATGTGGTGGTGCAGATGGTGGTGCAGGTGGCAGTGGCTGCGGCGGAGATGCTGCCGGTGCTGGCTGTGGTGCAAGTGTCTGTTTTGGTGGAGGGAGACACCTTACCGTCTCCGGCAGCCTCGGATGGTTGATCCTTGGGGAGCATGCTGCAGCCTGACGTTGTGGCAGCGGCAATGCAGGTGGAAGTGCAGGTGGTGGTGCAGGTGGTGGTACAGGTGGCGGTCGGAGCGGCAGTGGGGACTGTGGTGCAGGTCGCTGCCATCCCTGATGATATGGTGGTCACTAGCCCCTCACCAGGAGGCATTGTGTCCTGAGTTGACTTGCCCTTTGGCTTGTGGCCCTTCCCCACTTTGGCAGTCACTGCAGGGACCTTGGCACTGTCCTCTCTGTGTTTGGGCGAGGCCTTGCTGGGTGTGTGGTGTGACTTTCCTCTGCTGGAAGCCGGGTCCTTTTTCACCTTTGCAGGTGGCGGAATAGGGTGGTCCTTCATATCTGTAGGTGGCACACTGGCAGCTCCGACGGGTACCCCCTTCGAGCCTCCCGGACTTGCAGGGACCACAGCTGATGCAGATTTGGTAGCTGAGGTGCTGGGCTGGGATCTAGACATCCAGGCCCTAGGGGAAGGAGGGGGGGAGTTGTAGGGAAGAGGTTAATGTTAGCTTGGAAATGTTTTTTAGACACACTGGGACGGGAAGATGGAGAGGGTGTGGGAGTGGAGGAAGAGGTAGTGGTTGTAGGAGGTGTACGTCTGCTGAGTTTCGGTGAAGGTGCATGGGCTGGAGGCTGTTGTGAGGTGGATGGCTGTTGAGTGGGTGTGTGTCTGCATTTGTGTACTTTGGGAGGGGGGCTCACAGACACTGGAAGAGGACACAGAGGACTTGTGAATGGTAGTGGGGGTGGTGATTGCATGTGAGCGGTGTGTTGTGATGGGCGTTCTGGTGATAGAGGCAGTGGCTGATGATGTAGTGCATGCAGGTGTTAGTGGAGATGAGACTGGGAGGGAGATGGAGGAAGTGGAGGAGGGGGCACAGTGGAGGAAGTGGATGTTGGCATGTGTGCATGGGTATGGTGCTTGTTTGAGTGCCTGTGGAATGTGTGGTGCTTATTTTTCCTGAACCACTTTTGTGTGTTGATGTGTGTGCGTGCTGGTCTGATGGTGTGCTTGGGATAGGCTGAGGTAGAGGGGATTGGGACTGGGTAGTGGAAGTTGGAGGGGGGAGGCTGGACACAGGGACAATGGCTGCCATCAGTGCTGAGGCCAGAGCCTGAAATGCTCTCTGTTGAGCCACCATGCCAGAATGAATGCCCTCCAGATGCATTTGTTTGCTGCAAAATACCTCTTGACACCCTGGATGGCATTCAGAATGGCTGACTGCCCAACAGTGAGGGATCTCGGGAGGTCAATAGCCTCCTTACTGAGGGCAGCAGGGCTGATTGGGGCATGGCCTGAGGTGCCTGGGGTGAAGGAGATGCCCACCCTCCTGGGTGAGCGGGCATGGGAAACACCCTGAGGGGCTGCTGGGAGGGCGGTGCTGGTGGGGGGGGGGGGTGGCGGCTGTACCTGTTGTTGGGGTGGGCACAGAGGTGTCTGCCACCGCCAGGGAGCTTCCATCAGAGGAGGAGTCGCTGTCGCTGGCATCCCCTCCTGTCACTGCCGTGGAGCTACCCTTGACCTCTGTCCCACTGGTGCCTTCACCCTCTGTGGATTCACCCTCCTGGGCCATGTAGGATGCAGCTCCCTCCGTCGCTGGTGCCTCTGCTCCTCCGCCAGATGATGCTAATGCACATAAGGACAGGGTGACAAAACAAGAAGGGGGGGAAAGACAGAGGGCACACATGGTCAATGGCAGCAACACCACTACCGTTGGCAGACACAACACACAGGGAGCAGCCCTATTCACCAGTTGCGAAGAAAGTCACCAGCCCATGGGGTACAATGCCTAACGCCATTAGCTGCACACCTGAAATCCACAGGACCCTGCCCAGTAGTAGATGCCCACTAACACTATTGGGGTTGGAGTGCTTCAGAGCCTGCCCAACAAGGTACCTACAATGCCATGATCGCCCTGGCCTAGGGGCACCCACAGCCCACATCCAAAATCCAGATACTTCCTAAACCGCGCAGAGTCAGCTTTATGACACTGTACTCACCCCCTGGTGGCCGCTGTGATGCCGTCAGCCGCCCATCCAACTCCGGATAGGCCACCGCCAGGATGCAGAACATCAGGGGGGTCATGGTGCTAAGGGCACCCCTTCCACATTGGAAGGCCAGCCCCAGCTGGGCCTCCGCCGTCTTCTTTCTCCAGTGGCGGAGGTCCTCCCATCTCTTGCGGCAGTGGGTGCTCCATCTATGATAGACCCCCAGGGTCCACACTTCCTTGGCGATGGCATGCCAAATACCCTTCTTCTGGTGGGCGCTGACCTAGAGTAAAGGTACAGGAGGAAAGGAAATTACTCACCCGTCCGGACAGTCAGAGTCATTGCCCACCAGTTCCCAATCATGTCCTGATGCACATACACTGACCATCCTCACATGCAGCCCTCAGCACCCCGCAACATGTGGCTTACATCCACACCACTTCAAACAGGCATTGCCCACGCATCATGTTCACAGTGTACTCACCTATTTGTCTGGAGGACCGTAGAGTAGCTTGTACTGAGGGAGGACCCCATCCACCGGTTTGTCCAACTCCTCCGCGTTGAAGGCAGGGGCTCTTTCCCCAGACACTCGAGCCATTGTCGCTTCCAGACTCAGGTCACAGCAGCACTTGCAGTGTAGGTCCTCTCCTGTTGAAGGTCAGGTATCAAGTGAGTGAACAGTTAGAAAATGGTGGTCACGTCCGTGGCTGTGCGTACCGTCACTGCCGGTGTACATGGCCATTGGCTCCTGGAACCCATAGGGCCCAATGATAACCAATGCTGAGTTACGCGGCGGTCTTCGACCGACTACCGCGACGCAGCACAATGCCAGCACAGTTACCTCATTTCACCGTGTCCCTCCTCACAAGTCAGGCAGCCGCCATTTCAGAGGGGCACATGGCATGGCACCTAACTGCGTCACAGCACATTTTGGCACATATACAGACTAACTACGTCACACACGGATTTACTAACATTACTGCAGAAACACTTGTGCAACCTATGTGGTAAATGACCCTCTGCTCACCGTTGTCCTCCATAGGCTACAACCGCTGGGGCAGATGATGAGATTGAGGCATCCTCCGGTGTACAGACCCCTGGTGGACCTGTCAACAATGGAAGACAGGCACATCATAATTACCTACAGACGTGATCGTGCCACAATCCAAGACCTGTGTGCCCAATTGGAGCCAAACCTGATGTCATCTATCTGCCATCCCACAGGAATCCCCCCTCTAGTGCAGGTCCTGTCAGTGCTCCATTTCCTGGCAAGTGCCTCCTTTTAAACAACAGTGGCCATGGCATCAGGCATGTCTCAGCCAATATTTTCTAACGTGTTGACCAGAGTGTTGTCTGCCCAGCTAAAACACATGTGCAGCTACATTGTGTTCCCCCAGGTGGAGGATTTGCCCACAGTGAAGGCTGACTTTTATGCCCTGGGACATATCCCAACATCATTGGTGCCATTGATGGTACACATGTGGAATTTTTCTCCCCTGCAGAAATGAACAAGTGTACAGAAATAGAAAAAGCTACCATTCGATGAATGTGTTAATGGTGTGTTTGGCGGACCAGTACATCTCCCATGTGAATGCCAAGTATCCTGGCTCTGTGCATGACACCTACATTTTGAGGAATAGCAGTATCCCATATGTGATGGGCCAACTCCAGAGGCACCAGGTGTGGATAATAGGTGAGCCCAAGGTCACCACACAGTATGAATAGGTGTCTGGGTATGGGGTTGTCCCTAAGGGTGTGTGTCTAACAGGTATCCCTCGACCCCAGTGAGGAATGCCAGGATAAGGGCAGCGGACTGCTACAATGAAGCACATGGGCGAACTAGGGGTATTATTGAGAGGACGTTCGGCATCCTGAAGGCCAGATTCCGGTGCCTCCATCTGACAGGTGGATCCCTATACTACTCACTGAAGATGGTGTGCCAGATAATTGTGGCATACTGCATGTTGCACAACCTGGCATTAAGACACCAGGTGCCTTTTCTGTAGGAGGATGAGCCTGGTGATGGTCTTGTGGCACTGGTGGAGCCTGTAGACAGTGAGGAAGAGGAGGCAGAGGAAGAAGATATTGACAACAGAACGAACATCATCATGCAGTACTTCCAGTGACACACACAGGTAAGAGACTGTAACTCCTCCTCACATTTCAGAATACTATAGGACACTGTACAAGTCAGCCTCTTAACCTCTGTCTATGGACACTGCCTGTTCACTTTGGATTTCCATTTTTCAGATCTGGGTACCCCATTCTACATTCTGCTATAGGTACTGCTGCCCAACAACTGTCATACATTGGTATGAGTAAATTATCATTTACATTACTATTTGTTACTAATGTTGTCATTATACATTTGTGAAAGATCACACTGACTCCAGATTGGTTTGTGCTCTAAGGGTGTTTATTTAGGGGCTAATGAGTATAGGGGTATGTGTAAGGGGGTGGGGTGATGGTGGAGGAAGGTCCATAGTAGAGTCCAGTCCCTTGGTATCATAAGTGCATTGTCCAATGGGGCATAGGAAGGGGAGTAATAGCAGTTCAATTTGGACAGGATGACATAGTGGGACAGAAGGGTGACAATCAGGAGAGTCTTATTTCCTGGCGGGGTTCTTTGCAATGTTCTCTGGCTTCGGCCTGGATCACAGGGATCGTTTGCGGGGTGGTTCTCCTTCTGCAGGGGGTGGGGTGCTGGTGGTCTGTTGGTCCTGTGGCGGGGCCTCCTGTCAACTAGCAGAGGTGAAAGGCTGTTCCTGGGTTTGGCTAGTGTCAGGCGCCCTTTGTTGTGCCACTGCCTCCCTCATGGTCTTGCCTATGTCAGTCAGCACCCCTGCCATGGTGACCAGGGTGGTGTATATGTTGGTGAGGTCCTCCCTTATCCCCATGTAGTGTCCCTCCTGCAGCAGCTGGGTCTCCTGAAACTTGGCCAGTACCGTGCCCATGGTTTCTTGGGAATGGTGGTATGCTCCCATGATGTTGGTCAGTGCCTCGTGGAGGGTCGGTTCCCTTGGGCCTGTCTCCCCCGTCGCACAGCAGTCCTCCCAGCTTCCCTGTTGTCCTGTGCCTCTGTCTCCTGAACTGTGTGCCCACTGACCCCAGGACCCTGATCGTCTGGGGTTAGTGGGTTTGCCTGGGGTCCCTGTAGTGTGGGCACATTGCTGATTGAGGTGTCCTGGGCCCGCTGGGTGGGTGCTGTGCTGGTGTTTCCTGAGGGGGGAGGTTCTGTGGTGGTTTGGGACTGTGGCAGGGTAACCGATTGTCCAGAGGTCCCAGATGGGCCAGGCTGGTCATCGTGATCCAGGCGTGCAGAGCTCCTGTCATCACTGTGGGCCTCTTCTGTGGGGGGACTGGATATGGCTGACACCTCCTGTCGGTGACGTTGGGTAGGCGTCCTGTTGGGATGTAAATGCATTGTTACTGTATCTGTGTGTGCCAGCTTGTGCAATGGGTGTGTTTCCCTGTATTAATGTGCTTGCACTATCGCCTTGGGTCTTGTGTGAGTGGTGATTTTGTGGGCTGGGTGAGTCTCTCTATTGGGCATGCTGTGGTGATGGGTGTCCATGCAGGTCTGTGATGGGTGTCCATGCATTGTTGTTGCATGCAGGGCTTGGTTGTGGGAGTGGTGGGTTGTGATGGTGGGGTGTGTTTTTAGGGTGGTGGAGTGATGGGAGTGAGGGTGAGGATGGGAGTATGTGATGGCATGCAGGTAGGGGGGTGAAAGTAGTAAAGATTTGCCTTACCAGAGTCCACTCCTCCTGCTACTCCTGCAAGGCCCTCAGGATGCATGATCACGAAGACTTGCTCCTCCCATGTTGTTAGTTGTGGGGGAGGAGGTGGGGGTCCACCGCCAGTCCTATGTACTGCTACCTGGTATCTTGATGCCATGGAATGTACCTTCCCCCTTAGGTGGTTCCACCTCTTCCTGATGTCATCCCTTGTTCTTAGATGCTGTCCCACTGCGTTGACCCTTTCCACTATTCTTCGCCATAGCTCCATCTTCCTTGCAATGGAGGTCTGCTGCACCTGTGATCCGAATAGCTGTGGCTCTACCCGGATGATTTCCTCCACCATGACCTGGAGCTCCTCCTCAGAAAACCTGGGGTGTCTTTGAGGTGCCATGATGTGGTGTAAGTGATGTGTGATGTGATGTGTGGGGTGATGGGTTGGGGTGTGTGCTGTTTGTGTGATGGTGTTCTGTGCCTCTGGATGATGGTGTGGTCTTTGCTTTTCTCTCTCTCTGCTTCTTCAGAATTGTTTGCTGTAAGGGGTTGTGGATAATGTGGATGTGTGTTTTATAGTGGTGTGAGTGTGTGGGTGTGGTGTGTGTATGTGTGTCAGGTGTGTGTATTTTGAATTGTCCAATGTCGTTGTGTTTTGTAAGTGTGTGTGTAATTTGAGCGTGGCACTGTGTACCGCCGATGGTTTACCGTGGTTAAAAGACCGCTGCATTGACTCATGGGTCGTGATACTCTGGGCGTATTCCTGTTGCCCTGACGATGTGGGTTTTGCTATCGCCAGTTTATCACTGACCTTTGGTGTGGCGAACTTGTGTGGGTGTCTGTATAGTGGCGGATTTCTCTGTGTGGGTCATAATACCCATAGCGGATTTCCGCCGCGGTCACAGTATGTTGGCGGCTGTCCGCACAGCAGTAGCAGGATTTACCGCCAGGGTTCTAATGAGGGCCATAGTGTGCACAGAGCCCAGGGGTTCCCCAGAGGATTAACAGAAGCTTAAGTAGATAATACTAATGCTCGCTTTTGTGGTTGAGCAGTTAGGCTTTTAGGAGGGTAGTGGAAAGCATTTGTTGTACACACAATAATAAATGAAGCACACACTCAATGACTAAGTCCAGGCCAATTGTTTTTATATAGCAAAAATATGTTTTGTTACTTTATTTCTAGAGTGCAAGATTCAGTTTGCAGGTAAGTACATTTGTAAGCAAGTATCAAACATGTGTATCAACACCACGTTGTTTCATTTTAGAAAGTTAAATGATTTTCAAGAAAATAGCAAATATCTGTTTTAAAAGTTGACACTGCAATTGTCAGAAACAGTTCTGGGGGGAAGAAAAGTTAGTACAGTTTTGAGGTAAGTACTAGACTTTCAGGTCCAGTCTCTGGGAGTTAGAATGTCCACAGGTTAGGCTTCAAGTTGAGGTCAAAGATGATGCAGGATTTAAAATGGAGTCCTATGAGCCTGGGGGCATTCGCAATCAGGCCTGCTTACTGGTAAGTACTCGAGTCTTCGGAGGGCATACCTGGGGGGTTTAGGTGAGCACCAGAGGGGTCCACAGGTTAGAACCAAACACACACCTTCAACTGCACGGGGTAGCTGGGTTCAGGGTGCAAACACAGCGTCAGGCTCCTAATGTTTTTCTATCGGGGGACCCCGGGGTCACAAAGATGCTGCAGGTTAGGTCCAGGGGGGTCGGATCCACAAAACCACAAGCTGGACAAGAAGGTGGGCCACCTACTGGACGTCACTGGACCATTGGTCGGATTTCCCAAGGCCAGGGGGCGGCGGGTGCAGGGGTACCTTTGAGAGTTGGGAATCTTTGTCCAGTTCTATTGCGTTCGGGGGGTCCTCTGGATTCAGGCTGCAGACATCATCGTGTTGGACAGGAGGGGTCAACCCAGGGTGCACACTAGTTCAGAATCACCTGGGAACCAGCTCCAGTCGGTTGCGCCACCTGGACATGGGCCATGGGCGTCGGGTGCAGAGTGGGCAGGACTCGTGGATCCAGGGTGGTTCTGGAGTCACTTGCTGGAGTTTCTTTCTGGACAGGACCACTGTCCACAGGAAACCTCGGACCTGTGGGGTGTAGGCAGTCCTCTTGAGGCTTATAAGAGGTTGCTGGTATTGCAGGATGCGTTGCCTTTTTGTAGCAGGGCTTCAGAAGCTTGAGAGAGACCAGTAGGGCTGGAGCCAAATCAGTTGGTGGCTTCACTCTTCTCTGCTGGGGGTCAGCTTAGGAATCCTTCTTCTTTCTTCTTGTCGTCTGTTTGAAGTCACCAGAAATCTGACAAGCTAGGTTCAGGGGAGCCCCTGTAATGCCCCTAAATCATAGATTTAGGGGCATTACAGGGGTCAGAGGGCAGTAGCCAATGGCTTCTGTCCCTGAGAGGAACTACACCCTCCCGGTGTCCACCCCCTTTGAGGAGGGGACACAGACCTAACTCTATTGGTCCCTTTCCTTCCAACCAAGATGGAGGATTTTTGCAAGGAGGGGTCACTTCAGCTATGGACACCTTAGGGGTGGTCCTTGCTGAAGTGGTTACTACTCCTTGTTTTCCCTAATTTTCCCACAGATTGCCACCAAAAGTGTGGCTTTGTCCGGGAGGCAGGCATCTCCACTAGCTGGAGTTCCTTCGGGTACTGTAACAAGAGGCCTGAGCCTTTGAGGCTCACCGCCAGGTGTTACAGTTCCTACAGGGGGGAGGTGTGAAGCACCTCCACCCAGTGCAGGCTTTGTTTCTGGTCATAGAGAGCACAAAGGCTCTCACCCCATGTGGTCAGAAATTCGTTTGAAAGTAGCAGGCTGGCAAAAACCGGTCAGTCTTGCACTAGAAGGTTGGCTAAAATACAGAGATGCCCTATGGGTGCATTCTTAAATAAATCCAACACTGGCATCAGTGTGGGTATATTGTGCTGAGAAGTTTGATACCTCCCAGTGAAGCGATTATGGAGCTATGGAGTTCAAAATGACAAACTCCCAGCCCATGTACTCAGGGCCACACTGCACTTACAATGTCTAAGAATGGATTTATCTTCTTCTACGCGCCAAAGAGGGGGAGAGGAAAAAAGTTCCCTTGTCTGCCCTCCCAAATTAGATCTAATGTTCTGATGAAGGCCGATTGACCCTGATGGGCAACGGAGGCGGCTGAAACATGTTGACGTACAGCAGATCACTTGGGGTGAATGAGTGATTGGCTTCGATTTCACCACCATAAGTTCATCATTTTTTAATCATATCCAGGGGGTCCCTAAATAAAGAATAAAACTGGATAACCATGAGATAGCTTTAAATAGTTGCGTGTTTTCTGTATGATTGACCCCTTTGTGTTGTTTTGTAACCCCTTCCCTATTTCTCCATTCCTGACGTAAGAATGGATTTAGACACTGTAGGGTCATATTGCCCTTGCAACACTGCCCTCACATGCTGTATAGTGCACCCTGCCTTAGGGCTGTAAGACCTGCTGGAGGGGTGACTTACCTTTGCCACAGGCAGTGGTTTGCGGGCATTGCACCCTGAGAGGGGTGCCATGTAGACTTTGTCTTTTTCTCCCCACCAGCACACACAAGCTGCAATTGCAGCGTGCATGTGCTTGGTGAGGGGACCCACAGGGTGGCATAATACATGCTGCATCCTTTATGAACCTCCCCTGGTCACAGGGCCCTTGGTACCATGGGTAGCCCTTACAAGGGACTTACCTGTGTGCCAGGGGTGTGCTGATTGTGGAAGCAATGGTACATTTTTGGAGAAAGAATACTGGTGCTGGAGCCCGGATCAGCCAGGTCCCAAAAATGCAAAAACATCAATTTCCTCAGTCCCCAACATTCTAGAATCTAAAGGCCAGATGTATCAAATGTTTTTGATCGCCCGTTTGTGAATGCGATAACTTGTTTTGCGATGTATAAAAGGCATTTGCAGGCCAAAAACAAGGAATTGCAAAAATTGCGAATTTTAGCGAAGCGACATGGTTTTGCGTGTCACAATCTGTGTATTGCAATTTGCGGCATGAAAAACTGAATCGCTATTTGCATATCTCAAATTTCAAGCTCGAATAGCGACTCGCAAATAGAGATTTGGTACTTCTTGTCACAAATTGCGATACGCTGATTGCGACACGCAAAACCATGTCGCTATGCGATGCAACAAAAAATCGCAAATTGCGAATATTCGCAGAATGGCCTTTTGCAAATGCAATATACCACGGATTGAAACCAGGCGGTAACCAGGTGCAACCTATATAAAGTGGCCCAGAATGCCTCAGCCTCTTTTCCACAATGGCTGCACTCTACGTCAGGGCGAGGAGAATGAGGGTCTTGGCAGGTTTGAGGAGAGGGAGGAGGAGACAGGAGCACATTTTCAGAGTGCGCATTACCGTTTTTGACCAGACTGAGGAGGAGATTTATGAGAAGTACAGGTTGAGCTCAGCCATGATACTTGACCTGATAGCTGAGCTACAACCCTTACTGCAGCGCACAACACACAGGACCAATAGCATATCCACCCATGTGCAGGTGTTATGCTCCCTGCATCTACTTGCCTCAGGGAGCTATCAAGTCGTCATAGCAGCAGCTGGAGGGGTATCACAGAGTGCCCTCTCCAGATTTTTCAATGCATTTCTAAATGCCATGCTGAGCAAGATACATCAGATTCCCCCACACCCCACAGGAAATACACCAGACAAAAATCAATTTCTACCAGATAGCACAGTTCCCCCATGTCCTAGGTGCCATAGATAAGACACATGTTGCAATCTGTCCACCATCGACCACAGAGTATGTGTACCGCAACCGTGAAAACCAACATTCAATGAACATACAGGTGATATGTAATGCCTCCTACATCATAACTGATCTCGTGGCCAGGTACCCAGGGAGCACACATGATTCATACATCTTTCGCCACAGCGGGATTTACACAAGACTGCTAGCTGGGGAATCTGGTGAAGGATATCTACTAGGTAATTTCCAACTTTACATTGTTGCATTGATGGCAGTGTGATGTCAGATGGCACAGCTACTCATTATACCCTCTGTTCCTTCCAGGAGACAGTGCCTACGCAGTGAGCACCTACATGATGACCCCCTACCTAAATCCTGCAACACCAGCAGAGCCGAGATACAATTCACCACACAGGGCAACCCGCAATGTGGTGGAGTGCACCTTTGGCCTGCTGAAGAGTCGCTTCTGGTGCATCCACAAAAGTGGAGGGGCACTACAGTACAGCCCAGACACGACCTGTAGAATAGTGGCCACAAGTGCGATCTTGCACAATATAGCTACCATGAGGGGCATACCTGTGGAAATATCAGAGCCAGACTCAGATGAGGATGATGATCCTATACCACCCCTACAGCCAGCAGACGGGACCAGTGCAGCAGAGGGCAGGCAAAGGCGTGCTGACATCACGCACAACCATTTAAGATGTAAGTAATGACAAAACCACCTCACTGACATGTATTCCGGTAGTTAGCACCTTTATTACCTTGACTTCAGGTAACATATGTGTCACTAGGACAAAGCAATGCACAACAGGCAGACATGAGCCATTAACAGTGTCACACTATTATCATCATAGTTTTACTGTATTGCTACATGTGAAGGTAGTCCCCTGTAGCCCTCAATGTCACTTCTAACGACCATGCATTCCACTTGAGTGCGCAGTGGCCTCGCTGGCACCTCTTGTATCAGGCTCACAGGCAGTACTGTGCCTGGCACTGTGACGCCTAGGATCCATCACGGGGACTGCAAGACTGCTGAGGCTAGATGACTCCTCAGTATCCCCAACACCCAGTTCGCTGGGTGTAGCACTGCGTGCTGTCAGCATAGCATCCAGAACATTGGTTATTTGCACCAATCCCTGTGCAACGTCCCGACTGCTATGTGCTGCCTCCACCTGTGTGGCCACAGCACGCCGTGATATCAGGGCAGTTGATGTAGCGAGCTGATTTACGGATCTGCAAAAGACATTGAACATTCCCATGAATTGCCGTTGGCGCCTGCGGTGGCTCACACGCTCACGCCTGATCTCAGTACAGAGTTCCTAAATGGCATTTATCAGTTCCTTCGTGTTATCTGCAGCTGTTTGCTGTCCCTCATGTAGCTTGCAGATGTTTGCATTCAGAGACTCCAACTGCTTGTGCAGTCCTCCCATATTGGCATTGTGTGACTGCAACTGCCTGTGCATTGCGCTCATGTTTTTGCATTGCAGGCGCTGCACTTTGAGCATGGACGCTTCAAGGCCACCAAAGATTGATGGGCCCTCGCCTTCATCTGTGTGCTGTGTGCCTGCATCGTGAGGCCTCCTGCGGGGAGTTGAGTGATGCTGGGGCAGGGACTGCTGCCTTCCTGTGGATCTAGCTTCTGGGGTGGTGTGTGGCCTTCATCCGGCATTTCATCGGAGTCCAGGTTTAACTCGTGGAGAGGTAACACCCTTGCCCTGCGTCTGATTGGTGCTTTACACAATGACTCACTGGTGTTTGAGTCGGACGTTGGCTGTGTTTCTGCATCCCCCACATCGGTACATTTTGCTGCTGCTGGGCCTGAGCCATCTGCAACGACAATGTGCAGCATGTCATTTATGAATGTATCACCAAATGTTGCACAATGGTAATAAATGTACACTTACATTGTATCACTGTGAATTCTGTGTGTTGTTCTTCTGTGTGTCTGTATACTTAATTGCTGTCTATGTGCTATTTTCAGCTCAGGGTTGTGGACTACCACTCCCATAAGGCATTGTTGTGCAGCACGTAAGATGTGGAATGGACTACTTATCACAATGCTTTGCACTAATTGCTATTTCCTAAGGGGCATTTGTACATGCACATATGGGGATACACATCATTATTGGACTTACCTTTGCAGGTGCTGGGTGTGCCGGAAGTGTCAATGTCAGTGACCCCACTGACAGCTTCTGGAAGCAGTGTGGACTCCACCAGGTCTTCCATGGGGGTGGAGGGTGTCTGAGTGGATGGTCCGCCTCCTGTGCTCCTTGCCTCCTTTAGCCTGCTGGCCACCCTCTCCTTGGCACGGGAACACAGGTCGTACCACCTCTTGCGTATCTCTTCCACTGAGCGCTGCGCAACTCCCACTGCACAGATTTTGGTCTGGATGTCAGACCAAACTTTCCGCTTCTCACTCTCTGGTACCTGGAGTGAGCTCTTCCGAGCCGGTCATGGCTCCTGACCACCTCATCAGTGAGCATCTCCAATTCTTGCTCACTGAATTTCAGCTTCCTCTTCCTCTCTCCCTTCTCCTTCCCACTGCTAGCATTGGCCATGTTGGTGTTAGGTCCTGGCTTGCTCCCACAATAGCCTCCCTGGGGCTGGTCTGTGACTCTCTGACTGCTCCTGTGGGTGTGGTACCTGGAAACAGCATGGGCTGGCTCACTTCCTGCTTGTGATGTCATCAGGCTGTGGCGGGTAACCGTTTTTGCATTTTGCGATTTTCAAGTACCGAATCGCAATTTTGTTTGCGATTCAGTATTTGGACCTCGCAAATTGCCTTCGCGATTTTTAAGAAATCGCTATTTCCGACTCGCAATTGTGATACATCACATTTTATGTGCCGAAAATATTGATTTCTTAAAATTCGCAACTTGAGACTCGTAAAGCAAAATCTTGATACATCTGGCCCTAAGTCCTGCATGGAGACAGGCAAGCATATGAAGGGCATGCAATTGGAACAAAATGTGTCTCCTTTGGTGTTAACACTGCACTCGTGTTTCAGCTGAGACGTTGTACTTCCTTCCCCATACCCTTCAATTGAGCTTATATCTTCTACTTTGATTTTGGCCATGGGGTTTCACAACACATCTGGACAATGGTTAGCAATGGCAGTATATATCCCATATGTATCACACAAGTCACTTCAGATGTTGGGCTGTCCCTTCAGAAATATCCATTGTGGGGGAAAAGTATTTTTCACTCATTCAGTTTCAAGGAGGTTATCCCTCATTTGCAGCAGTATGTGGGCCTATTCAGATAAAGCAAGGCTTTAGATCTTGCACCCATAGTGTAATACTAATGCTGCCTTAGGAGCAAAGGGGTTCTCAGGAGGCACAACAAATATCACTCACTGGATGCTGCAGTGATCCGCTGCACTCTTCTTCAAAGGGATATCTGCTCCTTTTAAGTTGGGGGAAAATCCTCCAGCAGCAGACAGGGCAGCCATTTGAGATTGTCACTTCATTTTCACTGCTGCACCCTCTCCTGTGCAAGAGTGAACTTGGAGAGTTCTCATTTGCTCTACCGTAGTGATACTCAATGTATGGCCTGTGGGCCGCTTGTGTCCCTCCTGACCTTTACATGTGGCCCCCTGTTGAACCACACCACTGGGGTGCTGTTTGCTTGAGAGAGCCTAAACATTTTGAAAGATGTTAAAAAAATGGGCATGCATTTATTTGAATGCTAACTGAAGTGAAAGAAAAGAAGCAAATAAAGGCAAAAGCAAATAAATTAATGTTTGTGAAGCAAATGCTACCACTCACTCCTGTCCATTCCTCGATTGCATCAATACAGCACCCAAGCCTCATGCACTTATCAACTACAACTATGGTTTTGTCTTTAAGATCAAAAGGTTTTAGGACCACCTCCTACACAATTTCATTTTTAATTCTTTCAAATGCTGGCTGACATTCAGGTGTCCACTCGAATGTTACACTTGTTTTCATTAAATTTCTTAAACATGTATTTTGTCAGCAAAATTCTGTACAAACTTCCAATGACATTCGGCTAGACCGAGGAATGATTGAAGTTTCTCCTTATCCGTTGGTGAGGGTGCACATTCAATTGCTTCAATTAACTTAAGCTTCTGTTTCACTCCTTCCCTTGACAACGTATGCCCAAGAGAATCCAGTTGTGGCACTCCAAGTGTGCATTTCTCCTAAATGACAGTCAACCCAGCTTTTTCTAACTTAGCTCATCGATTATTCACAGTGGAAAAGTGATTTTTCGCCTCTACACCCCACACTAAAATGTAATCTTGAAAGACTAGCACATTAGGGACAGAGTTCAAAATGCTGCTCATGACCCTCTGGAACACAGCCAATCCCGACGCTAATCTGAACCACATACGTTTAAATTGGAATGCACCCTCTGGTGTTATGAAGGATGTGAGATGTTTAGATTCAGGATGCAAACGGATCTATTGTTAAGCGCTGGATAAATCAATGAATGAAAAATACTTTGCATCCTTGACATCTCATTTATGGGTGGCAGGGGATGCCAGTCGACTCATATGCATTGATTGATGTCTCTCAAGTCAATGCACATGCTCAACTTCCCATTGGCTTTCCATGCTATTACAATGGGACTAAGCCAGTCCGAAGATTCTATGGGCCCTATTACACCAGCTGCACATAGACGATCCAATTCCTCCCTGAGTTGAGTTCTTAAAGATAAAGGAACATCTAGCAAACTACTTAAGATACCTCGCTTTCCAATTAGCTTTCTGTGCTGCTTCAGTGAGTAAAACCTGCTCGGGATGGTTAGGATCAAGTATGATAACTAATGCTTTTTAGTCTTCCCACCCTAATAGAGCTCTCCCTTGTTGCACTACATACAACCTCCCGTTCACCCATATGTCTTTGTTTGCTAATTTACAATTGAAATATCCCCATCAGAGGTAACTTCATTCCACAGTATCCTTCGTGCTCATTATCAGGTAGACAAAAATGACATTTACCCACTTCCTCCCAAATATTTTTGTCAATTATAGTATATGGGGAACATGAATCAGCCCATGCATTGGCATTGTTCTCATGCATTTTTTAAATGCATTTTGGAGGGTGATATCCTTCCGTGATCTCCCCCACCCAATCTTCGTACATCGCTAACACTTTACTTTGTTGTTCCCTCCGTCACTAGAATAGTCATCATAGCATTCATGGACTGAATATACCACACATTTGTTTGCCTTGCGATTATCAGATTTGCAGACCCGAGAGAAATGTCCAATATTTTTACATTTTAAACATTTTACTCTTGTAGCCGGACACGTCTCCGCATCTGCATTGTGCCTAGTACTACCACATCTGTAGCATTTCCGTTTGTCACTTAATGCAACTGCCTTATTATCCACTACAAAACTATATTTTTCCCTTTGCACCATGTTTAATCTGTTAGGTTCACAATTCCCCTTGATTTGTTCCCCATTAAGTTCTTTGACATATCTCGTTGTGTTTTCAATCCTTCCTCCTATGTTAATAGTATTTTGTAAAGAGGGATCCTTTCATTCTAACAATCTTTCTTGAATTTTTGTATTGCTGGTCCTATTTATAAATTGATCTTTTATAATTTCTTCATGTAAGTCCTTAGACTCACATGTTGAAGCCAACGTTCTCAACACAGATATATATTGTTCTGCACTTTCTCCTGGCAACTGGGATCTAGAAAAAAAACGTATGCCTCTCCGCCACATTACTAATTTTTTTTCACAATTATCTTCTAAAGCTTTCATAGCATTTTCCTATTCATCTGTAATACCTTCCTCTGACACAGACACATTTTCTCCTTCACCATCTTGGTTAGATGTGATTGAACGTGGTGGGCAATGTTTTTAACACCTTCCTTCCCTAAATTCCTAAATTGTGTTTAAGAAGAGACAACCTATTCAATGCAATGTATGTTCCCCCCAAATAGGTTTAAGTAAGTCTCAACAGACTCACACCAGTCTTCTCACAACATAACTGGAGTTCCTGGATTGTGTAGAAATTGTTGGGGTGCATTTATAGAGGACATATCCATAGTGGCTCTTCCACTAATATACTACGGGTTTCTACAATTTAATTTCATAAACTTGCCAAACTGAAGTTATGTTAACTTTCTGACCTTCATCCCTGTGTGGCAAAATCTAATTAATACACTACATTTCTTAGTATGAAACAAACAAAAAAAATCAAAGTAGTCACCACCATCTGGAACTAGATGAAACTTGTTGTTTTCACAATGTCCACGCTATCAACATTCATAAATGACACGTTCCATATTATATTCCTTTATCAACACGCAGATCTAAAATAATGTGTGTTTCACTTCCTGGTTTGTTAATCAGATATCCAGCAACAGTTGCTAAGCTACGACCAATAATAATGCAGCTACTAAATGGGATATCGCTGGTAGCCAATCGCAATAGCTCTAAAATAGTTTGCGTATGACGTTCACTATCCAGCCTCACAAATACACACGCTGCTTATTTTCACACAAGGTGTTGTTGGGGTACGCTCCTCACGCACTAACACATGCGCCACTTATCATCTAATTCAGCATTGTCAAGACGTGTTGTTTACTTCCAAATAAAACATCATTGTGTCTCGCTCTTCACCAAGGTTTCATCACGCTCAGCGCACTGGCTTGTTTAAGAATTTCAACGCTGATAAAAGTTGATGCTTTTTTCCAAATTAGTTACACGCACACCTTGTGTAGTAATAATGATAATCTGGGTAAACTCACCATAGATCACGCTCCTTTAGTCTCCAGCAGGTGTACAACAGGTGTAATGATCCAGCTGATACATAAAGTGAGAACCAAGGGTTGTCCACAAAATGGAACTTCAGGAAATTTAGGCTAAAGAAAAACTTTACAGTGTCCTTGTTTCAGTATCCCACCCTCGTCACCACTTTTAAGACTTCTGGACACAGTAGATGAAGAAGAATACTTTCATAAGATCAGCAGTAAGGTTAGAGTGTGATAGTTACTAATAAAATTGCATAATTAACAGAAAGATGACCATGCATTTCAAAGTGCAAGGCTGAGATGATGTGGCCTACACTGATAATTGACACAGATATTTTGAAAATGAAAATAAACCACTGTCTAATTAAATGTATTTTATGTTTTACTAACTGAGAGTAATGGAATGAAAAAATAATGATTACATTTTCAGAAAATAAGTAGTTTGAGTTTTATGAAATGTTGTACACTGCACATTTTACTTTTTTTTTAAAAGGCCTATGTTAAGCTAATTCAGAATGAAATAAATGTGATGCTTAGAAAATGCTGATGGCAGTGGAAAGTTTTCTGTTATTTCTGAAACATCCTGTCTGATGATCTAATGTCAGAGAGAAATGTTCTTGTGCTGTATATTTTGAAACACGTATTCAGTTTCCTGTTAGATAGTGTTCCACAGAAAATAATGGTTTTCAGTAGCTTTATGTAGTTTGAGCATGTTATTTCTGCAACAGAAACTGGTGATGGCAGTCAAAGGAGCTGAACCTATGAGGGAAAAAAGAACACAAGTATTGCAACATGATGAAACGTGCTTTAGTTTTAATTGTTTCTGTCCAGAACCACCCTAGAATCTAAACCAATGGTAGAGTATCTAGTTACTTTTTGGGACTTTCATATTGTGATGTTAGCTCAGACTTGAGGGAGAATTTGCTTTGCCCTTTGCTGTGTTCAGATTTGTTTTATTTCTGCTAGTGAAATAATGTGCTATGTGCCACTGACAATGCAGATGCATTAAGGCCAAATAATACTGACCTGTTTCCCTATATGTCACTGTCCACTGAAGATGACCAGAAGATGCTCTACTGATGAAGAATGTGCTGCCTGCTGAACCCATTAAGGAGAGGTATAACATAGTGCACGCATTTGTCTTTCTTGCAGCTTTTCATGTTTTTCTCTTCTAGAAACCCAACCACTATTTTTGCTAGCGCCATAGATAAATGTTTTCCAAATTCGTTTTTGTCTTCTTTTTCTTTTTGCATGAAGTCCAACATGCTTAATCTAATTAGGGTAATAGAATGCCACATTTTAAATTTGGCTGCGCAAAATAACTGTTTGTAAATAATACATCTATGTTAACTCAATGTATTCAATCTCAACTGTGCATCTGATATTGCTGTTATTCCGTATGGTGATTCTTGAGTGCCTAATATAGTCTTAGAACCCGCCGTAGCGGGCTCTACCGGCTATTAAAGGCCCGCTCCCCGCGTTAAATGCCCGAGCCGAAGGCGAGGGCATTTAACAAGGGAGAGGGACTTTAATAGCCGGTAGAGCCTGCTACGGCGGGTTCTAAGGCTATTAGAACATTCTGCCACTCAGGGCAGAATGTTCTATTAAAAAAAAAAATGTTCACGGAGCCCGAGGGGATTAAAATCCCCTCGGGCTCCGTGAGGCTTTGTTCACAGCTGCTGCTGTGAACAAAGCGAACATTGGAATGTTGGCGCTGCGGGCTTTTACCAGCCAGTAAAAGCCCGCAGCACTCCATTGTTTTCAATGGAGCTGCCAACTTCCAATGTTCTAATGATTCATAGTCTGTCAAAGCTGAGATTTTTTTGAAGGTTTGGTCAACCTGTGTTACTGATGTATCTTTACAATTTGGTTTTGTGCTTGGTTTATCTGATCTTAGACTTGTTAATCTAAAGGGCAATAAATGTTTGAACTTTACTAAACTGGTGTGGTGATTCATGGCCAAATAGGTAATGGTGCGTATAAATTAATGACTCTAATGTTGAGTAATGATGGTATTGTTTTTTTTTTTTATTGTTGACTGAGATTTTGTTCAGAGCCAAACCCACCTATTTGAGTCAAAAGGTTCATTCAACCTCATGAGGGTAGATGGTTGGTTACCCTTACGTGTCCCCTTATAAAATAAATTAGAAAAACAAATTTAAGGGAGGACGCACACACAGTAACAACCCCTGATACACGTCCTCTCTTCCCAGCAACTGCCTGCTTCTGCCACTGGAACCTACACTCTGGAATCCAGCAAAGAAGCATCCAATTGCTAAGATACAACACTATTACACTAAGTTAAGAAGAAAAATCTAGGGTTGCTTTGGGCATTCTGATCCATTTGCCCTTCAGGATTCTATGGAGATTAGGAACTGCCACAAGGTAGCAGGTCCTATAAAGTGATGTGGAACTACAATTCAAAATAGACATCACATTACTATCATGAAAAAGGACGTGTTTATGGGGTCTAATATCCAATGAGCACAGGGAGTGGTGAATACGCTTGTTTTTGTGAGCCTGCAGAAGCATTTACTGTACAAAACAGATTTAACATGTCAATACTTTGTTTATGCTTTTATAGTTTTAATCAAATGTGTGACTGTATTTTGATAGCATTCTGTTGTAACGCACATGCGTTTCTTTCGGGGATGCACAACTGCCAAGATGATCCATGTCATTTCTGGCATCATCAACTAGCCTTGCCTTTGTAGCCAAGATTATGTTTCCTTCCGGGCCATGCAGTTTCACCTTTATTAATAACAGCTTTTTTATGTGATGCTAAATATGGCATGTTTCTAAGGCCTGAAAATAACACTACTATTACCCAATTTAAGAGGTTCAATAAACCTACCTATGAAAGGATGGAAAGCAGAGATAGTATAGGCTTACAAATTTTAGCAGGTTGACTTAAAACCCAGGATTTGGTGACGGTCACACACATGACATGGGACCAGTGCCTAATTTGAGCTTGTGGTTTCCGGTACTTATTTTTGATGGCCTGCACTTAGGGGCATATTTTAAACTCCATTTGTCTCGAATTTACGTAATTTTTTTTATATATTATTATTTATATATATATTTTATTTATATTTATATTATTATTTATATATTTATATTTTGATGCTAGACAGGTCTAACGTCAAAATATTGGAGTTTGCACCATTTTTTATATGTGTGAACCTACTTTGCGTCAATGAAATGCAAGGTAGGCGTTCCCATCTAAACAATGTCGCTAACCCCATAGCCCCATATTTATACCCGTGCTAAAATGATGCACGGGTGGGAGGAGGGGCAAAATAATGGTGCAAAGCTTGCTTTGCACCATTATTTAACTCCTGGGTCAGTCCAGGTGTTAGGGGACCTGTGGACTCATTTCCATGGTTGAATACCATGCAATGGGTCCACAGGTGCCCTCATCAAGACCCAGGAACACCCCACCCACACCAGAGGGACACAGGAGGATGGGGGACCCCATCCCAGGTAAGTAGGGTAAGTATAGATAAGTATTTTATTTTTTAAATTAAACTGCCAGTGGGGGCCCAACTTGCCCCCCCCCCCCCCTGCATGGCACAGGGTGCAATGGCCTTGCCCAGGGAACACTGGTCCTCTGTGCTGGCCATTGGGGTTGTGGGCATGACTTCTGTCTTTTCTATGACAGAAGTCATGTGGTATGGATGGTTTTGCATTGGAAAATGATGCTAGGCTGGTTACAGGTATTTTTTGCCTCTAACCAGCCTAACGTCATTTTTTGGTGAAATACCCCCTTTTCCCATACTTGCACCCCCACCCGGCTAACATCTTTTTTTTAAGCTAGTCCACCCTTTGCGCCGGCTTGAGGCATTCCATAAATTTGGTGCCCGGCTGGCGCTCTGGAATGACGCAAGCCAACGCTATACTTTTTGATGCAAAACTGTGTTTGTGCAGTTATGCGTCAAAAAGTATAACTATGGGCCTTCGTTTTCTGCATTAGGCATTTACTGCCAGCTAAAGACACATTGGAAAAGAAAGCAGAAAGCTGCAAGAGTGAGCTGAAGGACAGGGAGTGTCTGTAAATGGATTACAGAGTCCCGAGATGCCTTTTAGGGCTACACTGCCTCAGTATTGTGCTCGCACATTTAAATGCAGAGCCTCGAGTTTAAGGGAGAGCTTTGGGCTCCTGTTTATTTACAAATTAAGCATTGCATGGGACCACTTTGCAGCTATTGAGACAGTGTGCGGCAAATTGAGATGATGTGCGGCATTAGAAATACTGACATAATCACAAACACAGTTAAATGTGAGTTTATAGGGTATCCGAGAATAAGGATGCAGTTTTTCGTTCCTATACAATTCTCAAGTCGTCGTTAAAAGGTATGAGACTGCCCGTTTCAAGAAAGAGATTCAGCTGCGGTTTAAGAAGCAGGACTGGCGTGTACCTCAAAGCCCCAGCCAAAGGAATTCAGAAGAGAGAAAGAGCGCCTTAAGTGACACTGGACAGAAGGTCAGCGCCGCTGGCTCTCTTCTTCTCCGTGGCTTGATAAGGTTTTCAGAAGGGGGTCCTTGCATTGCCGGCAGGGTCACAGGGGTGGTTTCCTTGCACTTGGCGGCCTGATAATGGACGCAGCCAGGATGCGTTGCCGGAGACAGAACTTATCAGCAGCCCCTGGGAAAGTGATTTGAGGGCAGCGTTAATCCAGGCATGGTTGCTTCGGCGCGTAGACCATTCTGGTCCTGTAAACCTCGGTGCCATCTTTGGATTGCAAGGTGTGCGAGACAATGGGCAGCAGCGAAGGAAGTAGGCCAGCTGTAGTGACACGGCCTTGTTTGGAGGTTTCAGCACCGTGTCCGTGAACACTCTATTCACAAATGATTTTATGAGGGGTCGTCGGGTAACTGACACGAGCAGGAGTACGATAGCCCCGTTGAGACCAATGCGCCATTAAAAAACTCACACCATGACACCTCCAGCTCGCTTACCTTTCAATCTCTTCCCATTGCTCTTTCTGTACTTTTCCAAAAGTAAAATAGTCCCACAGGCATTTAAATGTAGGCGGAAGGATAGACCAACCCCAAAAAAAGTACAACGAAGGTGAGGCTAAAACACAGACCTACGTTGCTAGTCACAATGACTCAAGCCAATGCTGACCGAAAAAGTCCTAACCAGAGGCTGCTGAGAGTATGCATTGAATACAGTATGTTTTTCATAAATGGTGCAATAATTCAACTTTTTTTTAAAACTTTAATACAACCTTTCATTGTACTCATCTATAACCCCTTCCAGCTTAGATCAAGTACTCTCCATCTTTACATCTTCAAGAAGAACTTTGAAAACTCGTTGATCTAAAATAAACGGATCTACCTATCTGATTCTAGCACTGGCTGCCAAATCTTTTCAGATAGAATGCCATAACTTCTATTTAGGACTGCCACCTTTCCCAAAGAGAAAATGCCGACTACCTGTTCTCGTGTTAATGTTCTGCAAAAGCCCGGACATGATTCTTAAATATAATTTGTGAAATCATTTGTATTCTTTTTTAACATGATCATTCTGCCTTTGTTTACTTTAATAATCAGTCAGGAGTCTCTAGGGCAGCTGTGCAACACATTTTGACATGCTTTCTTCCTACAGTTATTGTTTTAAAATATGTACTCATAAGAGAAAAAGTACCTGCTTTAGGTTATTTTTCAAATTTTTGTACTGACATGATATTAAAGTACGAGTTATGCCTGTATAAACCCAGCCAGGACGGCAACCGTACTTCTATATCTTATGTAAACGGATCCCGTGATGACTGTGTATAACACTAAATCCATGTTCCACATTATCTTTCATGTATGTATTTTATGTCACCATTTTTTGTAAAGTCACGCTATGCAAAAAAAAAATGAAATAACATTTGTTATGTTAGATGTCTTGAACAGTGTTTGCCAATTCCTCATTTTTGCGCTTCTGTTGAGGGCTCTAAACCAGAACTTCATTTGCAGGTTCTGGCTTTGCCAATAGATGGGTCTTTCTGGAGAGTGCTGGGTTCTTTTCACTTTGAACCTAACCTTTGTGAGTGCGATTAGTGTTTTCTTCAAATTCTGAGCAGTGGCCCTCAATCTCACCTAACCCGTGCACGTGTGTTCAAAGACATCTGTAGTTGAAGATGTTCAACAACAAACTCATTTGGGTGTTAGCCAGAGTGTCTGATTACAAGTATAGGTGCTATTCATCACACCTGGTAAATAAAATTCCACGGGGATTGTTATTTATCAGGTGCAATAAATAGCACCTATTATGCGTTTCTGGGCAATAGCATGCGGATTTTGGTGTTTAACTCATCACAGTCTGCAAGATACGGTATTTACCATTTCGTTTTTCCCTGTTAAATTTCCACAGGTTTGACCTGCCAGTATTTAACGGAGGTTGAGGTATGTAACGCATCCGATAATAACCAACTGGGTTAAATAACACTCAACTCATAATTCCGATCCATGTGTAAACAGGGATTTACTCAAAGGTAGTAAAAAAAAGACCGACTTGTAATGAGGCCCAGAGTATTCACCATAGCATGAATTCCCTATATTTTGTGTTTCATTGCCCATGTTAACCATTCCACAGGTCTCCCATCTTGTGAGTGACAGAGTAACCTACCCCCCTTTTGTCTGTTTTCCTATCTATCCTTGTGTCTTCCTCTACCCTTGTCTACTTGTGTCCATGTCCTACTGTCCCCATGTCAGCTATTTGTCCCCAATCCAAGTTCCCTATCCAAGAAATTCCCTTTTACATCACACTGTACCCTTGTCTAGGTGTTCTGCTTTCTCTATCACCGTTTTCCTGTCCACTTTTCCCATGTCACGTATCACCCATCTTTTGTCTAGGGTTTTCTTAGTCCTACGGTCAGGGGAGTAGCTTCAGGGTGGGTGTTTGGGGTATTACCCCACCCCTGATAAATGTATCTTCTGGAAAATAGTTGGATGCAGACGCTTTGTCAGGATTGTTGTGGTGTCAGTTGGAATTCACAAGAAATATTTACATAAACACAGATGAAAACACACACACTCTCTCCCTCTCTGCTTTGAAAGTCTTCAGAAATCTTGTTTATTTCACAAAACATTGTGTTTTCTTCACTTAGTACCCCTGCTAATCGATATTTGCCTCCCTTTCCACTGCCTCTTTAGTCCCTCTTTTGTGCCCTGCTTCTTGTGTAATGTATTTTAACATGATTTTTAGGAACTCTGAAGCTCCCTCGCTCCCCCCAATCTTACTGACCAAGCTATGCCCCTGCCCAGGGTATCTCTGTCACTGTGCTCTCTTTCCTTGTCTGCTGATCCAATGTATTTTCACTTTCATGTTCCCATTTCTCACTGTCCCCATTTATTTTTGTGCCGTTGTCCTCGGTCCTCCCTACTCCTGTTTCTCCAAATACTTCCCAGTATACTTGTCTCGTCTTCCATCCTTGAACACGAAAATGTACATAAAACCATGCATAAAATCTACAATGGCGCACAAGCTAGACGAAATGCAACAAGTAAAATGTATACATATAATTGGTGTCATTGCTCAAACTAATTTTTACATACCTTTCCAAAAGAGAGTGGTTCTATTACATGTAATGGTTGATAATTGTGGCTGCAATACTGTTGTTTTACTGGGATTAGTATACCATTGATTCAATCACATATCCAACTGTCTTATTAATGAGGCTTTGGATTCTGTTTAAAAACAATTCTTCTCTTACAAGTCTTGTTTCGTCAAGTATCATGTATGACACAGGGTGTGCTCAATATAGAGCTGTGCAAAAGCTTATGTTACCTGTGAATTCTTGTATTTATTTGTAACACATCTGCATCATCACCCACAGCCACTTTCCAGCACAATGACGTGGTTGTCACATCCCTGCAGCCTGTGTCAACAGACAGCTTCAAGAGGGGATAGAGTTATCTTCAACTGTGAGGAAAGGTGTAGTCCTCTTTGTGGAACGATCCTTCATGAAGTGCAGAGTTGTTGTGTTTATTTGGTTGTTGTAAAAAGTGAGGATTTCAATATTTGACCTACTAACTGTAGTTTAGTTGAATCAGGTTTTTGTTGAATTATTTTAGTGGAATGTAGCAGACCACAAACCACAAAGCCCATCTTTCAAACTAATAGGAGGCTGGAGAAGTCGAATAGGTTTTGTTTCTTAAGTACTGGAATTATGTTGCTTCGTACCACGAAGTAAAGCTTCAAGTAAAGGTGCAGTGGTGGATTAGGTAGTGCCTTCCGTCAAGGAGCTGATGTTGCCTGTTTTGTGACTGATTCTAGATGTTAGAATGTTATCCTTTCTCAACTTTGAGCCTTTTTGCGAGGTTCTCAGCTCTTCAGTGGCGATCGCCATAATGGCGGGGTTCAGTTTTTTAGGGTCGAGCCTGCGTTGCAAGCGCTCGCGCATGCGTATCGCAGCGAGACGCTTTAGTGTTTACAAAAGGGCTTGGAGCCCTGTCGACGTCACGTCCGTGTTTTTCATTGGTTCGTGGGCTTGCCTATTAAAATCTCCTTGCTTTCATTAGTCTAAGGCATGCATACATCATGCCTTTTCCGGGGGCTAGCCCTCCTCGAGCGCATCGACCATGTACAGAAAACATGCGAGGCTCGCTGTTTTCTGTCCGGCTCATGGACTACTTTTTCTCTAATTTACTAGCGCGATTTCGCTTGGCAGAAGTCGAGCGCTTTCCATAGTTAATTGCACTTTTTCGGGTTACCTGCATAGATGCACTTTTGCCGATAGGTGAAAAGTCGGGTTATGAGTTTACAACGCTACCAGCTCTAACATGAGCAAACGCGAGACCCGTTGCATTGCAAATGCTTGTTTAGTCTGTTATGCTAACAGCAATCACTATGAGGTGCAACATCAGAAATCAGGGTTATGACTCTTTTAGTGTCTGCAATTGACTTTCGCGCTGGGGTTGTGTTTGATGGATTGGGGACCAAGTGTTGCCTTTTCAAATTATAGGTGGTGGAAAATTATGTTGAAGGCCAATTTTTCCCTTTTATACCATGAAATGGCTTTTTAGATTCTTTTTTTTTTATATTACAAGGGTATAAGTATGCCTGTGTCATATTTAGTCTCAATATCCTCATTGTTTTGGCCAACACCTCTACACCAAAGAATTCACGGTTTATTCCATGCTAAGACATCAGCTGTCTTGAATAATAAATCTGAGCCTGCTTCACTGAACTATTTGCACTTTTCAATGTTACCCACTACTGCTGAGGTGTACATCTCGATATGCAAGTCAGTGTTGTCTATGATGGTGTATGGTGCCAGCTTCTGTACAGGCCGGTACTTTCAATAATGCAGCCAGTGAGTTTGATAGAATTTGTTTCCCAGGTCTATATAACTCATGATGACTTTACTTTGTTTGACACAACTCTTTGCCCAGGTTTGTATTACCTATTATACTCGGTGTGTTTGATGCTCTGTGTACAGATTGTGATTTCTTTGTGCTGTGCTCTGTTCTTACACAGACTAAATGGATTGTCTTTAATATACTTCTTTGGACATGTTGGTTCATCTCCTGATGCCTTATGTGTTTTGATACTGTTCTTTGCATATACCTGTTTTACACATGATACCTTGTGTATGTTTGATTTAGCTTTCCTCAAAGGTTGATATTACTCAAAATGCTATTGGTGCGTGTTTGATACAGCCCTTTGCCCAGGTGTGTTTTATTTGATCAGGAATGTTTTAACTTACAATGTTTCCAGTGTTTCCAATACAGCTATTTGTCCACAGCATTGTTCCTCTTGATAACTTCATACAAGCTTCATACAACTCTTTGTGCAGGTTCTTGTTACCTATGATGCCTCAAGTGTGTTTCACATATCTCTTTGAGCAGGTAGTTATTACCCACTGTTCCTACGGTGTTCTTCATACACCTAACTGTACAGATTGGTGTTACCCATTATGATCCAGGCAACGTTCGCACACGTTTTTGCAGAGGCTTATGTTACCCATAATGTCCTCAGTGTTATTCAAACAGTTCTTTGCAAGTTTAGGCTTCTGATAATGTTCCTTGTGTTTTGTTACAGATATTTGCATAATTGCATGGGTCTGTATTGCTCGTCAAAAGGACAAAAGTCCACAGCTGTATTTGCCGATATTTTCTTTGCATGTTCTCTTGTTTAGCCTAGCCTCAAGTCCCCTACTGCAAGAGACCATCTAACTACCAGCAGTAGTAATAAATATCCTTTGCTGCCCTTTATGACGTCTGGGCGTAGAGTGGCCTCAAAAGTGTACAAGTGTGTTACTTTCACAAGTTATCCCCCACTTTACCAAACTATAAGTAGCCTTTTGGTTTGTGGCAGTGATTTGTGTGTTCTGGATGGTACTTTATTTTTGCTGCACTTCAGGGTATAGGTCTGCAGCCTACTCCCCTTATAAAATGTTGGACCCTCTTTGTCCCCATTATGAGTGTGTGGTGAAAATAATAACCAAGCGTACACCTCGAACGAGTCCAGCCTTGCTTGCACTAATACTCACAGCTTCCACCCCCAGGCTGCGCCTCTCCAAAAGCTATAGGAAAACGCTTGTAAGATGTCTTGCCAATTACATGAAAAAGTGAATAAAATATGACGTTGGCTCCTGTTGGGACTGGAATCTGTAATTAACAAACTGTGCCAGTTCCGGCCAAGTCCACCTGGTCAGCCTGGGAGGAATGCCATAAATCGTCTCTTTGTCATTAGTTTGAGCACCTGGTATATTGAAATTGCTGCTCTGCTGATTTGTACCGTGCCTCTGTCCAGCTTCCAGTCAAAATCAGATCAATATTGGCTGCTTGGAGTCAGTTCTTTTTAAAGTGGTACACCAGCCTGACCTGGGCAGACCTTCAGCGGTGTCAGGATGCCAGGATTGTAAATTCCGTGTTTGCCTTATCCTCGGATCAAGCCGAATGTAAAACACAAGAGGTCCGCCTGAGCAACTGCCTACTCGCTACTGGTGTTTCATAGTGGAGGCAGCCATGATATTAAAATTAAACCAGTTCTGCGGCACTCCCAAAATCATGCTGCTGTCCCTGCGACTGCCCTAATGAGGATCCTGCAGAAACTCAAAAACTGGTTAACAAAAGTGCAGGAGAACAAGCTTTGGAACCGTGACCCAGAGTGTCAAGTACTTTCACTTCACCAACAGGAATGTTCTTTTTGACGACTCCGTCTAACTCTTGTAACGCACTAGCTTCCTCCAGGCATGGCTTTGAACAAGGGCCACATCAGCAGGCTTTGGGCCTGATTTAGAGTTGTCAGAGGGGGTTACTACTCAGAAACGTGACAGATATCCCATCTGCGTATTAGGATCCCATTACATCCCATGGAGATTGAAATACGGCGCACGGGGTATCCGTCACGTTTGTGACTGAGTAACCCCTCCGCAAAACTCTAAATCAGGCTCTTGGTAATGGGTATTGAAAGTTCGTCCAAACCACATTTTTTTAGGGCCCCATAAAGACAATGCCCGAATTTCAAAGCAACCAGATAATTAGCTTTTTGATTGGTCACCCAGGCTGCTCAAGAGTGTGAAGGAGGCATTAGCAGACCAACGTGCCATCTCAGAACTATTTCCAAGCCACCTAGAAGCAGAGAACCACTACAGTTTCACGCTTGGTACTAATAGGTTTAACCTACATCTACTGGGTCTGGGACATGTCTGACATAAGTAATGCACTGGGCGTTTGTGACAAAACTGTTGTTGTCAATCATGATACTTCAATGAGTAGCACGCTGGCCACTTCTCTATGTTCAGCCTCACTGTGGCCCTCATTACAACCCTGGCGGTCAGTGATTAAGGTGGGGTAATACTGCCAACAGGCTGGATGTAACTACCGCCAAATTATGACCATGGTGGAAAGATCTCAGATAGACATCCACTTTACCACACCAACCGCCAGGGCGGAAACAACAGCCACCACAGCGGTAGCTGCCTACAGCCAGGCAGAAGTCAATGTTCCGCCCACCATATTAAGACCCTGGAAACCGCCACCTTTTCTGGGGCGGTACCAATGACAGGAAAAAAAGCCTGGCGGAAACAGACCTCAGAAGGGAAAGGACTCACCTTTTGAGACATAGGGAACAACCACAACACCATGGAGCCCGTGCTGCAAATCTTTCCTATGATATTTTACGTCCTGCTCCACCACAAACACCAACGATGGCAAAGACGACCACGTGAGTGGCCGCCTAGCACACAGGGGAGAGAGGGAGGATAAGAGAGTGACACACACGCACAACACACACCACAACCCCCAACACCATACACACAATCAGATGCAGTAAGAAAACATATTGACCCCTACCCCTCAGGTATAATGCAAGGACAACATGAATAGATGAAAGTGAGTGTAATAATATAAATACAGTAAAAATACGAACATTCATTCTAAAAGTATATACATATGTACAGTTCAAGGGACACTGCCCAGTCCTCAATGTGCGTGGGCCACAGGGCCACATGACAAAGTCCAAGGCCCCACTTGTCTCCTGCACCAACACAGAGGGAATATTGCAGGGGCATCAGTTGGAAAATAGGCAGGCACCTCAGTGGGATGGGGAACGGGGGGGCACCTCAGCCAGCAGATGGAACAACACCACTGGTTCTGGAGGGGGCAACATACCCTGTGCTTGGTCCTGGGAAGTGCAAGGCCACAGTCTCTCAGGTGGGTCACTTGCCCACATGCTCTGGAGGGGGTAACATGCCCTGTGCTTCAGATCCTGGGAAGGATTGGGTGAGTGGGTGTCATACCCACTGGTTCTGGAGGGGGCATCGTGCCCTGTGCTTCCGATCCTGGGGAGGATGGTTGAGTGGGTGTCATACCCACTGGTTCTGGAGGGGGCATCGTACCCTGTGCCACAGTCACAGTCTCTCAGCTGGGTGTCATACCCTCAGGATTTGCAGGGGGCAGGCCGCACAACAGCCCATGGAGGCAGATCTACAGACCGTCCACCGGCGGTGACGGCTGCTCAGTGGTGGTAGTGGTGCTGCTGCTGGTGGTGCTGCTGCTGCTGGTGGTAGTTGTGAGGGGAAGCTCCTGCCCATCCCCTGCAGCCTTGGACGGCTGCACAACCATGGTTTTTGTTGGGGGCTCCGACTGAGTCCCAGCACCAGGCCCCTTGTCCTTCCTGCCTGCTGGTGCAGGCCCCTTGCCCTTCCTGGCAGCAGCTGGGGATGGCTCCTTGCTCTTCTTGGCAGCACTTGGGCCATGCTCCTTGCCCTTCCTGGCAGCAGCTGGGGATGGCACCTTGCTTTTCTTGGTAGCACTTGGAGCATGCTCCTTGCCCTTCCTGGCAGCACCTGGGGATGCCACCTTGCCCTTCAGGGCAGCAGCTGGGGAGGGCTCCTTGCCCTTCCTGGCAGCACTTGGGGCAGGCAACCTTTCCATGAGGCTGCCTGGTGCCCTGGATCCTTTACCACCACAAGTAGGTGTGGACACTACTGGGCCTGTGGACTGGGTGGCTGAGGTGCTTGTCTGGATTTTAACCTCCCTGGCCAGATGTGAAGGACGGGAGGGAGGGGCAGGGAAGAGGTCAATGGTGGCGAGGAAAAGCTGTTTAGGGACATTGGGGCAGGAAGAGGGAGAAGGTTTGGGAGTGGAGGAAGAGGGAGTGGTTGTGGGTGGAGTCTGTCTGCTGGGTTTGGGTGTAGGTGCATGGGCTGGATGCCTTTGTGAGGTGGATGGCTGTTGGGTGTCTGAGTGTTTGCGTTTCTGTACTTTGGGAGGAGGGGGCACAGGTACAGTGGGAGAGGACACAGGAGACGTGTGCATGCCTGTGGTAGTGTCTGCAGTGAGGTGTGTGTTCTGGTAGGTGTGCTGGTGATGGCTGTAGTGGATGAGGATGTAGTCCATGCAGGTTTGAGTGTAGACACAACTGGGAGGGAGGCGGAGGATGAGGAGGAGGGGGCCACAGTGGAAACAGTGGATGTTGGTATGTCTGAATCTGAATGGTGTTTGTGTGAGTGCTTGTGGGATGATGTGTGGCGCTTGTGTTTGCCTGTGCCACTCTTGTGTGTTGTCCTGTGTACATGCTCGTCTGCCTGTGTGCTTGGGATAGGTTGGGGTTGAGGGGAATGGGATTGGGAAGAGGACGTTGGAGGGGGGAGGGTGGAAACAGGGACAATGGCTGCCATCAGAGAGGAGGCCAGAGCCTGGATTGATCTCTGTTGGGCTGCCAAGCCAGGTTGAATGCCCTTCAGAAATGCATTTGTCTGTTGCATTTGGGCAGCCAGCCCCTGGATGGCATTCACAGAGGTTGACTGCCCAACAGAGATGGATCGCAGAAGGTCAATAGCCTCCTCACTCAGGGCAGCAGGGATACCTGGGACAGGGCCTGAGGTGCTTGGGGTGAAGGACGTGCCCACCCTTCTGGGTGAGCGGGCACGGGCAACTCGATGAGGGGCTGCTGGGAGGGTGGTGCTGGTACAGGAGGTGGTGGCTGTACCTGTAGCTGGGGAGGTCACTGAAGTGTCCGCCACCACCAGGGAGCTTCCATCGTAGGAGGTATCTGTGTCTGAACTGTCCCCTCCAGTCTCCGCCGTGGTGCTCCCTTTGCCCTCTATCCCACTGGTGCCCTCAGCATCGGTGGACTCTGCCACCTGGGTCCAGTGGGATGCAGCTCCCTCTGGGGCCGGTGCCTCTGCTCCTCAGCCAGATGATGCTAATGCACATAAGGACAGGATGACAAAACAAAAAGGGGAGAGAGAGACAAAGGATACACTGGGTCAATGGCAGCACCAACACCACCGTTGGCATACATACCACCCTCACACAAGGGAACATGCCTACGCACTATGCAATGCACTACCAGTAACAATGCTAGCCACCAGGGCATGGGTAGGGACACATACCGCCAACTCCAGAATACCTGGGACCCACACAGCCCTGCCCAGTAGTGGATACCTACAACCTATGTAGGAGGAATAACACATCAGAACCCTGCCCAACATGGGACCTATTCTGCAGTGTCAGGCCTGGCCTAGGGGTAACCCACAGACACACATACACCACCTGGATAATACCCCACCAGGCGTATGTTGTAATGATGGGTACTGTACTCACTCCCTTGTGGCTGCTGTGATGCCCTCCAATGCCCATCCAGCTCCGGATAGGCCACCGCCAGTATGTGGGCCATCAGGAGGGTCAGGGTTCGATGGGCACCCCTTCCTCGTTGGGAGGCTATCCCCAGCTGGGCCTCTGCGGTCTTCAGTGCCCAGCGTCTCAGGTCCTCCCACTGTTTCCGACAGTGGGTGCTCCGCCTGCCATAGACCCCCAGGGTCCGCACGTGCTTGGCAATGGCACGCCATATGCCCTTCTTTTAATCGGCGCCGACCTGCAGAGAAATACACACAGGGAAAGGTATTAGTCAGAAGGCGGAAGAATCTGGACAGACCATCAGCATTGGCGTGTTCTGTACCAGGACGATGTTCCACCGTAAAGTCCATCCCCTGTAGGGAAATGGACCACCTCAACAGTTTTGGATTCTCACCCCTCATCTGCATTAACCATCTGAGGGGCCTGTGGTCGGTCTGAACTCGGAAGTGAGTCCCAAACAAGTAGGGTCTTAGCTTCTTCAGTGCCCAGACCACTACAAACGCTTTGGTTTCTATGGCACTCCACCTACGTTCCCTGGGTAGTAACCTCCTGCTAATGAAGGCTACGGGTTGATCTAGGCCCTCTTCATTAAGCTGTGAGAGTACTGCTCCAATACCATGCTCTGAGGCGTCTGTTTGCACAACAAACTCCTTGGAGTAGTCAGGTGCCTTCAGCACAGGTGCTGTGCACATGGCAGCCTTCAGGGCATCAAAAGCGTTCTGACAAGCCTCTGTCCAGATCACTTTCTTGGGTTGCTTCTTAGAAGTCAACTCAGTTAAGGGGGTAACAATGGTACCATATCCCTTAACAAACCTCCTGTAATATCCTGTGAGACCTAAAAAGGATCTCACTTCAGTCTGGGTCCTGGGAGGCTCCCAAGCCAGAATCATGTCAATCTTAGGCTGTAGGGGTGCCACCTGGCCACTCCCCACCTGGTGTCCTAAGTACACCACAGAACCCTGCCATATTTGGCACTTGCTCACCTTAATAGTGAGGCCTGCCTTCTGCAGGGGCTCTAACACTCTCCAGAGGTGCTGCAGGTGTTCCTCCCATGTGGAACTAAACACAGCAATGTCTTCCAGGCAGGCGGCACTGAACTCATCCAGTCCTGCCAACACCTGGTTGACCAACCTCTGAAAGGTGGCAGGGGCATTCTTCATCCCAAAGGGCATCACGTTGAAGTGGAAGTGCCCATCTGGGGTAGAGAATGCTGACCTCTCCTTTGCCCCCTCAGTTAAGGCAATCTGCCAGTACCCAGATGTTAAATCAAACGTACTGAGGTACTTGGCAGCTCCTAACCAATCAATGAGCTCATCAGCTCGGGGGATGGGGTGTGCGTCGGTCTTGCTGACCGCATTGAGACCCCGGTAGTCCACACAGAACCTAAGTTCCGGAGTGGCACCAGGAGCAGCAGCCTTTGGGACCAATACCACTGGGCTGGCCCAAGGACTGCTGGAGTGCTCAATAACCCCATAGGGTTAACATTTTGGAGGCTTCCTCCTTAATGCAAGCCCTGACCATGTCAGTCACCCTGTAAACCTTATGTTTAACAGGTGTACTGTCCCCAGTGTCCACATCATGTGTGCACAGGTGTGTGACTCCTGGGATCAGGGAAAACAGCGAGGCGAACTGTCCCAACACGTGGCGACAGTCCCTCTGCTGTTCCTCAGTCAGGGAGGGGGAGAGGATCACTCCCTCCACAGACCCATCTTTCTCTCCTGCAGACAGGAGGTCAGGAAGAGGCTCACTCTCTTCCTCCACCCCGTCATCTGTCGCTAGGAGCATGATAGCTCAGTTCGCTCAAAGTGTGGTTTGAGGCGGTTGACATGTAGGACCCTCAAAGGGTTCCTGGGGGATTGCAAGTCTACCAGATAGGTGACCTCGCTCTTTCTTTCCACCACCTCAAAAGGCCCAGTCCACTTATCTTGAAGAGCCCTAGGCTCCACTGGTGCCATGACCCACACTTTTTGTCCAGGCTGAAACTCAACCAGAGTGGCATTCTGGTCGTACCACCGTTTCATATCCTCCTGGCTTGCTTCCAGGTTCTCCTGAGCGAGACTCCTGAAGCGGGCAGTCTGGTTTCTTAGTGCCAGCATGTAGCTAAATACATCCTGGGGTGGTTTACTAGGAGCTTTCTCCAAAGCCTCCTTCACCAGACTGAGCGGTCCCCTCACAGGGTGGCCATAGATGAGCTCAAAGGGGCTAAAGCCAAGTCCCTTTTGAGGCACCTCCCTGTAAGCGAACAGAAGGCATGGCAAGAGGACGTCCCACTTACGCCTCAAGGGCTCTGACAGGCCCTGAATCATGCCTTTCAAGGTGCGGTTGAAACTCTCAACCAGACCATTACTTTGGGGGTGGTAAGGTGTGGTGAACTTGTAGGTTACCCCACACACCTTTCACAGAGACTTCATATAAGTGGATATGAAGTTTGTACCTCTATCAGATACCACTTCCTTGGGGAACCCCATGCGGGTAAAAACTCCCATCAAGGCACGTCCCACCACGGGGGCAGTGACCGTCCTTAGAGGAATGGCTTCTGGGTACTGTGTGGCATGGTCCACCAAGACCAGGATGAACCTGTTGCCCATGGCTGTCTTGGGGTCCAGAAGCCCCACAATGTCAATTCCTACCCGTTCAAAGGGGGTACTGACTATTGGTAAAGGTTGGAGGGGAGCTTTGCATTTCCCCCCACTCTTGCCACTTGCCTGACAAGTCTGACAAGACCTACAATAAGCAGCTGACTGCTTGTGCATCAAGGGCCAGTAAAAGTGGGAGACAAGCCTCTTATAGGTCTTGTCCTGCCCTAGATGTCCTGCCAAAGGCACATCATGAGCCAAACCCAGTAGGAAGGCCCTGAAGCACTGGGGTACCACCAGCATACGAGCTGACCCAGGCTCAGGAACCTTAGGCTCACTATACAGGAGGCCATCCTCCCAATATATCAGGTGGGTACCTGGCGCCTCGCAAGCCGCTTGGGCTGCAGCCTGCTGCCGCAGCCCCTCAAGAGTCGGGCACTCCTGCTGCGCTGTGCAGAATGCTTCCCTGGTGGGTCCCCCTTCCTGCTGCCACTGTGACAGCTCAGGGACCTCCCCCAGTTCAGCCACCTGCTCCCCTCAGGCTCCGCCTCCTCCCGGACTGTGGGAACCTCTGGGGCCGGTTTCCCACGCCCCCTGCCCTTCCTCTTCTTGGCGGTCCCCTGGGCCACTGTTTCAGGCTCCAGAGGCGCTCAGAGTTGTCTACCGCAACTACTTGGTGAAGTACCCGGGGATCAATCTGCTCTTCAGACACCACGTGACTCCTCACTGTAGTCACACTGGCTCCTGTGTCTCTCAGAGCCTCCACCCTCTGTCCATTGATGGTCACCCATTGCCTGTACTTCTTAGTGTTATCAGGCACTAGGTTTCTCTGGACCATCTCACTGTCCCCTAGTGAGACAAGGGTCATTTCTGCTGGCTCCCACCCACCTGGAACCAACTCCTCCCCAAGCGCTACACTGGCCAAACCCTGGTATTGCGCACCAGTGGGTGCCGATGTATATTTGGGGCATTTGGGGGCCCCCCTCACATGACCAATCTGGTCACAGGAATAGAACTTACGTGGGGGACCACCTACCGGTGGCTTCCCTTTGGAGAACCACAGCTTCTTTTCACTGGGAGGTTGGGAATCCTTTCCCTGGGGATCAGTTTGGGGCCCTTTAGAGAACTCCCCCTGTTTACCCTTACCCCCCTCCCTTTCTTCTGAGAGGGACCCTGCCCACCCTTGGCGTGGTCTCCCCTGTACCTCTTTTGGACCCTGGTGCTCTCCCAGCGGTCCGCTTCCTGTGCAAGCTTCCTGGGGTCAGTCAGCTTGCTGTCAATGAGGTGCTGGCGCAGCTCTGGAAAATATAAACTGTACAAGTGCTCCCAAGCAATTAAATTGTAAAGCCCCTCATACGTGTTTACCTTACTGCCCTTCACCCAACCATCCAGTGACCTGCAAAAAGAATCAACACATTCCAGCCATGTTTGGGATTCCTTTCTCTTGTAGGATCTAAACTTCTCCTTGTACTGCTCAGGGGTGAGACCATACCTGGTGAGTAAGGCCTCCTTCATGACAGGGTAGGTGAGACTCTGAGCATCCCCTAAGGCTGTCAGTGTGTCCCTCCCCTCTGCCTCAAAATGCTTCCACAGGGCTGCCCCCCAATGAGCTTCAGGGACCAGGTTCATGTGGAGAGCTGACTCATAACCCTTGAACCACAAGTAGATATCATCCTCCCTCTTATAATCCCTCACAAGGTCTTTTGGGATGTGTACCCTTCTCTCCGGCTGCACTGTAGGATTGCTGCCACCTTCCCTACTGGACTGGCTCCTCTGATCTAACTCCTTTAAGTTAAGCTCATGAGCCAGCTGCATCTTCCTTTCCTCAAGGACTGCTCTTCTCTCATCTCTTTCTTTATCCAGATTGAGCTTCTGCAGCTCCAATTGGTATGCCCTCTCTGCCTGTCTGTCCTGCAATTCTTCAGGCGTCAGACCTTTGGAGGATACACTGCTACCTGCCCTAGAGACTCTTTCCCTGGGAATAACAGGTCCCCCCACTATACCATTATGTACTGATTGCCCTCCCTCCTCATCCTCATCCTCCTCCTCATCCTCAGTGTGCCCTCCAGTGCTTCTGGTTGTCACCCAGGCCCTCAGCGCCTTTTTCAGCTCATCCTTCGTGGAAGAGCTCTTAATGGGACAACCAAAATTTTTACAAAACTGCTTTAGCTGAGCCTTGTTATAACTATCCAATTGCTTCAGGTCAAAAACAGCTTCAACTGATGCATCTCCAATTTGAGACATGATGAAAGGTTAAAAGAGTGCAAAGTTCCAAATGCAGAAACAAGTTCCCAAATGAAGTTCAAAGTCAATCAAAGATCAGCGAAGAAAAACAAAGTGGACGTAGGGAAAAATCCACAAAAAGAGAAAAAGCAAAAATCTCAAGACAAGCAGTCTGTGGTCACGTAGTGGTCTGCACTCAAAATAATAGTGTACACTTAATCACTGTATGTCAAGTACAAATACAAGTCCAAATCCCAACCGCTGATCACCAATGTTAGAAATTGGGTCTTTGGTTGACAGTCAGGTTACCCCCTGTTCACTCTAGTCAGGGTAAAAGAGAATCACCTTCAGCTAACCCCTGCTTACCCCCTTGGTAGCTTGGCAGAGCAGTAGGCTTAACTTCAGAGTGCTAGGTGTAAAGTATTTGTACCCACACACACAGTAACTTAAGGAAAACACTACAAAATGACACAACACCAGTTTAGAACAATAGGAAATATTTATCTAAACAAAACAAGACCAAAATGACAAAAATCCAACATACACAAGTCAAGTTATGGATTTTTAAAGATTAAACTCAAAAATAGCGCTTAGAAACAAAAATGCTTCGATGAGGTGTTAACAAGGCGTCGTGACGGAGTCGTTCCTAACAAGCCTACACCAGCGGCGCCGGAAACGGAGTCGCGTAGACCCCCAAGTACAGTACCTTTGGTGAAGAGTGAAAACAAGCCGATGCGCGAAGTCGGGGATCACGGCGTCTGTGCGAAACGTTGAATCCGCGCCCTTTGAGCAGCGTCGGTCACGATGTGGTGCGGCGACTTCCACGGAGTCGCGGACTTCAGCGAGGCTGCAGAGGCATCGGGCCTGCGAAGAGCGTCGCGTTCCAGCGAAGGTCACACGTCGGGTGCAGGTGGTGTCACTGGATTCAGCAGCGGCGTCGGTCCGAAGTAGTCCGAAGTCGATTTCCTTGGATTTCCACCAGCTTTCCTTTCAAGGGCCCAGGGACTGGATAGGGCACCACTTGTCAGAGCAGGAGTCTCTCCAGAGACTCCAGGTGCTGGCAGAGAGAAGTCTTTGCTGTCCCTGAGACTTCAAACAACAGGAGGCAAGCTCTAAATCAAGCCCTTGGAGATTTCTTCACAAGATGGAAGGCACACAAAGTCCAGTCTTTGCCCTCTTACTCTGGCAGAAGCAGCACTGCAGGAAAGCTCCACAAAGCACAGTCACAGGCAGGGCAGCACTTCTTCCTCAGCTATTCAGCTCTTCTCCAGACAGGGGTTCCTCTTGGTTCCAGAAGTGTTTCTGAAGTCTGTGGTTTTGGGTGCCCTTCTTATACCCAATTTCTCCTTTGAAGTAGGCCTACTTCAAAGTAAAGTCTCTTTTGAATGTGAAATGCTGCCTTGCCCAGGCCAGGCCCCAGACACTCACCAGGGGGTCGGAGACTGCATTGTGTGAGGACAGGCACAGCCCTTTCAGGTGTAAATGACCACTCATCCCCTTCCTCTTAGCACAGATGGCTCATCAGGATATGCAGACTACACCCCAGCTCCTTTTGTGCCACTGTCTAGTGTGAGGTGCAACCAGCCCAACTGTCAAACTGACCCAGACAGGGAATCCACAAACAGGCAGAGTCACAGAAATGATATAAGCAAGAAAATGCTTACTTTCTAAAAGTGGCATTTACAAACGCACAATCTTAAAATCAACTTTTCTAAAAGATTTATTTTTAAATCGTGAGCTCAGAGACCCCAAACTCCACATGTCCATCCGCTCCCAAAGGGAATCTACACTTTAATCAGCCATGTTAACCTATGAGAGGGACAGGCCTTGCAACAGTGAAAAACGAATTTAGCAATATTTCACTGTCAGGACATATAAAACACATTACTATATGTCCTACCTTAACCATACACTGCACCCTGCCCTTGGGGCAACCTAGGGCCTACCTTAGGGGTGCCTTACATGTAAGAGAAGGGAAGGTTTAGGCCTGGCAAGCGGGTACACTTGCCATGTCGAATTTACAGTGCACATTTACACACACAGACACTGCATTGGCAGGTCTGAGACATGATTACAGGGTTACTTGGGTTACTTGTGTGGGTGGCACAACCAATGCTGCAGGCCCACTAGTAACATTTGATTTACAGGCCCTGGGCACCTCTAGTGCACTTTACTAGGGACTTAACAGTTAAACAAATATGCCAGTCATAGAGAACCAATTACATACACATTTTAAACAGGAGCACTTGCACTTTAGCACTGGTTAGCAGTGGTAAAGTGCCCAGAGTAATAAAAACAGCAAAATCAGAGTCAGCACATATCAATTACCTGGGGAACAGAGGCAAAAAGTTAAGGGAGACCACACCAAGGATGAAAAGTCTAACACAGGCCATCCTGCCTGTTACACTTATGGCCCACCATACCCCTTCACATTGCCATTTGCACACACAGGGCCCAGAACACAAGCTGCATGCCGCCCAGGGGACATCCATCAACCCCCCCTCTATATGAGGCCTTCACACACACCACTCCATGCATTCCTGCCCCATGCATCCTGCTCACAGTGTACTCACCTGTTAGTCTGGAGGCCCATACAGCAGTCCGTACTTGGGTAGGACCCCATCCACCAGCCTCTCCAACTCCGCCGAGGTGAAGGCTGGGGCCCTTACCCCAGTCACACACGCCATGGTAGGTTCCAGACACAGGTCACAGCAGCACATGCAGTGTAGGTCCTCTCCAGTTGAAGGTCAGGTAGCAAGTGAGTGAAGTGATAGAAAATGGTGGTGATGTCCATGGCGGTGCATACTGTCATCGCCGGCGTACATTACATTTGGCCACTGTACCCCATAGGTACCGCCTCACGCAACGGTGCACAATGTCAGCGGAATTACCTCACTTCCACCTGTCCCTGCAGACAGGACCGGCAGATGCCATTTCGGGGGGGGGAGGGCAGGCCCTGGATTATAACTGAGTCACAGTTCACAACTGGACATACAGGACAAATGTCACTTATACATTTCAAATTAACATCATGCATTGTACTGTTGTGGCTTCAATGTTCAGTTTGTGGCCTGCTCCTCACTCTTTTTCCCCATAGATTGCTACTGCTGCGGATGAATAGGAGATGTTTACATACTCCTGTTTACATACCCCTGGTGGACTTTGCAACAACGGAGGACAGGGACATTATCCTCACCTACACTTGACCGGGCCACAATCGCGTAGCTGTGTGCCCAACTGGAGCCTGACCGTCATCCCACTGGGATCCCCCCTCTTGTGCAAGTTCTTTCAGTGCTCCATTTCCTGACAACTGGTTCTTTCCAAGTGACAGTGGGCTTGGCAGCAGGAATGTCACAGCCAATGTTCTAAATAGTGCTGACCAGAGTGTTGTCTGCCCTGATTAAACACATGTGCAGCTACATTGTTTCCCCCAGGTGGAGGATTTGGCCATGGTGAAAGCTGACTTCTATGCAATGGGACATATCCCCAACATAATTGGGGCAATTGATGGAACACATATTGTATTTGTCTCCTTCCCCCGGCAACATGAACAAGTATTCAGAAATTGAAAGAATTTTCATTCCATGAATGTCCAGATGGTGTGCCTGGCAGACCAGTACATCTCCCATGTCAATGCTAAGTATCCTGGGTCTGTGCATGATGCCTTTATCCCGAGGAATAGCAGCATCCCAAATGTGATGGCCCAACTACAGAGGCACAGGGTGTGGCTAATAGGTGAGCCCTGGTTACAACCCAGTGGATGTTGGTGTATGGTGTAGGCCATATGGGATAGTGTGTGGCTAAATGTTGTCCCTCCTTATTTGCAGGTGACTCAGGTTACCCCAGCCTATTATGGCTACTGACCCCTGTGTGGAATCCCAAGACAAGGGCAGAAGAACATTACAATGAGGCACATGGGCGTACAAGAAGGATAATAGAACGCATCTTTGGCCTCCTGAAGGCCATGTTTCGGTGCCTCCATCTATCAGGTGGATCTCTGTGCTACTCACCCAAGAAGGTCTGCCAGATAATTGTGGCATGCTGTATGTTGCACAACCTTGCCTTGAGACGCCAGGTGCCTTTTCTGCAGGAGGAGGAGGCTGGAGATGGCCGTGTGGCAGCAGTGGACCCTGTGGACAGTGAGGATGAGGAGGCAGAGGATGAGGACAACAGAACTGCAGTGATCAGACAATACTTCCAATGACACAGAGATAGGACAGTCTTACTTCTTCTTTCATTGACATTTTCTTGTTTATGTTTGTCACTGGCATGCTGTTATTTCCCGCTTCTATGTCCACTCACTGTACCCTTTGGTAACTCATTTTGCAGATGTTGGTGCCCCACTATCACTCCTGGTGTGATCACTGCAGCCAACTACAGGTCTTTCCAATGTGAACATTACTGTACAGTTGAATTGCAATGTTTGAACCTGGTTAAATGAATAAATACTTAAATCATTTGACATACTCCATACTTGTATTTTTTCTAAGGGTGTTTATTTAAGTTATAAGAAGTAGAGGGGCAAGTGCATTGGGCTGGGGTGATGATGGAGGAAAGTTCAGGGTATAGTTCCAGTCTATTGGTAGCACAGGTGCATTGTTCAAGGGGCCATAGGAAGGGGAGCAATGGCAGTTCAAGGTGGAGTGGGTGAAAGAGTGGGACACAAGACTGACAATCAGGAGAGTCTCATTTCCTGGCAGGGGTCTTGGCAATAGTCTCTGGCTTTGCCTGGATCACAGGGAACGTTTGCGGGGTGGCTCATCTTCTGCAGGGGGAGGGATGCTGGTGGCCTGTTGGTCCTAAGGCGGGCCTCCTGTCCAATAGCGGCAGTGGAGGTGGAAGGCAGTTCAGATGTCTGGCTAGTGGCAGGGGCCCGCTGTTGTGAGGCTGCCTCTCTCATAATGTTGGCCTTGTCTATAAGCACCCTGCAATGGAGAACAGGGTGGTGTTAATGGCCTGCAAGTCCTCCCTGATCCCCTGGTACTGTCCCTCCTGCAGCCTCTTGTTCTCCTGCACGTTGACCAGGATCTGGACCAGCGTATCGTGGGAATGTTGGTATCCTCCCAGGATCTCAGTGAGTGCCTCCTGGAAAGTCAATTCCCTGGGCCTGTCCTCCCAGTGGCGCACAGCAGTCCTCCCAGTTTCCCTGTTGCCCAGTGCCTCTGTCTCCTGAACCGTGCGCCCACTGCCACTGACCCCAGGTCCCTGATTGTCTTGGGGGCGAGGTGTGCCCTGGGGTCCCTGTAGTGTTGGACACACTGCTGATTGACGTGTCCTGGGGACAGAGGTATGGGTACACTGGGTGGGTGCTGTGGTGGTGTTTCCTGAGGGGAGGCTCTGTGGTGGTGTGTGACTGTGGCTGGGTTACCGACTGTCCAGAGGTCCCTGACGGGCCAGGTTGGTCATCCAGATCCAGGCAACCAGAGTTGCTGTCATCACTGTGGGCCTCTTCTGTGGGGGGACTGGATATTGCTGGTACCTCTTCTCTGCTGACATTGACTGGGGTACCTGTGGAGATGTAAATGCAGTGTTATTGTTTCTGTATGTGACATACTGTGCATCAGTGGGTTGCCCTCTTTGGTTGTATTCGCCCTGGCAGCTTTCACTTGTGTGAGTTAGTATGTAGTGGGCTAGCTGATTCTCTCTAGTGAGCATGCTTTAGTGATAGTATAGCTATTATTTTTAAACAAGGTCTGCTATTTAGCTGCTCCCCTTTAGACCTCTTAGGGTGTGAGGGTATGAGTTTCTCCTTAGGGTTTAACCCAACGTTCACATTCACGGGAGTCCTACTATACCGACCACCAGGGCCCTATGAAGAATTTCTTAACAGACTGCCGGAGCAGATAGCGGAATTAATTTGCAGGAAACCTAATTTAACGGTCCTAGGTGATTTTAATATCCAAGTGGACAATTTAGAACTAACGGCAGCTAAGCGACTGTTGAATGATTTAGAAGCATTGGGACTTCATCAATTAATTTGTGGTCCAACACAGGAGAGAGGACATACAATAGATTTGGTTTTTAGTAACATCGCCTCACTAAGGGCTTTACCCCCGCGCCCGTAGCATGGTCTGATCATTTCTAATTACGCTAGAAATTAAGTTGTCTAAGGATCACAGGTTCCATCAGCCTTTAAATAAGAAAGTTAGGAAATGGCATAGTCTTAATGTAGAAGAATGGATTAAGCTGTTCTATAGGAGCAAAAAAGATTTTATGAGGGATCCTCAGATAGACCCCACTTTATTCAACGACTGGATCGTTAATAGCTTGGATGTCTTGCTGCCCTATAAGGTCCCTTCTGGGCAGAGGAATGGAGACAAGTCTCCTTGGTTTTCTCCTCACCTAACAACATTCAAGAGGAATTGTAGGAGGCTTGAAAGAAAATGGAGGAAATCATTAAATCATATAGATAGGGAAGAGTATAGAGGCTCAATTAGACTCTATCATAAGGAGATTAGACTAGCCCAAGCAACCTACTATGGTGACAAAATTGAAAGGGCGGCAGGCTCTCCGAAATAATTTTTCGGGTTCTGAAAGAAGATCGAGGTTATTTATAAGAACTTCCTAGGCAAAGATGGGTTAAGTCCTGTTCAGCCCACTGAGGATAAGGAAGGAGATACTATTCTACAGAATTTCCCCCCTATTTCAGAAGAAAGGACCTCTTTACTTCTCAGTAAATTGAAATCGGGTTCCCCTTTGGACCCCGCGCCTCCTCATATAATTAGGCAGGGAGGTTCAGCCATAATACCGGTGTTAACAGAACTGTTGAATAGCTCCTTACAAAGGGGTATTGCGCTGGCATCATGGAAACATGCAATAGTAAAGCCCTTGTTAAAGAAACCTAACCTAGCTGGGGCCGAACTTAAGAACTACAGGCCAATCTCTCTCCTCCCAATCATGGCAAAATTAATTGACAAATACGTCAACATACAATTATCGGATTTTCTGGAAGAAAATAATATTCTGCACTCCACGCAAATGGGCTTTAGACCTGCCCATAGCACTGAATCAGCCATGATAGCGGTCACAGAAGAAGCCAGAAAAATGATGGATTTAGGAATGGCGACGGCCGTAATCATGTTGGACTTAAGTGCTGCATTCGATACAGTCAACCATGGACTATTGATTCAAAGAATGGAAAAATGTGGTATTAAGGGCCAAGCGCTTAATTGGCTGAGTTCCTTTCTCCAAAACAGAACGTTCCAGGTGCTAGACCGCTCTTTTTTTTCAGATCAGTTTAGACTTCAATGTGGAGAACCACAGGGATCATCATTGAGCCCGACCCTTTTTAATATCTATATGGCTCCCCTGGCAGAAGTTGTGGAACCCTTTGGAGTATCCCTTGTATCATATGCAGATGATACGCAGTTAGTAGTTTCTTTTTCTTCTGGTAAGGAGGGGGAGAATTCAGTGTTATCAGCCTGCCTGCAAGCTGTGTTGTCTTGGATGACAGAGAGTAGGCTTCAGCTTAATGAAGAAAAGATGGAAATATTGTTGTTAGGAAGGTTGTCTAATCCGGTGAAAAATATCTTGCCAGTAACACACTTAAAAGATCTTCCACCTCCGAAAGACCACATTAAAGCATTAGGAGTCTGGTTGGATGCCAGACTAACATCAGACTATCAGGCCAGGAGACTTTCAGCCACCTGTTTTGGAATCTTGAAGTTACTCCGCAAGGTAATCGGTCTGCTTCCTCCCCTGGCCAAAAGACTCATAGGACAGGCCCTCATTTTATCGAGGTTGGACTATGGGAATGGTCTCCTCCTGGGATCCCCAAAGTATGTGGTTAATAAACTACAAATAGTCCAAAATGCAGCGGCGAGGTCACTGTTCAACATGCCAAGGTTCTCCTCGGCGAAGAAAGCTTTGATCGCTCTGCATTGGCTTCCGGTGAGGAAAAGGATTACATTTAAGGCTCTGTGTATTTTTCATAGAGCCCTATATAATAGAGGACCGCATCAATTGAAAACACTAGCCTCATTTTATGAACCCACTAGAGTTTTAAGATCCGCCTCTAAAGCCTTAGTGGCTCTCCCTAAAGTAAAAAGAATAACCTGGGGAGGCAGATCCCTGAAGTATCAGGGTGCAAGACTTTGGAACTCTCTGCCGCTGAATATTCAATTGATGAGTCAAGAGACAGAATTTCGGAAAGCCATTAAAACATGGTTATTTTAATTTGAAGTAGCATTCTTTTTTTTAGGTCTCACTTTCCTTCCAGCTTGCTTAATATTTAATCCAATAGCGCTACGAAGCATTCGGGTAGATAGGCGCTATATAAAACATAGTAACATAACATAACATAACATAACATAGGTGTCCATGCAGGGCTGTGAGTGGCTTCCATGCATTGGTGGTGCATGCAGGGCTTGGCACTGGGATGAGTGTGATGTGATGGTGGGGTGTGTGGGAGGTGTTGGAGTGATGGGAGTGAGGGTGAGGGTGGAGGTATAGGGGTGATAGTAATAGATAGTTGACTTACCAGAGTCCAGTCCTCCTGCTACTCCTGCCAGGCCCTCAGGATGCATGATTGCCAAGACTTGCTCCTCCCATGTTGTTAGTTGTGGGGCGGGAGGTGGGGTGTCCACCACCAGTCCTCTGTACAGCGAGTTGGTGTCTTGCTGCAATGTAACGTACCTTGCCCTGTAGGTTGTTCCACCTCTTCCTGATGTCATCCCTGGTTCTTGAGTGCTGTCCCACGGCATTGACCCTGTCCACGATCCTCCGCCGTAGCTCCATCTTCCTAGCAATGGATATCTGCTGCACCTGTGCTCCAAATAGCTGTGACTCTACCCGGATGATTTCCTCCACCATGTCCCTTAGCTCCTTCTCCGAGAATTGGGGGTATCTTTGTGGTGCCATGGGTGTTGTGTGAGTAGTGTGGGTGAGGGTGTGTAGGGTGATGTGTTGGAGTTTATGATGTAAGGTGCGTGGGTGGTGTATAGGTGTTGGTGGTGTGTGGCTCTGGTTTTGTCTGGTTTTGTCTGTGGTCGCGGTGTCTGTCTCATGCCAATGGTTTATATTCATAAGGAGTTGTGGGTAGTGTGGGTGTGTGTTTTATAGTGTGGGTGTGGTGTGTGTATGGGTGTCAGGTGTGTGTAGTTTGAATAGTCCAATGTGGTGTTGTTTTGTATGTGTGTGCGTATTTTGATCGTGGCGGTATGTACCGCCAATGGTATACCACCACTGAATGTCTGCCGTGGTGATTCGTGGGTCATAATGTGTGTGTAGTTCTGTTGGCATAACGGTGTGGATATTGATACCACCAGTGTCCGCGGCGGTAGGTTGGCGGCAGACAACATGGCGGTAAGCGGGATTTACCGCCAATGTCATAATGAAGGCTTTTGTCTTTAATACTGACACTATGGCTCAGTGAGATTAACACACACTGTTGACACTGTTGGTAAATTAGATGCCATAGGCAGGAGTGCAGTATAAAGCACTAAATACAGCGAAAATATTATTTTGCAAGTCTTGTTTTTCTGTAGGCAGCGAAAAGTGGGCATGCTTTTCTCATCTTAGTTCCTGGGTTTTGGGACAGTGTTGTTTTGGCTAACTTTTTAACAACAAACATTAATGTCATAAACGAGGCTCAATTCCCAAATTGGGTAGACTGTAGGACTGCAGCTGTATCAGCAGGAGGTCCCTTCCTCCAGCACCCACATCACTTGGTGCATGCCCCCTCTACAAACGTTTACAAAAGTGGTAGCAGCAGGAGGAGAAGTAGGAATATTAATAGTACTACTGGTGATAATAGTAGCAGTGCACTAGTACTCTTAATAGTGGTAACTGTAGGAGTAGTAATAGTGTGAGTAAAAGTAATAGTACTAATAGTACTACTGGTGGCAGTTGTAGTAGTGTAGTAGTACTAATAATAGTGGTATCAGTAGGAGTAGTAAAAGTATTAGTAATAGTACTAATGGTGATAAGGGTGCTAGCAGCAGTATCAGTGCAGCTGTATTAGTAATACAGCAGTACTAGGAGTAGTAATAATACAGGTAGTAATATTATTAGTACTACTGGTGATAGTAATAGTAGTCATGCAGTAGTACTAGTAATAATGGTATCACTGGGATTTTCAATAGTACAAGTAGTAGTACTGTTACAGGTGGTAGCAGTTCAGTAGTACTAGTAATCACGGCAGTAGTAGAAGTAGTAATAGTACAAGGAGTAGTGCTGAATGTACTACTGGTGATACTGTTAGTAGTGCAGTACTGAGGGTACTATTGGCAGCAGCAGTGTTATACGTTTGCAGAATTGTGTTACACAGGATGCTTCAGTGGTATCAGCACAGCTTTTGTAACCCATGATGCCTCCCGTGTGCATGATGTAGCTCTTTGAACAGAATCCTTCAATCCATGATGTCACTTTGGTGCTTGATGCAATGCAACTTTTTGCTTAGGTCTGTGGTGCCCGTGATATATTGTGATGTATTGTGTTGTGTTGTATTGCACTGTATTGAATTGCACCATTTATATAGTGCTTACTATCCCCTATGTGGGGGCTGAAGCGCCTATCCACATGGATAGCAAGCTACCCCCTTTTTAGGTGTGTGGGTGGAAGGGTGGTGTTTTTTGGTTGGAGCCTGTGTGGGACGTGTTTTTATGTAATGCTTCCTGAAGGTGTCAATGTCTTTGCACTACTCACTTTGCCTTTCTTTGCACTTCCTACCACTGATGAATTTGTCCCAGTGATGAGCAATACAAGTCCTGCCTTTTTTAATGCTCAACGAAGTAATCAAATGACGTGGCTGGGCCAGGCGTGTTCAGGTGTCATTTGTGAGTCTTCAGATTCCGTAAAAATTAACCACAGTCTATACACCATGCTAGGGTCAGCAGGTCATCGGTTCTCAGCCCCTCACTGTCCTCCCGTCCATGTAACCACATCATATATTTATGGTATAGAGAACAGGTCTTTCTACCTAACCGTGAGCGAATTGACGATGATAACAGAAAGTAACACTAAACTATAACCCTACCCCCAGTACAGCATGTGAGGCAAATAAGTGCAGGTCCCAGAGCACCACCCCGCAAGAAGGGCCGGATGACAGCAGTACCAGTGGTTACACTGTTCACACTTCGTCCAATCTTGTATTTGTACTGGGGTGATAAGGGCTCTAAGCATCCACATTCCAAACTCTTATCGAGGAAGCTAAGGGCCGACGTGATCAGCCCCAGGGGTCAGTTGTGTCATGTGAAAGGTCACTCAGCAGTCCAGCAGCCCCCGAGCTGGTGGCACTTTAAAGTGCATTTGCGTCACTATTTCGTCATCAGCACAGAGCTGACCGGTAGAGGGCACTGCCTGTCCTGCAGCTGTCTTTATGTTAACAGCCAATGCGTGACTTCCCTCCATCTGTGGGAGTGGAGAGGGGTTTTCAGTCTCACTCTCTAAACACATTAATTAATTGACCTCTCTTCACTCTAGAGAAGGGTCAGTTGTAGGGAATAACAGGCGTATTATCATTGTTTTTTTTTTATTCACCTCTGGATGAAGAAGTCAGATTAGAGGCAGAATCAGTTCAGAGGCTTTTCTTAAGTGGGCCCCGGTGCATGTGTGCAAACCCAAGTGAAACTGAAGATGAAACCGTGTCATCGCAGGTTCGTACGTTTCCAGTAATTGAGACCCCTAGGCCTATAACAATGGAAGGTCAGTAAGGCAGGTTGTGACTCAAAGATAGGGAATGATAGTCACAGGGAAAGGCCATACCGCGGTAAACTACTGGGCAAAGAAAGAAAACAAACACTGGTAAAGCTAATAGGTCTGGCCTTGGCAGGCTATGGGGTGATTATTTTTGTATTTGTTACTACCAGCATAAAGGTAGAAACAAAAGGTAAAAGGAAACGTGACCACATGAATGTAACTGCCACGTGTACCTACATTAAAAAATATATTTTGCGAATGTCGTTGTTTGTCTAGCTATATTTTTAAACAACACGCAATTCTCTTGAGGCACACATTTTATTATTGTTTATGAAGGAGACAGCATAAACATATTTTAAAGAATAAAATTAAAAAGCACAGTTTAAAGTAGCTTTGTCACTAAAGAGAAAGGAACTAGTTGTAGGCGGATGTGTAGAATGTGGACAGGCTTTGGACTTTACTTACTGGCCCCATGCTGCATGCTGTGGTGGTTGGGATAAAAATGTGAATGACAATTTGATAGACCAATAGAAACACCACTCTTAGCACCAGTCTATATGTGTAATTTGTGTATTTTTTTTGTAAAACTATAGTCTAGTGAGACAGCTAAACCTGTCTTTAAGATCAGACCTAAAAAAGCATTGTCTAAAATTCTGTCTTGAACAATGAAATTAGCCAATGGCTAAAGTGGACTGACCCATTGCCCCATGCTGTAGTGCGTCAAAGACAAATATCAAAGACCCTCCAATAGACTCATGAATAAAGAGGGCTGGATGAAAGCTCGTGCAGTATATGTAGAATGCAATCACTCACAGTGAAGTTAGTAGTGGCTGAAGTGGACTGACCTGTTGCCCCATGCAGTATGCTGTAGTGAGTAGAAGAAATATATGAATGACACAACAGACCAATGGAAGACTAGGCTGACTAAAAGCCCCTATAATATTCAATAAAATCAAAAGGTCTTGGCTAATGACAGACCATAAAAATACTTCAACATTACTGTAAATGAATGAACAGGAATGACAAAAAAATGCGGCCAACAAAATTCAGCATTGGAGTGCATGATTAGCTACCTATTTATTAGCATGCTACTTTTGAAATCTTCCTTACCAAAGGGAGCGTTTTAGTCTTTGGAGGAGGCAAGTGCTGCAACAGTTATATTTGAAACATCCTAAAGCTAGAAGTTTGCTAAACATATTCATTTGTACTCAGACTAAGGGTCTGATTATGAATTCTGCAGTCCTAAGGCCACCAAACTTGCAGTGGTGGCCCAACCTCCGAAATCCTGGCAGTCTGACCACCAGATTACTATGATCCTGGCGGTTGGACTGCCAGGAAACCACTATCATCATCAATGTCAGGGATCCCCACAAGTTGGCGGCAGTGAATGTCGTGGTCAGTCACGGCAGTGCAAGTTTGGCACCGCCGTGCTGATCACAACTTTCCTTTCCACCAGTATTTTCCTGGCGGGGTCCCTGCGACAAAAAGGCTGGCGGAAAGGCAGAGTTGGGGCCACAGGGGGCCCCTGCACTACCCACAACCATGTCAGAGGCAGTGCAGGGGCCCCCCTGTTAGCACCCTCACAATGCGCAATGTCTGCTATGTCAGAAGGGACCACCACCCGACCTTCCGAAGAGAGCAGAGGCCAATGCTGCATCACTGTTTCTGCCAGTCAGCCTGGGGGAAATATCGTAACACAATGGTTGTGAGGCTGCTGGTTTGACACCCGCCTCCCTACTGCCTTTTTGGATTTCAGGCGTTCAACCACCGAACTCATAATCAGCCCCTAAGTCATTAGCTGACATTCTTTCCAGTGAGTCCATTTATTTTGAGAACAGTAACAGAAAGGTATGTTTACAATTATATCTGTGCATTTGGTTACTTTGCCTTATAAACTCGTCATTGCGTTTTTAAATTAGCTAGGAAAATCAAAACCTACCTGCATTAGCCAGCTGATTCCAAGGCTCTACCTGAAGCAGACAACAAAAAGATACTGAAGTAGTATGAAGTAGTATTTTCTAGTGATGTCCAACAGTGAAGAGTTCATAAAGATACAACAAACATGCAGTAGCCTTCTTGAGGGCTCGGGGCAGTATTGCAACAAAGGTGCTACAGACTCCAATGCAAGCAAGCAAAGTGGTCCCTCCTCCATTCTCTTGTTTGATAGCTAAAACCATCCATAACTTCGGTGCAGGGGGCTCTTCAGGCCCTAGGGCCCTGGTGCAGCTGCAGCACTATTGATAGCTACATCCCTGGTGGTGGGGGGAGTAGCTGCTCTGTTGATCTAGCTAAAGAGATGCGTGTTTACCCAATAAACTCTTGTAGGAAAGTACCATCTTGCCTGGCATGTTACCCCCATATTTCACTGTATATATGTTGTGTTAGTCTATGTGTCACTGGGACCCTGCCAGGCAGGGCCCCAGTGCTCATAAATATGTGCCCTGTATGTGTTCCCTGTGTGATGCCTAACTGTCTCACTGATGCTCTGCTAACCAGAACCTCAGTGGTTATGCTCTCTCTGCTTTCCAAATTTGTCAGGCTAGTGACTAAATTTACCAATTTACATTGGCATACTGGTACACCCATATAATTCCCTAGTATATGGTACTGAGGTACCCAGGGTATTGGGGTTCCAGGAGATCCCTATGGGCTGCAGCATTTCTTTTGCCACCCATAGGGAGCTCTGACAATTCTTACACAGGCCTGCCAGTGCAGCCTGAGTGAAATAATGTCCACGTTATTTCACAGCCATTTACCACTGCACTTAAGTAACTCATAAGTCACCCATATGTCTAACCTTCACCTAGTGAAGGTTGGGTGCAAAGTTACTTAGTGTGTGGGCACCCTGGCACTGGCCAAGGTGCCCCCACATCGTTCAGGGCAAATTCCCCGGACTTTGTGAGTGCGGGGACACCATTACACGCGTGCACTGTACATAGGTCACTACCTATGTACAACGTCACAATGGTAACTCCGAACATGGCCATGTAACATGTCTAAGATCACGGAATTGTCACCCCAATGCCATTCTGGCATTGGGGGGTGACAATTCCATGATCCCCCGGGTCTCTAGCACAGAACCCGGGTACTGCCAAACTGCCTTCCCGGGGTCTCCACTGCAGCTGCTGCCAACCCCTCAGACAGGTTTCTACCCTCCTGGGGTCCAGGCAGCCCTGGGCCAGGAAGGCAGAACAAAGGACTTCCTCTGAGAGAGGGTGTAACACCCTCTCCCTTTGGAAATAGGTGTGAGGGCTAGGGAGGAGTGGCCTCCCCCAGCCTCTGGAAATGCTTTGATGGGCACAGATGGTGCCCATCTCTGCATAAGCCAGTCTACACTGGTTCAGGGATCCCCCAGCCCTGCTCTGGCGCGAAACTGGACAAAGGAAAGGGGAGTGACCACTTCCCTGATCTGCACCTGCCAGGGGAGGTGCCCAGAGCTCCACCAGCGTGTCCCAGACCTCTGCCATCTTGGAAACAGAGGTGTCTGTCGCACACTGGACTGCACTGAGTGGCCAGTGCCAGCAGGTGACGTCAGAGGCTCCTTCTGATAGGCTCTTACCTCTCTTGGTAGCCAATCCTCCTTCCTAGGTAGCCAAACCTCCTTTTCTGGCTATTTAGGGTCTCTGCTTTGGGTATCTCACCAGATAAAGAATGCAAGAGCTCATCAGAGTTCCTCTGCATCTCCCTCTTCACCTTCTGCCAAAGGATCAACCGCTGACTGCTCAGGACGCCTGCAAAACCGCAACAAAGTAGCAAAACGACTACTAGCAACCTTGTATCGCTTCATCCTGCCGGCTTTCTCAACTGTTTCCAGGTGGTGCATGCTCTGGGGGTAGCCTGCCTCCTCTCTGCACCAGGTGCTCTGAAGAAATCTCCCGTGGGTCGACGGAATCTTCCCCCTGAAACCGCAGGCACCAAAAGACTACATCACTGGTCCTCTGGGTCCCCTCTCAGCACAACGAGCGTGGTCCCTGGAACTCAGCAACTCTGTCCAAGTGACTCTCACAGTCCAGTGACTCTTCAGTCCAAGTTTGGTGGAGGTAAGTCCTTGCCTCCCCACGCTAGACTGCATTGCTGGGGACCACGTGATTTGCAGCTGCTCCGGCTCCTGTGCACTCTTACAGGATTTCCTTCATGCACAGCCAAGCCTGGGTCCCCTGCACTCTAACCTGTAGTGCACAACCTTCTGAGATGTCCTCCGGCGTCGTGGGTCTTCCTTTTGTGACTTCGCATGGACTCCGGTTCACTCTTCTTCCACATGCCTGTTCAGGCACTTCTGCGGGTGCTGCCTGCTTCTGTGAGGGCTCCCTGACTTGCTGGGTGTCCCCTTGTCTCCTCCTCCAAGTGGCAACATCCTGGTCCCTCCTGGGCCACAGCAGCACCCAAAAACCTCTACCACAACCCTTGCAGCTAGCAAGGCTTATTGTAGTCTTTCTGCATGGGAACACCTCTGCAAGCTTAATCGCGACGTGGGACATCCATCCTCCAAAGGGGAAGTTCCTAGCTCTCTTCTTTCTTACAGAACTCCAAGCTTCTTCCATCCAGTGGCAGCTTCCTTGCACCCTCAGCTGGCATTTCCTGGGCTCCTGCCCACTCTCGACACTGTTGCGACTATTGGACTTGGTCCCCTTGTCTTACAGGTACTCAGGTCCAGAAATCCACTATTGTTGCATTGCTGGTGTTTGTTCTTCCTGCAGAATCCCCCTATCACGACTTCTATGCTCTCTGGGGGTAGTAGGTGCACTTTACACCTACCTTTCAGGGTCTTGGGGAGGGCTATTTTTCTAACCCTCACTGTTTTCTTACAGTCCCAGCGACCCTCTACAAGCTCACATAGGTTTGGGGTCCATTTGTGCTTCACATTCCACTTTTTGTGTATATGGTTTGTGTTGCCCCTATACCTATGTGCTCCTATTGCAATCTACTGTAATTTTACACTGCTTGCATTACTTTTCTTGCTATTACCTGCATACTTTTGCTTTGCGTACATATATCTTGTGTATATAACTTATCCTCATAATGAGGGTACTCACTGAGATACTTTTGGCATATTGTCATAGAAATAAAGTACCTTTATTTTTAGTACTTCTGTGTATTGTGTTTTCTTATGATATTGTGCATATGACACCAGTGGTATAGTAGGAGCTTTACATGTCTCCTAGTTCAGCCTAAGCTGCTTTGCCATAGCTACCTTCTATCAGCCTTAGCTGCTAGAAACACCTCTTCTACACTAATAAGGGATAACTGGACCTGGCACAAGGTGTAAGTACCTCTGGTACCCACTACAAGCCAGGCCAGCCTCCTACAACTCTGTGTCGACATATCCCTAAATACAGACATCAGCAGATCTCTGTTTCCATTTACACATCCCAAATTCAACGTGACTTTTTTCAAACTACAGCCTATCCTTTATGTGTGCTCAAAAGTGTCTTTAATATAGATGCCATTAAAACTTTCATAGTGTCTTTTGGTGAAGATGTGAATAGACAGAGCTCAAGGAGGGGCACAAGGGCCGAGCAGGCGTTATTAAGAATCCCAGAGATCCGAAATCAAAGCTAAACGTTCACCCCCTCCAATAGCATAAAAACAATGGTTGTGTTCGAGGCAGTTGATTCTACTGACACGCACTAATTATATGTGCATACGAGAAATGTAAACTTAAAATTATTGTCACAATTATTATTGCAGCATTTCATATTATTCTGCCATATTGTTCATGCAATTCTCACGATTTAAAAAAAAAAAGAAACCTAGTATAATATGAAATACACATTGTAGCAGCATGTGGTTTGAAAGGCTGTGCTGCACACAATACTCCGTCCCAATATCCAATGTCTTCACGATGGAGAGTTATGTTATCTCTGCTGAGCTTCTGCCCCCTCTGCTGTCCCCTGTCAGGATCACCAGGAAGAGAAGAGACACTGAGCACAGCTGCTGAGAGCTTGGAGTATCCGCAGTCTGTCCATCCGGGGGCTGACCTAAACAAGGGAAAAGAATGAAGAGAGGTGCAGTGCGTGTTAGATTTCACTTGTTTTAAGTGAAAGTGAAAAAAAGCAAAAGCCATGCAAATTAGGAGGCACTTGAGGCAAGCTTATATTTCCAAGAGCAGTTGGTTCTGGCAAGATCACAATAGTGCAATGGCACAGACATGCTTAAGATAAAAATCTATTTTAACAAGCATTTGCAATGCAACGGGTCTCGCATTTCGTCGAGTTAGAGCTATTAGAGTTGTAAACTCCTAACTGGACTTTTCTTGCCACATTAAATGAAAAAAAAAAATGTGTGCGATCGCGCTGTGTAAAACAGCACGACCGCGCTGCGAAATAAAAAGGGAAAAGTATTCCAGAAACCATACGGAAAACATGGAGCCTCGTATGTTTCCAGTAGTTTGCTGGTGCTCCCAAGGAGGGCTAAACACCCGGAAAAGGCATGACTTATGCATGCCTTTCACGAATGAAAATAAGCAGATTTTAAAAGGCAAGCCCACAAACCAATGAAAGTCACTGACGTAACATGGGTGTGGTTAAAATCCCCCTTAAGAGAGATTAGAAGAGGGACCGGAGCGCTTTGCGCTCACCCCTAAAAAAGGTGCCTAAGACATAAAAAAAATGAACTGGCAATGCCAATAGGTATCGCATTTGCGAGAGTTAGAGCGATTGGCATTGTAAATGACAGAGGCCCTCATTGCAAGTTTGGCCGACTGGAACACCCGACCGCCAAACTCCCAACAGCGTGGTCGTCACTGTAGTGACACCCTCCCCACTTGCCCCATTATGACTTTCCCACTGAGCTGATGGGTAGAAACCAAGGTTTCTGCCTGTCAGCCCAGCGGGAACGTGGCAGCAGCATTGTCACCGCCTCGTAATGGAGCCGACAGCAATGCTGCTGCATGCAGGGGGGGGCACCAGAACCTTCGTAATGCACACTGTCTGCACAGCACAGAGAGACAGTGCGCATTACGAGAGTGCTGGGCAGGGGGATCCCTGCACTGGCGATGCCACAGACATGGGCAGTGCAGGGGCTCCCCTGTTGACCCCTGCACCTGTTCTCCACCAGCCTTTTCATGGTGGTTTCACCAGGTGGAACCAGGTTGTAATCAGCAGGGCGGCGCTGCGTGCAGCACCACCCTGGCTGATGACAACCTTCTCCTGATGTCAGCCCGTCAGGATCACAGATCCCGGCGAACACTGCGGTACCCTGGTGGTCTGATCTTCAGGGTCATAATGTGGTGGTCAAACAGCCACAGCAGCGGCGGTCCAGACCACCACTGTGAGACTCGTAATGAGGCCCAATGTATTATACCCATGTGTTTTGGTTTGGAGTGGAATCGAATGGATGTATGTGGTGTGGAGTGGAATTATGTGGTTTGGATTGGAATTGTTAGTTATGGAATTGTGTGGGGGTAATTGTGTGGTGTGGAGAGGATTTGTGTAGTGAAATTATGTGGCATGGTGGATGGATGGCATAAGAGTTGCACAGAATAGATCGACAGGAAGACAGAGAGGGATTGGTAGTCTGTGCATGAAGTGCTGAAAGAACTCCAGACAGAGTTATCTATGTCAGTTGGTGCTAGGAGGGTTGTAAGTATGGCTGGCAGTTCACCTGCCAGGAGTGGCTCCCCACCAATGCTCTGCACTGCACTCCCCTGCACTGCTGATGCCTTGGCTCTAATGTCTGTGTGAGAAGGATGCTTGCCCTGCTACTGCCATGGATGTTGAGGCACAACAATGCTCAATGGCATTACACATTTGACCAATTGACCCACCTTTAGCCCTCAATGTCATATTTGCTACTGAGGGGTGAGAGAAAAGGTAAAGCGTGTAAGGGAAGCTTGCACTGCAGATGGTATACAGCTGAAGCCCCAGTAGTCACTGTGGTCTCATTCTTTCTGCCGTTATGTGGCTTGCTCTGTAAGGTGCATCTATTGTCCATGTGAGAAAGCTTTCACCCCTGATGCACGTGTGTGCCGCTTACACTACTGATGCCTATGTGGTATCAGTTGTCGATGAACTAGTGGCATCAAGAAGACATTCCCCTTTCACAGCATGGTACACTGTGGGCAGAAAGATAGCTGAGTAGCCTTAGTGTCTGCTGCAGAGATCATGTGGAGCCTTATAGTATCGTGGTAAAATAACCAGCTTGGCAGACTCCCAACTTCAAATTCCAGAACTTGATAAAAAGAACAATTTTGTGACCAGGATTAGCTCCTCCCATTATTTACACACATGTAATCACTTCAGTTTATGGGGCCAGTGTGACCAAATGGTTACAAATTTCAGAAAGCTCTATGATTTCTAGGTGTTGACAAAGCAATGTGTGACGTAGGGCAATGCCCCTCTGATGCCTGGGTATTTTAACTTCTTGTAGCAGTGGAAGACAGAAGAAATTCTTGCTTCACAGAGAAATAAAACAAGCACCTGCACATGCGTGCAGGGAAAGTGAGGAAAAAGGCCAACGGGCCTGCATTAGCGACCACTGAGAAGTATTGGGGATTCCCTTTTCGGTAGAAGTGCAGAAAAGAAAAAAAAAATAGGCGTGTGCGTGCAAGGGAGAGTACGAAAAAGAAAGACATTACAGTTACAAATATTGTAAAGATCAGTTTGAAAAACAGAGCAATCTATGTGTTTAGTAGAATGAAAACCTTTAGAACCCTTATTGTAATTAGCGGTTTACATTTACAGGAAGCAAGGCATGAGAAATAGCATAATGCTCATGCAAAATAAATAACATGCCACCACTCCCCGGCTACGGGCCCGCCACACTAGGAAGCAGTACCAAGGATTGGCAATTCATGCATCCTGAAAGAGGCTTTGACCCCGTAACAGTAGTCAACAGTTTGTGGTCAGAGGAAGCCTTTAAAGTGGATACTGGTGATGCCATTGTAAATGTGTGGTGCTGTGAAGCCTTAGGAGACTTGACTGGAAGTCTATTTTGGCCAAAACTTCACATAAAGAGTGCCACTTCATTAAAATAAAGTTATTGTGTCCCTTCAAAGTTACTCAACCCCCCTTTTCCCCACTCCTTCCAGCTCCTCTGCTAAGCTATGTGGAGGCAGTGTGGTTAATAACAAAGTGGTGGGAAGCAGCTGCAGCGCCCTTTGCTCCCACTCTCACCACCTTCATATGCCTCTTACAGCCTCTTTTTATCCAGGGGTGGTCAGATAAATTTTGACATGTCATCAATAAGCAGTGTAATGTGAAAAGAGCACCCCAGTCTTACGGTGTGTTGCCGGCATTAAATGGGCTGCAATGGTTTCCGTACATCCTTTCTCTGCTGCTATGTGTGGTGGAAACAGCAGCCATGCTGCGTCTCTGTGCTGCAGTTCCGATGTAGACAGAGACGTGCGTGCTGTGCTTTATAAGTGGAGCAAGCCCTCTAATCGTCGGCCCTCAAGGCAGAGCATGACTGCATTGCTACATGGCCACCCCTCCAATGAAAAAAAAAAAATGCCAACCGGGGCAGTGGAAAAGATGCAACAATTGTCGAAAAAATTAAGGACAGCGTCTGTGAGGAATGTCACCTAACATGCCAGTCAACCAATTGATGAAGTGGGCTGACGCGTTGCCCCATGCTGTATGCTGTGGTGGGCAGAAGCAAAATGTGATTGATACTTGAGAAGACCAATGGATGAAGAAGGCTGACTGAAAGCCCCTATGTGTATTTGTATATCTATGTATTTTAATATAAATGTTATGGAAAAAGTGCAGCTGGCGAAACAGCAAAGGCTGTCTCTAAGCCACACCTAAAAATGGCGCACTCTGGTGTGAATATGGATTTACAAAAAAGGAAGAAAAGGAAGCCTATTGTAAAAGTTGATGAAAGATACCTAAATAATTAAAAAGAAGGGGAAATGAAGGTCAAAATCAAAGGAAAAGTGACAGGAGGGAGAAAAGAACAAGTGAAAGAAGGAAAGAAGGCAGGAAGAAGTGAACAAAAGAAGAAAAAGGACAGAAAGAAGGCCAGAAGGGGGAAAGAATAAGTAAAGAGGGCAGGGTAAAAGAAGCAAAGATGGAAGGTATGGATGATAGAAGTAAATGACTCCTGGAAAAGGATGGAAAAAAGGGAGGGAGGAAGAAAGAGACTGACAAAGCAAGGAAAGATCAAAGGAAGAAAGAAGAGGAGGCAGTATAGAAAGAATCAAGGAAGAAGAGGAGAAAGGAAAGGAAGAAGGAATAAACAAAATGTGGAAGAAAGATGTAACAATGGAATTAAGGAATATACATGTGTGGCAGGACAGAGACTGGGACAGTAATCACATAAGCAATGATAGTGAATATTGAAATTGGAAGGCTAAAATGTAAAGAAACAATGAGGAGGAGGAAGCAATGAGAAATCGAAAACGAATATTTAAGGAAGAACACAAAGAATGCAAAAATAGTGGAAGAAGAATGCAAATTTAAAGGAGAATAGGAGAAGGTGAAAACTGGGAACTACTCAAATAAAGCAGCCAATTATGTTAAAACTCGGTATGATGAACGATAGAGAGCTAATTACAGTTTAAGTAAAAGTGTGAGGAAGCAATTTCAAAGAGAATTCGGAAGATTGGTGGAGAATTGAAAAGGGCAGAACTTGAAAAAGAGCTTCAGGAAGGGAGAAGGCAGGTCTAAGAAAAGAGCAATAAATGTGGAGGGAGAGACTGGCTAAGTGAAGCTGATGGATGTAGAAATGAGAAACAGAAGAATGAAGAAAGGTACACTTTATAGAATGGGAAATGGAGAGGAGTCAGAATAATGGAGAGTCAACGAAGTGAGGAAGAGAACGAGAAGGGACAATGAACAAAGAAGTAAGAAAGAGAACAAAAAGATGGTTGGTTAAAGAAATGTGAAAATTATATCAGAAAATGCGAGTGAAGACAAGACGATGAAACTTAAGAAACAAAAGAATGGTTGAGATGGGTTGACCTTGTAGCTCCTGTAGAAGTGTGGTAGTGGGTGTTTAAACAAATCTAATGGAAATGATTCAATGGCAAGTCCGTCTACATTAAAATGTGGGGTAAAACTTGGCAAGTGGGATCAAGGTGATATCTGGCTGAGAGAGGGATTTGTATCATGACTTATAGGAGTGGGATCAGGAGCGTGGGGGAGTGGATTCAGGGACCTATCTCCTGGGGAATGGGATTGGGGACACATCTGGTGGGATCAGTGACTAGGGATGTGCAATGTTTTATGCATGCTAGCAAAGTTTTGTGTAGGTTCCCAATTATTGGCACCCACGTAATTTGCTAAGTTTCTCACTGTTCCTTTCCCTTAGACTGAACAACATTTTATCTTGTGAGCATTCGCTGGGGCACCAGCACAGGCTACCCAGCAATCCTGGCTCTGCTTACATGCTAAACATAGCATCAGGATTGGTTTCAGAGTCAGTCACTGCCGCTCAGACACAAGCATGGGGTCTGTGCTGTTTCTCCTGCCCAGCCGGCCAAAAAACATGCGCACTTAGAGCACTCTACCCTCCTCCTCATGGCCCAGCCCTGCCCCTCCCTGCACCTGCTAACTGAGCCAGGAGATGAAAAATGAGGATGAAAAAGAAAATGATAGCAAGCTATCATTTTATTTTTTATCTTCTGGCTCAGCCAGGGGGGCGAAGACCCTCCGCTAATGCGGAGGATCCACCCCTGCTGCACAAGGCAATGGCCTGCCTGTTAGTCAAGTAATTTATCTATTATTATGACACAGGAGACTCAAGGGCAGATTTACTAACCGGTTAAATAACACAGTTTAGCAACCAACATTTCTTGAGATAGATAAGATGGCGTAATGTTTTAATTTCTCCAAACCTTTCCAACATTGCATGTATGCTGCACTGTACTTCACACATAAATAAACTTGGGAAAAGTTTTAAAATAAGTCTAAGCATAGTTTTATTGTATTGAAAGGACACCTTTTCAGCACAAAACCTATGCTAGACATCACCAATGCATCTTTGTACTATGCTGCAAAGGTGTGTGCCTGATGCTACGCAGCTGGTTTGAGTGCCAGCACAGTGGATGATAACAGCAAAACATATCATTGTCGATATTGCTTTACACTGTATTTTTCTTGCTGCGCAAAGCATTGAAACAACTTTGGTTACTATATTGCATTGCACAACTTTTTAATTAATTTTCCCCCATGTAATTAATCACGAAGTCTCCTTTTTGAAGTTACCAGATGACACCATGTCTTCAGTGGCACACATTCCAATCTAAGGCTTTCCATCATTGTTTTCCAAAATGTTAGCTGGATTGCTTTTGCTGATGTGAACATTGAATACAACATCCCAAAGGCATCATATTGTGAAAGGAAAGGTCAATGCTTCAAAATTATGTCCCTATGGACTTAGGGGGATATTTACAAGCCCAGTGGGGCAGGGAAGACTACTAAGTGACCTTGCTGTGATCCCCTGCGCCAAAGGCAAAGGGAAGAAATGCACCATACTTACTAGATACGGTGCATTTCTGACCTTTTCCCCTGCTCTGGTGCACAAATTACTGCCTAGTGCCAATGCGGGCACCCTTGCAGAATGGTGCGAGGGTGTCTAGGTTGTTAGCAGGATTGTTTTTGTGCAGGAAGGGACACCTACCTGCACAAAAATAATGCAGAGAGGCATTTTCCTCTTTCCATGTGTGCTGCAAAATGCAGCACACATGGAAAGAGGAAACAAGGAGAAATAAAGATATTTCTCCTAGTTGCCCCTGCCCCGGGGTGGCATACAGTTTTGACTCATTCTAAGGTTTACAGATTCTTGTAAATATGGGAATGCTTCAAAACCCATGGGTGTTGCATGGGAACACCCACTGCAGTTCCCATGGTACGCCTCCCTGACTCAGTGTAAGGCAACGCAGCGACTTGCGCTGCGTTGCCTTAAACCATATCTACAAGGCCATGAAAAGCCATGCAAAGTGGTTTTGCGTGGCCTTGTGGATATGGGTCTGCACTATGCGCTGCCAGTGTGTCACTAAAAGTGACGCATCAGTGGTGCATGGGGCTTGTAAATATGCCCCTAAGAGGAGTCTTCTGATAAACATACAGGAATTGTTTGCAGGATAAACATGGAGCATTTGTTTGTACCAAATGGTACAATATAAGGAAATCAAGACTTGAAATGCCTGAATGCTCTGTTTTGTTTAATAAAAACTCTGGAGTACCTAAGAGGTAAATTCCATCCACACAGTGTGATCTCTTAAGCCTGGCTACAAACTGTCAGAATTATGTAGCTAAACAAGTTTATTACTCTATTCTTACTTACTTTGATTGAGACATGGCCACAGCCATGTCTCTTAAAATTGTGAGCTTTCCATCAAAAGCCATGAGCGTTGGTCCATTTAATTTGTCTGCTGCCTTTCCAAATTAGCCTAATTATGCTTCAGGCAGGAAACATAAAACTTTATAAACATTACTTCTCCTGTAGATTTATTAAAAATCCAACTTCATTATTGAATTAAGATATTTATTAATATTAAGAATGGTGGTTGTATCACCACTGTGCTTATTCCAAACCAGAGGTTGCAAAAATATTATTTCACCTGTATTTGTTTTTTCTCATAGAAATAGCTACACCCAATACTGTGAAAATAGCTTTTGGAGACCAGTCACTGTAGGAACATGCCAACCTTAAATTTGAACACATTACACTTTTAAATATTAGCCATCCTCTCTTGTGGGCTCAAGGGTCTAGTAAGGGATGGCATACTCTACATATAAAAAGTAGGGTTTCATCTTGTCAAAAGGTCTACCTGCAGGTTTAAAAGCTGCAGCTATCAGACAACCATGTACATCTGAGTGATGTTTTCCTTGTTAGCCAAACCGATTGAACAAAAAATATTCAGCCCACAGTGACATTTAACTGTCCATTCCAGGGACGTGTTCCCTGCACCACATACTATGGTCTTACTGCAAGGTTAAATATGCTAATTTTAGGGAGCAGAGTACACACACCTGGGACTGGCCAGCAGTGTCCCAGTGCAGAGAGTTAAGAAACACACAGCAACTTGTGTCACACTTCGACTTCAAGAGTCCGCCAGTTCCAGTCTGGTGTTGGAAGACAGAATGAGTGCCAAACTAAATTCCATTTCTGGTATCAAAGCCCAGTGAGCTTGGTTGACTGAAGCCTGGGTCTACTTTCAACCTGCAGAACTGGCCTGAGAAGTCCACATATACATGCCAACCTGCAACTTTAGTGCAGAAGATCTTTTATTATACATGAAAAGTTTATTTATTAAAATTCACAAGTCCTCTGTCCCTTAATTTACATGCATTCATTTGTTTCTGACAATTGCACTTGGCTTAGCCCTATAGAGACTATATCAACCTGAAGGAGAAAGAATGTAGTTGTAGCTCATTTATAGGTCAGAATACAGTCCACAGAAATCTTCTTTGACATAAATATTGTGTCCCTAAACTATTTTACAAAAAAAATCTGTAATGGCTGTAGATTATCCATTATTAAAGCCACTGGGATGATATTTTTGAAAATGATATTCATGATGTAAAATTTATTGTAGACAATATTCTTTCAAGGAAATTCGTGTACCAAACCCACAGGCTCTCCACAGTGTATAATTCAAAGCTAAATTTGCCAGCAAACCCAACATCGTGCTGGGTGAATTATACCAGGCCCTTCAAATTGGTGTGAGGATAAGGGATTATGGGCCAGATGTCCAAAAATGTAATTTAGCATTTCTTAAATAGCGACTTCATAGAAATCGCTATTTAAGAATTTCAAAATGATATGTACAAAGATACAGATTTCCTAAAAGCGATTCCTACAAAGTAGGAATAGCTATTAGGAACTCGGTATTAAGAAATCCAATTGCATTTGAGTCAATGGCCTGATTTTTCATTTCCTAAGTAGCGATTTCTTATTAAGAAATCGCTATTTAGGAAATACAAGACCAGGGATGGCAATGGGAAAAAGCCCCCCCGCTCTCAGTGCACCCCAAAAATAGGGGTGCATCTGTAGAGCACACATATGCCTAAGGGTCATGTGTGTGCTCTATTGCAGTTAAAAAAAAAGCACCTTGGAGAGCTTTTTTTTTTAATTGCACCTGGTTGCCACCGACTTCAAGTCGGTGATAATTGCATTTCCAAAATGCCCAAATCGCATTATGGAAATGCATGGTACATCAGAAAAGGAAATGCAAATAGGAAACCCCTATTCTGACAGGGTAGAAATCGCAATTTGCAATTCTTTAAAGGGCTTTGGGCCAGATGTATCAAACAATTTTGCATTTGCAAACGGTGCGAATTGCAAAATTCCACTGTTTGTGAATGGAAAATAGCCTTTCACGATTTATGAAGGGCATTTGTAGTGCCATTTTAAGCAGTCTCTAAAATAGCGTTCCCTAAAATTGCGACTCAAATTTACGAATCGAAAATTGCAATTCCCTAAATAGGAAATCGCAAATAGGGAATACCTATTTGCAATTACCTATGCATATGTCTCATGCATTTCCTAAATGCGAACGGGGCATTTAAGAAATGCAATTACCACTAACTCCAAGTTGTTGGTAATCATGTATTTCCATAAATTAATACATTTTCCATTCTTCCCATTTTTAATGCATTTTTAAAAGTGCCATGTAGCACACATGCCCTATTGTGTGCTTTAGATGTCCACATTTTTTTTGGGGGGGTGCATCCAAGGGGCCTTTAGGCCCCCTTCACCCTTGAATTTGCACTACCTAAGTTGCGAATTCCTTTCAGGAATTCGCAAATCAAGAAATGCAAAACAATTTGCACCTATGGGCCTTAGGCCCATAGGGATGAATGGAGTCCCATTCCCTAATAGCGATTCCTTAATAGCGATTGTGAATTATAAGTAATTGCTATTAGGGATTCACTATTTTCTTACATACCATTTTGCAATTCTCGAATAGCGATTTCTTAAAATTCGCTATTTAGGAAATGCAAAACTGTACTTTGATACATCTGGCCCTTTGTACATTAGAAAAGTCCAGTTTGCATTTCTTAACAGCCCGAAATACCGATTCGGACCATTAAGAAATGCTAAAGAGCTTTGTACATCTGGCCCTATATCTCTCCAAATAGGCTATATGAAGAGAATGGTAGTAATTGATCATCTGTCATAAACTGATGAATGTTCCGTTCTGCCCTACGATCTGTTCCCACGTCTCATTAGTGGTAGAGCCTTGCCTGGCCTCACCATTTGAAACATCATCTCAGTGGGACATCTCCACTGCTGACATGGTGTAGAATTGCCTGCCCATTTAAAAATGGGTCCTCAATTCCCATCAGCTATCTTTATTTTCCTGTCTGCTAACCCCATGCACAATATGGTTGCGTCAAAAGAGGAAAAAATATTGGGCCAGATGTATGAAGAAATGGCATTGCGAATCGCAAATATCGATTTTTAAGAAATCGCTATTTCTGAGTCGCAATAGGCCATGTACCATAATTGTGATTCGGAATTAGCGATTTCTTAAAAATCGCTATTTGTGGGTTGCGAGGCCCAGTTACCGAATCGCAATTTGCATTTTCGAAAATTGTGATTCAGTAATTGAAAATCGCAGAGTGCGAGAAATTTTGAGAAAGCACACCTGGAGGAGCCTGATGACATCACAAGCAGGAAGTGAGTCATGCAAGGCAGTTTCAGGTGCCACACCCAAACCAGCATCCAGAGAGAGCAGCCCAGCCACACTGAGCAACACTCTGAAGGAGGCAGCACACCTGAGTAACCATGGACACCTCAGCCCAAGGAAAGGAGAAGGGAGAAAGAAGGCGGAAGCTCAAATTTAGCGAGCAAGAGCTGGAGGTGCTGACAGAGGAGGTTGTCAGGAGCCATGACCGCCTTTTTGGTAAAAGCTCACTACAGGTGCCGGAGAGTGAGAAAAGGAGACTCTGGGCAGACATACAAACTAAGACCTGCGCTATTGGAGTGGCACAGCGTTCGGTCGACAAAATTAAGAAGAGGTGGTATGACCTGTGGTCCATTGCGAAGGAGAGGGTGGCAAGAAGACTGCAGGAGGCTAGGAGCACAGGAGGCGGTCCACCCACAGAGTCACCATCCACCCCGTTAGAGGACCTAGTGGAGTCCACACACCTCCCTGAAGAAGTGAGTGGGGTCACAGAGATAGATACCTCCGGCACACCAAGTACCAGAAAAGTTAAGTGCAATATTGAATTGTAACCCCTTATGTGTATGCACAAAAGCCCTTTAGGAATTAGCAAGTAATGTAAAACATTGTGAGAAGTAGTCCATTCCACATCTTAGAAGCAGCACAACAATGCATTATGGGAGTAGCAGTCCACAACCCAGAGCTGAAAGTAGCACATACAATGTATTTAAGTAGAGCGACACCCAGAGGAACACAATACCCACAACACAGTGAAGAGAAGTACCTGTACCTTTATTACCATTTTGTGACCTTAATTGTTACAAACATAACTGACATGCTGCATATTGTCGTTGCAGGTGGGCCAGGCCTAGCAGCCACAGCATGTGCCAGCTTAGGGGAGACTGACACCCATCCAGCCTCAGACTCAAACACGAGTGGGTTTCTCACCATTTCACCACTCCGACGCAGGCCCAGGGCACTGCCACTGCCAGAGCTCAGTCAGGACTTGGATAAGCAGCAGGAAGACCCACATATACCATCCCCAACTGGCAGACGCACACAGATGCAGGAGGCCAGTTTTCAGCAGACCACAGCACCCCGCAGGATGGCGGCAAATGCCAGTGCATAGGCATATGAGGCAGGTGAGGGAACCTACTTCTTTGGTGGGCTGGAAGCAGCTATGTTGCAGCAGCAGCGCCTACAGAACAAAAAGATCACTGGTTTACAGAAACAAATGCAGCAACATAATGCCAACATGGGGGGGCCTGCATCGCCAGCTGGAGTGCCTGAATGCGAATATAGAACAGTTGTATGAGGGACAGGTGCAGAAATCGCAGGACACAAGGGAGCTCACTTCTGCTGTGCGAGAACTATGCCAGGAGCTGCGCCATGACAGGGTGAGCCCCCGCAGGCAGGAGTGACGATTTATGAACATGTTCGGGGGATTCTGTTGCTCTGTCAATGGGCTAGCTAATTCAACCTCACTGATCACAGGTCGTGCAGTGGCTGCACAGGTGGAGGCAGCACACAGCAGCAGCGATGTGGCTCACGGACTTGTCCAAATCACAAATGTGATAGACAAAATCATGAAACAGAGGTCAGCAACACCTACTGAGCTTGGACTGGGGGACACGGAGGACACTTCCAGCCTCAGCAGCATAGCTGTACCCGCAATGGACACCAGATGGCGCTGAGGCAGACAATCGAGGTGCCAGTGAGGCAACTGGGCACCCGAGTGGTGTGCGTGGCCGCAAGAAGTAACTGTAGCGGCCAGAGGGGTAATGCGTACACTATGAAGTAATAGTGCATTACTCTGAACTTCTATTGTTTCTATTTTTTAACACACTTTTGTTGCTATTCGTTGGACTAACATTACCTGACATTAAGGTAATAAATTTACTTCACTACAGGTACATTTGTCAGTGCGTTTGTCTTATTCATAATTACATCTGAAATGGTTGTGTGTGATGTCAGCACGCCTTTGCCTTCCCTCTGCTGCACTGGTCCTGTCTGCTGGCTGTAGGGGTGGTATGGGATAATCATCCTCATCAGATTCAGTATCACATATTTCTACAGGTATGCCCCTGTGGTAGCTATATTGTGCAAGATTGCACAAGTAGCCACTATTCTACATGTGGTCTCTGGGCTGTACTGTAGTGCCCCTCCACTTTTGTGGAGGCACCGGAAGCGACTCTTGAGCAGTCCAAAGGTGCGCTCCACCACGTTGCAGGTCGCCCTGTGTGCTGCATTGTATCTCCGTTCAGCAAGTGTTGCAGGATTGAGGTAGGGCGTCATCATGTAGGTGCGCACTGCGTAGGCACTGTCTCCTGAAAGGGACAGATGGTATATTGAGTAAGTGAGCCATCTGACATCAGCACGCCATCAATGCACCATTGTACAGAGGGACAGTACCTAGTAGATATCCTTCTCCAAACTCCCCAACTAGCAGTCTTGTGTGAACGCCGCTATGGCGAAAGATGTACGAATCGTGTGCTCCCTGGGTACCTGGACACGAGATTAGTAATGATGTATGAGGCATTGCAAATCACCTGTGTATTCATTGAATGTTGGTATTTACGGTTGCGGTACACATACTCTGTGGCTGATGGTGGACAGATTGCAACATGTGTCCCATCTATGGCACGTAGGACGTGGGAGAACTGTGCTATCTGGTAAAAATCTATTTTTGTCTGCTGTATATCCTGTGGGGTTTGGGGGAATCTGATGTACTTGTGCATCCTGCTCAGCATGGCGTTGATAAATGCATTTAAAAATCTAGAGAGGGTACTCTGTGAGACCCCTCCAGCTGCTGCTATGACCCCTTGATAGCTCCCTGAGGCGAGTAAGTGGAGTGAGCATAATACCTGCACATGGGTGGGTATGCTGTGAGTCCTTTGTGTTCTGCGCTGCAGTATGGGTTGTGGCTCAGCTATCAGATCAAGTATCATGGCTGAGTTCAACCTATACCTCTCAAATATTTCCTCCTCTGTCTGGTTAAAAAGTGTAATGTGCACTCTGAAAATGCGCTCCTGTCTCCTCCTCCCTCTACTCAAACCTGCCAAGATCCTCATCCTCCTCGCCATGACGTAGAGTGCAGCCATTGTGGAAAAGAGTCTGAGGCACTCTCGGCCTCTTTATATAGGTTGCACCTGGTTACCACCTGGTTTCACTTAGTGGTATTTTGCCTGTGCAAAATGCCATTCTGCGAAAAATCGCAATTTGCGATTTTTTGATACATCGAATTGCGACTTGGATTTTGCGAATCGCATTTTGCGCCTCGCAATTTCCTACTGGAAATACCGAATCGCTAAATGCGACTCGCGAAACCAGGTTGCAACGCAAAAAATTGCAATTTTTGCGATTTCTTATTTTTGGTCTGCGAATGCCTTTCATGCATCGCAGACCACGTTTTTCCATTCGCAAATGGCCAAATTTTGCGATTTGCACCGTTTGCGAATGCAAAAACTTTTGATACATCTGGCCCATTGTCTCCTCCGCTCTGGGAGAAAACTTTGAGCACATCACAGAGATTGCTTTTTTATAAAAAAAAAACAATCACCCACTTTGGGGGGTTGTTTGAAAACAAAACACATCTTGATCAAACTGCAATGCCACCATCGCATGGCAGACCAGCCAGCAATGATTGTTTTGACTGAAGCTACTTCTGCCTTTCCGGCAGACAGTTTCAGCAAAAAAGGCTATCAAGATTTAAATAAGGCCTTATATTTCCAATCTCTCGGGTGCTGATGGGTTTGTAGTGTTTTCTAAGGATTACAAGTGTCATGTGATTGTAATTCATAAGTATGTTTGATAATTTAAGGGTGACAATAAACAGAAAAATCTGTTTTCTATTTTTCCTCTGTTTTATCTCTACATGTTGCTTATTCTTCATGACTCTTTCTCTTGTATCCAGGACCACTTTATCTCACACGGTTCAAAAGGTACGAAAACACCCAGTGACATGTGTTGCTGCACAGGGAAAGGGCCTTTGCAAAGGTTTAATGGTCACATTTATTTTGCTTATTGCTATATTTAGTTATTATACTGGTACTAATGAGGTGTAACCTATGCCCAGAGAGAGTTAACAAGTATAAAAAGGACCAGATAATGGAAAAATACTATCACAAAATGTGCAGCATTACATAGCATAATTTAGTCAATCCTTCCACATACTTTGGTCCTCCCCTGCTGCAAAGTTCCAGTGGCCCTGCTTATTTCCTTTACGCTCTCTTGCAGAGCTGGTGCCTGAGTTTGAGCATCTTCTTGAAGGGTAGTATGGTTGTTTTAGAGGCCTTACCTACTCTGTTGTTAACTGTGATAAATGTTTGAGAGGCACTCCAATGGAGGTGCATTACGCTTTTAGCTATTTTTCCTTCTTGGAGGATGCCAACAACTTCTTAAAAATCGATAATTAAAAAATTAAATGTGTCATTAATCAACAGGTGTGCATGCAGTGGACTGCACAGTAAACTGAATGCCATATACCTTCCATGGTTTGTGTATGGCATACATTAATTCAGGTTTGTGAGTGGAATGAATTAAGTATGGTATGTGCATAGCATGAGATACTCAGTCAAAATGTGGCAGCTATCCCGTCCGCCTTATTACATGTGTCATAGGTTATAGTGCACATGTGTACATCGGATGGGATATCTGCCATGTTTGTGACAGAGTATCCTGTCCACTAAACTTTAAATGTAGGTCAATGATTTTTATTGGCTTCTTCGCGAACCCCTTTCAGAATACATTGTTGTAGGCCATGTGATTTAAATACTTCCTTCCAGTGCTTAATTTGTGAAGCTGTTTGCCAGTGTTTGGCACTAGCACGTAATTATTAACATCAGCATTTACCCATGACAGTCCACCACATGGCGGCACTGTCTATTTTGGTAGGGCACTCATTAGTTCAGCAATTAAATGCACATTTAAATATTATTTTAGAGCGTCCACGTCATTCTTACAGCTTTGGGTGGACTGAAATTGACCACACTGTCACATTTATAGGGGTGTGATATTTAGTAGTCAGCGTTTATACTGGCATGTGACAGTACAATCTGCATTGGTCCCCTATAATTAACAACTGCTTTGTCTCCTTCCATCCCACTCCATTATTTATAAAATTCAAGGGGGTTATGTTCATTATATAGTTGACCAAGGCAGATGGCTACAGGATGATAAAGTTAGATTTGTCATGCCTTCCTTGCTGTTGACTTATGAACTAGTAATTGGGCTGGAAGTGTGGGTAGTTAACACTACAAGACCACCCAATGAACATGAGGCATGAACATCTTAATGTGTGTTCTCATTCCACCTCAAGAGATTACAGATGTTATTCAGTACCCATTGGCCTTACCTCTCTGTTTTGGAAATGTGGCCTTAAATGCCATTATCATTCATTGTTTTTTTCAGCAAAGGACTGGAAGTATATAGTGGCCCCTATAAACTGAGCTCTGCTCAAGGTATCTTAAAACACATTGCATTTTAAATTGTGAATGGAATCCTGGAAGTGAATTTCTAAATACGTGTGAAAGTAAAATGGTGCAAACTTCGTTGGCAGACAGTCCCTGACTCCCAGACTCCCTAGGATGCTGCACATAAAACAGATGGAGAAAAAAACTCGATGAGCACGGAGTAAAGTGTTACTTCCAATATAGAACTGAAGACAGGAGCTGTGCTTATATACACGTATCGAGCGGTTTACTTTTAAATGTAAACAAAGGGAAAGGCAAAGCTGAAAGAAAAGATATGTAAATATTGGCATAGAGGTGCTTATGCACGTTCTTACCTCAAGCGCCTCACACATTGTTATATTTTTTCTTTCCTCCTTTCCTTTACTTTTTTTTACCTTTTCCTTTTTTCCTAACATTAATTTTGTCTTTCCTGCTTTATTATTTGCTTCTTTTTCGTTCTCTGCTGCTTTCCCTGTCGTACTCATAGTGTATTTATCTTGCCTTCCATCCTTTTCTCTCCCTTTTATGTTGTATCTTTCCTCCTTTGCTCCTTCTCCCCCTCCGCGTCTTGTTTCATCCTTCATCTGTCACATTATTCCCTTCCCCAGCCAACTTTGTCAGCCACTTTCTAATTATTTTCGTCCCCAAGTTTTCAACAGCTTGGAAGGGCTATCAACAAATAGCTGATCGTTGAAAAATATACAATTTGTCCAGTGCTGTGAGCCAGAGCCAAAACTAAACTAAGCCATACTATGATGAGGCAGGGATGTTATTTCATGTGTGCGCGGACAGGGGTCAGAAGGAGAGGGTGGAGTTATCGGAGCACTAAGGAAATCATTGCAGTCAGGAACATAAACTGGTACAGAGTGACTAATGCACGTGTGCAGCCGACGGCTCTTTGAAGAGGGAGACCGTGTCACTGACATTTTCTTAAACCCGGCCAAAACTAAAGCATCACTACCAGCTAACAACTGGCCTATGGCTGCATTTCTTTATTTTTTAATACTCTGTTATATCTGTGTCCTGGCAGATTACCGTATACTGTATCTCGGCAAGTCTATCGACCTCATAACGATATCTTACAGATATTCAGTAGCCTTCGTCTGAATAGGGGCTTCCTTGGATGGTTGAGGGAGGCTTAGAATGTTGGGGACCCACCCTGCGACGCAGGAACTGCAGGAGCATGGGTTACATCCCTGGCACGAGGAAGTGTGTTGCTGAAACGGGATTACAAGTAGTGCAGATTTAAGACACCGCGGAATTGTTTTCCTTGTGCAATTTTCACAGGAAAAATAAAGAGAAATGAGTGGCAGGTAAGAGACAAAACTTGTGGTAATCAACGGTGCCATTTCCGGAAGTGCACCTTACGTCTTAGTACACCCACCTAAACTTGTAATCACCTGTAAAACCAACCTAAGGTAACAACGCAACCAGGAGTGTAATACAGGCTCCTACAGGCCCTGTGGTGCAGGAGAGTCCCCAACCCTACTGGGGTCCTTCAAACATTCAAGGGGGGCCCATTCAGGCCAAGGCCAATGAATATTTGTGAGATATGGGAGACTTCCGGATGGGAGCCCCTCGTCACATTCTGGACGGGGGTACGGCATCATTTTGCTTTACACCACTGACCGCATCCTGAGATTTTGGTATTTCTCCAGGTGATATTACTGTGTTAGTGTACCTGATTACTTTTAATGGGACCCTCTGTATTGCTTCCACACCACCTAACACTCAAAAGTCAAGCAAAATTAAACATCATTTATAATCCCCCGCACACCCGCGAAACAGTTGAATTTTTGCACCAGTTCACCGTTCGACATGTCATTGCAAGTTTGTACCATCCCTAGTTTGATCAATACGGTTCAGAATTGGTGTGAAAAAATGCAAACGATGTAATCCAAACCCAGGTATCTCCCTACCCATTTTACATTGTCCACGTCGTTTTTATTATCCATTTTACTTAATTCCATCCACCCTTTTTTATCTCCTACCTTCACTTCCGTTTTCTTCCCACCGCTTCTTTGCATGCTATCCACACTCACACATAGGTCTTTCCTCTTGCTCCTTTCTTCCACTCCCTCCACCCCACCACAATATGGCGTAACTCCAGTGTTTGTTTTACTAGCCAGTACTATACACTAACCAAGAACATTAAGCAAAAGCTTGTGTCTCATGCCAAGACACTACAAAAGAAAGAAATACTCCTGGTGACATACATCAGAGTGCTGCCAGTTCTCTAGGAGTATCAAGTGCCTGTTTATATAATCTCTAAACCTCTCTGGCGGGCTCTTTGAGCAGAGCGCTGCTTTGGAGATGATGGACTGCAGCTGAATGAAGGCACACACTGGTGATCACTGTGGGAGGGAGCTGCCTTCTGATCTGAAACCAGAGGCCTTATCCTATTCCGTGGGTGTGCTGTATATAGAAGAATAAGCATCACCGCACATAGAGCCAAGAATTCATTTTAAGGCTATGCTGGTTATTGGCCAGATTAATGAATGAAAATCAACTGAGAGATCCCATAGCATGCAGTCATCTGCTAACAACATTTATTAGCATCCTGTGTGGAAAGCTGGAATTGGTGCAGACAAGTAGAATACTTTTAGTACAGGCATTAGCTGCTGGCAGGACCATTTGAATTATGTAATTCTGCAATTGTATCATATTCTGAACAATCGTGGATTTGCTGCTATAGCCACACCATTCACCATCTGCAACATAATTTGGAGATTTCAACAAACTACCGTTTCTAGCTCCAGGGGATCAAAAGTTACTTTAAAAAGGTGCTGCACCTTTCCAACCACCAGCTGCTCACCTTGTAGTTGCTGATTTCTGTATTTTGATGTTAAACTGGTACTGATGAGATGAAACTGTTTCAGAGACTGTATCAATGTGTGTTTAAATCACATGATGCACCCTTACCTCCAACTCGGCCTATTATTGCAGGATTTGAAATTAATAGTGATTAGCACCTTCAGTTCAGAACTTTAATTACAGATACTACCCTGAGCAAAGGGAACTAATGACTGAATAACCCAATAGAGTAGCATGGCCTCTTTTCCACGCAAATCACATTCAAGTTGTGCTTAAATGCGCATCATTTTATTCCATTATTTTGCTGCAATGTTTAATGTATCTTACTTTATTTTTCAACCAGTCCTATGCAACGTTTGCTTAAAACTTAAAGGCTCTGATTCCATTACTCAAAAATCCACACAATATTGTCCCACCACTGCTTCCATATTGCCCAGCAACACTGCAATTCCTCTTCACTGCTTTAGAATACTCACTGTCTATATATGACTTTTAACATATTGCAGTGTACTTTAATAACAATGTATGAACACATTAAACACCACTATCAGTGAAAGCTGGGTTGTACAATGCACCTATATAAGCTATCCTACTGCAACTCTGAGCCGCATACTCGCTCTTCCATCTTAAAGAAGCAAGGTGCCACATTTTGGTGTGACTAGAAACAGTTCTCTAGCCTGTCTAGACATGCAGCAATTTTGACTTCAGTTTGATTCAAGATCCTATAGACTGAACTGGCACATCCGGTAAAGTCGGAGGTAGAGACCTACTGTGGGTAATAAGAGATAGTGTGAAAGTACCCGAGCCTCTATAAAATAATTTTGACTTTTTTTATTAATGTATTTTTTACTCTGTGATAAACATTGCTTGATGATTTCCCATAAACAAGGTGACCCATGTAACATAAATGACCATAAAATAAACACATAGACGTTTTTGAAACATATATACTGACATAGAGCAAATATCAATGTGCAACAGCACTTTCCATTCTAAAATCCATAGGGAAAGTGGTAAGAAGTGATTTTTATGATCCTCCTTCTAAAGGTTTAATGTTAAGAAATATGTCTAAAGTCTGATGGGCTGCGATCCTCTGCCTCATTGATTCTACACACTATAAAAGTATTTAGAGAAGAGTTTAGATAGTGTGGGATGTTCGGAGACACCAAGGGTGAATAATTAGGATTTGGAAGAATCACAGGTCCATCCTGCAAAAGATCCTCTAAATACTCTAGAGGAGTTTTACTTTGAGGTCATCTTCACAGATAGCTGAGCCTAAACTTGTTCTTGCTGGTACATAGCATTGCTTCTGGTGATATGATTTGACCCACGCCTTAAATTAACAATGGTTTATAATAGGGATCATCTGTGTCTCTTCCTAAGGACAGAAATTATCCCAGAAAGTTAACACAGGTGAAAATGGACAGTCTGGGCCACAGATTCAGTCGAAGAAATAACATAAACGACTTTTCACATCTATTAAACAAGGATGTTGGCCCAACGGGTCACCCTAGGCCAAGAGAACTGTGATTTTGGCTCCATGTTGTAGGAGGGCAAGCTTGGTCACCCTACAGTACTGCCAAATTTAGTTCTTGTGCAACTAGATTATGACATGTTTTTGACTTCTTGCCTATTCAGTACTAATCGGGTGTCATCAATGTTTAATATGTGGTTCCTCTCATCTCACTGTGAGTGGGATGAAGAGACAGAATCTCCATCAAACTCAAATTAATATATTCCCTCTAGAATGTAAAAATCCCCATTTCCATTTCAATGCTAGTTTAGGTAAGAAGGATCTGAAACACAGGTGAACCAAGCCAGCCTAGTCAACTCAAGTCAAATAAAGTATACTCATTCTCATGCCAAAGGAGAAAAACCTCATGGTCAACTCTCTCAAATGCTTCTGAAAAGGTTAGGACTGTAGACTGCAATGTCAAAAATTAGTAGCAAGCCTCGAAGTCCCTCACTGGATGAAATCATGACTGACAGTCTGCCGACCTACTTCTTGGCACTCGGAAAACCTTTGTCAGTGAGATGCTGCTTTCAATAAGCAGTTGCCTTCCGATCTGTAGGTGGAGTTCATCAGTCTGTAGCCCAATTTCCTAGAAGCAGGGTTACTTTACCTCTGTAGTTGAATATGGCATAATAGCACAGAACCCAATTCATAAAGAAATCTCACACATTTACACCCTAAAGTCTGCAACCTCACATGGGTGCAAGTTTACATCTTTCAGCAATTTACAAAACGTTTTCAGGATGGCATGGAAAGCTGTGCCAGATGCAGCTTTCTAGGCGTACTTCAGGAAACGTTTGATGAATTCTTGGCTATGCCTACACATTGGTCTTTCTGCCGGAATAATTTTACATGATGAAATGGCACCAAATGCGCGCAGTAAAATATTGTTACCTCCGCAGTCAAGATATTGTTCCTGTGGAGAAGCTTGCTTCCCACATGGTCAAAAAGTATGCTCTTCCCACGAGTACATTTCAGACCATTTCCAAGTCGGAAAGGGGTCGGATATGAGTTTAAGAAGACCCAAAAGCTCATGCTTTTGTCACTGTTTCTACACTCCCTTCCCCTGCATGGGATGTACTTCCGAGTAAATACTGTATCATTGGGAATAATGGTGGTCATTACGACCCTGGCGGTCGGGACCGCCAGGGGTAATGTAGCATCCGTACCGCCAACAGGCTGGCGGTACGGAGGCCCTCATTACGACCGTGGCGGTAGCGCCGCGGTCGCACCGCCGGGGCCGGCGGTTTCCCGCCATTTTAGCCCCGGCAGTGATAATCCGCCAGGGCAGCGTTGGCTCCATTAGGAGCCGTCTCCTATGTTGCGGCCTCATCCCCGCCGGCCCAGCGGGAATGTCATAATGGGGGCCGCGCGAGTGCGGCCGCATTGGCGGCCGCACGGCGGTTACCGCCTGGAGGGCGGCGTGAGCCGCCCGCCAAGGTCGTAATGACCCTCAATGTCACATTTGAGTAAAAGGAATTTGTACTGCACGGTCACGTTTGTAGATTTCTCGCAGTTGGTAATGTAACCATTTGGATAAGTACGTCAGGTTTACTTACATAAACTGCTTTGTGAACGGGGTCTTTGAGAAACCTTAGTGATCAACAAGATATTTGCTTACTGAACCGAGAAGCCCTATTTAATAAATCGACGTTAGATAATGGTAGTGAAGGTAAGCTTAGTTATCTAGATGAGCGCTGGTCAAGATGGCTTAAGTGTGGGATAGGCATGTCAAGCGAATTGAAGGAAGATGTTACTGTCAAAGTATTTCAAACAATGGAAAAGGAGAAACAGTAATGCTAAATTTTATCTTGAAAGAGATACTTAAGAGTTATAGTACTCGTGTGAAGAGGTGCAGTGACTTCACATATATTTTTAATAAGTTTAATGAAGAACAAATCTGGAAAGCAGTTTTTAAAATTAGGTGAGAAAAAGAGCCCTGTTTGACAGCTGAACATTTTCCAGTGCTGCCCAGGCAAACAAGGCGAGCATCACACCTCATAAAGAGTGTGCATGTGTTTCCACGCTGCAGCAAGTTTCAACCTTAGAACAGAGACTTCTGGCTATGTAGCCAAATGTTCTTTCAATAGAGTAGAAGATGTGGTATAGTTACTAGAAGTAGAATTAGGAAACTCAAAATCTGGCTTATAGTGGGGTGATAATCGAAAACAATAAATCTGCTTTCAACGTCTTCTCTTCATTTTCCTCTCACAAGCTATATCTGTGGAAAAGGAAAATACATAAGGGATTCTCCTCAACATTTAACACTTTCTCCCACAAACCTGTCCATTGAAGTTGTATCTATGCCCCTCACCATGGCCGGATCATGTGATGCTGGGCAAATTATTTCATATCCCTGTTACACGGTTTACTTGCATCTAAGTATCTGCATGAAAGAATTTGGCAGCATTTATTTCCTCCATCTGTTCTCTTATGCTCTTTTAACCTTTTGGTTGCCACTCATTTGATTGTATTATCTTTTTGTTAAGTATGTTTTTAATTTTGGGGGCATGCCCTCTTATTTCTTTCTTGTTTACCTGCAGAGGAGCGTGTGGTGCCATTGCCCCTCTGTGACACGATTAATCAATCAGCCAATTAATCAGCACATTTGTAGAGCATGCTACTCACCTGCGAGGGTCTCAAGGCGCTTGAGGGGGGAGGAGCTTCTAAAGCTCGAACAGCCGGGTATTGAGGTGTCTCCTGAAGGTCAGCAGGTCCTTGGTATGCCGTAAGTGGATAGGAAGGGTGTTCCAGGTCTTGGCGGCGAGGTAGGAGAATGATTTGCCACCGGTTGTTGTCCTGTCGATGCGTGGAACGGTGGCAAGGTCGGCGGAGCGGAGCTGTCGGTTCGGGGTTCAGAAAGTGAGGAGTGCTTTGTGGGTGTGGGTGAGGAGCTTGAAGGTGATCCTCTTGTTGATGGGGAGCCAGTGTAGGTCTCTCAGGTGGGCTGTGATGTGGCTGCAGCGGGTTATGTCGAGGATGGGGTGTGCACAGGTGTTCAGTATGCGTTGCAGTCTTTTCTGGAGATTGGCCGTGGTTCCCGCTTAGAAAGCGTTGCCGAGGTCCAGTCTGCTGCTGACGAGGGCCTGGGTGACCGTCCTTCTAGTTTAGGTGTCCGTTCCTGGCACCATTTCTTCTCAAGTTTTTGGCAAACCTGTTTGGAGGTCCGGAGGTCGGCGGTGAACCAGGTGGCCTTTCTGACGGTGCGGTTGTAGGAGGGTTTATTGATCGGGGCAAGAGCGTTGGCGCAGTCGTCGATCCATTGCCTGAGGTTGCGGGCAGCTGTGTTGGTGTCGGTAGTGTCGGCTGGTGGGGCTCCGGCTCGGGCGGAGATCAGCTGGTCGTTGGTGACCTTGTTCCAGCTGCGGCGGGGGATCCGTTGCGGGTGGTGGTGCGTGGTGGGTTTCTTGAAGGTGAAGTGGATGCAATGGTGGTCGGTTCAGTGGAGTTCGGTAGTGTGGCTGAAAGTGACGTGGCTGCTGGCAGAGAAGATGGGTTTGAGTGTGTGTCCATCGGAGTGGGTGGGTGATGTGACGAGCTGTTTGAGTTTGAGGTTGGCGCGGTTGTCGAGCAGGGCGTGGAGTTTCTGTCATTGGTGCTCTCAAGGTGGAAGTTCAGGTCTCCGAGGAGGACGTAGTCTGTAGAAGCAAGGGCTTGAGTGCTGACCACGTCGGCGATGGACTCACTGAACTGTGGCTGAGGTCCTGGGGGTCTGTAGATGAGGGTTCCTCTGAGGTGATCTTGGGGTCGAGGTGGATTTGGAAGTGCATGTGTTTGGTGGCGCTGAGGGTGTCTTCGGTGTTGGTCGAGATTCTGATGGTGTTCCTGTGCGCGATGGCGATCCCTCCTCCCGGTCTGTTGGTGCGGTCTCTGCGGGTCATTTTGTAGCCGTCTGGTATGGCTATGGCAATGTTGGGTGCTGAGGATGGGTTTATCCAGGTCTCCGTCAGGAAGGCGATGTCCGGGGAGGATGAGTCGAGAAGGTCCCAGAGTTCGATGACGTGCTTGTGGACTGAGCAGGTGTTGAGAAGGATGCATCTGAGGTGGTTGCGTCCCGCTCTGTGCCGCCCGCCAAACTCATAATGAGGCCCTTGGTGTCAGACAGTGTTTTAAACTGATTCTCAATAACTCAGGAATCTCTTCTCCCAACAATCTGCTGTAGAATTCTAGATTATTGTCAAACGTGTTAGGCGAGTGCCCACAACTTTCTAAAGTTGTTAGAAAGTTAGGTTGCTCTAAGTCTCCACCAGCTGTTTCTTTCAGTGTAAGCCGCTCATATGCACACTCCCACAATATTTTTTCAACCACGCAACGCTTTTGTATCACACAGCCTTAACAGAAATAATTTAGCATTTGGGATTTTCGAAGCAAAATGTGCTCAAGGATATAACGTGCAGTAGTATCCTTATCATCAAAACTTTGGAAAGACAAACATTTTTCAAGAAATTTGGTCAGGCTGCACTGGCAAATTTCATTTTAGTGCTCGCACATTTTCCTTTCGTCCTATTTCAGCCAAAGGGCGCACCAAGCCTTTTTTATGCAGGTTTAGGTGTGTAAGTGCTAATAGTGCACAATTAAATTGCATTATGCTGCTGTAGACTGGCTCCTCATACTGTGCTTTACTGTTAGATCCCAAATGCAACTATTTGTTGATAATTTGCAAAATATTGCTTTACCCTGTTCATCTCCACTGTTTAATTTGCCCCGGTGATTTGTTTTTAATGGTACTTTGTACTGTGGATGTTAGATGGTCAAGCATGTTATTACGCCTGTGAGATCTCACTGTGCTAAATTCTTGCAGCTGAGAGGTGCAGTCATCTGCAGCTCGTCTTTTTCAGTATTATAAAAATGAGTTATAGCAACACCTGTTCTTTACAGCACTTAGAAACAGTATATGCGAGGTAAGAAGTAGTCCTATGCAGTGCTTAATTTGAGCCGGTGATTGTCGGTGGGGGGCACTGGCACTCCTTTTTGTGAACCAGCACTTATTTTTCCTCCTCAGATATTGACCGTGAACAAGTGAGAGACAAAAAGACAAATGGCAAAGAAGTAGGAAGAGAAAGACAGAAAGAAACGACCCAAAGAAAAAAAGCATGAACCTGCATGATGAGTGAGACAAAGGGGGCAGTGAGTGTCTGGTAGTTGATGGAAGAACCATAAATTCAAATTAAGATTACACAGCCTTCGCAACCTGACACAGTAGATGACAGTCTTTCAATGTCACAGATATCCACCAGTTTCAAATGTCACGTGGTCTCTGTTAGTACTTGCCTCTTCTTCATTTTCTAGCTATAGCAAGTTTTGCAATCAAGAGCTTCTGATCACAGAACTAATTTCAGTATCTTCGAGCTTATTTCTCCCCAACAAACACATTTCAGACCCTGCATGTGAGGGGTAGGTTCTTTAGTACATGGATACAAAACATCTGCTTAATATCTGGCAATAATGTCTTCGAGAGCATTTGGAGGCGAGGTCCTCAGACCATTTAAGCATAGTAGACCCCTGTACCCCAATTCATTCCTCAGTCACCCAGAATACATGGGTACATTATTTCAGATGCTCTAATTTCAGATTCCAACTTGTCACCACTTTATATTCTGATTCTCAAAAGGTCAGTTATGGGTAATTATTTACCAATAACTCCTCTGAAGAATTGCCGAAGCAGCTTGCAGGAGGGCAGCATACACATGTATACAGTCCAAGTCTTAGATTTCGGACCTGATTTAGAGTTTGGTAAGCATGTTACTCTGTCACAAAAGTGACAGATATCACTTCCACTTTATTAAGAGTGCCATAAGATATAATGCACTTGTGATATGGCAGACAGCATATTTGGCACATTTGTGAGGAGTAACCCATCTGCCAAAACCTAAAACACCCCATTATATGTGGTCAAGCTTTGATTCATTTATGTGTAAGATTAAATACTTGTGCAAGGCCCAAGTTTGAGAATTATCAAGTGTCACATAGTTACTATTATAGATGTTATCCAATAGAATATTAAGCATTGGTATTTCACTATTTAATTAGTAGTTAGGATTATTGTGATTATGAGAGACAGAGACATTTCATGCACCAACATGAAATGCAGCTGACATAGTTACCTGTGACTGAGATTAATTTAAGCATTGGATCATCAATAGTTGATCAAAAACCATTTAAATGGTACAAAAATACAACTGAATATATCCATCGGGCAATGACTCAGTATTAAGTAGCCAGCACCAGCTATTGGAAGAGCTCAGGTAATATAAGAAATATTCCACCTAGGAAAGTGAAATAAGAGGCTCTCTTGCACTGGTTTCAATACCTTAAAAAAACACAACCTGTTGGGTCATTAGACATATATGGCACCTAGCGTTTCTTCTGTCTTTGTGGAGCATTTTGGAGATTAATGAGAAGATGTAAGGAAAGACAACTAGCCTTACCTGGAAAGATAAGGTTACTTACTTTTAATTCTAGCTGTCTGTCAGGAGCATTCTCTCATTCAGGATAGTAGAATACTTCTGTTCTTGTGCAAAATCTTTAAAAACATTATGGGAGTCTAGGCCGGACTGCTTTACAATTCCTTGTGGCATCTTGCCACAAATGAGACCATTCATTTAGAATACATATCTACTCAAAACCCTGGTCAGCTCGGATTTTCTTCCACACTGCATCCCCACCCTCAAGTTCAAATTGTATGATAAAATACCTTATTGACTCCCAGGCTACTCTAAGTGGTCCACATTCCTCTGTTTAAACTACATCCTCCACGCTCAGGTTGATAGGTAGAAATTCCGACATCAGAATTAGTTTTAGGATCAAGGGAATATCAACACGTCTTGTTTCAAAACTGAGCAAATAATGACAATGCATGTTCTTCAAACCCAAGTCTGACCCTTTTAAATGTGCTAAGGTTGTGCACGAGCGGCTCTGTGGCTTTGACAAAAAGCAAAGGGCATAGTAAAGGTCAATGTTGTGTACCTGTGCGAGCGTGTCTGACCTTATTTGGTTTACTGCAATAAGTTGGTAAGGGGACACATATGTGACGTTGATGGACCTTTGGACTCATTTAAGATGTTCACACCCTTAAGTCTATACATATCAATAAAATCAACAAAACCAGTCAATAGAACTCAGTAACAGAAACAGTAAAATTTGGCCATGAATAACCACACCTTTGTATCAATTAGAAAATATTTATTTCCCTAGATTAACAATGCTAATGTCATGTAATTTAGGGGGTTATTACAACTTTGGAGGAGGTGTTTATCCGTCCCAAAAGTGACGGTAAAGTGACGGATATACCACCAGCCGTATTACGAGTTCCATAGGATATAATGGACTCGCAATACGGCTGGTGGTATATCTGTCACTTTACCGTCACTTTTGGGACGGATTAACACCTCCTCCAAAGTTGTAATAACCATCTTAGTCTAAAAACCGTATGACTCAATCACTCTAAAATCAGATTACAAAGCAACGATAAGAGTAACTGTTTAATAGAAAAAACATACATTGAAATAGTCAGCAATTGGATAACATCAAGTCAGTATCCTAGTTAGTTGAGAAAAAGTCTCTCTGTCATCAGATCAGCATTAGCATGTTGGACTTCATGCAAACGTTTTAGTCAACATTAATTTAGAAAACATTTAACTATGGCTCTATCAAAAGCAGCAGTTGGTACCTAGAAACAAAAGACAAATCATTAAAGACATTTATGATCTATAACTTTTCTAGTTATAGATCAGCATGCGGTGGATATTCTTCATCTGGCAGACATCAGTTTCAGGAAGCATCAGTAGCAAGTCATGACAGGGGTAATGGTTCAGAATCCTGGACTCTAAGTTGTCCAAACCATTAAAGAATAATTTCTAAGGCAAACAGCAAATATGGGTTGAGTTCTAAGCATCGAGCACAAAAGTAAACACCAGCACTTAAGCATGGAGCCTGCAAATAGTAGAGTAAAATCTCAGCCTAGAGGTATCGAGATAACTCAGAGAAAAGCTCACAACAGTGGCCACCAAGAAGGTGAAAGGAAGATCTGCAAAAAAGTTCTCAGGATACTGTGCTTAAATTAAAGTTGCCCCACATTGTCATTGGTCAGAAAATCATATGAGAGCTTATCAATCCAATGAGAATAGATTTCTAAATCTAAGATGTAACTAGACGGGCTTTACAAGTTGATGATTGGTTCTTCTACATTTACACACATTAGTTGTCTTGTCAAGACGCAACAGTTTTTCTCTTCCACTTCCTTCAGTCAGTACATCCATTTTTGGTCCCTGGGAGCACTGGTTTCTCCTACGTCTAAACTATTAAAATGTATTTATTATGTTACATTGACATTTCTTACACACGTTACCTAAATTCCAGTAGCTCATGAAGACAGGAAAAGAAAAACATTAGTTAGTTCATGAGATCTAGTCAGCCTTCAAATATATGCTACAGTCAATTTATCTACTATTCAGCAAGCATGATATCATATTTTATTCAGACATTGCATTTTTTATATAAATGACAGTGTATTACTGAAACTTAGGCCTTGTTAACGTGAGGCCTACTGTTAATTTAAGCTAATACATGAGTTTTAATTGTAAGTATGACATTTTACTGCACTTTATTATTAATATAAAATCTGAATAAACATTAGTACATCTTTAAATAAACCTTTTCAATGTTAAATGGGTGCCATTCAAGTAGGCACACTTTATGGGTTACATGCTATTTTCTATGTAAGTAATTTTCTATGCATGTTCAGAATACAAGTTCATAAAATATTTATTAGTAAAATATCTGCACTCACAATCCCTCCTCTAATGACTAAGGCCCATATTTATACTTTTTTAGCGGCACATTTGTGCCACTTTTTGGCGCAAAAGTGGCACAAACTTAAAAAATACAATTGGATTTTGTAAGTTTGCGCCGCTTTCGCGTAAAAATATGATGCAAATGCGGTGTTAAAAAAGTATAAATATGGGCTTAAATGTGTTATCACACAAAATTTTGCCCCACAAATTTCAAAATTTGGTTTCTTTTACATTTTTATTTAATTTTCTTCCCCTTGAATTTTCCCTATATATTTTTTCCATTTCTGTTTCGTCCCTCCTCTGATCCTTTTTCAATCTTTTCAATTTAATCATAGTATACAGTTTTCATATTCCCCAAATTACAATAAAGCAAATCACAACTGCTAAAATTACTTGTATTATTTTCATTAATATCCCTTTTCCCAGGTTGCTAAGCCATTTCCCCCACAGAAACAATGCCTTTGGCAACATTTTCCCATAAACTTGGTTCAGTTAGATCTTTTAAGTCATCTTTATCTTTGGTTACATTTTTTATAAGACCTTTAATTTTTCTACTATTATTGGGTATATATGAGCAAAAATGTTGCAAACTAAGCAATTTACAAACTCTGCCCTCTTTTGATAAAATGATGTCTAACGCAAGGCGGTTCTGAAGAGTCATAGCTCTTTACACAGCCATCTCAGTATCCACTAGGATAATGGCTCCTGAAAAATCTGTCAGCATGTTATCCACAATAGTAGACAATTTTCGAATTTTAATAGAATTCAGAACAACTCCCACTGAAGGAATTATTGCTCCAAATATGCCCCCAACAATGCCAGAAACGGATTCTTGCTTTCGTCTCTTATGATGTAATTCAGTCATTTTAGGTAATTTGTTCAAGTCTTTAAGATGGTACATTTTTGTGAAAACTTTCCCTAGGTAACATGTGCCATACCATCCTCTAGGAAGATGGTAATATGCATTCGGTCCACAGATGTAATAAACACCTGGCACTGCCGCATCCTGACCATTCAACATAAAAGTCCATTTATACTGAAACAGCTTATCTACTCTAGATTTTGGCCTATATATCCAAAGCTTTCCTATATGCTGTGCTTCTAAAGCTAATTTCCCTTGTGTTGTTGTGACACTAAATGCATGATAATTTCCTGGTGTCCTTATCATTAACCCTTTTTCTATTTGTGTTTTTAATGTTCTTCTTCTAGCATCTGTGTGATCTATAAAGCTCTTTTCTACAGGTGTAAGCAAACATGTCAAATTATTCTTATGTGCGAAAGCAGTTCCAAATGTTAATGTAGATTCGAAGAAATCTCTTATTATCACTATGTTATTATCCTTAGCTATTATCTCTAATTATAGGAATAAACAAAAATATTACATTGAAATTAGAATAGAAATATTGAATGTACTCTTGTTTATAGAATCTTGTTACTAAAAGACTACAACTTATGCCATAGGCTAGAGGTGGACTATGATATGTTCCTTCTTCCTCGACTGATGCAGGAGTATGTGTAAAAACATAACACTCTTCCACATCCATTGTATCAACATACTCACGCAGTAAGCAATAGAAAACATTTGAAGAAAGTTGTCCCTGTGTGTCATCTACGTGCAAATTACTTCTCATCTAACCTAAACTTATCTACATTACAGTAGTTGTCTCCACAGCTATGGTATGGTTGGCTTCGTTCTTGTCAAGAATATTCACTCCTACAATCAATATCAGGCACATTATCATGCATACATTTGCCAAACAAATACCTATGTATTTACAGTACCTATTCTTTCTACCATGCTGGTTATGGTTACTCATGGTCTGTAAAGGATCAGAAAGTGGAAGCAATGAAAAATTATAGCTATGCAGCAAAAATTAAAAACAAAAATGAAAATGTCTTCAATCTTCTTCAGCAGTTATTTACAGCTTTCAGTCTTTCATGCGGGACCCTTGCCAAAATCGGTTTAGCAGCTTGTCATATCAGGTTATCAAAAAAAACTCTCTTCCGATAAGTTATAATAGTCTCCTTTCTTGGCACTTTTTCAATTTCAGAATTTCAACAGGTTCAGTTGATCAGTTCTCTTAACGTGCCAAGTACTGACCTGGAATATCTCGATCAAAACAAAAAGACAAAAATTCCTTTTGCCACTTACTTGTTGATATATACACATGACCTGAGTACCTTCAATTTGTAATCCTTTTTCTTTTCAGTTTTCTATATGGCTTTGATTCACCTCAGCGCCTTCCCCGTTGGGGTCAGTCTTGTGTTCTGCTTGTCTTTCAAGACCTTCTACTTCTGGGAGAGCCTACCTTTGATCAGACTCTCCTGCTACCTCAGTTGAGGTTGGTTCATTGTCACTCTCCTGTATTACTTCCACTTCGTCCTTTACAGGAGTGTTTATGATGGATATGGTCTGCTCAGGTATCGTCTCCAGTTCACCTTCTCTTCTCTCCAAGCCTGGAGAAAGTTTGGAAGTTGTTGGTATTCTCAACAACTCTGCTTCCTCAGCCGAAGGATCTGGTACTTTCTGAGTGTGGCTGGCATTAATCCAGTTCGGAAGACCAGAGCACTTTACAGCTGTTGTTGTAATCAGCACTATCTGGTAGGGGCCCTTCAACCCAGGCTCCAAACACGACTTTCTTACGTGCTTTCTGATCAAAACCCACTCTCCCACTTTCAGGCTGTGTCCTTGATCTAGAGACGGTTGCAGTGTAGTAGCTTCCATCTGATGAGAGAAAGAGCGAACCACATCAGCCTGGCTTTTGCAGTAGTCCAATACCATATAATCTGTAATGTTCACAAGAGCATTGGCAGGGACAGGTGGCAACTTCATCGCTCTGCCCATGAGGATCTCTTGTGGTGTCAGTCCTGTTTTCTTGTCGAGCGTACTTCTCATCGACATTAAAACTAATGGTAGTGTGTCAGGTCACTGCAGAGTCGTGGACGCACACATTTTCGCCATTCTTGATTTCAAGGTACTATTTATCTGTTCTACAAGCCCTGATGCTTCTGGGTGGTAACTACAGTGCAGTTTCTGCTCAATGTTTAGGACTGAACATTGCAATTTGATTATTTCATTGTTGAAATGACTTCCTCTATCTGATTCTAGAGAGATTCTTCACCCATCTGCCTTCCCATTTTTCTAATGCTCCCCATGTCCGAATGATTTGAAGTAATTCTATAAGGTGCGTTTTCATTCCTGCAGTTCTCAGGTGTTCGACATCTTTTGCATCAAATTCTAACCTGTAATTCCTCTTCAAATATTTAGTTTTCTCAATGTCTATGTCGTATTCTTTTGTTATGTCTGCTAACCTTTGGTGTACTTCACCTGCTTCTTTAGAAATTTTCGGACGCAATGTCGCAATTCTGCTTCAGTGTAGGACTCAAGTCGATTTAAACCCATGGTTCCCTCAATAAGTTCACCTGCTTCCATCCACAGCCTAATATAGTCGAGATATTTTGTTCCACTAGAAGCATCCTGAGGGCTATTCAACTTCTCTAACCACTCTGTTAATTGTTGAGCAGTCAAACCTTGCAGTGAGATGTTGTTGGGCTGAGTGCCAAGTAACTGTTGTACAGTTAAGTTCGGAGGTTGGGGTGTCAACAACTTCAAGTTGGGACCAATGTGTGACCCTGCTTCAGTATTCAGAGGAGCTCTGAAAGGGCTCAAGTATAGCAATGACCCTGTTCCATCAAAAATCTGTCCCAACAGGGGAGACTATCCTAGCATTATCATTGAGTCCTCCTCCCATTAGACTCTGATGCGGTATTCCCTGTCCATTTGTGCCATTGTTTCAATGAACAAACAATGGTATGACTGGACCAATGGTGACAGGTACAGACACAGCGTCTGGGCTTGGTCTAACATTTGCACTCTGAGACCACATCACCCCGTGTTCTGGCTCATCAATACAGACATGTCTGTCTGTGTCCCTGTTATAGGAGTGTATTTTGGAATTTTGTGAGGCTGCATTAGAGGCAGTAAAAGTGGAGTTGGCTCTGACTGAACCAACATTGGTTTCTGGTAAACCTGTCCTGTTGGCAATATTAGATGTGTTGCAGCATCTACAATAGGCACATCTGGGTAAATCTTAGGAATAATCGGCTGTGGCATCTGATTTTGTACTGCAGATGCAGTAGGCAGGTTAAAGCTGCTCTGTATTGGTAACTGTGCTAAGTGAGGACTAGTCTGTACTGATCTTTGTGTCACATTAGGATTAACCTGTATGGAAATCTCAGTCATATTAAGGTTATTCTGTGTTGGACCCTGTGGCATGTTAACCGGTGTCGGTGCAGAGGGGTTCACACTAGTACTTGGACCACCCTCTTGTGCCACATATGGTGAAGGACGATTTCTCAATAACTGTAAAATAAATTCCTCATCATCTGATTCTTCATCAAGTGTTAAAGACTTCTTAGTCGCCCCTGATTTCTGCTCTATATCTGCAGAAGGGCTCCAGTTTGGTTTCCTAGTAGCTTTCTTTGCTTTTTTCTCACTGTCCCTCGAAATTGCAGGAAACATTCTAATTCCCTGTAAGGTATCTCCAGTGGTTTTGATCATTGTCCCACCTTGTAGGAAAGTACCTTCTTTTGGGCATGTTAACCTCAATTTCTGCCTGATGTCAGTGTGTTTTTAACTGTATCACTGGGATCCTGCTAGTCAGGACCCCAGTGCTTATGGTTTATGGCCTGCTTGGCAGTGTGTTTCACTATTTTCTAAATTGTCACTGGAGTCCTGCTCACCACGACCCCAGTGCTTATGATCTCTCTGTTTCCAAATGTGTCCTTACATACTGGTAACCCAGTATTTCACTCCAAATTGGCATACTGGTCCCCCCTTATAAGTCCCTAGTATATGGTACCTAGGTACCCAGGGCATTGAGGTTCAAGGGGATCCCTATGGGCTGTAGCATTTCTTTTGCCACCATAGGGAGCCCATGCAAAGGCTTCTACAGAACTGCCATTGCAGCCTGTGTGACATAGTGCATGCACTATTGCACAGCCATTTTCACTGCACCAATTCACTTATAAGTCACCTATATATCAGGTCTTCCAAACCTGAAGGCTGGGTGCAAAGTACCTGTGTCTGAGGTCACCCCTGCATTAGCAGAGGTGCTCCCACGTCATCCAGGCCCATTTTGCCGGACTTCGTGAGTGCTGGGATGCCATTTTACGCGTGCACTGGACATAGGTCAATACCTATGTCCAGCTTCACAATGGTAACCCCGAATATGGCCATGTAAGGTGTATAACAACTGGGAATTGTACCCCAATACTGATTCCAGTATTGGTTGCACAATTCCATGCACTGTAGGGGCTCCACAGTGGACCCTCAGTACTGCCATAACAACCTTCTGAGGTTTTCCAGGCAGCCCCAGCTGCTGCCACTTCACAGACAGGTTTCTACCCTCCTGGTGCTTGAGCAGCTCAAGCCCAGGAAGGCAGAACAAACAAAGGATTTCCTTTGGGAGAGGGGTGTTATAACCTCTCCCTTTGGAAATAGGTGTTACAGGCATTGGAGGGCTAGCCTCCCAGAGCTTCTGGAAATGCGTTGAAGGTCTTTGCGCCCTCCTTGCATAATCCAGTCCACGCCGGTTCAGGGACCCCCAGTTCCTGCTCTGGGATGAAACTGGACAAAGGAAAGGTGAGTGACCACTCCCCTGTCCATCACCACCACAGGGATGGTGCCCAAAGCTCCTCCAGAGTGTCCCTGGGTTTTGCTATCTTGGATTCTCTATCTGGGGCACTCTGGGAGTATCTGAGTGGCCAGTACCAGCAGATGACATCAGATACCCCTCCTGATAGGTGCTTACCTGGTTAGGTGACCAATCCCCCTTTGAGGGCTATTTAGGGTCTCTCCTATGGGTGTTTCTTCAGATTCAGATTGCAAGACTCCAACAGGGATCCTCTGAATCCTTTACTTCATCTTCTACCGATGGAAAAACCGCTGAACTCTCCAGAAATGCTACAAGACTGCAACGAAGAAGCGAAGATGACTTCTGCAACATTCTAACTTCAGCTCCTGCCAGAAACTGCAACAGTTTCCAAGTCGTGCATCTTCCAAGGACTGCCTGTCGTCAGCATGCACCAGAAGAACCAAAGGAATCTCCAGTGGAGTGATGGAGTCACTTCCCTACCTCAGTGGGTACCTCTCTGCAGCGACGTCCGGTGGCTTGAGTCCCCTCTCCTAACAACAGGCGTGGATCCAGCAACATGGGTGGTTAACTAAAGTGACTCCCACAGTCTCAATGTCCAGCTGTCCAACTTTGGTGGAGGTAAGAGCTCCCCACGCAAGACAGTACCCCGTGCACTGCGTGACTTGCAGTTGCCAAGACTTGTGTGCAACCTTCCAAGGAGATCTTCATGCACAGCACAGCTTGTGCCCCCAGCACTCAGTCCTGCGACGCTCTTTGTGTCATGCTGCGTGGGCCTCCATTTCAGGGATGTGGAATTCCTATCGCCCGACGCCCGGGACATCTTGTTTGGGGTCAAGGGCAACAAGTTTTTATGTTTGTTTTGTCCTTGGGACAAGTAGGCCCAACCCCCTGCAGCACAAACCCTTTGGCTGCCTGTTTACAGAGCGTGGAACTCTCTGCAGTTGAGGTAATGTGTTTCCAAAAGATAATGCTGTGCAAACTTGTATTTATGGTTCATTATTTGAAAGTCTTCATTATTAGAGTGAGTGCTGTAAATAAATGTTTTGAGGTCACGCTTCACTACTGACGTTTGTTCCAGTACAAAAAAAATACGTGTACATACATGTTCGAAAAGTTTAGGCTAAGAGGCTAAGTATAATGCTCCCAGAATGCTCTCTGATTATATGCAAATGAAGTGTCATTTAGTAAAATGTGTTGATGCATGCTAGTATTTCCCAAAAATATTTCTAATGGAAAATCAGTGTAACCATTTTCAACACGATTATGGGAAGCATGAAAATAAACAAACACTGACAAAGCCAACTGATCTGACATATTTTTATAAGTCTTTTAGTTTCATCAATGCGTGTCTTGTTTTGACATGGCTTTTGTAACACTTTATTGTTGTGGGAGCTACCAGGCCCTCAACATTGTAACAAACACTGGCAAAACCCCCCCAAAAAGTTTTTTAACTCTAAAAGCACACGTTGCCACCAGCAGCATAACAAAGGCCCGCAGCCGCCCTCCAGGGGGCCCCTTCAGCACAGCACCTGCCCTGAGTGAGTCTGGCGAGGGGGCTCCTCCATGTTCTTTGCAAAGGGGCACCCTCCAGTTTCGTTACGTCACTGATTGCCACTGTAGTTCCTGACACTGAACAAAACTACTTTGTGTGGCAATATGCTCCTTGTGGAAGAGCAGAATGCGATCACTCACAGTAAAGCCAGCCGAAAGAGAGAGAAATAGAAGTTTAATAAAAACTAAATGTCTTTGTTCACACCAGACCTAATTAGGGACCAAGACACACATGTAGGTAGCTTTTTGCATGTCGCAAACAGCGACTTTCGCTGTTTGCGACATGCAAAAAGCACATTGCGATGCACAAACCCAGTTTTGCGATTCAGTAACCTGGTTACCGAATCACAAAACGGGTTTGCGACTCGCAATTAGTAAGGTGTGTTCCCTTCATAATTGCGACTCGCAGTGCAATGTAGGATTGTTTTGTGACCGTGAACGCGGGCGCAAACCAATCGCAGCTTGCACCCATTTCAAATGGGTGCTAACACTTTCACAAAAGGGAAGGGATCCCCATGGGACCCCTTCCCCATTGTGAATGTCACTGTAAACATTTTTTCAGAGCAGGCTGTTATGCATCTTGTTTTCCTTTAAGGAAAACGGGCTGCATTACAAAAAAAAACTGATTTATTGAAAAGCAGTCACAGGCATGGTGGTCTGCTGTCTCCAGCAGGCCACCATTCGCGAGGGGGTTGCAAATTGCGACCCACCTCATGATTATTCATGAGGTGGGCATTTGCGAAGCCCTTGCGAATCACAGATGGTGTCAAGGACACCATCCTACATTTGGATGTGAGACTCGCAATTTGCAGGTCACAAATCTGAACCTACCTACATGTGGCCCCAATTTTTTAAAGAAAGTCACAAAAGTGCACCCATGGTATATGTCGTACCCCTGTAAAATATTTGTGAACTGTATTTTAGCATGGGTAAATACGATGTGTAGATTTGCTCATGTGAAAATCTATTAAGCATTTGCTAGTTCATTTTCCCTCCAGCCACTTTCTTCCCAACTCTGAAAGAAGTTCTAATTCTGCTATTGTCCGGAGTAAATGTCCAACCTTTCTTATTATGGGAAAATATTCGAGAGAAGCTGGTAAAAATCTTTAAAACATGCAGGTTAGTAGGCTTGCAGACTCAAAGGCATTCCAGCCCTGGAACTATTGCTTACTGCTTCCTCCAGCCCCAGTATGCAGATCTGCAGAAAGGTGGCAAAATAAGGAAATTGCTACAGTAGGAATTGAAACTGCAAGTATTCAAGCCCTACTATGGTAGTAGCCCTGGCATAATCAGAGAGGCTATTAATTGCTGCCATAATTTGTCGCCACACTACATGGCACCAAAGGGACAAGTAGATCTTTTTACAGGACAAGTAGATTTGAGAAGCAACCTGTCCCCTGGACAAGTAGATATTTTAATAAATTCCACACCCCTGCATTTGCACCTTCTTTGTCCCCATGCTGTGGGACTCCTGTGCGTGCTGCCTGGTCTTCTGAGGGCTCTCTGAGTTGCTGAGAGCCCTCTCTGTCTCCCCCTCCTGGGTAGAGGCCACCAGGTCCCTCCTGGTCCCGGGCAGCGGCATTTTCCGCTAACCGCGAGCTTTGCATGTGCCAAGGCTTGTTGGCAGAATCCAGCAATGCAAACCAGACTGCATTCATCGATCCGGCGTGGGACATCTTCTGCACCAACCAGGAACCCACATCTGTCTTCTTTGGTGCAATACTGACTACGTCTTCTCACTGATGGTTCTTCTTTTGCTCCTTCATCCGGGTTAGCAGGGGCTTCTGTTCTCCCTGAACTCTTCAGTGCTTCTTAGACTTGGTCCCCTTCTTCCACAGGTCTTCAGGTCCAGAAATCCATTGTTGGTGTCTTGCAGTCTCTTCTGGTTCTTGCATAATCTTCTATCATGACTTATTGTGTGTTTCAGGATACTTACTGTGATTTACTCCTGTTTTCCTAGGCTCTGGGGTGGGGTCTATTACTTACCTTCCAGCACCTCTCTAAACACTACACTTGCCTAGGTGGGAGACCGACTTTCCCATTCTGCTATTTTAGTATATGCTTTGTTTCCCCACCCCGAAGTCCATTGCAACCTATTGTGATTTTCACTATTTGCACTGTTTTCTGACTGTGTACTTACCTATTTTTGGTTACTAGTGTATATATTGTGTATGTTACTTACCCACTAATGGTGTATTTTTGGCAATGTGTCACTAAAATAAAGTACCTTTATTTTGGTAACACTGAGTATTGTCTTTCATGTGTGTGAGTATTGTGGGACTACAGTGGTATTGCAAGAGCTTTGCATGTCTCGTAGTTCAGCATTAGCTGCTCTGCCTACAGCTACCTCTAGACAGCCTGGCTTCTAGACACTGACTACATTTCACTAATAAGGGATACTGGACCTGGTATAAGGTGTAAGTACCTTTGCTACCCACTACAAACCAAGCCAGCCTCTTACACACTTAGCTTCCACTAGCGTCTTCTCTGCCCTCCTCATTTTTCTCTTGAATTTCAACTGCAGTTGTTGTCTGGCTATCAAACCCCAGATCGCTAATTCTTCAAACTGAGCTGGTCTTGGCAGAGGTTTTAAATCATACATCATTATCTCAAATTTTCTCAAATTCTCAAATTAAAGGTTCCATTTTCAGGAAACGCTAGGTTTACCTCCCTTTTCTGAAATTTTGAGCCAATGTTTTAACCAAAGACATGCTCCTGTACCTTCGTCCTCAATCACAATATATGCCGGAGTACCTTCTGGCAGACAAATTTCTCTTACTCTAGACAAAATATACTCATCTCCCCTAACTGCACTTTTTAAGGCATTGAAAAACTTAATTTTCACTAATTTTGTGTTAAAATTCGATAATCAGGAAGTGACTTTTTAATCCTGAAATTCTCTTCGTCTACCTTCTCAACCAATTGAGCTTCATGGTTGTCCACCAATCCATGAGCAACCCTTCTCACTAACCGACCTATCCCAGCGTGGCTCCAATGAATTCACACCCACACACAGCAGCTGACAAAGCCTTATGGCTTGTCTTCCTACACGCAGAACCACTCAAAACTAATGCAAAATTATTGCAAGCATCTCAACAAAAAACAAAAAACAATTTGCCCGTTTACTACGTGTAGGGTAACACAGTCGATTCAGGAACCTTACGGATTTTCACTGACAGCGTTTCACTCTAGCAGCTACTCTTTCTTTCTCAGTTCTCCAGATTGACAAGCAAAATTTGACCTGCAAATTTTACTCTCAACTGATCAATAGGTCTGTCCTGGTGCACATAGGACTCGCCAAATCTCAGTCGAAAAGACCTTTCAGTCAACTTAGCACATAACATCGACTTGCCAACCATGCCCAATTGGCCTACTAAACAGACAAATTACAACAAAAACCAAGTATCTCAATACACTTTTCAATTTACTCCGGAGTCTTAGACCTTGCAGGGCCCGTATCCCAACAACCACGTGGACAATGTTTTAGCACAAAGTGCCACACACATGCGAAGTTCAATGACTTCCCTACTCTCACACTTCAGAGTAGGCACACTCCTTCTACAACATCATTTGGAGTATACAAACTCCCTAAACCCTCGCAAGCATCACAATTCACCTGTGATATGCTTAAAGCTGTGCAAGCACAAACCCTATTCCAATCACCCTGTCAATAGTACGCCGAAAGCATTTTCAAACAAGCACAGACAAACTCCAAGGACCTGGGAAAGTCACTTTGGGCGTTTAGGGGCCCATATTCTCTCCATTTTGCATAATCAAAATTTTACAACCAAATCCATTTTGATCTCTAATCTTATCTACACTACAAGATGTGTTCTTATGGAGGCAAACCATCCTTTTCTTCTACCAAATGCTGCAAGCGCGTCTGACCTTCTTTGGTTTACTGCATTAAGTTGAGAAGGGGATGCATATGTGAGGCTGATGGATCTTTGGACTTGTTTAAGATGTTCACACCTTTAAGTCTATACATATCAATAAAATCAACTCTTTGAGACAGTAAATGTCACACACCAGGTCCCATTTTGCCATGAATAACCACACCTTTTGTATCAATTAGAAAATTATTTCCCTAGACTAACAATGCTAGTATCCTGTAAATTAGCCTCAAAACCATTTGATATAAGTACAAGAACAACACAGGTTGACCAAATCGTCTAAAGAATCTTAACTTTATTACAGCATTTACGATCAGTCCCTCTAAAATCAGATTACAAAGCAACAATAGGAGTAATTGTGAAATAGAAATAACATACATTGAAATGGTCAGCAATTGGATAGCATCAAGTCAGTATCCTAGTCAGTTGAGAAAAAGTCTCTGTGTCATCAGATCAGCATTAGCATGTTGGACATCATGCAAAATGTTAGTCAACATTAATTTGTAAAACATCTAACTATGGCTCTATCAAAAGCAGCAGTTGGGACCTAGAATCAAAAGACAAATCATTAAAGACATATATGATCTATACCATGAGTACTCGCAAACATTTTCCCAGGGGCCACAAAGTTTGGTCTGTGGTGCGACCGAGAGCCGCATTGATGCTAGCAGCATGCTGATCAAAGGGAGGAGGGGCTCTGGGTGGGGAGAGTTGGTGGCGTTATGGTGACGATAGGGGGCAGCAAAGCATATGGATCTAGTGGCTAAATCGCACAATGTGAAACCAGAAAACCTGGCATTAATCCCAGCTTCCAAACTTTACCAAATGGTGTGATCCTAGGCAATTGTTTTATTTCACGTTCCCTTCTTTTTCTTCATTAGTGTATGTAGGAGGACCTCACAGTGCATGACTTGGGATTGTGCGCCATGCAAACCATTCTCCTGTGTTTGATTTAATAAACTATAAAGTTGTTCATGTATAATAGCAAATCAGGCCAATCAAAGAGTGCAGATAACAACTGACATGCCTCTTAGTTCACTATTGGCATTGCTATGAAGGTGGGGGTAACAATGAATGTTGGGGGTGGGCGAAGAATGAAAGTTTCTGAATTTATGTTTGAAACCTCCGTTTAAAAAAAATACTTCTCCATGCACTGTTAGATTAAATGGTTCTGTGTGTAAATTAAATACACTTTTAGAATTTTTAAGAACACTTATAGTTATAGACATTTGCTGCAAGATTTCTTAAAGCATGAAAGTGTTCCTGCAGTTAAAGCGGTGCAGGACAAATTCCTTACTTTCTTTTCTTATCTTCTATCATGTTTAAATAAAGTGTCCCCAGTTAAATCCAGTAAATAGCAGCCTAGTGCTACTGCTGCTCTGAGGGCTGCATGTAAAGGTCAAAAGGGCCGCATGCGGCCCCTGGGCCGTACATTGAGTATAACTGATCTATACCTTTCCTGATTATTGATCATGCATGCGGTGAATATTCTTCGTATGGTGGACATCAGTTTCAGGAAGCATCAGTAGCAAGTCATGACAGAGGTAATGGTCTAGAAATGGGGACTCTAAGTTCTTCAAACCATTTAAGAATAACTTCTAAGGCAAACAGAAAAGATGCGTTGAGCTTTAAGCATCAAGTACAAAAGTGAGCACCAGCATTTAAGCATGGAGTACGCAAATAGTAGAATAAAATCTCAGCATAGACGTTTCAAGATGACCCAGAGAAAAGCTCATACGAGTGGCCACCAAGAAGGAGCAAGGAAAATCTGCCAAAAAAGTGCTCAGGATAGTGCGATTAAATTAAAGTTGTCCCACATTGTCATTGGGCAGAAAATCATACAATAGCTTATCAATCCAATGATAATAGATTTCCAAATCTAAGATGTAGCTAGACGGGCTTTACAACTTGATGATTTGTTCTTCTATATTTACGCACGTTAGTTGTCTTGTCAAGATGCAACAGTTTACCTCTTCCACTTCCTACATTCACTACATCCATTAATGGTTCCTGGGAGCATTAGTTTCTCAAGTGTCTAAACTATCAAAATGATCTATTATGTTAAATTGACATTTCTTACACACATTACCTAATACACAGTAGCTCATGAAGATAGAAAAAGAAAAACATTTGTTAGTTTATGAGATCCGGACAACCTTCAAATATATGCTACAATTAATTTATCTACTAGTCAACAAGCATGAGATCATATTTTATTCAGACACTGCATTTTTATATAAATGACAGTGCATTACTGAAACATAGGCCTTGTTAACTTGAGGCCTACAGTTAATTTAAGCTAATAAATAACGTCCAATCGTAAGTATGACATGTTACTGGATTTTATTAATAATTTAAGCTCTGAATAAACATTAGTACATCGTTTAATAAACCTTTTCAATGTTAAATGGCCGCCATTCACGCAGCACATTTCACGAGTTACATGTTATTTTGTATGTAAGCCATTTTCTGTGCATATTCAGAATACAAGTTAATAAAATATTTATTAGTAAAATATCAGCACTCACACCTGGGAAGAGGCAAAGGATCTAAAAAAATACCTAACTTACCATGACTTTGGATTCTGGTGAATGGTAGTTTGCCATAACACTAGAAATATAGTATTCCTTTAGCTAAAATCACTAATTAACCGTGGTCAGAAATGACCACCTTCCATGGCCTTAGGTTTTTCCTACTATCATATAAATCTTGTTATCTACAATAATCTAGGCTATATGACTGTAAGAGGAAGAGATTGTCTCATATTTCCCCTGCTTGAGGACCATCACAATACCTGCCCCATACATTGTAGGTCTCAATCCATGTTTCTTGCTAAAGGAATTAACCAGTCCTAGTAAAATCGAGATCAAGTCCATCTAAAAGACCTCACATAATTTACCAGGAAACACATCCAGTTATGGTGCTGTATTATGACTGGGTTCTTTCAACTATTTTCAAACATCATCTTGCAAGATAGAGGCTCCAAAACTCTCCCTCTGGGATGGAGCCACCAAACTTCCCTAGAAAATCACCTTCATTCTTTATCTTTCTTTCCCATCTGAGGGCAGCATTTTGTAGAAGTTCTCAAAGAGCTTTCTTTACTCTGGTATTCGTAAGTAATCTCTCCACTCAACTTTTTTTAAGGTCTGGAAATTACTAATACTGATTTTAGCTTTCCTCATCAGTTCATAAATCTTATCTCCCTTCTCACAGAATTTGTGTTTTGCCAATGCTAGCACTGCCACATATTTATTGACAAGACATATGTTTAGTTGCACCCTCTCATATTCCCTTGCTACTCCTCACTTTCTAAGTACAATCTCTGTTTTTGCAAATCTTCCTGTTCTTCCAGCTTCTATCTGGATAAGTATCTCTCTCATCACTGCTCTCATATCGTCCAATATTGTAGCCCTCAAGATATTACTGGCCTCATTATTTTTATCTATTCCTCACTGGCTGCCCTTACATCTGCCCTGTTGATCTCATCCTGGCAATTACCCACCCTGCCTCCACTTATTATGCAGAGGAATGCCCTCTAGAACAGTCAGATAAATGATCATTGGAGCGTGGTCTAACTTTGTGATGGATCCTGCATTAACACTGGTCACAATTCTCAGTAGACTAGAGGGCTCATAGATGTGGTCAATTTGTGTTAGTGTCTGGAGCACATAGAAAAAGAAAGAGCAGTTGCTTTCTCCCCTTACCCCCTGAAAGCACCTTAAACCCTTAGCTTCTTCAATGCCACTGTTAGTGTGGTGAACGGCAACTTTGTTAATCAGTTCCGCAGTCAGATCTTCTATATCATTGCAAAGTGAATAACCATCGGCAGACAATGATATTTATTGTGCCTGGCACTCAGTTACACTATATTGTATTGAACTGATTACTTTGGGCCAGTGGTTGCCAGAGATGGGCAATGACAATGATTTTTTGGGACTGGACTAATTTTCATTCATCAAATTTGACCCAGAATGAGAAATGTAGAGAAGAGAGAAAGTTGGAAAAGTGAAAGATAGTAAAGCAGTGATAAAGGGAGAAAGCAGGAATTAAACAGTGCCTGCAAGATTGAGATAATGAGACAAGATGTGTAGGATGGTTGAGGAAAGAAGCATGAATTGGAAGTGGAACAAAGACTAGATAGTTGGCATTCAGAAGCACCAGCAGCAGACTTCTAAAACACGTGCACTTGCACTTTTTTTTAAACAAAGAACGCACTGTCTCTCTGGCTTAAACACCACCTCTTATGAGTGAGGCATTGATTGCTTAACAAGCTAGCCAGGCTAACCTTTTAGATAACATGAGGTTCTACACAAATATCACTAACATAAATAGCATAAAAGATAATGATGCCCTTCCTGACTCACCTCATCCTTATGTAATCAAGGCCAACAAGCAGCCATCTTGGCTACGTGGTGGCCCAGGTTCTGAGCTATTTCAAATAGTGTTTGATTCTGTCTTGTGGTTTGTAATATTTAGTATGTGGTACAGGCCAGCTTGATGATCCATGATTTGTGTATTTTTGGTGAGAAGGAAGACTTGACAAAATTATTTACACTTTTTCCTGAAATCTATCACTGTGACAATGAAATGATGATATACATTATCCTTTCGGAATTTTGAGAGTTGTCAGCAGGGCTGATTCTCTTTGCTCTTTTCCAGGATCAGACTGACCTATAGGTCAAATAGGCAGTGCCCGAGGGGCAGGTTTGATAGGTCAGTGTGTGGGCCATTTTTTGAGGTTTGTGTGCCTGCTTTATAGTCTGGTGGTCCACTTTTTACTGTTATTACCACCTGCAGTAAGCATACATGTATGCATTTGCCCATATCTTGCAAAACACCTATACAGATTGTCTTTGCAAGTTCACAAGTACTCTGTTAGGAAATTAATGACACATTTTCAGCTATCTGATTGGCTAATGGGGGCTTTTGCTTCTTCCCCAGCCTGGTAGCATGCACAAGAGCATACCACACAGACGGCTTGTAGTTAATGTCTTTACTCATTAGTGTACAACAATGAACTGAACTCTCAATACCCCATCCCAATAACCATTAAAGACCACACCTTGACACCTCCCAGATTGGTTATGTAATGTCCTTCATAAGTCCACCCCTAGTTACGGAGTCCTAATGCTTACAGTTCTAAGCCACTACAGTGGCCACTTTTAAGTCCTGATTTATACTTTTTGATGCAAAACTGCGCTAACACAGTTTTGCATCAAAATGTTTAGTGCTGACTAGCACCATTATTTAACGCCACCTGGTCATTATATTTATACTATGACGCTGGGTGGTGTTAAGAGTAATTTTTCCTGACGTTAACCATTGCGCCTTGTCGTAAGGCAAATGACGTTGATGGAGGAAAAATTATTCTAATCCGTTTTACGACATGTAAACATGTCGCAAACGGAAATGCACCATTTTTTCCCACCATAGCATCAAATACAGATGCTAAAGGAGAACACAGTGCAAAGGAGAGTCAAAATGGACCCAGGAGAGACCCCAGGGAGACCCCCATCAACCAGGAACCAGCCAGGAGGACACAGACAAGACCCAGGGGAGGGAGAAGAAAAATAGAAAGTGGCATTTCAGTGCAGAGGAGAGTGAAATACTGGTGAGAGAGGTGACGGATCATCAAAATCAACTGTTCGTCACCTCAGAATTGCCAATTGGACACAGAGAGGCAATTTGGCAGCAGATAGAAGACAAGATTAACAGTTTGGCAGAGGTCAGGAGAACCGTGACTGAGTGCAAGAAATACTGGTATGACTGCAAGTGAAGGATAAATGAAAAAATGGCAAAGAACAGGAAGGCAGCACTGCAAACTGGAGGTGGGAGACCAACACCACTGGAGGACTTGGACGAGATGGAGGAAATGGTTTCAGCGGTCATCCCGGAGGAAATAGTAACAGGAATCGCAGGACAGGACATCGCATACTACCAGGAAACACCACAAATGCAGGGTAAGTTGCATGGGGGAAATTTATGCTAAAATGTTAAGTTCAAGAAGGGGGAGATAGGACTCACACAATGCATGTCGCATAGGGACACAATGCACATGTAGCAAGTTGCACCATGCTGACGTAAGCTACACATGTACCTACGCCTTGGTAGTGCCATGCATCATAACACATTCACAACCTGAACATATGTTGAACACCAGGCCTAAATATCCACATGTACATATGCAGAACATGTATTGGATGGCATGTATAATCACTGTGTCACTGGTTGTGTCATCACAACATCCCTTGCATATAGTCATCTCAACCCTACCAACACGACCAAGACCTCTGAGACTAGGTAGCCAGTCAATACTATTCCTGGGGTAACATCATGGTGGTGTCCTTTGCAGTAAAACCTTGCAACTGCCTTGCTTCATTGCCTAAACATATGTGTGCTGCATCTCACAGCACACAAGTCATTGCAACTGTCTCAACAGTACCCAGACATGTACCTATAGCACCACCAAGCCACACATTGACAACACATCTACATATGTCATTCACCACTACTTCATGCAGTCAGGGTGTCCCCTGGGTGCAGGCAACAATGAACTGAACAGGTGCTGGGGGAAGAGCAGACTGGTCCTGTATCATTGGTAACATGCCACTACCTGGACCAACTAAACTGCAGTAGTGTTGAACCACACATCTTGATGCTGAACTGAAATGTGCCACTACAGAAAATATGTAGCACAGATAGCAAACAGTAGGTCACAACAGTCACAGGCTGAGCCCACAACTACTCTGACACAACCATGTGGGACACATATGAATTGGGAAATAAACACACACATACAACACATGGGGTATGACTGTGAACATAATGGCGTAAAATTCTACATCGACTGGCGGGGGATGGTGCATGGGCAAGTCCGGTGTTGGTAAGACTGCCAGGGGAGAGTACCCTTTGCGTTTGGCAGTATGAGTCACACGTTGGGATGGCATCTGGAAATCGGTCTGCTCATGGTAGCTTTGTGGGGCACTTAGTACAACATTCTTGATGGATCAAATAGACTCAGTGCCAGTTTTGGGGTGCATTGGGTGTGACAGGACACGCTGCACTCAGCCCTGCAAATCAGGCAGTGGAAAGAGCAAAGGGCCAGGGTATGAGACCCCCTTCACTGCCCATGCCAAGTGCATAGGCTGTGCAAGTGCACCCAGGGGCACACCACACCACATCACCAACAAACCTTGCATAGGGGTTTCACCGCCATGCAAAGGCTGGTAGAAATGTGGAAACAGACCTGGAGGGTAGCTGGTCTGGTGTCACAGGATAGCTGGCTTTGCCAGTCTGTGAGCTGCTGGAAACCTGCCAGTGCCAGGCCATTGGCCCATGGGGCATTCCACATTAGCAACATTTGCCGCTACCACCTCTGCTGGGGTGGTCAAATAGACAATAGCAGTCAGGTGCCCATAGGACTGACACACTTGAAATGAGGGACAAGTATGACTACCTGCAGAATCATCTCAAACTAGCTTCAGGCCCTGACCTAAGTACAACTCCTGTTAACTGGCTATGTCCATAGACTAATTTACCATCAGGCACCATCACATGATGTACACAGAAGAAATTTCATACCCATGCTGGCCATCCCTGGGTCTAACCCTGTGCCTGTGTCAAATTAGCTGCACTGCCACCATGCTGCACTCATGTATCATAATGCAAGGAAGGCTGCATTGAGGGGGAGGACATAGGTGTGTAGGAAGGCAAACACACCTGCACAGACAGAAGATAAAATTGAACTCTGCTAGGTCCATGAGTGCTATGCATTGTAGCACACATACTCAAACATCAACATGAGGAGCCATCAATGGGAACAAGAGCATAGTGTCCTGGCAATGCCATCCCTGGGGTGGTGCAAGGTCTCAGCACTGCATGGGTGTATTTGAAACATGTAAGACTGGGAGAGGGGAAAATTGCCATTTGTGGTGCTGTGGCATGAGCACAGCAACATCCATTGCAAGACCTCACCATGCAAATGGATGCATAGGGAGGGTTGACAACGACAAGATGGTGTCAAGCCACAAAAGCATATACATCACACCTAGAAGATATGACACAGTCAATTGCACCAACTGGGCTTCCCTTCATGTGACACGCAGGTGGGGCATAGGGTTGATAGACTGCAGCCATGATGTACAGGAACAGTGTTTTGGAACTAAGATGACAATGAGCCTCCAATAGCAAGTCAGTGACGTGACATTTCAACTGCTATAACACAGATAGACTGATTTTACACCATCTCGTTGCAGAGGATGGTGGCTCTCCTGCGGACCTGCCTGTCCTGGAGTGCCCCGATGACCTGGATGACCAGCTGACAACCATCAGCCAAGAGACCCTCCAAAAAGTCCTTGTAAACCTCCAGACACCACCTCCAGTCACAAGGAGGAATATTAATGTTGCAGCCATCCCACAGTCCCCACCTAACACCCCAATAGCACGACTGGCCAGCACCAACACAGCTGAGGCCTCCTCGGACCAAGGGACCAGCTTTGAGAGGACAGTGGTAGGAGTCCAGTGGGAACTGGCCAAAGAGGTGCGGGTGGTGATGCAAACTATGGCAGCCAGCCTAGAGGGTATGCGCATGTGCATCGTTACGGTTACTGAACAGACTGCAGCCAACTGAGGCACCCACCCACAATATATGGAGTCTAGCAGAGTCTGAGAGACATAGCTGCTGCCATGACGGAGAAGCCACAACAACTGCCCTCACAAACTGGCATCAGCGTCCTTGAGAACATGATGGACTCCATGCACCGGGAAATGGTCTCCCTCAGAGCAGACCTGGCTGCCTACCACAGGGATGTTGCTGCTATACTCAAAAATCAGCAGCTCCTCCTTGCTGCAGTGATTCCATATGGTGTTCCACAGATGGCAGCTGCCGGGAATTGGGAGTCCACACCCCCAACCACTGAAGTGTGTGCGGCCCCCTCTACCTCCCCACTTCTACCATCAAGGGCAGAGGAGACACCACACACATTGAAGGATGAAGATGTGGAACAGATCATCACCCGTAGGAGTTCTTGGTAGCACCAGCCCATGCCACATGGCAGTGTTTTCCATTGTCCTGTGCTTGACATCATACCAGTGTTAGCACAGTTGGAGATATGCACTCTTCACCAACACACTGTTGACCTTTCTGGTATTGACTTCAATTGTCTCTCACTTTTCAATTGGCAATTAACCCCTTCGCTGCAAGGCCTTTTCCCCCTCAGGCGCCAGACCTTTTTTTGGCTATTTGGGGCAGGGTGCGCTTAGGCCCTCATAGCTTTTTGTCCACATAAGCTACCCATGCCAAATTTGCGTCCTTTTTTTCCAACATCCTAGGGATTCTAGAGGTACCCAGACTTTGTGGGTTCCCCTGAAGGAGATCAAGAAATTATCCAAAATACAGTAAAAAGTTCATTTGTTTTTTAAAATTGGAAAAAGGGCTGCAGAAGGCTTGTGTTTTTTTCCCTGAAATTGGCATCAACATAGGGTTTGCAGTGCTAAAATCACCAGCTTTCATGAACAGGCAGACTTGAATCGGAAAACCCAATTTTTCAACACAATTTTGGCATTTTACTGGGACATGCCCCATTTTTACGATTATTTGTGCTTTCAGCCTCCTTCCAGTCAGTGACAGAAATGGGTGTAAAACCAATGCTGGATCCCAGAAACCTAAACATTTCTGAAAAGTAGACAAAATTCTGAATTCAGCAATGGGTAATTTGTGTAGATCCTACAAGGGTTTCCTACAGAAAATAACAACTGAAATGGAAAAAATATTGAAATTGAGGTGAAAAAAACAGCAATTTTTCTCTACATTTTACTCTGTAACTTTTTCCTGCACGTCAGATTTTTGAAAGCAATATACCATTACGTCTGCTGGACTCTTCTAGTTGCGGGGATATATAGGGCTTGTAGGTTCACCAAGAACCCTAGGTACCCAGAGCAAATAAATGAGCTGCACCTTGCAGTGGGTTTTCATTCTATACCGGGTATACAGCAATTCATTTGCTGAAATATTAGGAGTGTAAAATGGGTATCAAGAAAACCTTTGTATTTCCAAAATGGGCACAAGATAAGGTGTTGAGGAGGAGTGGTTATTTGCACATCTCTGAATTCTGGGTTGCCCATACTAGCATGTGAATTACAGGGCATTTCTCAAATAGACGTCTTTTTTTACACACTGTCTTATATTTGGAAGGAAAAAATGTAGAGAAAGCCAAGGGGCAATAACACTTCTTTTGCTATTCTATGTCCCCCCAAATCTCCCGATACAAATGGCACTTCACTTGTGTGGGTAGGCCTAGCGTCTGCGACAGGAAGTGCCCCAAAACACAACATGAACACATCAAATTTTCCCAAAGAAAACAGAGGTGTTTTTTGCAAAGTGTCTACCTCTGGATTTTGGCCTATAGCTCAGCCGGCACCCAGGGAAACCTACCAAACCTGTGCATTTTTGAAAACTAGAGACCTAGGGGAATCCAAGACGGGGTGACTTGTGGAGCTCTCACCAGGTTCTGTTACCCAGAATCCTTTGCAAACCTCAAAATGTGGCTGCAAAACACTTTTTCCTCACATTTCGGTGACAGAAAGTTCTGGAATCTGAGAGGAGCCACAAATTTCCTTCCACCCAGCATTCCCATACGTCTCCCGATAAAAATGATCCCTCACTTGTGTGGGTAGGCCTAGTGCCCGCTACAGGAAATGCCCCAAAACACAAAGTGGACACATCACATTTTCTCAAAGAAAACAGAGGTGTTTTTTGCAAAGTGCCTACCTGTAGATTTTGGCCTCTAGCTCAGCCGCCACCTAGGGAAACCTACCAAAGCTGTGTATTTTTGAAAACTAGAGACCTAGGGGAATCCAAGACGGGGTGACTTGTGGGGCTCTCACCAGGTTCAGTTACCCAGAATCCTTTGCAAACGTCAAAATGTGGCTAAAAAAACACACTTTCCTCACATTTGGGTGACAGAAAGTTTTAGAATCTGAGAGGAGCCACAAATTTCCTTCCACCTAGCGTTCCCCAAAGTCTCCAGATAGAAATGGTACCTCACTTGTGTGGGTAGGCCTAGTGCCCACGACAGGAAATGCCCCAAAACACAAAGTGGACACATCACATTTTCTCAAAGAAAACAGAGGTGTTTTTTGCAAAGTGCCTACCTGTGGATTTTGGCCTCTAGCTCAGCCGCCACCTAGGGAAACCTACCAAACCTGTGCATTTTTTAAAACTAGAGACCTAGAGGAATCTAAGATGGGGTGACTTGTGGGGCTTTCACCAGGTTCTGTTACTCAGAATCCTTTGCAAACCTCAAAATGTGGCTAAGAAAACACTTTTTCCTCACATTTCGGTGACAGAAAGTTCTGGAATCTGAGAGGAGCCACAAATTCCACCCAGTGTTCCCCCAAGTCTCCCGATATAAATGGTACCTCACTTGTGTGGGTAGGCCTTCTGCTTGCAACAGGAAATGCCCGAAACACTATCTGGACACATCAAATAGAAAACTACCTGTTTTTGAGGGGGGGACCTGCGTTTTTGGTCCTGGGATCAGCAGCCATCTAGGGAAACCTACCAAACCCAGACATTTCTGAAAACTAGGCACTCGAGGGATTCAAGGGAGGTGTGACTTGCGTGGATCCCCCAATGTTTTCTTACCCAGAATCCTCTGCAAACCTCAAATTTAGCTAAAAAATCAAATTTTTCCCACATTTCTGTGTGGGATCACTGCACCGGGACAAATTTCCTACCACCCAACGTTCCCCTTAGTATCTGGGTAAAAATGATACCTCACTTGTGTGGGTGGGCCAAGTGATGGTGACAGGGAAGAGCCAAAAACACGTTGAAATTGAGGGGGAACCAAAGTGGGTCCAAAAGGGCAGTTTGAAACAAAACATTTTTAGGCTGATGAGTGCAGCAGACATTTTATCGGTATAGATGAGACAATGCTGGATGGTAGGAATTTTGTTGATTCCTGCAGATTCCAGAAGGTTCCATCACACAAATGTGTACTTTCCCGCAAAGTTGCAGGTTTGCAGGGCATTATGGGTAAGGAAATGGTGCGGGGTGCATGTGAAGCACACCACCCTGGAATCAACTAGATGTTTAGGTTTCAGATGTGTCTAGGTCTTGTGGATTTTTCTACATGGCAGTGTTCCCAAGTAAAAAAAAAGTGCAACCCTCACCTTTCCAAGTGGAACGATTTTGAGAGTTACCAAGCTCTCATGGCCCAAATGTAAAACAAAAACCAAAAACATGAAATGTCCTCTTGCTTTCCATGGGATAAGATGTTTTAGTGTGCAGGGAGAGCTGAATGTTCGTTAGCCCCTTTACTTCCGGTGAGGGCATAACCAGGCCCATACTGGTTGGTAGTCACCACCCCATTATTTTGATTTTTTTAATTTCATGGCATCTAGTAGACTTTCTGCCCCCGGGGCGTGGATCGGGGTAATTGCCCCATCTGCCCACTGGCGGGCAGAACAACTTTGGCCCCATTTATTTGGGGTGGGGGGATGGCCATAACCCCACCCTCTTATTTTGAAAAAAAAATCTTCCCTGGTCTCTGGGGAGCTTTCTGCCTTCCAAAAATAGGCCAATCTGCCCCCGCCGGGGGAAGATATGGCCAACAGTAATGTGTCCCCATAGGGAGCGACCCTTGCCCAAGGGGGTGCCCCCCCAAACAAAACACACACATACACACACACTAATCCCTGGTGTCTAGTGGTTTCTGATCCGCTTGGGGGCAGATTGGCCTAACAAAAATAGGCCGATCTGCCCCCAAGGGGGGAAGAAATGGCCTAAATACAATTTTCCCCCCAGGGGAGCGACCCTTGCCTCAGGGATCGCTTCCCACACATAAAAAAATAAAGTAAATAAAATTTTATATATATCCCTGGTGTCTAGAGGTTTCTGCCCCCCCTGGAGGCAGATTGGCCTAATTATATTAGGCCGATCTGCCTCCAGGGGGGGCAGAAATGGCCTAAAAATTATATGGCCACCTAGGGAGCGACCCTTGCCCAAGGGGCCGCTCCCTTTATTAGAAAACACACAAAAAAATCCCTGGTATCTAGTGGGCATTTCTGCCCCCCCTGGGGGCAGATCGGCCTAATTATATTAGGCCGATCTGCCCCCCGGAGGGGCAGAAATGGCCTAAACACAATCTGGCCCCCCAGGGAGTGACCCTTGCCTAAGGAATCGCTCCCTGCACATAAAAGAAAAAAAAACAGACAAAAAAAATTCCCTGGTGTCTAGTGGGCATTTCTGTCCCCCTTGGGGCAGATCGGCCTAATTATATTAGGCCGATCTGCCCCCGGGGGGGCAGAAATGACCTTACAAATGATTTGGCCCCCTAGGGAGCGACTCTCATGTAAAATTTTAAAAAAACTAAAGTCCCTGGTGTCTAGTGGGCATTTCTGCTGCCCGATCACATCGCAATCGGCCAGCAGAAATGCTCAGAATGACATCGAAAAGCCTTTCCCTTCTTCCGATGTCTCTCCCACCGCCTCCTCCCGAGCAGAAGAGAAATGCTAAGCATTTCTCTTCCGCATCGCGCTGGAAGCATGACCTCTGATGAGGTCAGCACGTGATTGTGTGCTGACGTCATCAGACGTCACTGGGGGGGGAATCGGGGGTGAAAGGGGAAGCGATTCCCCTTTCATTCCTGATGGGGGGGGTTGTGGGTGGGGGGCCCAGGGGGAGCACTAGCGCTTCCCCCATGGGCCCGGTGGAGAACCCGGGAACCGTGTGCTGGGATGAGACCACCTCGTCCAAGGCACCGAGGGGGTTAATGTTCCCCTGCACTGAATGACACTTTACGCAAGCATGTCCCATGACATATCCCTCAACCCTGGACTTGTGTTGTGTCACAATTGTATGGATTTCACTAATGGGGTCACAGACCTGGACATTGTAAATATTGCACTACAACACTTGTAAATAAACACTACCTACACAACCAGCATGTCTTTGTGTATTGTGACACATCTACTACGCTTAGGAATTGTGATTTGTGTAACATGTCTTTAGTCACAGAGTGTCAGTACAAGAGTGCAGGAATTTGGGGGCACATATCTACCCACAATGTACCTACATGATGAATGTTGATGCTGGCCTCATCCCCTACAAACAACTCACTGAGTGTGTCAAAAATGTTGAACACATGTATGCTTCACCTACTACATATGGCAGGAAGGGCTGTGAAACAGTTATTGGGTAGTATTGTAAGCTAGGATTACCAGTAGAACACATTGGTGTGAAACAGAAGTACTTAACCTCATCTTTAATTGGCACTGGTCAGTTTAGTGCTATAGATATTAAATGTAGGCTGTTGTCAAATGCTCGACAGCGCCCAACATTCCTACACAGGACCCAAACAATGACACCTGAATTACCACACCTACCCGTCCAATACATAGTTAACATAGTCACCTTGAGTGGTGGGTATACTGGATGGCAGATGCATAGACAAGTAGATGTGTTGTAGCTGCCATTGTGACAGGTCAGTTGTAAGAAGGTGATGAACATGTCAAGAGAGGGATTTGGAGGCAGGATGGATTCCTAGGCCAACACACAATGTTCACTGTACACTCATGAGAAGACCCTAATACCCAAGCATATGACACATGAAGTAAGGGAGTACCCGAAGATTTTTAATAAGAATCAAACTAAACTAAAAAGAATGAAGAACACCTATCCTAACCTAACCTATCCTAACTATACATAACCAACAACTGACCCTAACTACCCTATGCTAAACTCACCTAACACATTGAACAACACACTCTAAACATTGGCCCCCCATCCCCCTTATATTACGGGATACATGCAGGACAACATATACTAAACTACACATATACTACTTCTATCTAAACAAATATATTTTTTGGGTGTTTATACATATATATATATATATATATATATATATATATATATATATATATATATATATATAACCATATGTATATATATATATATATTTATCACACATAAATGCCCCAACATTACCCCCACCCACCCACAAAGTAACATGTAAAAAGTAGAAAACCCACCCCCAAACCTACTTATCCTAACTAAACTACTAACCTGATCTAACCTGACACCTACCCCCTAAAACCCACTATAAAACATTAAAACAAATGAGGAGGGAGGGGACAGAACTGGGGGTGACAGTCATTAAGCCACATACAAACTGGCCCTCTTGAGTTTTTTTTTTATGAACTTCAGTCTCTTAGTGTTCTTCTTTACCTCCTTCTCCAGACTGTCCAACTTTTTAAGGACCAGTGTTACATCCCTCTGTTGCCGGTGTTGCAGCTGGGGCTGTAGTGATAGTGGCTGCTGTGCTCCCCTGCACAGCTGTGTTGCTTGGTCCTCTCTGTGTGACCAGTGTGGGTCCCCCTTGGGTGAATGCCTGCCATTCCCTGGTGGATTGCTCCCTGCGATAGTGACGTGCCATCCTCCAGAACCCAGATTCCACTGCCAGGATGTGCCTACAGTGGACTGCCCTCTTCTGAAATGCCCACAGTTCCTCTTTGTTCATGTGGGCAGATGTTAAATTGAGACAGGCAACCATCAGTGTTAGCATTGTGTGGAGTATGTATAGATTATTAGCTTACACTCCACATCCAATTTCACATGCACGCCAACTCACATTCCGGATAAAAAAAAATGGCCCTGATAAATACAATGACAACACTGCCTTAGCACCATTTCATTGACACCAAAGCAATGCACAACAAGATTAGGAACCAAACCAAATTAGGTGTGCATTGATTTTGTGCCATGTGTAACAATGCAAAGGCAGCGTCAACTTCACATAGATCAGGGCCAATTTTCCTCATCATCTGTGTCAATTTTCAACCATACATCACCAGTAACTTGAACATGTTACTGGGAGTATGGGATGCAGTTGGTAACCATAAGGGATCAGTGTTGATAGGTATACATGCAAGCCTGATCATTATGACAGTCATCTACACTGTGAGCATCATATCTACCCACAAATGTGTTGTTCCTCTCCCCCTGTGCCTCACGGGGGATGCCCATGCAATCCATCATCTCAACTGTCCAGGTCATTCACCAAGGCATGCCCACCCATACATGGAGTCAGGAAGTGAACCATATGTTAGGAGGGCTACCAACTAGGACTCTGGTATCCATAGGTCTATCACATCTACATTCATGTGTCCAGGTGTAGACAGCCATCAATACCTGATCTGCCAATACTATTCCTTACACACCCATATCCATGCCAGCACACGTCTGTCCTTGACCTCTATGCACGCCTATTACATTCCATATAAGTGTCACATAAATGGAGTACAAAATATTGAGCACCATGCGGGGGACAACTGCCCACCCAGTCCTACATATACAGTACATTACAATACAGGGATGCACTAATTTGTGTTCAAAATGGTGCATCACCTTGTAGTGAGAATGATGGTGTGTCCCAGTGCCAATATTCTCACATCAGTGCACTTCTTAGTCACATATGAGCCTACATGTGGCCTGTGATCACCTTGTTTATATGATGCTGCCCATTGAGAACCACAAGCCTCACAAGATATGACTCTGTGCTCGTGCATGGGGAACCCCTAAATGGGACACAATGTCACCATCCAGCCTACTTTGATATCTGATCATTTTACAGCTCATCACTTCTAGCATTGTGTGCAACACACATGACTCACTCACACCAAACCCTCAATCACTACACAGGACAGACATTATCACACTTACTAGATACATCTGGGTCCTCAAATCTTGCCACTTCGCCGATGGTGTATGGGGCAGGTCCACCTGTAAGATACGGATGGAAAACCATGCTTAGTGTCATATCACTGTCACTACTAGTGACAACATATTACAGTGTGTACTATTTTAGGGGAGTGAGCTAGTTATCCTGGTGTAAAACAGTACAACAATCATTCAACCAATCAGGAATTTGTAAAGCGCACTACTCACCAGTGAGGGTCTCAAGGCGCAGAGGAGGGGAGAGGGGGAAAGAGGGGGTGGGAGGTGCTGCTACTGCTCGAATAGCCAGGTCTTGAGAAGTTTCCTGAAGGTAAGGAGGTCTTTGGTCGGCACAGGTGGGTGGCTATACTGTTCCACGTTTTGGCGATGAGCTGTGAGAATGATCTACCGACTGTTGTAGTTCTGTGGACGCGTGGGACAGTTGCGAGGGCGAGATCAGCGGAGCGGAGATGCCGGGTCGGGGTGTAGAAGGAGAGTCGTCTGTTGAGGTCATCTGGTCCGGTGTTGTGCAGTACTTTGTAAGTGTGGGTGAGAAGTTTGAAGGTGATTCTCTTGTTGACTGGGAACCAGTGCAGGTTTTTCAGGTGGTGTGTGATGTCCAGGATGAGGCGTGTGGAGGCATTCTGAATGCGTTGCAGCCTCTTCTGAAGTTTGGCCATGGTTCCTGCGCAGAGGGCATTGCCGTAGTCCAGCTTACTGCTTATGAGGGCTTGGGTGACTGTTCTTCTGGTTTCAGGGGGTATCCATTTGTAGATCTTTCAGAGCTTGCAGAGGGTGTTGAAGCAGGAGGAGGAGATGGCGTTGACTTGCTAGGTCATGGATAGTTAGGGGTCCAAGATGAATCCTAGGTTGCGTGCGTGGTCGGTGGGAGTCGGAGTGGTTCCGAGAGTGGCAGGCCACCAGGAGTCATCCCATGCAGAGGGGGTGGAGCCAAAGAGGAGGACTTCTGTCTTGTCGGAATTGAGTTTGAGGCAGCTGCTCTTCATCCATTCGGCAATGGCCTTCATTCCTTCATGGAGGTAGGTCTTGGCGGAGTCCTTGGTGAGGGAGAGGATCAGCTGGGTGTCGTCGGCGTATGAGATGATGCTGAGGTTGTGGGATCGGGCGATGTTAGCGAGTAGGGCCATGTAGACGTTGAAGAGGGCCGAGTTGAGGGACGAACACTTGGGTACGCTGCAGATGATTTAGGTGGCCTCTGAGCGGAATGGGGGGAGGCGAACTCTCTGGGTGCTCTCTTTGACTCTATTCCTGATTGCGTGACTTTGTTCCATTGTCCATGGATGCATCCTGTATCAACATACAAATGGAATGGGCTGTGCTGCAGTGTGGCATATTGTTTATGGCCACGTGTGGTAGTCCATGCAACAATGTGATTCTGTTACACCGATGTGTGTGTTACAGAGTCAACAGCATGCAAATATTTGCACGTCGTGCACATGTATGCATGTGTGACAACAGTGTATCCACATATGTATGGCAGTCAGTACTATGCAACAGTTCTGGGGTGTGATTGTGAATTTTGTTTACTAATGTGATGTGTGTAGTTGTCTTACAGAGCATAACATTTAAGACAACATACACAGCTCGGGCCTTGTTGATGATGGCTGAGGAATGCTATCTAGGAAATGTTACCTGATGACTATGTATGTAGATATGTAGATCTTGAGTTTATGGTGACTTGTGTATGGACTACACATATGTCTGACATGTGTACATGTCTGGTACATACTGTGATTGACACACTCTGCCTACATTCCACCCATATTATGTTTTATCCACAAATGTGATTAAACTCATTACATTTAGCAATGGTGTTTGTTTTGTGTGGTGAACCTGCAGCCCTGGCTGCATATGTTCTTGTCCATTTTGATGTGCATTCCACAGATGCATCCGTGCAAAGTGTGAGGGCATGTGTACCCTGTGTCAGGATTGGGCCCCATAGCAGTGGCAGGACTGATTATCATGGATGTACTGCTCAGGCCCAACTTCTTCCATTGTTTGTCACTTCTCGGCTAATCTACATGACCATTGTTACCAATGAAGCCCCCCCCCTTGTCACAAATGGTTCATGCAGCCATTGCAACTCTTACACTGAGTTGTGAAGGTGGTCTGTTCAAACATTACTGTCTCACCAAATTTTGGCATCCACTGCCTCATGTGTGGGGCCCTTGTTTACCTCCTATCTGGACATGTTGTAGTTGTGTGTGATGAGCTATTGCTGTACAAGTTGGCAACGTGACTGTAATTCATATGTTGTGGTCCATAGATTGTGTCCATCAGTTGTCACATTCAAGTAATGAGGCTATTTGTGATGTGTGTGATGGTAGCAGTACAATCTTATGCATCACATGTGATGTAGTTACAGTACTTTTCAGATTAGTATTTGTAACATGCTCCCTGAGGTTAGACTCACAATCTTGAGGTATATGTTGTGGAGATTGAAAAGACCAAAGCTGAATAAGTGAGGTGTTTGTTGACAAAACGTACAAGGTGAGTTAAGTGATTATTAAGTGAAGAAGTTCTCAAGTATATGCAGTCTGCAACGTATCCCAGCAGCTGTGTTGTGCTGTTCCTCCTCATTTTCTTCACCACCATCCTCCTCCTCAGTCAGGTCATCAACCTGCTTATAAAAGGGGACGTTAATCTGCACACATATGTTGTGCAGGATAGCACATGTCATTATGATCTTTCAGACGATGTGTGGGGCATATAGGAGGCTACCTCCTGTGATGTCCAGACACCCGAATCTGGACTTCAGGATGCCAAATGTCCTCTCCACAATAGTCGGTGTCCTCCACTGTCCCTCATTATATGCACGCTCTGCTGCTGTGCTTGGGTTGGGAAATGGAGTCATTATCTATGGCTGTAAGCCATAACCATGATCCGCTGCAAAAGTTTAAAGGAGTAAGTTGTTGAAAAGGCTTGCAACAGGTTTGTCATGTAGCATGGCAGTTGATATTTTGAGTTGGTTGTGACTCATATGTGTTTGTGCTATGGTGTGAGTTCCTATTCTTGTGTAAGGTGACCTCAGCACTGGGTTGTTGGACATGACGATCGTGAGTTTGGCTCCAGGACCTGGGACATATGATTTGGATTCCAAACTAATGGTCAGTATGTATCTACCATGCATTGTGTAGCACCTTTGTATCAGTGTGCTATCACTAGAGGGGACATGACTCTTCTTCACAACATAATGGAGTCCGATGTGGTGGCAACATGGTAGCACTACAGAGCCTGGACATCCAATCCATTTTGACATGTGTAATTGCAGCTGATGTGCGACACTTAGGGCCTTTGAAATTGGTAAGTGACAATGCACAACACATCTCCCACATTGGCTGCACTGTCCTGCAACATTTAGACTATGCAAAAATGCCCCATGTGTGACCCTTACTAGGCAACCCTTTGTTGTCCCCTGCACCAGTTGCTCATATGCGGCAGTGCACCTACACTACCTACCTTGCACCACGGTACTTAGCTAGCTGCCTTGTGGAGGTGAATGTATCTGTGCAGGAAAGGACACCGCCCTATACATATGCTGTTTTGATGGCCAATTGGCTCTTACTGTGTGTGCGGCAGTATGCAGCATGCATTGGTGGCACAATCATCTGAGTTTAAAGCACAGTCTACTTCCTTTTTGCAACCTGTAAACAGCACCCCGGAGTGGTGTTTGTTGTCAGCACTGCCTCAGGCTTTAGGTGACACCCACATCTGAGTCAGCATCATCATGCTGTGTATCTTGTGGTGACAGGCCTGCAGGAACACACATTGCACACCCCTTCCACGCTGCATACTGCATGGGAGGGTGGCCGATTTACAATGTGGCTTCAAGTCATTAAAAAATGGTCATCTGCAAAGTTGTGCCTTCAGTGCAGGCCATGGCAATGGCACTGTGGGTTTTACATAGGTCCCGTGGTGATCCAGAGTGGCAGCTGATGTTTGTGGCAGCCAGGAAGTGTCCAAAATTGTGTATCCCATTGTTACAGGATGACCAACATAACTACCAGTGTCTCTCCTACCTTCAAACACATGAATCAGCATTTATACTGTCAACACATGCACAGTGCAGGCTATGAGATGGAGCTCAGCTACTTAGCAAATGTGTCCCTTGGCACAGTGCATGTGAGGCCAGTGATGCCCTGTATTCTCCTACAGGGTCCACTATGGCATCCATGATCTGCACTGTCTGACAGTGATTCTGCCCCATGGCGGGCCATTTATTGTATCTGGTACAGACATGATGGTGTTATGGGTCAGTAAGTGGTGCATGCAAGGTGGCACTTCAGAAGGTGTGGTACCACATCACACATATGGCACAGGGTATGTGATTGGCACTGATCTTGTATTCCTATATGTGTGAGCCAATGCATCAGACAGATGTCTCTGCACACTACAGGTAAGTCAGGTATGTGTTGATGAGATGTAGTTGGTATAGGCAGCAGTTGTCTGGTATTTGATGTTTGTTCTGGCAATGATTTGCACGGCATGACTTGAGGGATCTGTGCCTATATGGAACTTACATGACATGGGCCTGGTGTATGACATTGACATGGATGTGCTATTCTTTGTTTGGCGTACTGTGTGTGAAGTATACGTAGTAGGCAACCTGTGAGCACTTGTACTGGTCTGTGTAGTTCTTCTGTTAGCAAAGGGTACATGTCTGCACTTGTCCTTCACGTGGTGTGCCTGTCAAATTGTGGGTGTGTTCCTTACGTGTGGGTGTATGTGTTTGTGGTGTGCACTGATTGTGCTATACTCCAGCATGGTGCATATGTGTTGTTACCTGCACATCTGCATTACCATGGCCATGTGCTAATGTAGAGGTGTATGTCTTGTGTGTTCTACAGGCTTGGTGTGTTGTGTGTATATTGCTGGGTTTGTTGACTTACCCACAAGTATGCCATTTCCATATTGTCTATCCTGGAACTGTTCATTGGTCCTGCTGTGCCGGAATATGAAGGCGTCATGGACACGCCCAGGATACTTTTCCAAAATGTTTATGAATAGTCCCCTGTGGTCCACTATGGCCTGCACATTAATGGAATACGTGTGCTTGCGATTCCGATATAAGTCCTCGGTTACTGCAGGTGGTACAAGCCGGACATGGGTGCAGTCAATTGCACCAAGCACATGCGGGAAGCCATGGATTTGATAGAACCCCTGTTTGGTCTCCTGCTACTTTTGCTAGGTATTGGGGAAGCTGATGTGGCAGGGTGTCAGAGAGATTATAGCATCTAACACCTTTGGCAGTAATGCAGAGAATGACGGCTGTGAGACACTAGCAACCAGGGCACCCATTGTTTTAAATGAGTCACTTGCCAGCATGTGCATGACAGCTAGCAGCTTTGTCACAGGTGGTATGTTGTGTGGGGTCTGCAGGCCAGCTGTGATTTGTTGCTCAATGTGGTGCAGTAGGATTAGTATAGCTTGCCGGTTCAGTCTGTAGGTCCTAACGATGTCCTGGTCCCTGAGGCCAAGGAGGGTTGTCCTGGATCTGAAGACCCTCTCCTGCCTTCTGCGTTGCCTTTGTGGGCTGCATTTTAATGGTGGTGATTGCTGTAGTTATTGCTGTCCACTGCATCGTATCCCAAGCTGGATCAGTATCACCTCCATTTTCTCCTGCGGGTTGGTGATGTTGCTTCTGTGTGTTCTCCTCAAGTAGTGATGAGTTTGCCTCATTCTCATTTTAAAGCCTGCCCTGACCCAGGCATTACATTTTGACACAAATTGGTGTTAATATCATTTTATGGGTCCGCCTCCCAGCGGTGCGTCATTTTTGCCTGGGTGGATAAATATGGTGTGAGAGGGTTAGAGTAATTTTTTGTATGGGAACGCCTACCTTGCATCTCATTGACACAAGGAGGTTTCACGCATCCGAAAAATGACATTTACACTAATATTTTGACACTAGACCCATCTAGCGTCAAAATATTAATATGGCGTTGAGTTTGCACTGAATTAGCGAGAAAAAAAATACGCTAATTCAGCGCAAACAGAGTATAAATATGCTCCCTATTTTGTTGCCCAGGCCTATTTTCTGTTCCAGATCGACCTTGCCCTTTGCTATCAAAAAGTATATGTAACTTAAATACTAATTCTAGTACTGACATTGTTTCCATGAAGAATTATTAATTAAAGAAAATAGTAGTGCAATAAGTCAATGTGCTTGAGAGATGTGTGAACATCTAAATTCCCACAGGACAGAGACATATGCAAGAGTATCAGAAGTGTGTCCAAAGTTCGATTAGCACCCATAAAGAAGTATTAATAGATATTTATGGGTACTCTTGACAGACATGACATAGCACCTTGAATAAGATAGTGCATGATGTGCAGCAGGTGTGGTGAAAGGTACCTAGAAATCCAGGCTGTTCACGATTGTGTAGGAAGGGTTGACCTGTCTATAGAAATTATCACTTTTCAAGACAAATAGTAAAGTTCATAATGTTTGCATGTGAATACTAGTTATGTGTGTGTCAATATTATGCTACATATGTAATACAATGGGGTGTAATGTGAATGTATGTGAAATCTGTGCACCAGGGTACACGTAGCTTAAGCTATGTGTATTTTGTTCATTTTGTAGCTGATCTTTGTGCACTGGCCTCCTTAGAACATCCAGACCCATAGCCATAGTAAGGGCCCTGTGCCTTCACCATGACTCAATACTTGTCAGGCAGCCAAATATTGACTGACATTGCAATTTACAAGTTTGTTAGAACAGGATTTAGGGATTCTTTCGGTTTGGTGCATTGTTCATCTGTGGCGACACATGCCCATAATTATTTATTTGTCTTTTTGGAATATAAATGGAAATTCAAGCTGAACCCAATTATTTGATTATAACCTCTGTATTTATTAACATATCTAGATTCTTGCTCATTGGAGCAAGTAACAATTAAAATGTACGTTGCGAGGGGAGCTATCAAACAGGAAGCTGTACATAGAACAGTATTGGGTGTAGGGTCTAGTTTAAACCAGATCACAAACACACAGATATGGTGGGGAATTGAGGGGGAATGTATAATTTTGACAGTACACTCTTGCAGTTTTGTCGCACATTTGTACAATAGAAGCACAAGCAATAGAGTGGTTTTCTCAGAATGTCACGCTTTAGTGCAAATTGTACAGCTTGGCCTGGAACCGAAGTATTCCAAATGGGCGAAATGTAAGCAACTAGAGACCAGATGTACTAAGATTGTATTTGCAAATAGCTTTTGTGAATCCAATCAGATTTTGCAAACCGAATTATGTACTAATGGGTCGGTTTGCAATATAAGCAATTGAAGTGAGCCGCAATCTTCTCTACCTAATTAATATTCATTCCATAGGTCTCTATAGGTCTCTAATTGTGACACACTGCAATTGACCACAGTCACAAGGACTCAGAGATAGCAGGCTTGCTTTTACATAAAGAAAACTGTTTAAAAAAAAAAAAAAACCGATTTCATCACAGGAAACAAGGTTGCATTTTGAAAAAGGTTGGTTTTGTTAAGAGTTTCAGCACGAGTTGGAAGAGATCCACACTTCACGAGGAGGAAGGGGTTCAAATGAGACATTTTCCCTTTTTAGGTCGAGCATATCACGACATGTTGTAATCTATTATGTGGGCTTTAACCACGCCCATCTTACACTTTCATTGGTTCCTGGGCCTGCCTTTCAAAAATCCCTTGATGTCATTGTCCCACCTTGAGGCTGGTTTGTTACCACCTTGGAGACTGACCCTGTTACATGGATTATTGCATGATCGGGCATGTAACTTAGTGTGGCACACTATTTTTCTCTTTTACATCGCCACTTCATGCTGCATGTACGTATGTTGTTTTGTCCTCTTCCCTGTTTTCGGGCATCTTGCTGTTTCTTTGCGATGTTTGCGGGTCTTTTTTTTTCTTTGCAGTTTCATGTAGTGCGAACTCAACACGAAGGTGTTGGAGCGCTCCATTTATTTATTTTTTTGCAGTTTTATATAGCGCGCACTCGATACAAAGGTATTACAGAACATTACATGAGCACTGGTTAAATTACACAAGAACACATTTACTTTTGGTAACAAGGGGAGATTAAGTAATTTGCCCAGAATCACAGGATGTTGAGCCAGAGCTGAGACTGAAACCATGTCTCGAAGCTTCAAAGTCAGCAGATCTGGCACTTATGCAACATCCTGGTGCATGTTGGAGAAGTCTGGGAATAACTATTTTTTTATATAGATCGTGGTAATATAGGTTCTGCCATTTCATGGCACTGCAAAGTAGGTGCCATTCTTAACAAAATCACTATAATTCATTTGCATCGAACTTGCAGAGATGACAAGTGAAAAGGTATGTCAAGATTGTAATCTGTCACATTCTCGTTCTGTCAAGACCTCTGCAGTGGGTGTATTAACCAACTGACTTGAGTAGAGCTGAAGTCTAGGCAATAGCACATGCTCTTGATACCCTCTGGCGGGTAACCAACCAAACACATAGGTTAGTTCCAGGCGAAAAGTTGGCGAAAGGTGTTGTCTCCAAAATTGTGGAAAAGGAGTCATGACTCCAGAGCCAAGCACTTCATGGTCTCAAGGTAGCATTTGGATGTAAATTGGGCCTCTTTAAATAGAGTTCAATTAGTGAAAACTCGATACAAAGGTATTACAGCACTTTAAATGAGCACTGGTTACATTACACAAGAACACATTCATTTTGGCATCAAGAGGAGATTGAGGGCCTTATTATGACTTTGGCGGATGGAAAAGCCTGTTCCGCCGAAGTCCCGATGGGTAGGTCACCGGCAGTGCGGCATCATTTCCACCAGGCCCATTACGAGTTTCCTGCTGGATCAGAGGGCAGAAACAGAGTTTCCGCTTGCTGGCTCAGTGGGAAACAGCCTACAGCATTGTCTCCAGCTCACAATAGAACCGGCGGCAATGCTGTAGTGCATAGGGTGCCACAGCACCCGTCGTAATGTTCACTGTCTGTTTTAAGAGGGCCCCTGCACTGCCCATACCAAGTGCATGAGCTGTGCAGGAGACCCCATGGTGCAACCTGCAGCCCGTCTCCACCAGCCATTTCATGTCGGTGCTACCACCATGAAACCGCTGGCAGAGAAGGGAATCATAATCCCCAGGGAAGCGCTGCCAGCACCGCCAGAATGACGTTACATTATAATCTGGCGATGCTGGTGGTCCGACCTCAGCGCTACGGCCGCAGTCATAATGTGGCAGTCAGACAGCTGCATTGACGGCAGTCTGACCACCACAGTGACCCTGGTGGTCGTTGGACTCCCAGGGTCGTAATCAGGCCATAAGTGATTTTCTAGAATCACAGGATGTTGAACCGGTGCCGAAACTCGAACTGTGTTCTCCAGCTCTAAAGTCGGCAGCTCTCGCCGTTAGGCCACATCCCCTCCCCTAGGGTTCTTTATTTGGTGCGCTCTGGGGCAGTCTGGGAATAATTAATTTTTTTAATAAAATGCTTGATAATACAGGTGTTGCCATTTCATAGCATTGCAAAGCAGGTGCCATTTTCAACAAAATAGCTATATTTCATTTGCATCGACCTTGCAGAGATGAAGTGGTGAAAAAACAATGTCACGGTTGTAACTGAGATATTCTCGTTCTGTCAAGACCTCTGCAGTGGGTGCATTAACCAAGTGACTGAGTAGAACATAACACTAGGTAATAATACGTGCTCTTGATAACCTCCGGAGGGTTACTAACTAAGCACATAGTTAGTTCTAGGCAAAAAGATGGCGAAAGGTGTTGTGTTGTTTCCAAGATGATGGAAAAGGAGTTGTGACTCTAGACCAAAGCACTTTACGGCCTCAACCTTGATAGCAAAAAAACATCTATCCTTTGGATGTAAATTGGGCCTCTTCAAATATATTTCATTCATTTAGTAGAGACAGCCATTTTCCTAACCCTGTAGCGCAAAGACTCTAATACAAGGGAACCACAATGAGTGGAGCAGCGTATCATAGGACACAAAAGTGGAGCAATCTCCAACACTTCCTCTTCTCAGAATTCACTGATGTTATGGCTTTGACAGTCTCCTCACAGCTACTGAAACCTTGCAGATGTCACTTCCAGAAGCGCTGTCTAAAACAGCGCTCAAATAGCCATGCTTCCTGTTTGAAGTGGCCCAACCTTGAATACTCCCTACAGTCTCTGTCACAGGTGCAGAGCACTTCCCCATCACCCTCTCATCCCCTGTATATAATATCACAACCAGTCTGTAGAAATGAGGCAAAAGCGCTCTCTAGATGGTGGCCTTGTTGTGTCCTCTCTCCTGCAGTGACAGACCTGGCAGAGTAGCTGTGGCACCTAGCATACATCCACTAAACTCCAAACCAAAACACATAGGTAAAAGACATTTTCATTTAAAACGCCAATAGCTCTGACTCTCACAAATGTTGACCTGTTGCGTTGCAAATGCTTGTTGAATGTGTTAATACCTCAACTTGGGAATCTGTAACTGTTCAACCCATTGATACTTATGATACCAAATAAATATGTGGAAGGGACTTCCATAACACGCCCCTTCCAAACAGTGATTCAGTATCCATATCTAGACCCATTTAGTAATTAGGAAAAATGTTTCGGATGGACTATAAGGGTTTAGTACATTCGAAAATGAGTTCCAGTGTTTGCAAAACCTGTGATTTACTGAATCAAAGTGTTTGTGAATCCTGAAACAATTCTGAAACATAGCCCTCAAGTGTAAGACTAATTAACTTTTCCAAAACATATACAAATGCAATGTGCTTATGATGATAAAATTGTTCAGAAAGAGCTCTCTTCAGTGGAGGTTGTGAACAGAACAGAACTAGACTGTGGAACCAAAAGCATCCTTGGCAAACACGCATAAACTAGCCTCTCTCCTTTTATCTCCTCATGTTCTCTCTCTCTCTTTTTGCAACCATCCATCCATTCTCTCTCGCCTTCTCTCCCTCCTTCCTCTCAGTTGACTTTCTCTCTAACTCTGCCTCCCAATCTATCCTCATATAGCAGGGGACAGAGGCTCCACGAGCGCTCTGGACTACAAGGATAGATATTGCAGCAAGTGCTTACAGCATGATAATATTGATATGACTGAGATGCTATGAGAGCAGTTGGTGGGTTGAGGGGTTATTGGAGATCGGTTTTCCATTTATTGTTTATAGTCATACTATCTAAATGTATTTTTTTATTTTAACTAATGACAATGGGACTATATGGTATACCGATTTGTTGCTGTGTTATGATGAATAATAAAATAAAAATTATATATATAAAAAAGAGTGACCCTGGACTTTTTAAAACCGGTCCCCAAAGAATCAATTCCACTGGGAAAATGCACAGTGGAATAAAAGGCCAATCCGGCCCTGTGCCAGAATCTAGGATGTTAACAGTAGTGGATGACATCTTCTTGAAAATTTGAGTTTTTGGTTATTTTTCTGAAGAGCAGAGGTTATGGGATCCCAAGGCCCAGTTGGGTTGGAGCTTAAAATCCAGGACACAATTGGAGAAGGTTAATTTCATTCTTTTCTCCTGTGCTTCTTGACTTCAAATATCGAACATTTTGCGTTCCATAACTTATTCTTCAGTAGGAAAGATGACTCCCAGGGCCTCATCTACAAGGAAATGGCGCAGTGTGCGATCTTGCTGCTGCGAGTAGCGTAATTTCCAAAATGCAGGGATGTCCCGTATTTGAAAGAAAACAGCGCATCCCTGTGTTTAACCCTGCACTGGCGCCTGTGCCCACTGCCACTCAATGGGGGTGGTGGGGCAGGACAGGTGGGTAAAAAGAAAAAAAGAAAAAAATGCTTTCTTTTGGGGGAAACACGTTCCTCTCCCCTATGTTGTCCTCTTCCTGTTCCCAGGTGCACACAGGCTCCCATCAATCACAACACTGCTGTCACCAGCATGACAGCAGCGTCATGATTGGTCTGAGAAGCCTGCTTCGCCACTCAGACTGGGAGTGGGAGCCTGGGCCTGTTCTCTCGGCTGCGCAATACAGTCAGGTAGAAAACATGCAAAGTGCCCATGTCTGTTTGGCCGGCCAAACAGACATGCGCAGTATGTGGTGCACATAGCCTTCCTTTGGCCCCATCCCTCCAGCACAGCCCGCTCCGCCCCTTCTCCCAGGAAAAATAACATTATAATAGCGTAGTGTTATTATCATTTTATGTTTATTTCCCCACAATCCTGTGGGGTGATGCTCCTCTGCCTTAGTGGAGGAGCCACCCCTGGCCGGCATTAAATTTGCTGCCTAACTCCAAGGCAGTCACCCTTGCGCCATGGTACAAGGATGGCTGCGTTGCGGGGGAGATAGTTTTTGTGCAGGAAGGGACACCTTGCTGCACAAAAACAATCTGTAATGGTGATTTTCCCTTTCTATGTATTCCACATTCTGCAGCACACATAGAAGGAGCAAAAAACGAGGAGAAATAAAAGTATTTCTCCTTGTTGCGCCACTCTAACGCCTCCTGAGGGGAAACATTAGTTTTTACCGCTGCCTCAGGTTTACAATTTCTCCTAAATCTAAGGCAGTGCCAAAAAGCAATGTGTATTGCTTGGGTATGCCCACAGCAACACCCATTGTACATCCCTTAGGTGCAGAAAACTGCGTCGAGCGGCCCATATCTACAAGGCTGCATTAAGCCAGGAAAAGTGGCCTAACGCCGCCTGGTAGATATGGGTGCACTGCACAGCGCCACTGGAGCGTCGCAAAAAGTGACGCTCCGGTGGCGCTAGGGCCTTGTAAATGAGACCCCCCCAGTCTCTTCATAATTTGCCCTCCCCGGTACACACAGACTTTCTCTCAGCCATATCTGGTAGGGATCATTAAATTGTACTTGCCCCCTCTCCATTTACTGTGCGCACAAGAACGCAAGACAAAGACCCCAGGGAAAGACGGATCCTCTTCTGTGCTCGCTTTCTAACCTCCTAATTAGTGCTCTGGTTATTTTGGGAAGTAAAAGCTTTTTTTCTCCATTGTCCTTTCAACTCGCAAAATGGCACCCTGGACCTCTTTGCCAATCCAGGCATGAAAATAGCGGTAAAGGCAGAGTAGAGTTAACCTTTCAAATTACTCATGGAGGCTGGAGGGATGGACGCTGTTTAACCCTGTCGTATCGTATCTGCTTTGAGATACACTCGATTCTGCCACATGGCTGGCATGCAGTACAATTCAACGCTGAGACTGATGGAGGTGCTCCAGCTGGGAGCTGTGCAGGGTCATTGGGGCAATGGGCCAGAGGATAAACAAAAGAATCCAGGAAGAGAACATAAAACTAGAAAGAAGAATAAAACGAGTAAGAAGGGAAGGTGGAAAGCCAAGAGAAACAATTGTGAGAGCAATGGTAATAAGGAAAATAAAAAAAGAGAATAGAAAGAGAAGCTACGGTTTTGGAAAGGGGGTCAAGACAGGAAGAGCGTGAAAAGAAAATAGGAAAGGGTGGTGTGTCAAATAAGAATAAAGGCAGATTAGTGAATTCTAAAAGGGGCGAAAATAAGAAAAGAAAGAAGCAGAGGCACCTTTGTTTGTTTTCTTCCGTAATCTTCTGAAAATGATCTTTCTTTGGGAGTCATTTTCACAGTTGAGTTATGAATGTCCCATCTGGATTACAGCAATAATGTGTACCTGCCTTGTATCTGAAAAGATTCTGTAACACACAGGGGTATAGCTGTCATTGCAGAAGATGCAGTAGTACCAGGGCTAAGAGACTTGACAGACCCACTGAACCCTGATTATTGTTATATATAATAATTCAGAAAACTGCCAGGATGCTAATTTTTCCCTTGCACTAGGGCCTTTGACACACTGGCTATGCAACTGATATCACAACTATTGCAAAACAGTGTTGTATGCCTGACAGCTGGTATTTCTTTTTAGAAAGGGACAGATGGACTAGGACACTGGTCACAAAAACGTGTCTCAACTTTTAACCAGCATTTTTGTGCCCAGTGTGACACATATAGATGAACCAAAGCTTACAGGGACGTTATAGTTATGTTCACATAAAAACCCACAGAAATTCAGCAGTTAGAGTTATCTCAGCCCACAAAACTGACACCGGCTCATAAAGCATAATTGCTGGACTTGTTTCCCTCTTTTTTAATTTTTTTTCACTACAAATGTTTAGGGCTCATACTGAAAGGTAATCTTACTCTTTTTACATGACAAATACATTTTTCTTTCCAATCTGTCCAGAAATATCTCATTCTAAGTATATCAAATGTCAAAGCCTAAAATCTCTCTACCTCGCTCCCTCTCCCTCTCTTTTTCTCTCTCTCTCTATCTCTATCTCTTTCAATCTTTCTCCCACTCACACACCCACTCAAACACTTACACACCCACTCAGACACTCATGCACCCACTCACTCCCCCCGTCAGACCCTCACGCACCCACTCACATTGGCACTCAGATAGTTACGCACCCACTCACGGACCCACTCAGACTCTCACACACCCACTCACAGACCCACTGTCACCTTCATGCACCCTCTCACAGACTCGCACACACACAGAAGCACTCACTGAAACACTGATGTACGCACTCTCACACCGAGACAGACATTCTCATAGCCACTCACACCCTCTCACAACTGTTCTCAAACCCAGAGATACCACAGCCAACTCCTGCCGTGCATGTCCGAGGGGCCATGTGCAGTATGGGGTTGGGTGGTTAGGGGAGCTGGCCGCAGGGTCTGGCTGCAGGCCAGGTCTTGTGGGCAACCTCCACTGCTCATGGGTGAAGGCCATGCACTGTGGAAGGTTGGGTGCTTAAGGGAGTTGGCTTCAGCTAAGCCCTATAGATAACCGCCACTAGGTAGTATAGACAGAGATATGTAGCTATATAGACAGATATCTATAGATATAGATAATTACTTTCCTTATTTTTCTTGACTTAATAATATTAAAATGCTTGAAATATTGTTTCCTGTTAGTATAGACTATTTTTAATACAATGTTTTTAATTTTGAAATAAGCTAGAGGGGGACCTTTCTGGCAAAAATAAACTTCAATATATATATAGCATTTTCTTTGGCTTGTAGCCATAGGGGCGACTAAAGGTTGGTGGTGCATATGGATGGGCCTTTAACAGTTGCTCATCTTCGCAGCAGATTCCTATAAGCGTTGACAAGACCCGTCTGATTTCGTCCCTTTGTCCTTGTTTTTACATTCTTGTGTGTCTTGACACGACCGCCTCGGGCTTTTGTGTGTCAGAGCCAGGGTAAGGGATGGAGGAGTCCGCCTACCCTGCCCTAGGCTCTCAACATCCAGTTTTGCACCTCTGCTAGAACAGGAAGCAAGAGTGATTTGATTTTGAAGCTGAAGCGAAAGCTATTATGATTAGGTTGTCAGGTAGAGTCGTGGGTCACACCTTCAAGTGATAGCCTCTGTCTCCAGACAATCACACACCTCATGCCATCACAGGCAGGAGGTACCAGCAGTGATGGGGACAGCTGCCACAGCAGGGAACCTCAAAGGTAATTTCTGGTCATTTCACCTTAAAGAGTGGCTAAAGTTTGAGCAGGTCTGCCTTGGGCCTCCTAGCCCCCGTGCTCCTAGCGTTCAAGGAAAGTTCCCCTTTAACGAATCTGTCCTGCTACTGCAATTAAAGGGTTTCTAGCCAGATCTGCAGAGTGTGTCGCTTGTGACTAGTACAGCAAAATGTGCTTGGTGCGATCCAAGCTGAGCTGTGACTTTCCCCTTCCTCCCCTGGAGAATCCTCCCTTACATTAAGCAAATAATGACACGATTCACTTACATTCCCCGAATGCATTTTCCACCTACAATGATCAAGTTTTCTTCCAAAAATAGTTGCAATAAGTGTACATTTAAGGTGGTGAAGTAACCGGAAAAGGAAATTACAAATTTTCTCTAAATGTAAACTTTGTGAGCCTGTGAACATTCTGCAGGAGTAGGACAAGAGAACACTATTAATATGTAGACCTGTGAATATTGGTGATTCCGAATAATGATGAAATATAAGGAAATCATAAGATGAATCCACAGCTGGTAGATTTACTCATCTTTCTGCGATTTAGGCCAAATATAAGTCTCAAGACTTTGTGGCAGACTCTGTTCAATTTAATTTGCCCAATCACAAGAAAGCCCTCATAAGCTCCAAGTTACATCATTTACCCAATCAATCAAGGGTCCATTTCAGCTCAGAAGTTGTCAAACTCACCTTTAGAGGTTGAGAGTGTCATGCATCGAGAAAAGACACTACTTTAAATTAATGACCATAGTTGGAAGGGGAAAGTCACTGAAATGCGACACCCTGCTACGTCTGTGTCTGCCAGGAGGGCTACGGGAGGGGGCAGCAAAGAACACACGGCCAAGCTCTTACAATAGTAAAACGTTATCTTTCTGTCAGAGGGGAGATAGAAATAACAATCTGCATCATAAGCTAATTTTTTTATATAGAATAATATGTCAGTACTGAGAGAGCATAGCTTATATAATCTATATTAACATAAATGTCTATGAATTAATGTGTGATAATGCCGCATAGAAACTGAAATAGTAATTTTGCTGGAATGTGACCACGGGGAGTGGCCGCCAATGTATACGTGGACTAATAATGATGACTAAAATGTTTTATGTATTATTACATTGAATAAGTTTATACTAATTATTAATAATTGTATTATTGAATTTGTGCTGAAATCCTTGTAGGCCTTAAGTTAGCATGAGCCAAAGCTTAGCTGCTTGGCTCTCATAATAAATGTATTTTTCCTATCTTGCAGTGTGCTGACTCACAAAAGGACACGACCTTTCGAATGTAACCATGCTAGATCCGTTCCCATGCATTTTTCATTGCTTGAAGGGTGATATTAAAACGAAATGAAACAGTGTAGATTAATGTAATGTACAAGGTCATTCAAACTGGTGAAGACAATGGAGCTACTGACCAAAAGATGTGCAAAGAATTACAGAAAGATGAAATCATACCGGACGTGCCACCTCTGAAGACATCGAATAAGGGAACCAATGAGATATTTGTAAAATAATATGGGGTGAAAGTTAGGTGACCTAATGTGTTTTCTGATAGGTTAAAGATAGTGGGGTATAACAAATGTCCAATAGAATTTTAGGGGAATGTACAACGAAAAAGGGATAAAAACCCATGACACGGACCATTGAGGAGGTGGGTTAGGGAATGCTAATGATTTTATCCAGACACTTTGTCACTCTGTTTGGTGACTTATTGGTTCACTTAGAACCATCCTCGTCCTTAGATTTGCCCATTTTACACTTTGCCTCCTTATGAGGGAAGTGCCCATTTTGCCCCGGAGCTGAGTTCTGACTGATGGCGATTTGACTGATGTCCTGAAGACGAAGACTGAACCTGTGCGCTGACCTAAACTTTGGAGGGTAATTATGACAATGCATTTGTGATTTGTCTGTTTGCTTTTCCTTTCTAGGTACCAACTGCTTACTTTTGACAGAGACCATAGTTAGATGATTTCCAAATTAGTGTTCTAAATTGTTTTGCATGAAGCCCAACATGCCAATGCTAATCAGTGTTTAGGACAGGTGTTAACTAAACTGACGCAAATAGACAAACGACCAAAGCTATGCTTTGTTGAACTGACGCATTATTGACACTCTGCTAAACTGATCTATGTTTACGCCGTGTTATGTTCTGATGTTTGTGATTCTCGCCTTAATGAAATCTTACCAAAGTTGCCATATCGTGACTATGCTATTATGTTTCTTGGTTTTTAGATTGACGCACCTGCTTTTAGAATTGTAACCAATAGGGAATAAAACTCATAAAATTCTACTAAACTGGTGTGGTTATTCATGACTGCAAGGTCATGGTAGTGTCTTGAAATCAATTAATGCTTTTGACTAAAGTGAAATGTACTGTTGCGATAAATATTGATGACATTATTAACGTATTGATTGACATATTGATTAGCTATCTCGTCCTAAGGTGTCTCTCAACTGGATCAAAAGATTCATTGGCCTTAAACGAGTCCTGGTGTGTAATAAATTATCATAAGGGACATGTTAACAGTTCTGGTAGCAGAGCGACGGTTTGGCCCTTTGGGGGCCCTAGGACAGAGTATTATTGTTTAATTTGTTTTTCTGAGATAATGAAAATTGGAGGTATGATGTGTTTCTAATTTCACCATGACTTTCCTGGGATCTCGGAGCCTGCCTAAATGAGTTGGGGATGTTTTCGGCGTTTTAGTGTGTGTGGTGTAGAATTTGCGCTTGCTCAACTTATGCATTTTGCAGGTGATTTGTGAGGTTTGTGTGTATTTAGGCCAGGTAAATGTTGTTTTTAGTAGGAGTGGGCGTACTCCGCAGTATGAGAGTAGGGAAGTCGGCGTACTTCATATGAGTGTGGCACTTTGTGCTCAAAATTATCCACGTGGTTGGTTGTTCATGTACGGACCCGTCGTGGTGTAAGACTCCGGAGTATATTGACAAGTGTAGGAGACACTTGGGTTTATGTTGTAATTTGTGCAGTTTAATTAAGTCAATCGGGCGTGGTTGACAAGTCGAGTTTGAGTCAAATTGTATGTGTGAAACCTTCGATGGAGATTTGGCAAGTTCTAAGGTGCACTAGAACAAACCATTGACAAGTCGAGAGTAGGATTTGCGGGTCTGTAGGAGGCTGGACTGGCTTGTAGTGAGTACCTAGGGGTACTTGCACCTTGCACCAGGCCCAGTTATCCCTTATCAGTGTATAGGGTGTCTAGCAGCATAGGCTGATAGATAATGGTAGCTTAGCAGAGCAGCTTAGGCTGAACTAGGAGACGAGTGAAGCTCCTACAGTACCACTTAGTGTCATATGCACAATATCATAAGAAAACACAATACACAGTTATAGTAAAAATAAAGGTACTTTATTTTTCTGACAATATGCCAAAGTATCTCAGAGTGTACCCTCAGTGAGAGGATAGGAAATATACACAAGATATATACACAATACCAAAAATATGCAGTATAGTCTTAGAAAACAGTGCAAACAATGTATAGTTACAATAGGATGCAATGGGGACACATAGGGATAGGGGCAACACAAACCATATACTCCAAAAGTGGAATGCGAACCACGAATGGACCCCAAACCTATGTGACCTTGTAGAGGGTCGCTGGGACTATTAGAAAATAGTGAGGGTTAGAAAAATAGCCCACCCCAAGACCCTAAAAAGTGAGTGCAAAGTGCACTAAAGTTACCCAAAGGACAAAGAAGTCGTGATAGGGGAATAAGGCAGGAAAGACACAAACCAACAATGCAACAACAATGGATTTCCAGTCGAGGGTACCTGTGGAACAAGGGGACCAAGTCCAAAAGTCACAAGCAAGTCGGAGATGGGCAGATGCCCAGGAAATGCCAGCTGCGGGTGCAAAGAAGCTTCTACTGGACAGAAGAAGCTGAGGTTTCTGCAGGAACAAAAAGGGCTAGAGACTTCCTCTTTGGTGGACGGATCCCTCTCGCCTTGGACAGTCGTGCAGAAGTGTTTTCCTGCCAAAAGACCGCCAACAAGCCTTGCTAGCTGCAAATCATGTGGTAAGCATTTTTGGATGCTGCTGTGGCCCAGGAAAGACCAGGATGTCGCAAATTGCGTCAGGAGAGAGAAGGGACATCGAGCAAGAGAAAAAACCCTCTCAACAGCAGGTAGCACCCGGAGAAGTGCCAGAAACAGGCACTACAAGGATGCGTGAAATGGTGTTCACCCGAAGTCGCACAAAGAAGTCCCACGTCGCCGGAGAACAACTTAGGAGGTCGTGCAATGCAGGTTAGAGTGCCGTGGACCCAGGCTGAACTGTGCACAAAGGATTTCTGCCGTAAGTGCACGGAGGCCGGAGTAGCTGCAAAAGTCGCGGTTCCCAGCAATGCAGTCTGGCGTGGGGAGGCAAGGACTTACCTCCACCAAACTTGGACTGAAGAGTCACTGGACTGTGGGAGTCACTTGGACAGAGTTGCTGGATTCGAGGGACCTCGCTCGTCGTGCTGAGAGGAGACCCAAGGGACCGGTAATGCAGCTTTTTGGTGCCTGCGGTTGCAGGGGGAAGATTCCGTCGACCCACGGGAGATTTCTTCGGAGCTTCTAGTGCAGAGAGGAGGCAGACTACCCCCACAGCATGCACCACCAGGAAAACAGTCAAGAAGGCGGCAGGATCAGCGTTACAGAGTTGCAGTAGTCGTCTTTGCTACTATGTTGCAGTTTTGCAGGCTTCCAGCGCGGTCAGCAGTCGATTCCTTGGCAGAAGGTGAAGAGAGAGATGCAGAGGAACTAGTATGAGCTCTTGCATTCGTTATCTAAAGAATCCCAAGAGACAGAGACCCTAAATAGCCAGAAAAGAGGGTTTGGCTACCTAGGAGAGAGGATAGGCTAGCAACACCTGAAGGAGCCTATCAGGAGGAGTCTCTGACGTCACCTGGTGGCACTGGCCACTCAGAGCAGTCCAGTGTGCCAGCAGCACCTCTGTTTCCAAGATGGCAGAGGTCTGGAGCACACTGGAGGAGCTCTGGGCACCTCCCAGGGGAGGTACAGGTCAGGGGAGTGGTCACTCCCCTTTCCTTTGTCCAGTTTCGCGCCAGAGCAGGGCTAAGGGGTCCCTGAACCGGTGTAGACTGGCTTATGCAGAAATGGGCACCAAATGTGCCCATGAAAGCATTTCCAGAGGCTGGGGGAGGCTACTCCTCCCCTGCCTTCACACCATTTTCCAAAGGGAGAGGGTGTAACACCCTCTCTCAGAGGAAGTCCTTTGTTCTGCCATCCTGGGCCAGGCCTGGCTGGACCCCAGGAGGGCAGATGCCTGTCTGAGGGGTTGGCAGCAGCAGCAGCAGCAGCTGCAGTGAAACCCCGGGAAAGGCAGTTTGGCAGTACCAGGGTCTGTGCTACAGGCCACTGGGATCATGGGATTGTGCCAACTATGCCAGGATGGTATAGAGGGGGCAATTCCATGATCATAGACATATTACATGGCCATATTCGGAGTTACCATTGTGAAGCTACATATAGGTAGTGACCTATACGTAGTGCACGCGTGTAATGGTGTCCCCGCACTCACAAAGTCCGGGGAATTGGCCCTGAACAATGTGGGGGCACCTTGGCTAGTGCCAGGGTGCCCACACACTAAGTAACTTAGCACCCAACCTTAACTAGGTAAAGGTTAGACATATAGGTGACTTATAAGTTACTTAAGTGCAGTGTAAAATGGCTGTGAAATAACGTGGACGTTATTTCACTCAGGCTGCAGTGGCAGGCCTGTGTAAGAATTGTCAGAGCTCCCTATGGGTGGCAAAATAAATGCTGCAGCCCATAGGGATCTCCTGGAACCCCAATACCCTGGGTACCTCAGTACCATATCCTAGGGAATTATAAGGGTGTTCCAGTAAGCCAATGTAAATTGGTAAAATTGGTCACTAGCCTGTTAGTGACAATTTGAAAGAAATGAGAGAGCATAACCACTGAGTTTCTGTTTAGCAGAGCCTCAGTGAGACAGTTAGGCACCACACAGGGAACACATACATATAGGCCACAAACTGATGAGCACTGGGGTCCTGACTAGCAGGATCCCAGTGACACATAACAAACATACTGAAAACATAGGGTTTTCACTATGAGCACTGGGCCCTGGCTAGCAGGATCCCAGTGAGACAGTGAAAACACCCTGACATACACTCACAAACAGGCCAAAAGTGGGGGTAACAAGGCTAGAAAGAGGCTACTTTCTCACAGGGTCGAATTCTGCTTGCGGGTGCGGGAACTGAGAAGGAGAGAGTAGCGGCCGAGGCTTCAAGTGAAATCTCTGTAAAGTTCTGAAGCAAATGTGTTACCCTTCCTGTAGTAAACCGGCAAATTTGTGTTGTTATTGTTGTTAAGGTGCTCGCAGTAATTTTTGCATTAGTTTGGTGTGAATCCAGTGAGGGGCGGACGAGCCGCAAGACTTTGTCAGCTGCAGTGTGTGAGTGTGACGTCAGTGGTGCCGCGCTAAGATAGGTCAGTTGTCGAGAGGGGTCGCGCACGGATTGGCTGCCGTCCATGAGAGGCAATAGGTTAAGAAAGGTGGGTGAAGAGTGTCCTGGGAATTAAAGTCACTTTCTGATTAAATACAACAAAAGAAAAGACGCAAAGATGAACTTTATTAAAGCTTTTAAGAGCGCTCTGAAAGGAGAAGCATACATTATGGCGAGTGAAGGGGACCCTACACCGCCTGAGGGTACTCCAGCTTATATAGTTATGGAGGAAAAAGGTGTCGCGCCTTGCTTATGGATGAAACAGTGCCACAAATTGACGGAAAAAGAGGGATGTTTGGCATTTCCGGAACACGGAACGTTCAATACGAAAGTTTTAGAGAATTTAAGGTGGATGTTAAGTGTACAGAAGCCACCTCCGAAGCCAGCTCAGTACGAGGCTTTAGCAATCTGGGATTTAATGGCTATTAAACAAAGACAAGAAGAATTCCAAAGAAGAATGAAAAGGGCAGAAAAGACTTTAGCAGAAGCTAGGTGGGATAATGAAAGCAAAATGTGGAGACGGGGAATAGTTGACGGACTCAAATTATTCCCAGCAATAACACAGGGAGATGAGACGCAGGGGAAGAAAGCCACATGTAAACCAGACAAAGACTCTAGTAAGCCTAAAGAGACTAAGAGATCTTGGGAAGAAGAAGATGATTCAGATAACGAAGAATTTCTAAATCAGTTAATGCATGATCGCCCGCCACCTTATGCGGTAAGCGACAATGTCCCGAGCACTAGTGCGGGTCCTGAGAACCAGACACAGGAGAAGGGAGTTATTGATACAGTACAGGCTAGTGATGCAGGTTCGATACAGAATGGTGTCAGTGTACCCACTGCGCCAGACATGCAGATACAGTTGCAACCTCCACCGCAGATACAGAGAATCTATCCAGACGTCCCAGTACTAGAGACTACTACAAATCTGATAGTGCTGCCAGACCCGATATATACATAATCGAGGTTAGTGCAGATGGAGCCAACTCCACAATTGCTACCCCAGCCGCAGCCACAACTAATACCAGGGTATAATCCAGCAGCAGGACCTCCATTAATACCTGCCCCGGCTTCAGAGAATCAGACCTTTGGAGTCGCTGCTCCACTGAGTTTTGGACCAGGTCAGACACTTGCGGCCATATCATTGCCAATTACTGTTGGTCCACTGGTGCCATTGTATGCACAAGGTAAGCCTGGCATGTGTGATGAGGGGATAATGACACAAGATGTAATAAGAGGAGGGTCCATAGGAACGCCCCAGTTAATGGCCCCAGGAGAGCAACGGTTGAAAGACCGAGGTTTTTGCTAGACCTTAGCCCGATTGGAGGCAGTGAGACAGGCAGGGCTAGGTCTGCTAACCCCACAGACAATAAGTACGAATACTTCACAGTCGCCAATGATGCATGCAGAGAATATTTCACTGCAAGGTTTTACGGTACAACAGTTAAATGAGTGGTTAGAGAAAACCTATGCTTCACAAAAAACTACAGTAACTGCAGTGGAACCGGAAAAGTCAGAGAAAAATGATTACCTGAATTTTGTGAGACTAGGCGTGGAAGCTGCTGAACTAGTGGAAGGAACAATGGGGGTGAACAGATTAGAGTCATACACCGAAGCAGAATTGAGGTATTGGTGCCCTAAAATCACTAAAGAAGTAGGTAAGGTACATCAGAGGTTGGCGAACCTGGCAGACAAATACCATATTGATATTGAGAATACTAAACATTTGAAAAGAAGCTACAGATTAGACTTTGACTCAAAGGACTTCGAGCACATGAGGTCTGCCGGAATGAAAGCACATCTAAAAGAAATACTGCAAAGTACTCAGATTTGGGGAGCCTTAGAAAAGTGGGAAGGCAGATGGGCAAAGAAAAGAGATAAGGAGAAAAGTAACAGTCCGGGATCAAGTCAGGCTAAAGCTTCACCAGATACAGAATCAGTAAAGATGCTACCAATGAGAGAAACAGCTGGTGGGGTTTTAATCCATGTACCATGGTCCAGGGGAGACATCCTATCTTTCACAAATGATTATCCCAGGTTGAGGGAGAAGCCGATAGAGTGGTATCAGCAAACAGATAGGTTTGTGAAGCTTGCGAAGTGTCTCTGGGAAGATTTGAATACCTTGTTAGAGATTATTGTTCCGCCTGACTTATGGCTTGAGTGCAAGAGAGGTGTAGACTGGCCGACACAGGAGCCAGCAAGGGATAAGGTGACCGGAGCACCCTCTGAGGAGGTGATGAAGTACTATCATAAAGTAATTGAGTTTTTGAAGCAGAAAGTGTCGCAGAAAGTGACAGATTGGCAGAAAATCGACCGGACCTCACAGGAGGTTAAAGAATCGATACATGCTTACTATGAGAGGTTGTTGAAGGCATTCAAACATTACAGTGGTACTGAGACTATTGAGCTGAAAGACATGAACCATCTAGTGTTCAGATTTGTTGAAGGGCTGAGACCAGAGGTCAGCCAGATGATTAAGAATCATTTGATCTGTGGCAAGCGAAGCCGATTGATGAGGTGTTGCAATATGCGAAATACTGTAGTGACAAGATTGAGCTGAAGCAGAGGAAGTTGAAAGAGAAAGTGATGGTGATGCAGATAAGGAGGTACAGGTCAGGGGAGTGGTCACTCCCCTTTCCTTTGTCCAGTTTTGCGCCAGAGCAGGGCTAAGGGGTCCCTGAACCGGTGTAGACTGGCTTATGCAGAAATGGGCACCAAATCTGCCCATGAAAGCATTTCCAGAGGCTGGGGGAGGCTACTCCTCCCCTGCCTTCACACCATTTTCCAAAGGGAGAGGGTGTAACACCCTCTCTCAGAGGAAGTCCTTTGTTCTGCCATCCTGGGCCAGGCCTGGCTGGACCCCAGGAGGGCAGATGCCTGTCTGAGGGGTTGGCAGCAGCAGCAGCAGCAGCTGCAGTGAAACCCCGGGAAAGGCAGTTTGGCAGTACCAGGGTCTGTGCTACAGGCCACTGGGATCATGGGATTGTGCCAACTATGCCAGGATGGTATAGAGGGGGCAATTCCATGATCATAGACATATTACATGGCCATATTCGGAGTTACCATTGTGAAGCTACATATAGGTAGTGACCTATACGTAGTGCACGCGTGTAATGGTGTCCCCGCACTCACAAAGTCCGGGGAATTGGCCCTGAACAATGTGGGGGCACCTTGGCTAGTGCCAGGGTGCCCACACACTAAGTAACTTAGCACCCAACCTTTACTAGGTAAAGGTTAGACATATAGGTGACTTATAAGTTACTTAAGTGCAGTGTAAAATGGCTGTGAAATAACGTGGACGTTATTTCACTCAGGCTGCAGTGGCAGGCCTGTGTAAGAATTGTCAGAGCTCCCTATGGGTGGCAAAAGAAATGCTGCAGCCCATAGGGATCTCCTGGAACCCCAATACCCTGGGTACCTCAGTACCATATCCTAGGGAATTATAAGGGTGTTCCAGTAAGCCAATGTAAATTGGTAAAATTGGTCACTAGCCTGTTAGTGACAATTTGAAAGAAATGAGAGAGCATAACCACTGAGTTTCTGTTTAGCAGAGCCTCAGTGAGACAGTTATGCACCACACAGGGAACACATACATATAGGCCACAAACTGATGAGCACTGGGGTCCTGACTAGCAGGATCCCAGTGACACATAACAAACATACTGAAAACATAGGGTTTTCACTATGAGCACTGGGCCCTGGCTAGCAGGATCCCAGTGAGACAGTGAAAACACCCTGACATACACTCACAAACAGGCCAAAAGTGGGGGTAACAAGGCTAGAAAGAGGCTACTTTCTCACAGGGTCGAATTCTGCTTGCGGGTGCGGGAACTGAGAAGGAGAGAGTAGCGGCCGAGGCTTCAAGTGAAATCTCTGTAAAGTTCTGAAGCAAATGTGTTACCCTTCCTGTAGTAAACCGGCAAATTTGTGTTGTTATTGTTGTTAAGGTGCTCGCAGTAATTTTTGCATTAGTTTGGTGTGAATCCAGTGAGGGGCGGACGAGCCGCAAGACTTTGTCAGCTGCAGTGTGTGAGTGTGACGTCAGTGGTGCCGCGCTGAGATAGGTCAGTTGTCGAGAGGGGTCGCGCACGGATTGGCTGCCGTCCATGAGAGGCAATAGGTTAAGAAAGGTGGGTGAAGAGTGTCCTGGGAATTAAAGTCACTTTCTGATTAAATACAACAAAAGAAAAGACGCAAAGATGAACTTTATTAAAGCTTTTAAGAGCGCTCTGAAAGGAGAAGCATACATTATGGCGAGTGAAGGGGACCCTACACCGCCTGAGGGTACTCCAGCTTATATAGTTATGGAGGAAAAAGGTGTCGCGCCTTGCTTATGGATGAAACAGTGCCACAAATTGACGGAAAAAGAGGGATGTTTGGCATTTCCGGAACACGGAACGTTCAATACGAAAGTTTTAGAGAATTTAAGGTGGATGTTAAGTGTACAGAAGCCACCTCCGAAGCCAGCTCAGTACGAGGCTTTAGCAATCTGGGATTTAATGGCTATTAAACAAAGACAAGAAGAATTCCAAAGAAGAATGAAAAGGGCAGAAAAGACTTTAGCAGAAGCTAGGTGGGATAATGAAAGCAAAATGTGGAGACGGGGAATAGTTGACGGACTCAAATTATTCCCAGCAATAACACAGGGAGATGAGACGCAGGGGAAGAAAGCCACATGTAAACCAGACAAAGACTCTAGTAAGCCTAAAGAGACTAAGAGATCTTGGGAAGAAGAAGATGATTCAGATAACGAAGAATTTCTAAATCAGTTAATGCATGATCGCCCGCCACCTTATGCGGTAAGCGACAATGTCCCGAGCACTAGTGCGGGTCCTGAGAACCAGACACAGGAGAAGGGAGTTATTGATACAGTACAGGCTAGTGATGCAGGTTCGATACAGAATGGTGTCAGTGTACCCACTGCGCCAGACATGCAGATACAGTTGCAACCTCCACCGCAGATACAGAGAATCTATCCAGACGTCCCAGTACTAGAGACTACTACAAATCTGATAGTGCTGCCAGACCCGATATATACATAATCGAGGTTAGTGCAGATGGAGCCAACTCCACAATTGCTACCCCAGCCGCAGCCACAACTAATACCAGGGTATAATCCAGCAGCAGGACCTCCATTAATACCTGCCCCGGCTTCAGAGAATCAGACCTTTGGAGTCGCTGCTCCACTGAGTTTTGGACCAGGTCAGACACTTGCGGCCATATCATTGCCAATTACTGTTGGTCCACTGGTGCCATTGTATGCACAAGGTAAGCCTGGCATGTGTGATGAGGGGATAATGACACAAGATGTAATAAGAGGAGGGTCCATAGGAACGCCCCAGTTAATGGCCCCAGGAGAGCAACGGTTGAAAGACCGAGGTCTTTGCTAGACCTTAGCCCGATTGGAGGCAGTGAGACAGGCAGGGCTAGGTCTGCTAACCCCACAGACAATAAGTACGAATACTTCACAGTCGCCAATGATGCATGCAGAGAATATTTCACTGCAAGGTTTTACGGTACAACAGTTAAATGAGTGGTTAGAGAAAACCTATGCTTCACAAAAAACTACAGTAACTGCAGTGGAACCGGAAAAGTCAGAGAAAAATGATTACCTGAATTTTGTGAGACTAGGCGTGGAAGCTGCTGAACTAGTGGAAGGAACAATGGGGGTGAACAGATTAGAGTCATACACCGAAGCAGAATTGAGGTATTGGTGCCCTAAAATCACTAAAGAAGTAGGTAAGGTACATCAGAGGTTGGCGAACCTGGCAGACAAATACCATATTGATATTGAGAATACTAAACATTTGAAAAGAAGCTACAGATTAGACTTTGACTCAAAGGACTTCGAGCACATGAGGTCTGCCGGAATGAAAGCACATCTAAAAGAAATACTGCAAAGTACTCAGATTTGGGGAGCCTTAGAAAAGTGGGAAGGCAGATGGGCAAAGAAAAGAGATAAGGAGAAAAGTAACAGTCCGGGATCAAGTCAGGCTAAAGCTTCACCAGATACAGAATCAGTAAAGATGCTACCAATGAGAGAAACAGCTGGTGGGGTTTTAATCCATGTACCATGGTCCAGGTGAGACATCCTATCTTTCACAAATGATTATCCCAGGTTGAGGGAGAAGCCGATAGAGTGGTATCAGCAAACAGATAGGTTTGTGAAGCTTGCGAAGTGTCTCTGGGAAGATTTGAATACCTTGTTAGAGATTATTGTTCCGCCTGACTTATGGCTTGAGTGCAAGAGAGGTGTAGACTGGCCGACACAGGAGCCAGCAAGGGATAAGGTGACCGGAGCACCCTCTGAGGAGGTGATGAAGTACTATCATAAAGTAATTGAGTTTTTGAAGCAGAAAGTGTCGCAGAAAGTGACAGATTGGCAGAAAATCGACCGGACCTCACAGGAGGTTAAAGAATCGATACATGCTTACTATGAGAGGTTGTTGAAGGCATTCAAACATTACAGTGGTACTGAGACTATTGAGCTGAAAGACATGAACCATCTAGTGTTCAGATTTGTTGAAGGGCTGAGACCAGAGGTCAGCCAGATGATTAAGAATCATTTGATCTGTGGCAAGCGAAGCCGATTGATGAGGTGTTGCAATATGCGAAATACTGTAGTGACAAGATTGAGCTGAAGCAGAGAAAGTTGAAAGAGAAAGTGATGGTGATGCAGATAAGGGCAGCGCAGGCAGGTAAATGGAATCCAGAAGATGATACAGCAGCAATCGCAAGGGAATGGTGTGTTTCAGGCACAACCGAGAGGTCGAGGTTTTGTGAATCACGGTCCAGATTCGAATACTGTGGTGATTCAAAATGACGTACAAGGGATGAAAAAGATGTCACCATGTCACGCGTGCGGGGGCGTGGGGCACTGGAAGCGGGAATGTCCGAACACGTGCAGGATGGTGTCGTTCAACAAAGCACGAATGTCGGTACAATACAAAATGTGAGAGGTCCAAAAGTGAGAAGTCAAAATCAAAATTTCCAGAATAACATGGTTCAGATGCAGGGGCTACAGCCCATGCAGCAAATGCAAATGCCGCGTATTCAACCAGCGCAAATGCAGCAAGTACAACAGCAGGTTCCCATGGTACCTAGACAGCAAATGCAATTACCAGTAGCTCCAATGGGTCAGCAGCAGGTGATGCTTCCTCAGAAGGTCACAGGTCAAGTGATGAGTCAAAATAATACAGTACAGCAATTCCCATTGCGTGGTGAAGATGGAATGAATGAGGAATGGCCGGATGACAGTTCAGACAGTGAAGAGTGCAGGCTTGCAGCGTCTCTAGAAGTAGATCAGAGGGGACGATATGTAGAGGGAAAGGTAATGGGTCACAAGATTTCATTCTTTGTTGATAGCGGAGCTACACGCTCTACAGTCAGAAGTGCAGAGGTTCCAAAATTGCCACTTTCAGGGCGTACCATAAGAGTGGTCGGAGTAGCAAACCAGTACTTGACAAATCCGATCACAGATCCGGTGCAAGTTGAGATTGGCAACTTTCAGGGACTGCATAAGTTTGTAGTCTGCGATTCAAGTCCTGTGTCCCTACTGGGAAGAGACTTACTGTGCAAAACAAAATGTTCAATTACCTGTTCCAATGATGGAATTGAGGTGCAGACAAACAGTGATGATGAAGGGGATGATGGTCAGTTCTCAGAGTTAGAGACAGAAAACGTGAATGAAGATTACCCTTTGATAACATTATTCCCGATGCTTACAGTGACTGACTTACCAGCCGAGTTACAGGGAACGGTGACGGAGAAGGTGTGGGATTTGACAGGAAAGGAAGTGGGACTGATAAAAGGAGTGGAACCAGTTAAAGTTCAAGTGAAGCACAATGCAGTGTTTCCCCAGGTGCCGCAATACCACATGGCACAAGATGTCCTTATTCGGGTGTCGCAAATAATTGCGGACTTTGTAAAACAAGGAGTCCTGAAGGAAGTATTGAGCAGCCCATGTAATTCACCGATAATGGGTCTGAAAAAGCCTTGTGGGAAGGTTCGAATTGTGCAGGACTTGAGGAAAATAAACAAGATTGTGGTAAAATGTTGCCCCACAGTGCCAAACCCAGCAGTGATCATGTTTCAGGTTCTGTGTGATGCTGAATGGTTCACTGTCGTAAACTTGTCACAAGCTTTCTTTTCGGTGCCTCTTCATGAGGACAGACAGTTTTTATTCAGTTTCAAATTCCTGGACAAGGTGTACAGTTGGTGCAGAATTCCTCAAGGGTTTTCTGAGTCACCGTCCATCTTCAATCAGATATTGAAAAAGGACTTAAAATCCTTAGTACTGCCTTTCAGTTCGACTCTAGTGCAGTACATTGATGACTTGCTGATTGCGTCCAGGACAAAAGATGCATGTAGGTATGACCCAATTGCCTTACTGAATAATTTGGGAAAGAACGGACATAAAGTGTCGCCAAAGAAGCTGCAGTACTGTCAGAAAGAGGTGAAATACTTAGGACACTTGATTGAGAGAGGGTCCAGGAGAATATCAAAGGAAAGGGTGACAGCTATTTTGCAAATGAACCCCCCGACAACAAAGAGAGGTCAGGATGTTTTGGGGAATGGTGGGCTACTGTCGCCAGTGGATACCAAACTTTTCGATTATCTCTAAACCATTGATAAAGCTGACAGGCAAAGAGACTAAGGATGAACCGTATACCATAACCCTATCCAAGGAAGAGCTTGAGTCATTCATGGAATTAAGAGAGTGCATGTGCAGGGCACCAGCTTTGGGTATGCCTGATTACACAAAACCGTTTCTCCTGTTTTGTCATGAACGTGATGCTTGTTCTTTGTCTGTCTTGTCACAGGTCCATGGAGGTGCAAACCGCCCTGTAGCATATTTTTCAGCTACCCTGGACCCCGTCGCAGCAGCCTTACCAGGTTGTTTGCGCGCAGTTGCAGCAGTTGGTCAAAGCCTCACGCAGTGTGAAGGCATAGTGATGGGACATCCCTTGACAGTAATGGTTCCACATTCAGTTGAAATTCTGTTGATTCGAACCAAAACCCAGCACATGACAAATGCCCAACTCACACGATATGAGACAATTATTTTGGGGTCGCCTAATGTCTCACTGAAGCGATGTACTGTATTAAATCTGGCAACTCTACTTCCTGTTGAAAGTACTGAGATTAATAATGAAGAGGAAGTGGAGCATGATTGTCTTGAGGTAACAGAACTATGTACCAAGCCCGACCTGATATTCAAGATACGCAGTTAAAGGAAAATGACTGCATTATGTTTGTTGATGGATCCTGTTTGAGAGACTCAGTCGGAATGCTGAGAGCTGGTTATGCTGAATGTACCATAGCTGGTATTATTGAAGCTTCCTGGCTCGAGAAAGTGCATTCCGCACAAGTGGCAGAATTATTTGCCCTTACTAAGGCATGCCACGCAGCTGAAAATCTGAGAGTCACTATCTATACTGACAGCAGATACGGATTTGGAATTATACATGATTTTGGCCAATTGTGGTCACAGAGAGGTTTCATGACCTCTTCTGGTTCTCCAGTGAAAAATGGCGAACACATTAAGGACTTGTTACATGCAATTCAGTTACCTCTTGAAATTGCCGTGGTGAAATGCAATGCTCATGTTAAGTCACAAGACTTTGTGTCCATGGGAAACGGCTATGCTGATCAAGTCACGAGGTTTTGCACATTGAACTGAATATCGTTCAAGGATCAGTGGGAATTGTTACCGCAAACTGAAAATGAAACATGCTTAAGCTTTGCATTAAGGGTGGTTGATACACTAGATGAGCTAAAAACTCTACAGGGTTGTGCTAGCAGAGAGGAGAAACGCTCCTGGCAGAGAATGCAATGTGTACAAAGAGCTGATGACTTATGGGTCTCAGAGGAGGGGAAACTGGTTTTGTCAAACAGTTTTCTGTCACAATTTGCAAGGCTTTATGATGGACAAGCACATCTTGGGAGAGATGCAATGATCAGGTCATTCAAGATTGACTGGTTTAACCCGAAATTCAGACAAGCCGCAGAAGTTACTTGTCACAGGTGCATCATCTGTCAACAGATGAATGCAGGAAAAGGGACTGTGGTAACTTTGAGCCACATAGGGAGAGCTGGCTGTCCATTTAGCAGGATGCAAACGGATTTCATTGAGATGCCTGTTTGTGGAGGATTGAAGTGCGTGCTAGTGATTGTGTGTGTTTTCAGCCACTGGATTGAAGCTTACCCCACACGTAGAAATGACAGTCTCACAGTTGCAAAGCTGCTGCTGAGAGAACTAATACCCAGGTTCGGTTTTCCGGTCTCTTTAGAATCAGATAGGGGCAGACACTTCGACAATGAGGTGATTAAGCTCTTGTGTGCTGCATTAGACATTGAACAGAAGCTGCATTGTAGCTACCGCCCTGAAGCATCAGGACTAGTACGACAAATGAATGGTACCTTGAAGTCGAGAATGGCAAAGATGTGCGCAGCTACCAATATGAAATGGCCAGATGCATTGCCCTTAGTGCTGATGTCGATGAGGAACACCCCTGATAAGAAGACAGGATTGTCACCCCATGAAATCCTTATGGGCAGAGCTATGAGGCTACCCGCAGTACCTGCAAATGCTCTTGTGAATATCACGGATGATATGGTGTTGGACTACTGCAAAGGTTTGGCTGATGTGGTTCGCTCTTTTTCTCACCAGGTGGAAGCCAACACATTGCTACCGATCAGTGATCCAGGTCACAACCTGCAAACCGGTGACTGGGTAGTTGTCAAGAAGCATGTGAGAAAGTCGTGTTTGGAGCCGCGCTGGAAGGGGCCATATCAAGTAATAATGACAACAACCACTGCTGTGAAATGTGCAGGCGTTCCAAACTGGACACATGCCAGTCACACAAAGAAGGTAACGTGTCTGACTGATGAGGAACTTGAAGCCTCCGACTCAGCAAGTCCAGAGAAGGAAGTCTCAGGGTCAAACAATAGCCAAGGGGAAACTGAGACTGTAGGAGAGCCCACTGAGAACAGCCTAGTCCCTCAAACAGTAAACGAGTTCGAGAGAGGTGACAGTGTGCCTATCTCAGTAGAGGCAGCAGGAGAACTAAATCAAGGAGAGGTTCTCCCAGAAGTAGACGGAAATGGGTTAGAGCTTGAACCTGTCATAGATCCAGAAGAAGAAGAAGGAGAAATAGTAGAGAGAGATCAAAGCACACCGGCATCCCCTGAGCCAGTTGCAGGTCCATCAAGAGAAAACACCATAGCACAAGAGGAGGGTGCTGTTCAGCGTCCTGAAAGGACAAGCAGGAAGAAAACGCATAAGGGAGATAACTGGCCAGAGAAGCAGAAAGAAAAGATAATACCAGGTGAAACAGTAACAGAAGAAACTGATACATCCCGAATAGAGGATCTAAGTGAAGGAGAATTGCAAGGCGAATGCAGATTGAAAAGAAAAAGAACTGCAAATAGAAGGTACGCAGGTCCTGAATGGGCGTATGCAACGACATCTGAATGGCAACAAGAATTCTTAGCATTCTGTTTTGATCGAGAAGTACCAGGTCAATACTACGGTACCTGAATTCAATCAGAGAAAGAGACTGTGTTAAAACTGAAATTGAAAAGGAAAATAGAAAGCTGAAAAGCTAAGAAAGAGACTTATAAATTACCGGATGTGACACTGATAAACTGAATTCACTTTGAAACCCGATTATGACAAGCTGCTAACCTGATTTGACAAAAGGGGGTCCTGGAGGGAGTGAAACGCTGTAAATGCATGCAGAGAGAGAGAGAGACTTTACCTCAAAAAGAAGAGAAAAAATAAAAAAAAGAGAGAGCTTTTATATCGTCCTCAAGTTGATTGTTTGCTTCGAGTTATTTTGCTATCTGATTCTTTACAGACATGGCTTATAATAGAGGTAGTAACAAGAAGGGTAAGGTGTGTGGTTGGTTAAGTCTTATATTAGGTATTGTGTGTGCAATAATAATTGTAGGTGTGATTGTGGGAATGCCGTGGTTGGATAAGAAAGTGACTAACAATGCTTCAAAACATGAGACTACAACATTAACACCGTGGGAAAAGTTTGAGCAGGATACAAAACACTTGCATGAGGGAACTAACTCAAAAGGGGAACTCTCCACTAATGTCTTCTATCGCTTGCTGAATGAATGTTGAGACCATGGATGCGAAAAACTGTTATGTGTGCACAAAGATTCCTTCATCAGTACAAGAAGGGGTCACCTACCATAGCTTACCACTAACTTACGGGATAAGCTGTAGCTTACTACTAACAAGATTCTATGACCAGGAACATGTGCAAAACTTTTATTCAAATTTGGATGTGGTATTTTCTTTTGTGCCTGTGATTGAGTTTCTGAACAAGTTAGCTAAGGAGCATAGTATAAAATTGGTTAGAGGTTTCTTTGAACCAACGCTTACATTTGGGACAGCTTATGCACACTGCAACAATCTGACTTGCTTATTGTCACCTGTAGAGAAAAGCTTCTTAGATCAAACTGATGATAGACGCAAAGCTTTGAAAGAGCGACTAGAAAAGGGGCTAGAGAAACGCACATATGCAAATGATTACGCTTACACTGCAATAAAGACACAAGGCAAACTAGCTATAGATGCATTACATGTAGGAAGGCTTTGTATGTATAGACCGAAATCTGAACATAACACTTTATTTGTGGGAACGAATGAATGCAGGCATGTGTTTTTGTTTCAGAGTAAATGGACATTCATGTTAAATGGACAGGACCCAGCGATCCCTGGAATCTATTATATCTGTGGACTTAATGCTTATTACCGTCTCCCCAAGGGATGGTATGGAACATGTTATTTGGGAATAGTTTTCCCAAAAGATTTACCAGATTGATGTCTTAATGCAAATACCTAAAACGTCTGAATTACAACATGCTAGGCAAAAACGAGAGACAGCGGCTGCTGTCGTTGGTGACATATTTGGAGCCATAATTCCATCAGTAGGGGTTATTTTAAACTCCATAAAGATTCAAAAGTTGTCTACTATTGTGGATAACATGCTAACAAATTTTACAGGGGCTATACTCCTGATGGATATTGAACTGCGGAAAGAGCTATGACTCTTCAAAATCGGCCTGCTTTAGGCATTCTTTTAGCAAAGAGCGGCGGAGTCTGCAAGATGCTCAACGAGCGCCATTGTTGCTCATATATACCCGATAATAGTAAAAAGATTAGAGGTATGCTTACTAACCTAACTAAAGATAGTGCAGATTTGAAGGAACCTGGAGTTTGGGAAAAAGTGGGAAAAGGAATTGCCAGAGTAGGGAGCTGGTTTAGCAACATTTGGAATGGGGTTCTTGTAAAAATACTATGGGGGTCTATTAATTGTTCTGGCCTGTTTATTAGGTTTAGGGGGAGCATGCAAAATTAATGATAAAATTAAAAGAAATTGGACAAAGAGGAATAAGAAGAATGAAGAAAGTGAAAGGGAGAAAATGTTTAATGAAATTTGGGAAAGTTCATACAAGGGACAAGATGTTGAAATGCGCTTTATGCGCAAGGTGAAAAACTAAGTGAAAGGTTACAGGGAAAGGTTTGCGTGATGACGAACGTCATCAGAGGAGGGACTGAGAGAGCATAGCTTATATAATCTATATTAACATAAATGTCTATGAATTAATGTGTGATAATGCCGCATAGAAACTGAAATAGTAATTTTGCTTCAACATGCACCTGGAATGTGACCACCGGGAGTGGCCGCCAATGTATATGTGGACTAATAATGATGACTAAAATGTTTTATGTATTATTACATTGAATAAGTTTATACTAATTATTAATAATTGTATTATTGAATTTGTGCTGAAATCCTTGTAGGCCTTAAATTAGCATGAGCCAAAGCTTAGCTGCTTGGCTCTCATATTAAATGTATTTTTCCTATCTTGCAGTGTGCTGACTCACAAAAGGACACAACCTTTTGTTTTCCTTCAAACTAGAAGACGAATGTAACCATGCTAGATCCGTTCCCATGCATTTTTCATTGCTTGAAGGGTGTTATTAAAACGAAATGAAACAGTGTATATTAATGTAATGTACAAGGTCATTCAAACCGGTGAAGACAATGGAGCTACTGACCAAAAGATGTGCAAAGAATTACAGAAAGATGAAATCATACCGGACGTGCCACCTCTGAATACATCGAATAAGGGAAACAATGAGAGATTTGTAAAATAATTTGGGGTGAAAGTTAGGTGACCTAATGTGTTTTCTGATAGGTTAAAGATGGTGGGGTATAACAAATGTCCAATAGAATTTTAGCGGAATGTACAACGAAAAAGGGATAAAAACCCATGACACGGGGAGCCATTGAGGAGGTGGCTTAGGGAATGCTATTGATTTTATCCAGACACTTTGTCACTCTGTTTGGTGACTTATTGGTTCGCTTAGAACCATCCTCGTCCTTAGATTTGCCCATTTTACACTTTGCCTCCTTATGAGGGAAGTGCCCATTTTGCCCCGGAGCTGAGTACTGACTGATGGCGATTTGACTGATGTCCTGAAGACGAAGACTGAACCTGTGCACTGCCCTAAACTTTGGAGGGTAATTATGACAATGCATTTGTGATTTGTCTGTTTGCTTTTCCTTTCTAGGTACCAACTGCTTACTTTTGACAGAGACCATAGTTAGATGATTTCCAAATTAGTGTTCTAAATTGTTTTGCATGAAGCCCAACATGCCAATGCTAATCAGTGGTTAGGACAGGTGTTAACTAAACTGACGCAAATAGACAAACGACCGAAGCTATGCTTTGTTGAACTGACGCATTATTGACACTCTGCTAAACTGATCTATGTTCACGCCATGTTATGTTCTGATGTTTGTGATTCTCGCCTTAATGAAATCTTACCAAAGTTGCCATATCGTGACTATGCTATTATGTTTCTTGGCTTTGAGATTGATGCACCTGCTTTTAGAATTGTAACCAATAGGAAATAAAACTCATAAAATTCTACTAAACTGCTGTGGTTATTCATGACTGCAAGGTCATGGTAGTGTCTTGAAATCAATTAATGCCTTTGACTAAAGTGAAATGTACCGTTGCGATAAATATTGATGATATTATTGATGTATTGATTGACATATTGATTAGCTATCTCATCCTAAGGTGTCTCTCAACTGGGTCAAAAGATTCATTGGCCTAAAACGAGTCCTGATGTGTAATAAATTATCATAAAGGGACGCGTTAACAGTACCATCAGTCTAATGTGCTGCAGCAACTAATACCTCGCCAGTACTCTACACAAAACAATCAAAATGCTGGCTTTAAAATGTCCCTTCCTCCATTTGTCAAACTTTATAGGTCTGAAGTTAGCAAAGGCATTTTAATTTTACTAAAATTAAATGAATAACATACCTATTTATAGGCGAACCCTCTTCATCCATTGGTCTGTTATAGTATTCACATTTTTCTTTCACCCACTACAGGCATTTTCCGTAGGGAAATACCACTTTACTTATACAAGGCCTAATTACGAGTGTGGCGGTCGAACCACCAGGGAACCACCAGGATCTTGGATCCCGGCGGTCTGGCCATGGCAGAGATCCTAATTCGCCAGGGCAGGACTGCAAGCAGTGCTGCCCTGGGGATTTCAACCTCGTTCTCCGGCAGCCTTTTCATGGTGATGGTGAAATACATTTATGCCATCAAAACAACTAATACATTCAAAACCTTTGTATTTCCTTTAAGCTCCAAACACCATTTCAGACCCAACTAAAGGAAAAACTGCCATGAAAAGGCTGGTGAAGAGCAGGTGCAGAGGACCATAGGAGGGGCCCCTGCACTGCCCATGCGCTTGGCATGGGCACTGCAGGGGCCCCCCTGCCTAGCACCATTGCAATGTCCACCGCCAGCTTTGCAGACAGTGAACACTGTGAGGGTGCTAGTGCACCCTGCTGGCTACAGTATTGCCGCCGGCTCGATTATGAGCCAGAGACAATGCTTTAGCCTGTATCCCACTAGGCAAGGAGGCGGAAACTTAGGTTTCCACCTGCCAACCTAAGGAGAAACTCTTAATAACTCTGGTGAGGTGGTTGCGCATTGGTGGCTGCAACCCTGTCAGGAGTTTGACAGATGGAGTTTACAGTCCGCCAAACTCAAAATGACCCCCATAGTGACAAACTTTAGATATGGCTATGCGATGCAGCCTTCCCATAGAGTAATGCAGTGCAGCAACTTTGGACGTTTAATATGGTCTTGAAATGGTACCTGCTATTTAAAAAAAAAATGAGTAATTTGTTTTTAATGGTGATTAATGAGGGAATGAAATAAAATATAAAGTCACTGGTCTGTCACATAGTCAGACACATTAATCATCACATGGAATACTTTTTACAAAACGCAGGAGATATTACACTAATTCCAGTTGGTTTGTCTGCTGCCACATTTCAGGACAACAAAAACATTTATGTTTGTTACTTTTAGAGTGATAAAGTGTCCAGATGAAGGTTTGGTGTACTAAAAGGCTTTTTGAAGCTGAATCAAAACATTGACGGCACCTCATGATGACCTAGGGTAGGTGTCTCCACTCCAAGTGTGGTCAGGGTGGATAATCGGGGTGTATATTGATTTTTCAAATTCGTTTTCATTATTTTCAGGCTAAAGAATGGCGAATTGACTTCATAACTACATCGACACTAATGATGTTGTGGTGGCAATTCAGTATCAGGCTCACACTTTATCAGTAACACAGTGCAGGGAGATAAAATATCTGGCTTAGAGAGTTCTATGACCCTGCCAGCAGTACACCACACCAGTACTAGGCTTCTGCCATGCTGGAAAACAGCACCACTGTGGGGTGGGGCTGCAGTGCTTCCCCAGATTTGAGGCTATCTGAGGGACAAGAATCACTTCTCAGCCTGCTTCGCCTCTGCTGCCAAAGTTTGAGTGCATTCTGATGGCATACAACCTGGTGGAGTCATACCTCTGTGGTCCTTCACTTCACACGGAGCAACAGTGCCTTATACCTGAGGCTGGGTGCTGCATATCCCTTCTTGCAACCTTCTGGATGATCATATTGCCAGGAGCTTCCAAGAACACTGATGCACGTGCTGCTCAACATCTCCCTTTTCCAAAACATCTTGCATGGGAATTCCGCCATCTCTAAATATCACAGCGTAATGTCATGAATTCTCTTCTGTCATGTTCCCTGGTGCGATACATGACATTTGGATTCCCCTGAATCCCCTTGCAGGCTATTCAATGAATAATTCAGTTGGTCCTTCTCCCCACTACAGTGCCTGCCTTCACTAGCCCCCTGGTTCCCGCTACTGTCAACATTAGCTGATTCTCCTCACTTGATATTTACACTTTGGTGCTTCCAACTCTAACAATGCTGAGAAAAGACATAGGACTTGACCGTGCACTCTAAAACACCAGTTTTCCTTTATCTAGTTTCTCATTGTGTATTATATACTCAGATGACGTATTTAGGTGTGTTTTTCATTGACCCTATCGACGTTCCCTCCACTTGTTGACACAAGCAAGTTGTTCTGTACAAGATAGCAAAGGGGAACATAGGCTTGCAACCATGATGGAATGCTATGTAGGAAATGCTTTGTGGAAAACAGAAAACATGATGAATAATTAATGGCATCTTGTAAACACACTAGTCAATGGCCAAAGAAAACACATAAGCCGTGATTCAAACCCAAAAGAACACAACAATTTTGCAAATAAGGGAAATTTGATCAGGATGGACCTAATGTACATTACACATCCTTTTTGGGGTAACCGCGATTGCTCTGTTGAAACAGGAGGGCTCCAGGCTCAAGTACAAGAACTGTATGAGGTCAGGACTGAAGTCTTAGTGAATGAAGGAGATTGCACTCAGTAACAACTCTCCCCAGAATCATGACAAAGGTGCAGGCATCTTCACAGAAAAAAGCCTGATTAGATGGTATAAACCTGGGAATAATCTTTGTAAGTGTGTCCTACAAGCAACTGGTGCATAAATAAAATAAGGAGTTGAATTTATGTGTCAATTTTCGTAGTCCAAATGCAAACATTTGGGTTCAAAGGTGCAGGTATACTCACAGGTATCCTCACAGAAAAAGGTCTGATTAGATGGCCGCCTTAAACCTGAAAGTAGTCGCAGTAAGTGTCTCCTATAAGCAGCTGGCACAGAAATGAAATAAGGAGTTGAATTTGTGTGTCAATTTATGTAGTCCAAATGCAAACATTCAGAATCACTGATCAAGTAAGGAGAATCGGCTACTGTTGCCAATAGCAGGAACCAGAGGCCTACTGAAGACAGGCACTCTTTTGTTTACCAATGAGTTAGTTGCTTCGCTGATCTTCTGCACATTTCCTTTCATCACTGCCACAACCAGGTTGTTATGCAAAAGGGCACAGACTATTTTGCAAAAGCGCACATATAGAATGCCACCATTCACACTGATGTTCCTAAGGATATGCATGCCTCAGTAGTCTTACAATGTATATTACATCTGTTATGTTGGAGGAAAAAGATGTAGAAAGCTTCCAGGATGACATTCTGATGTGCATAACAGGAGTGTGCAATCACAGTGACAGATTCTACTATTATGGCACAGAAAGCTATTATGTTAAATCAGAAGGTATGCATATTGTATTGTGAGTACCTAGATCATTTCACACCAATGAGAGCATTTTATGAGTCTTTATCGCATATTGTCTGATATCAAATGGCAGAGGAATATTGAAATTGACATTAAGACACATTTGTGTGTACAGATCTGGAGCTCCAATTACAAGTGCAATCACAGTAATGTGTCTGGCCAAGTTGTAAGTTCACAACCACATGTTCCATATTAAATGCAACATTGAGTCTACTGATCTTGTGTGTGCGAACTTCTACAGAGGAGGACCAAGATTATGTTTATTTATTTTTATTATTGACATTTTTTAGACTGTACCGTTCACCTAAAAATCAATTGAAATACTAAAATCAAATACATTTATGCCATCAAAACAACTAATACATTCAAACCCTTTGTATTTCCTTTAAGCTCCAAATACCATTTCAGACCCAACTAAAGGAAAAATAGAGACTGTAAAAGAGTTTATTTGCTGGGCTTTATTTACCAAAAGTATTGGATGGAGAAAATGATTTTGAACTATGTCATAGTTAGGGTAAGAAATAAAAACGTGCAAGGGAGCACTTACAACTATATTTACAGCCACATCTACCTTTATTCAATTCAACCACAGCTCATTTCTTAACATGACTTAGTTTGCAGGAAATTGTGTGTTAGCGAATGTTTGGGGAGCTGCACTAGTGTGAAGGGGTGATTTTACTCATGTTTTACCCTAATATTGACCAAAGGATATCGCTGTACAATAATATAATTTCTAATATATTGTTGAATTTGGGTTAGACTTAAATATCTGAAATCGACAACATAAAACACTTTCTCAAATGACTCAGTATTTTGAGCTCCCCAAAAATAAACAATTTCCCCAGTATACCCGAAGTACTCAAATCAGTATTATAATAATAGTTAATGATTTGGAGTTAAAAAAGCAATAGGCAGATCCTAAAATGATATAGTTTCTCCAATAGGTGTGGGTTGTTTTTAAAATATTTAATTTGTTTAATGTACCAGGTATGTTTTTTTAGGTTAGAGTGGCAAAGCATTTATAATACAGAGTGTGTTTTTAAATAAATTAATATAATTAAATAAATTATGTATGTGCTTAAAATGATTTAAGATAATCATTTTAATTTTTAAGACTACAACAATTGACTTTATTTAATTAATTTTAACATATGTAAGTAATCTTTATGAATGTGTAAATATATTTAAAACTTTTGAAAATAGTTGCAAGTTTTAATATATTTAAATAGAACTTTAAACATCATTACTCATTTGCAACATTTAATAGTTAAAATTTTCATAAAGGAATAATTGAAGTACACATAATACACTTATAACAAATCATACATTTATTTCCATGCATATTTGTTTATTAAAAATATTCGTATAATTATATGTTTACAGTAACATTATGTAATTTTCAGTACACATATGTTTAATAGGAAATAATGTTTACAATTATGTTGTATTATCTTTGTCATTTTAGTTCAATTAAAAAAATATGTAAATTTTTTTAATTGTAATATTCCTTTTTTCTGCAGGTAGTATCCTTAATTGAAAAGTTGTGTATTAGTAGATACTCATAATAAATAATTTAATCAGTTTTTATGCAGTATTTGTTAAAATATTTACATGTTTACTTTGTTATACTTATTTACATTTAAATAAACAATATTTTATTGAGGATAAAATATTTGTACTTTTATAAACAAATGATGAAATAGTCTATGCATTCATTCCAATATAAAGGAAATCCTTTTTATTTCAATTTTACCCCTGTGTTTTTTAGTCCTTAACTTTATTTTATAGTCTTTGTTTGCATTCAGAATTCAGTGGCAGTAGACAGGAGGGGAGGTTCTGAGGGTGGGGTACTGCAGTTCAGGTAAAAGTACTACTTGTATTCATTTTATGAAATAGCCATATGTCAGAGGGCAGCAGTAAGGTTAGTGTTTGTTATTTCCTTTAGATACAGCAGTTTGGTTAGTCAGGTTAAGAATTTCATCAAAGTAATTTTAGTAAGTATGTAATGGCCTACTTGTTTCTGTGTGAGTTTATAAGTTGTTTTCTTCTAAGACAATTGAATTGTGTTATGTGGGATTTGTGCCTATGCTGTGTTTTAGAGGTTAGGAAACGTTTGATTTTTGGGTGGGAACATGGGTTTTTGTTTACAGTTGATAGTGGATACTAGAAGACGATTGTTTAATTGAGGATGCTTTTTTGTATCTTACAAAATAAAATGGTTTTAATTTTTTATATTCAACATTTAATATTAATTTTCTTTGTTTTCATTTTCTTGGTAAGTTTGTATTTTTAAATAGAACTTTTGGGATTTGAAGAGAATCAAAATATCTTATAAGGATACTGTCAAGAGATTACCTATTTCATAATGGAGCATAGTGTTTCCTTTTATTTGATATTTTCTGCTTTAGATTTTTCACCTGTGAAATTGGATTTCTGCTAAAAATGTAATTGGATACTAAACTTTAAGTATGTTTTTATTATTTTATTACATTTAAAATGTTGGGTGGGATTAATTCATATTTTATAATTGAAGTATTTATGTACACGCATGCTTTTCTTTGTTGCTATAGCACAGAACTACTAATATGTATTTTGATTGTCATTTTTCACAATACTGCTTATGTCTTTTTAGTGATTTTACTACGGTTAAATTTAAATATTGTTAAGAAATAGTTGCTTTTAATTTACCAAAAATATTATGGGGGTCATTATGACCCTGGCTGTGAGTGGTAATTTGGCGGCAGTACCGCAACAGGCTGGCGGTACATACCACCACATTATGAGAATGGCGGGTTGGCTGCAACCAACCTGCCACTTCTCCGCGGTATCAGCCTCCGGGCCGGAGATGACACACATTCATACACGCATACATCCAGTCATGCTCACACACATTCTTACACACATTCACATTGAAATGCAGACACGCACTCACTTTACCATTCTTACATGCATACAACCACGCAAACAACACTACACACACAGACACATTCACGCACACACTCACACATTCATGCACCCACCCAGACACAACACCCCCCACCCCTCTCCCTTGTCGGAAGCCCAACTTACCTTCTTCTTGGTAGTCTTCCGGCAGGGAACGGTAAGGGGCGCTACTACCGCCAGCAGCGTCCGCCAGAAGACCACAGCCAGGCTGTATCACAGGTCATGATACGGCTGGTGGCGTTCAACTGGCGGTAGCTGGTGCTGGTGGTAGCAGCGCCAGCTTACCACCTTCCGCCAGTTTGATCACTGCTGGATTTCTGCCCTTCTTGTGGCGGAAGTCCGGCAGTGATCATAGTATGGAGGAAGGATGGTAGCCATGGTGATGGTATTTTGGCGGCCGTCACCGCGGCGGTAGGCAGTTTTTACCACCAATGACATAATGAGGGCCAATGTGTTTAAATTCTGAATTGAATGAACATAATATTTTTATTAAATATATTAGTTTCTTTAATGAGTTTAAGAACTATTGTTTTTTTGGGTGGGAAAATATGTTTTGCTTACAGTTAATATTGGGCACTGAAAGAAGATTTTTTGATTGAGGATGCTTTTTTGTATTTAACAAATATTGGTTTGGATATGGTTCTGATTTTGTATATTCAAAGTTTAACATTATTTTTTTTCCCAGAAAGTTTATATTTTTTAATATAACTTTAGGGATTTAAAGGAATTAAAAAGATTTTAAATGGATACTGTCAAGGAATTACTTTTTTATAACGGAGTATGTTTTTGCATTTATTTGGCATTTGTGCTCTTTATTTACCTGTGGAATAGGATTGACATAAAGCCCCTTGTGTCTGACTCATCTGACTCCATTTTAGTAGGCCCCATCTCCATTTTAGACAATGAACGTCACCATTCTAAACCATAGCAGTGGTCATTTTTCTGAGTTTATGCAGAATCATTGTCATGACTGTCATTTGCTGCAGATGTCATCTGGCATTATCCTTCTAAGAACTATTAAAGTGTCAGGTCATCCGATTGATGGAATAGATATAACACCTGATGCAACATCAGTCTTTGTCACGTGTCTACGTATCACAATGTCAAGGTAAAATAGGAGGAAGTACAGACATACAGTCAAGATAGTGCAGTCTGAATTGATGTCCTTTTGTGTCAGAAATTATAATCTCTAATAAAAGTTAGTATCTAAGTACTGACATTTGACCACTTAAATGGAGAGGTCCTTCACCTAGATTATCTCACGAGATTCTATAGAAAGATGGTCACACTTACTGCTGGCACAATTTGAAGATTCTACATCTTGATCAGTGGTGATAAAGTCGAGTCCTGAGGAAACTGGCTACTGCATTGTGTGTTTGTCCTTCACAAGGAGCACTGCCTTTGCGCCTCCAGTGATAATAACAGCCCATCCTGTCAACAACTTCTCCCTAAGAAACTTTAGACTGCAAGTTGTTCTTCTTTCCGTGCTCTCAATAAATATAGGTCTTAGAAGTAGGCCTTAAGGTGTTAGGTTTTAGATTATATTTTAAAAATGCTAGAAACTTTCATTTTACTCTTGTTGCTTCCAATGTGTCTTCTTGCTGCTTTAATAATATCCTGTGTAGTTGTGTTAGATGTACTGAGAAACAAATTATTTCTGTGGTAATAAATGGTATTCTTTAAAAGTACCTGTTCTTCCTAGTGCGGTGTGTACGTGTGTGTGATATTGTGAACTACGAAATAGGTTTGTTTCTGTTACCAATAACTCTATTTCTACAAAGTATTGGATAGGGTTCTGCAGGGCTACAATAACCTGCCTTTCAGATTCAGCCCCGGTACACTGAAATAAGTTCAGTTGTGTCATCCATGAGTGGGAAAGCAAACCTTGTAAAGCTACACAAAAGGTATAGCTTATGCAACAGGACTTTTGCTTTGATCATCTTCAAACACTAACTGTAACTACCTTTTCATTATTTTTATTACATTTAAAATGATGGGTGGGATGAATTTATATTTCATAATTAAGGTATTTGTGTACATGCATATTTGTCTGTGTTGCTATAGCATAGTACTATTAACTATTGGTCTATTGTTTACGTTATTTTTTACAGTAATGTCAGTGTATTTTTAGTGATCCTGTTCTGATGAAATTTAAATTATTGTTGCAAATTAGTTGTTTTTTAATGTAGTAAAAATATTATTTGTTTAGATTTGGACTGTGTATTTTATGATTATGATTATAATATTTTTATTATTATTAAATACATTATTTTGTTTTATATCATTCTAATATGTAATTTTGAGTACTGGTTTATTAGTACTCTTTTCATAATTAAAAATTTGATGATTGTAGGAAGCTGGCTCTCTTTACGGTGCACTTAAAAGAAGTACACTGTGCAGAGAGTCAGTGGATCCCCAATTGGTTTGCAGAGGCAAAAGTAGATAGGACTAATTGTCTATTTTGCAGTAGAGTGGGTGAGCAGTTAGGCTTATGAGAGTGTAGTGCTAAGCATTTGTTGAACTCACAGAAGCAATAAATGAGACACACACTCTAAGACCAATTTAGAAAAATAACACTTCTTTTTTATGTATGCTTTAAACCCAAGAACTTTGTTATAAGGTAAGTAAGTTTTCAAGGATAACTACTTTTTTGTTTCAAAAATCAACGGTGCAATTTCAGAGTTCTTCAATCTTAACCTATGGGAGGAAAACACAGTCATCAAACAAGCATTTATTGATGACTCACAGGACCAATTTTGCAGGTGACTTCAGGTAGTCCGTGTGGGGTGGAACCACAATGGACTTGGACTCTGAACAGCTGGGGGACCTTGCTGGCACTGGAGGTCCACTCCCACTCGAGTCAGTGAAGGCGAATGCAGTGATGACTTCAGGCGTCGTATCTTTGCAGTTCCAGAGGCTACAGAGTCATTTCTTAGGAGTTGGTTGGAGAGCGGGTCCGCTGCTCTTTTTTTAAGGCAGGCAGTCTTCCCAGGTTTCTGGAGGTTCAGCTGCAGGATGAGGAGTCTTTGGTGCAGAGTCCATCAAGGAGTGCAGACAGGCCAGCGGGATTGGTACCAGGCCAGTTCCTTCTTCTCCTCTTCTGCTGGTGCGTCTTTTCTTCTTTTCTTCTTAGGTCATCAGGATCTGAGTTCTAGGGTTTGGTGGTGCCACATAAAAACTCCATTGAGGGGTGTTACAAGGAGTGCCAGGTGGCAGCCAATGGGTTGCCCAGCTTTAGGTTGACTACACCTTTTCTAGGACCACTTTCACTGTGATAACCTTAGCCCTAGTAGCCTAGTTATTTCCAAACAAACATGGAGGAATTTAAAAAGAGGTGTTCACTTCAGCTTGTTCACTTAGGGGTGGGACTGCATGAAGTGGGCACACCTCCTAATCTGCCTAATTTTCACATCTGTTCTTACACCAGAAATGAGGTCATCTCTGCCATCTGGAGAGACCTGGGTTGCATTACAAAGGTGGCTAGGCCTTTGAAGCTTCCTGCCCTGGAATGTCCATCCTTCCTGGGTGAGGTGCTAACACCCCCCCCCCCACCCCCCCCAGTGCAGGCTTTTGTCTCTGGTCCTTGAGAACGCTGGTTCTCACCTTGGTGGGTCAGAAACAAGACTCTAAAGTGCCCTCTCGGTGCATGTATTGGTGGGTTCATCAATACGAGATGGTTGATACCAAAAATCATTGAAGCCATCATGTAGCTGGGGAACTTGTAGTGATCAGTGTCCAGCACATCTATTTAAAATGGCTTCCCTAGCCACTTACTATGTCTGAGAATTGACAAAGACATAGCAGGGGCATATCTGCTCATGCAGATATTACCTCACATGTAATTTAATGCACCCTGCCTTAGGGCAGTAAGGCCTACTAGAGGAGTGACTTACATTTATTGCATGCAGTGTTAGGGGAAAGGTACACAGGCTGTGTGCCATGTCATGTTTTCACTTTTGTTTGCACCAAGACATGCAGCCTGCCATGGCTGCCTGTCATGTGCTTGGTGGGGGGTCCCTTAGGGTGGCACAATTCATGATGCAGCCCTTAGGTATCCTCTTTAGAACACCAGGCCCTAGGCCTACCATTTACTAGGGACTTACAGTGGGTGCTAAAGGTTTTGCCAATTGGGAAAACAACTGTGAAGTTTTGGGGAAACCTGGTTAGCAGGAACCCAGTGCACTTTCATTCACATTACACTAGAAAACAGAAAAAACGTGGCGGGTGACCATATCAAAAGAGGCACTATTTTAGAATGGGTGTTAGTTTTTCTTTGTTTGATTGATGGAATGGTGATTCCACACACATACCATCACCTATAAGCATTTGCTGGCAAGGAACCTTGGGTGTTTTTTTAAACATAGCAGAACCCCAGCCATCTCCAGGTCCCCAACATGTATGAGTTAGTTGTAGTTCAACAGGAAAAATTATCTCTTCAAACTTGGGGCTCTTGTGACTTGTCTTGCAATGCTTCCTGTTCTAGTAATTGGTGTTTTTGAATTTGTAACTGTCCTATGACTTCCCTCAGGAATGTTAGGAATGTACAGTCTTATTTAGAGTTTGGCGGATGGGATACTCTGCTGCAAATGTGGTAGATGGACCGTTCACTATATTTCAAGCTCATTATAGCCTATGGCGCTTGTAATATGGCAGATGGGACAGTCTTTCAAAATTATTCCTGTTGGTGTTGAAGGGCTAATGTTTGCTTCTTCCACTACATTACAGATTTGGACTTCAACTGTGTTAGGTGGATGATTATGTTTTTCACATTCTCAACAGTGGCATCAATGGTAGGTGTTCAACCATAACATCTGCTACAATTATATTTAGTGTACTTTTGGTGTGTTATTTCACTGGTTATAGCTTAGTAGGGGTTTACTTTTTTGAGAAGTTATGTCCATAGCTGTATTGGACATTTTGCAACCTGTGAATGATGTAATTTGAGAAATATAAATGTAAAGTTATTTAATTTAAAATTAGTCATAGAGTTATGGGTTAGGAGTTGATAACTTATAACATTTTATGTTTTATACTATATATAAACTTTGTCTTATTTTCAGGCTTGCTCTTGGTTTGTGCAGTACTTTGTAGTTTTTCCTGCTTTTCATAGTTGAGTTTTGAGGTTTGACATGTTTATCTTTGTATTAGGAGTGCCATAATAAAGAATATGCACTTGATAGGTTTTGGTTAAAAAAAAATTGTTTATGTAAATAAAAGGTGTTTTTGTTCTGCATTTTCAATTATACAGAATTATTAAGCATGATTTTTAGGTTTCACCTGGACAGCGCTTTTGCTGTGCTTCTGATTAGGTTTTGCCTGCAGAGTGCTTGTGCTGTGCTTTGAAATCTGTTGTATTTAATATAAATCTTAAAAGGGGGTTACATCCCACCCTCTTGCTTTTCTTGCTTTGCATTTGTTCCTGTGCTTGCCACTTACCTTTCCTCCATTTCTAATGGTTGTAGCATACTCTTTCCTGTTGTTCCTCTTGTGTTTTCTAATATCTTTCTCTTTTCAGTGTCCTGGGTCCCAAATACTGATTCCATTCACTTTTGTGGAACTTTTATTTATGTTTTGTTTTATTTCTTTTTATGTTTTGTCTTTGCTACCTATACCTTCCTTTCACTCAAGTCAACTGCTCTCTTCTGCGGAGTCCTGCATGAGTGATTGAAGACATTTTTAGTCGCTTGGACCTCCGACTTCAAAACAGGTCTGGAATTCTTGTTTCCCTCAGCTTCCAGCTGATTGGCCACACAGTAGGTACATACGCACTGTGACGCTGCTTTTTGTTTATGCTTGTGCTCTTCTGCTGAGTGAATAAACACAATAAACACATTTTAATTGGGTTCAATTGCAGTGTGGGTGTCCGGGTGCCCAAGTTTGGTGCAGGCTTGGCTGGAAACATGTTTCAGGTCTTCACAAATGGTAGGCTTCAGATCTTTACAAATGGCATGACTGTCTGAGGGGTGTGCCTTTGGGCATGTGTATGTGATGTATTTGCTGGATTAAACCATTCACCAGATAGTAGTGTTTCTCTTTATGCACATACGTTCTGCGCGCAGTGGGCCACGCTCAAATTGACTATGGGGCGTGGCTGACAAGTACTTCTAGCATGGAAGACTTGAAGTTGCTAGATACTGTTTTGCACGGACCCGTTTGGCTGTAGCAAAGGTTCCAAAAGGCAGCCTGATTAGCCACGTTTTGCATGGGTAGTATTTATGCAGACCACATTTCCAATCAGACGCCGGCTTGTATACCCCTCTAGATCTATGATTGGAAGTGTTTCCACCACCTGGGATCTCTTCACATCTTGCATCATAAGGTGAGTACTAATTCATTGTTCTACAGTCGGCTGTGTTCCGGCCCTCACCGTGCTGCCCACTGCTTAGCTCAATAGCCTTTTAACAACTAGTTCCTGTATTTCCCGCACAACGATGTGCACGTTTACCGCATTTCAGGACCAGTAGTATACTGACTTCTGGGTAATCATTGTGTCTGACTTTTCTTGGCATTGTTATTGTGTGGTAGTTGTTCTGCCTAGTGGACCCTGCATTATTTATTTCTGCACTGCGAAGAAGTTTCCCCATCTTTCAGTCCTTGTATCTTTGTCCTGGCATGCACTCCTGCGTCCAGGGGAAGTTGCTGTTGCGCATAGGTTCTGCTAAGTTCTCTCAATAGTAGGGTATTTTCTTTCATGTTTGTTCCCATGTTTTACAGTTGGCTGCCATCTCTGTCCCAGCATATGCCATTCTGCCAACCCGCTATGTGCAATTCTAGTAGTTAAAGGTATGTGCTATCTATCCTCACCCTTCATTGCCTCCTCTTCCATGTGCGGTTTAGATATTTCCATTAATGTTATCTTCATTTTTATGGAGTTTCTTTAACTTATATTCCACAACTGTTCACCAACTTAAAACTTACCAAAAGATTTTAAAAAATGTAAATTTTCACAAAAGCGAAACCTAATGCATCTACCAATGCTTGTGTCTGGATGCAGTTTGTGTTTTCATGTGGAAGGATGTGAAAGGTGCTAGAGGTCTTCTAGATAACCATCTTGAAGGTACGTCTCTGGTATCTATTCACAAGATGAGAAATTTGCTGTTAGAAGTATCCATCAAAGGTTCCTTACTTACCTACAATAACCCGTTTCTGATGGATACTGTATTTAACTGTAAATTCTTCACCACACTCCTATCTCCTCATTCTGTGCAATGGTCTCCTTTCCATCTAAAGATGTCACAGTTTATGAGTCTGCACAGTGGTGCTTCCAGTTAGCTAACTGACTCTGCTCTGAAGTTGTGGACAAGCTTATAAAATTAACTGAAGCCAGAAAGTGTTAGTAGTGGTTATGTTTGGCCCCTCTCATCACCTACCGGTATGCAGAAGCATTACTTTGAGTTTCTTGGAACCAGTCGGGTGCCTTTGAATATTCATAAGGTGAGGTTTGCTTGGTTGTATAGAGTACCACCTGACAGACCATTACCGAAGGCAAGTAGCTTGTCCATTAGAGGTGGGCAAAGCTTTTACTTTACCCCTAAAGTTAGAGAAATCAAGAAACTTTATCCCTGGTGAAGGTGGATAAGGTTCCACAACTTCACACAATTAGCAAAGGCATAGATTAAATCCTTGGTCCCTCTATGATGATGATTTCCTGCTTCAGGTTGTCCTGTGAGTGGGACATTCTGCACCCTCCCCATTGTCACAAGGTAAGCAATATCAGGAAAGGCACATAGGTGCGGTGTGGAGATCAGTAGAGCTACAAGGGTAGGGCAGAATACTGCCAAACTGAGTACCAGGGGAGAGGCTGGGTACACCTCAAAGCCAGCCAAGCAGGCAGAGTATGTATATATGCACATTTGTGTGTGGTATTTGCATAAAGCGGACTAAGCCAAAGGCAGCAGAGGGCCATACAGTGTCAAAGGCAATGATACAGTCAACAAGTGATTTGAGAGGTAGCTGTTTTGTGCACTCGATGTAGTATTATTTAAAGAAGTGCATCTAGAAGCATCTGTAGCATCACCATCACTGCTCAACCCAGCCCCCACCTCCCCACCCCTCGAATTTCAGATCTAGCTGCGCCACTGTGCCAGCTACACTTTTGATAACTACAACCCTGGCAGGCATCAACGATATGCTCTGTAAGGGCTTCAAGTGGACCGAATCCTTCCTGGTCTCAGACCACTCAGTAATTAAAAACGGACATTTAAACGGTTCCTATCGGGCCCTTTATTCATCTCCTTCACTGTACTGTAAAAAGGCACTGATACATTTTTTAACAATTATTATTAAAAAGTTAAGGTATTCAATGTGAGTGATTTAGTTCCTATTTATATTTCACGTCTTAATTTTACTGCACAAAAACAGTTCAGTAGCACACTATAGGAATCACTACAAAAACGTAGTTACTGTGTTTAGCTCACGCCTCTAATTGTGACGGCCACGCCCCTTTTCGAGACCTCCCACTTTAATCCCTTAGCTCTGTGCATCTCGTAACCCTCACAGTTACAACATAACAACAGATTAAGCTGTTGCCCTGTTACAGTCTCACTTACTGTTCGTTGTCCTGCAATAAAGTGCCGCACACACGCATATCATTATGTCTGAGCGTAGAAAGAAAGGCTCTCTCAGATCCAGCCTCCTTCATAAATTATCAGTTACCGTCGGAATGTGATATTTGGGTTAAAAGTTTTATCGTGGTCGAAGGAGATACGCACTTAATGGATAAATTACTGCTGCCAAGTACTTGCTAGAGAAGGCTGTAAGTACACAACGACACTTATCGCCCAAAGATAAATGTCTGAGTGCACCCCGCTGGAATTTAATACTGAACACTTTTGCAGTATTCGCCCTAACCCACTGAGCTATCTCTCCAGTTCGATTTCTTCACCACCCATTGAGTTGCATTAGGGCAAGGGCGCCTTTTACAGAGAGAAGAAAAGAAAACTCGTGTTCCATTTATCTAATAAATAAAGAGACTCTTTCAAATGGTGCAGTCCACACAAACAGTTTAAGATCATGTGGTTGGAAGCAGGCGTGGGACATATTATAGAATGAAGACAATATTTGTGTAATTTACGAGGACAGAAAAGGTTCACTTTTAAGGATATAATTTATATCGTGTTCGTAACAGACAAAAACAATTATATTGTTGCCAGTTTGCGTCTTGCTTCGTCCCCCCATACGTTTTGTAAATACTAGAAGCCCATGCCAGTCTTCTCATTTTGCGGAGTCGAGAAATTAATATTCAACACAAGATGGCGCCAGACTCCTTTTGAGACGGTTCTCCGAGCTGAGGTCAGACGCATTCTACAGCCTTTGGCACGTCGCCTGGACATGCCAACGGTGATTGATGTATAAGAGGTGCAAGAAAGGGGGTACGCAAAAACGCCCATGGCTATTTTCTTCAGAAGGAAACTTTTCTTAATGTTTCTTTGGATGAGATAAGCAGCATATAAATTACGGAAAATATTAAAACAAGCTTCAAATATTCCGCCGGATTTAGAAAAAAATGCTATGAACATATACACAAACTTTGACAAGAATGATCACTCCAAGAGCGGACTATAACCAAATTTACTGTGTCTGAGCATATGACTCCTTATGGGAATAATGTATGTTATAATCGCATTCCTCAAAATGAAAAATATATGAATCGCAGACCTATATTTGAAATGAGTAGTTCCAAAAGCCACTAGGTCTGACATCGGCAAACATGTTTTTTTAAAATATTTATTTAGTTTTGCAAATACATGTGATATGCAAAAATAAGGAATGGTCCATAGCAGAGATACACCGCCCAGTCACTCACCAGCACTTTTTTTTTTAATTAGCTGTGCACTTGTGAACAGGAAATAAATGCCAGCACTCAATGGACGGAGCGGCGGGCTGATCTGTTTCCTCCTGCTGTGGTGGGGCAGCAAAATGTGAAAGAATCCTGAAGAAGCCAATGGATGAAGAGCGCTGACTGAAAGCTCATGTACATAGGTATATTTGCATGTGTTTTTATTGTGAACATTCTGGAAAACATATTGTCTCCAGGCCAGACCATGAGAAAGAAATACAGTCTGTAAAAATCGTCTGCATGTTTGTTTCTATACGTTGACCGAGCAAATCGTATTTTTCAGTAAAGTTACAGTCCTCAAACTTTAAAAGAAATAGCAGTGGGTCTTATTAACCCAGAAATAAATCAGAGCTCTTGATATGGGTAACAAAAAATATAAAAATATATAGTTAGTAGATACATCGACTATTGTTTAAAATACGTTAAACGTAGAGGAAATATCTACCTTTTTATTGTCAAAATGTGTTATTTATTCATAGTACATTAAGATGCATGTCTGAACATTACAAAAAAGCTGGACGTTTTATAAAATTTAAGAAGTGTGTTGATTGACAATTTACAGCATGGCAGTTGTATCAAAAAGTTGTGAGGGCCCATTTGTACTTTTCCATTTTTTGCAGGATTGTTTCGAAAGAGTAATCACAGAAGAATTGTCAGGACAGCTTGTACCTCGTTTTATGCATGCATTAGTGCTTTGCATGTGTACATCATAACCAGGGCGTGTTGCAAGTGAGCTTAGCAGTAGTGTATGCTCACAGGCGACCTCCGGCCTCTGCGTATTATTACCATAAGAATTAGCAACTCCCAGTGTTTACAATTCATCCTGAGGGCAACACCTACAGTATGAAGCGGTATATAAAAACGAGTGCTTTGTTCAGGTATAAACGTGGCTGACACAGTAACAGATAATTGCAAAACTATGTAAAGATGAAAGTTTGAGAGGTGGATTTATCACTGGAGAATGTCCTCAAAAGTGGCCTGTGGCTGACATCCAGGCCTGACACTCGGATCTGATATGAGCACTTTGCTCCTGCTTGGCTTCTGTTGGCTCACAGTGAAAAGCGGAAGAAAGCAAATAGTATTTTTAAAGCCACTAGGTCTGGTGTTGTTACCCAGCCATTTACCTTGGTCATGTTTTTTTCCGTTTTGCTATGGTTTTTGCAAAACGTTACTGTTGAAGGTGCTGTCGGGCCATTGACGATATAAAACAAATTATCATATAAAAGTAAAAATATTTTGATGTTTCAAAAAGTACACATTGCCAGGATATTCCCTGCACTGAAAGGGAACTATTTTGTGTGTCGATGTGCTCCTTGTGAAAAGGCATAATGTCATTACTCATAGTGAAGTTAGCTAATGGTGCAAATGGACTGACCCACTTCCCCATGCTATAATGGCCAGAAAAAATGTGAATAGAGTAACAACAGACCATTGAATGACTGAAAGCCCTGATGAGGTAGCATGTTGTTTAAACAATTCTAGTAAAATCAAAGAGTTTTAGAACATACCAGACATAAAAATATAAAAGGGTTTGAGCAGGGAAACAGCCTTAATAACGCGGGCTGAGTCATGCGTGCCATTTCTACGCAAGCTGAACCACGCTTGCCTGAACCACGCATAGTGTTCTAACTGTCTGGGTTGGATCAGGAGTAGGAAGAATTGGGAGAGGTAAGTGGAGCTGGGGCTGGGTTTGGGAGGGGATAGTTTTTAGGGGTGGGCGGCAGTTTTAGGGCTTAGGAACTGAGGCTGGGTTTGGGGGGGTAGTTTATAGGGGTGGGGTGGTTTCAGGGTTCAGGGTGGGGGGTATCGGGTTAGTTTTTTTTGTACAGGGAGGTCAGGTTAGTTTTTTGGGCAGGGAGTAGGGTTTTAGGAACTGGGGCCGGGTTTGGGGGGGTTAGTTTTTAGTGGTGGGGAGGTGGTTTTAGGACTCAGGGTTGGGGGGGAGGATGGGTTTGTTTTATGTTTGATGAGGTAGGATTTCCTGTTAGTTTTTTGGGCAACAGGCAGGGGTTTAGGGGTTGGGGCCAGGTTTGGGGGGTAGCTTTTAGAGTTTGGGGTGGTTTTGGATCTCTGGGTGAGGGGGGGAGGTTGGGTTAGTTATTTTGGAGGGGGAGGTCGAGTTGGTTTTTTGAGCAGGGAGCAGGGTTTTAGGGCTCAGGTCGGTGGGTGGTGGGGTAGTTCTAGGGACTGGGGCAGGGTTTAAGGCTCAGGGCGGGGTGGGAACTTGGGCTGTTTTCAGGAGTGAGGTCAATTTTAAGGCTCAGGGCGGGAGGCCTGGGCTCTGGGTAGTTTTTAGCAGGGGCAGGGTTTTAGAAGTTAGGGTGGTGGAGGGTAATGGGTAGTTTTAAAGTCAGACCAGAGTTGGTTTCAAGGCTTAGGGAGGGGGGTCGGGGTCAGGGTAGTTTTAAGGGTAGGTAGGGGTCAGTTTCAGGACTCAGGGCGAGGGAGGGTTAGGGCTCAGGGAACGGGGTTGGTGCAGTTTTAATGGGTGGGCAGGATGGATTACTGGGCTGGGGTGTCGGGTGTTAGAGCACAGGGCAGAGGGAGATTTACTATGCATATTCCTTTCCCAAACATTTTCATTGCAAAGGCATGCGTGTTAAAGGCATGCGTGGTAAAGACGCGGTCGTTGTTCAGACATTGTTAAGGCATGTGTGGTTCATGCATGCATGATTCCATCATACAACCACCTGAGCAAGAAAGTGACGAAGGAGGAAATAAGTGACAGGGCAGGCAATGACAGAAAAGCAGAAATGTCAGGAAAAATTGTTTAAATAAAAAATTCAGGAAATGAAAATAGCTAGGAAAGAGGGACACAAAGGGAGCATAACAAAAGGAGAAGAATACTCACAAAAGGAAGAAAGATAAGATGAAATAGAAAGTGTAAAACAAAGTCAGACCGAAACAAGTGAAAAAGACCTTGTACAGTAAATAAACTGAATAAAAACTGAGACAAATCCACAAAGAAGCAAGGTAAAAGGAAGCAATGTCATCCAAAAGAAGTGAGAGCTTCAACGGATGCCAAAGAATGTCAGAAAAGTGAAAACAATTAATATAGAAAAGATCAATAAAATGATCAGGCTCTGCATATTACAAGTTTAAATGTGAAACTCCATATGAGATTATTGTGCCTATGTTTTGTTATCTTATATGTGCATTTAAAGAATGCAGGCTACGCTGCACTATTTTGGTGCGTTTGAAATAACCTACTCAATAGATCAGTTCTACTAAAGAGGAAGCAGGATTAAGAACCAACTCTACTGGCTTTGGAGCGTGGAAGCTAGCTCAGTGGGTTAAAATACTGACTGCAGAAATCTGTGTGTAACTTGAGGGTCACAGGGTTTAATCCAAGTCAGAAATCTAAGTGTAATAGTTCACCGCCTAAATAAATGTGTGTTTAGCATATTAGTCATAAATTCCAATCATGCTGTGCTAGATCAGTGAGTTATTGTACCTGCTACAGAGATATCCCCCTGACCTGTATCACACAGTTCCCAGCCCAAGTGAGATAGCTGCCTCTCAGCAAAAGGCTTTCAGTGTGCCTTCTACTTCAACAGACAAAAGGAAAAAAAACAACAAAAAAAGGTAAAAATGGACATTGATGCTGAATTCCGGAAAGTGGGAAAATTGATGCGTCTGCACGTGAAACTAGGCAACTGTGTACAAAACACAATTATTACACAATCGTAGAGCCTGGGCAAAATTGCGAATGATGTAGCATAGTGGAAAATGGACAACAATATGGAATTTGACCACATGTTTGCATCATTGCCAGGTTATGTATTCATGGGCGTTACTAAATATTGTTTAAGTTTGATGGATGTGGCCCCGTGGAACTGCCTTTGTAACACGCGCTTTTTGCACTGAAATACTTGAAAAATGCTCTTCTAACGTTCCCATTTGTCATTGTTTTTCCCAGAAGGAACTGGTGGGGTTTCTCTCCCCAAGCAGTTCTGAACAATTCATATCAAGTTGTTGACAAACGGTGTGCTTCCCTGGAAAATGAATCCATGTGCCACAAACATGCTAACGGTTGCTTTCAGCGCTGACTACACACCTCAGCGCCACTCTGCTAAATGTTGTGTGTGCTCCCATTTAGTAGGGGCAGGTCTCTGTTATTTGCCCAAAACCAAAACAGAAAAGTGCTCGCCAAATTAAAGATTTACCCTTGAAACGCTCCTGCATTTAATCATACTCATTTAATTACATGTGTTTTAAGAAAAGTGATTTGTTAAAAAAATAAATCAACTCGAGACACGATGTAAATACTGAGCGACCAAAACAAATTGGGTTAAAACAAATATGAATACGACCATGACTCGTATTTCAGAGAGCGAAACCGCCTCGGATTGGCAGTATGGCATTTACCAAAGCTCTGGCCTCCTTGAAAAAAAAAAGACCATACCTGCTTTGGAACGCTTTCATTTTCATAGCCTGCCTCTGACATCCATGGTGGAACATGGAATAAACAAAGGAGTCACACACTTCGCTGTGCTTATGTTTTCTACGTGGTTAGAACAAAAGACTGCAAGTCCCAGAATTCCTTGTGGTTGCAGCTGGTGGCTCTGGCCTCTCTCTGTCTGATAGCGCTTGGAAATGGAAATAAGTACTTATTGTTTGTGGTCTGAATAGGCATTTCCTGGCGCAGACTGCCTGGACGGGATATGAGGCTTTCTTCTTCGACGTGTCGCACTTGTGATGAAAGGCCGTGCAGTGCAAGCACATGTTAAAACAATGACGCTAAGGCCGTGCTTAAGTGTCAGGCGCAGCGGTATGTTTCCTGGCGAAGGAAACTGTCGAATTCTGGGGTTTACCCGGTCCCTATCAGGTAATCCCATAGCTTTGTTTACGGGGACTCGTACGCATCATTTCAAGCGTTCCCTGGTCAGTCGGGCTTTTCCTCTGAATGCTGCTGAAGGTACCCTAATAAAGCTATTTCGTGTTATGGCGTGTATTTGTTGCCCTTTGGTCAGGCTTCTTAAAGAGCACACACCCCGAGCGTAAAATTATAATCTCATCGATGATGTCGTTAATGGTGGGTGATGTCATTGGAACGACGAGCAATGGGCAGATTCTTAGCATCCACGTTCCTTAGAGTTATAGATGTAAAATAGTTTGTTTAATAAATTACTTTTTTTTAGAACTGCTTATTTTAACTTTAGTACATTTAAAGTTTTTAACGACACTGGTTCAAATAAAAGTGTTTTCCAACATAAACTTTCCTAATTTCCTAGAAAGAGTCATTAGCCAGAGAGCTACAGCAATCACCCGGGATCCAAGTTTAGAACTGGGCTAAGGGCACGATACATACCGTGCTGCTGAATAATCCTGTAATAGTAAAACCTGAACAGAAGAGGGTAAGTACTGCAGAGAGATGCCAATGTATGCCCCTTTCAATAGGAATCGGTATCACCAGAAACCTGCTCGGATTCACCTAGTGCCACAGAACGTTTCCAAATCGCGTAGGAACGATCACAAGGCCATAAGCAGCATTAAAAAAGTGTATTTTTTTCGTTGAAAATGTATTATGACTGGTAAAAGGAAATCAAGTGTATTAATGCACTACCAATTCTTAGAACATTTTTCAACGATTCTACTCTGTATTTTTTTGATAATTACAAAAGGGAGAAGTGAAGAAAATGCAGGTTATGGCTAATTAATACAAAATACTAAGCAACATCTTTTGGGACTACCAAGACATATACATCAATATATAATACTAAGCAACACCTTGCAGGGCTATCAAGGCATATGCGCAGGTCCACTGGAGTTATACAGTCGGGGAGGGCCAGATTATGTGGAAATGTTGAGTAAATTATGTATCAAGAAAGGGAAATTATGTGGCATAGGGTGGCAGGTTTTGTGATAGTATTACTTCATTACTTTGTCATTTTTAGGTTGAGCGCGCAAGCACTCATGTGTTATAATCTAGCTGTGGGCTTTTAACCGCACCCACCGCACTCCATCCCCATGGGCTTGCCTTTCAAAAATCCTTTGTTATCATTGGTAAATGCTTTACATTTGTCCCTCCTTGGGGCAGTTTGGTTGCTGTCTTGGCCATCAACACTGTTACATGGATAATTGCACGATTGCCAATACGTTTGACTGCGAGCGAACTTCTTTTTCCTTTTGTGTCTCTTCTTCACGCTCACGCCTATGGCAGCCATGGCACTTTGAATCGGCTCACTTATGTCAACTGTTTTACTTTTCATTTTCAATTTGTGTGGCAAGAAAAGTCCAGTTAGGAATTTACAACGCTAATAGCTCTAACTCGAGCAAACTCAAGACCCATTGCATTGCAAATGCTAGTTACACATGTTAACTCTGTCTGGGCATTAGTTGCACACCTCATTCGTACCAGTTTAACACCCAAATATAGCAATAAGCAAAAGAAAAGTGACCAATTAACCTTTTCAAAGGGCCTTTACTATCCAGCAACGTTTTGAACCATTAAAATCTTTTTTTGTTAAAATCTGCAGATTATGCTGCAGATGATGGATTATGTGGCAAATGCAGCAAATCTATACTTCTGCGAAAAATGCTGTGAGCGGACAATCACATAATTCCTGTGGCCCAGCATATCTGTCAATACATAATACTGAGCAACATATTTCAGGCTATTAAACCATGTACATAAATACATAATGCTCAGTGACATTTCTCATGGCTAGCAAGGCAAATACATCAGTACAAAATAATCACCAACATCTTTCAGGGCTTTCAAGGCAATACAATACATAATACTCAGCAAAATCTTCAGGTCATATACATCAATGCATAAAACTCAGCGACAGCCCTCAGGGCTATCAAGGCATATTTATCTATACACAATACTCAGCAACATTTTCACGGCTATCAAGGCATATACATCAACACATAATACTCAACAACAGCCTTCAGGGCTATCAAGGCATTTTCATCAATACACGATACTCAGGAGGCGAGATATTTTCTTCGCTGTAACTCGGTTTTAAGATGTGAACATTATATTATTCAGCTGAAATCCCAGTAGCCCGCCTGTAGGAGGGCGAGAGGTGTTCAAGGTTTTATCATGCCACTGACGTTTTGCATGGCGCCTACTTATTGAATCCCTGTAGTTCGCAGAGTTTCGCACTTTTGAAAGAACTAGGCCCTGTTATTGTTTTCTGAACAGTACTTTATTTATTTACGTAGTTATATAGGTGTATGGTCAAAACTGTTTACACCCTCTGTCCATTTGACGATTTTGAGAGCGGACATTTTAAGGATTAATGTTCGAATCAGCAGTCGATTAGCCTTTATACATATTCGATTTACGATGGCTTGCCCTCAAGTATATTTTAATATGATGCTATGAACAACATGTTTCTTCTCAACATCCACTACAGCAGTTGAACGGAGTCAGAGGCAAGTAATGAAAGTGGATTTAGCATAAAAAGAACACCCTGCCAATGAATATACAACTACAAGTGAGCAACTAGGCATTTCTTTCCTATACTAATTTCAGGACTGGTAAGGGGAGGACCGATCCAGCACTTAACTTGTAAAACATAACAAATAAAAACAACTTCTCTTAGAAGCTGGTGAATACTCGGACTATTGGCTACCAAGCCTTCTTTGTAGTTGATAATCACATCATTTAATCACCACCCTTCTCCTCCTGTTTTGTCTCTTCCCCTTGAAGGTTCTTTAGCATCCATGCTTTCGTCTTCTTTTTTTCTGTTTCTCAATCTTTCTCTATTTACTTATTTGTCTCCTTTCTGCCTTTCTTTCTCTTGTTCTGGATCAAAATCTGATGCTGAAAATGTGTCCAGGACTCAAAACCAATGCTGGTACCCACCATCTGCAATTACCAGCAGTAGTGCGGATCCACCTTTGCAGAAGATGGGTTGCTGAGGTTGCCATGTGGAGGAAACCACCCTTCCACATTCTGCCACACAAGGACCGGGGATGGGGCATGATATCACCATCTAGAGGGCAAGAAGAACTTGAAGACTGGAATGTTCTGAACTTCTCTCCTGCTTCTTATCTAATGATAAGGATTGAAAGCGACACAAAGACGATGAAGACATGCGGGCCATAGAGACTCAACATTGCAACATGCAATGGTTAATCTTGCTATAGCATTAGGTCAAGGTGAAATTTTATTTGCGTGAGAGTAATCAACGTAACTTCGGTAATTTTATTTTACTCTTTTGATGCAGAATTATAGAGAATGACCCATTTACGCTCATTTCTGTAATTATATGTAGTCTGGCACAAAAATCCAACCGCAGGAGCAGAGGAACAATTAATTTAGCTATCTTGAGCATCTGCCTGCTTCTGCTGTTCGTGTTCTAATGCATTTAGCGTAAAATGCATCCCTGGGTCCATTTTGGACATGCGGGTGAATTTACATAAAATAACACTAAATGCTAAAGTAATTCTGCGTAATCTTCTGTAATTTTTCTGTAATTTTGTGTAATTACACTACAGAAAATTACGCGAGTTATGCTTACCACTATACAGGATGCACATTCCTGCCATGCTCAAAATATGCTGCTGGGTGCTCTGTAACCATTATTCTGGACACCTGTTTGATCAATTTAAGATGATCATTCTGATATCTTTATGCTGATAGTCCAGCTGAAACTTTATTTTGAGAGTTACTCTGCACAAAGCAATGCCTTGTCTCACTGCATGCCCAAGGCCACTGGAAATATGTGGCAGGGGAGGGACAAATTATGCGGCAAGGTTGACTAAATTATGTAGCAAGAAAAGGCAAATCTTGGAACTTAATGCAGCACATTTTATGACAGTATTACTTCATTATTTTGCTATTTTTACAAATGCTAACAATGTTTGTACAAACATTTTAATTTATTAGCACCAGTTTAACACCAAAATACAGCAAGTGAAAGATGACCAGTCAAACATTGCAAACGCTCTTCCACTGTGCGGGAACACAGTACCACATTTTTGGTAACCCCTGATCCATTTGCACTAATAACAAAATAACACTTTTTATTAAAAACTGCAGATTAAGCAGCAGATAATGGATTATGTGGCAAATGAGGCAAATCCATAATTATGTGGGAAAAACCTCAGAATCACTTAATTCCAGTTGCCCTGGATTTACAATAGGATGGTTATCATGATTACTTTACTCTCATATTCCTGTATAGCAAATTGGGTGTGCTTATCATTATACCAATACCCATTCAGTCCTGACCTATAACATCTAGTTTTTGTACCTGCTGACCATGCATTTTATTATATTATAATATTGTTCTGTGTTATGTCGGTACAATATGATGTAGTGAGATCCATATCATTTTTATTTTAGTAAGAAACATCTCGTAAATATCACCTTCTGCTCTTGCAGAATAGATCTGTTTGTCCAATGCACGTCCTTTCTGATGGTTGGCCTATGTATGGGGTACTCTCATGGTTATTTCTCACATCCTTCTGGTGATAGCATGTTCCTGTGTAACATCACATGTGAATTTGCACTTCTCTTTTCTTGTGTATTTTTACACACTGGAGCAATTGTATAAACTGTGTCTGAGCTACCGAGATGGAGAGAGAACTTTATGCTACAAAGAGCCTGTTCGGAGGGCATTAATGCTGATACACAGACAGTCTATCAACTCTTGCAAACTGTATGCAGGAGGGCTGAAATCTGCAAGGTATGAGTGGAAGCTTCTACATTTCTCACTGGTAGATAATGTAATGCAGTGTTTTAAAAACTTTTTAATGCTCCTCCCCCCCCGTGGGTCCCCCCCTCAGAATTTTTCACAAATACTCTATTAAGTTGGCAATGTTTAAACATGTCTAGACTTATTTAAACATTGCAGTTAAGTTCTGTTACCCTTTTAAACATGCAATAAATGTTTTTCTGCTTAGAACAAAGGACTGTTATCTGTATAATGCTTCTTTTGGCCCAAGCCTGGCACCCCATCTGATATCACTTGAGGCCCCCCTAGGGGACTCACCCCCCCAGTTTGAAGATCACTGATGTAATGTCTCTTCAGCTGGGCAGTGTTTGCAATGTTTTATTTTCTTTACTAGCATTTGACTGAACTGATGCCCTAATAATGCTCATATTTGTTGTAAAACATATATTCTCCTTTAGGATGGCATACAGTAAATAATCAAAGCTACTATACGTCTTTGGTTTGATCGCACTACTTTCCGAGATTAATCAAATTGCCTGTAAGTGCCTCTGGGAGGTCTCTATATCAGCGCCTTCCAAACTTCTTAGAAAACAGCAGCAGCAGAGTATCCTTACTGCCTACATAATGGACCGCCTGCTGAATTTAGATGTTGGCGAACCATAGTTTGGCAGCGGGTGAGACTACTCCATCTCTGCAGTGTCCATACTTTTCAGATAGCCCAATGGAGTAAGGGCCATTGAAGAAATAGCTATATGTCTGCCTGTTCAATTTAGATGGGTGGACCTATAGTCGTTTTTTTTCTGCCTGTCACTGCCAGGAAAACCCTGGTAGTAAGGGACAGTAAAAACTAAAAATGCCCCCTCTAGCCATGGGAGATTACTCCACTGGCAAGGTTGTCTTTATTTTTAATATCCAAAAACAAAAAAACAACTATGGGTTTTTGTTTTTGAAAATAAAAAAAAGTTTTGAAATTTTATTGTAGAGCTCTGTCATGTTTGATGGAGTCATATGGCAAAGTTCTAAAACATTAATATAAAACACCTTGATGTTGGTTCCTGTCAATGAGTGTAATGTCCATTGGGCTGAAAAAAAGTGTAGAAGGTGGGTACACTCTCAGGGCACTGGAGTAATTTACTCTGTTGACCTGGCAATCCATCCGCTCAGATCAGAATTGGCCCCCTTGTGTCAAGAGCTAGTCTTCTGGTAGAGGCTTGGAGAATCTTCTTAGCTTGCAGAAATGGTCGCTTATCTCCAGAGGCAGTACAAGAAGCAAGATTGAAACCGGAAGTCTAGCAAAGCTCCAGAAAATACTCCAACAACAAGGAGGGAAAACTGGAGTCCAGAAAGAAACCATCTCGCTGACCAGGCCAAGCAGCATGGTGAAGAACAGAGAGGTAGCAATAGGAACTGGAGAGAGTGCGGGGAATCCACAGAGTCCAATGAGTGAGCAATGTTTTGGGAATAACTGCTACACAACTGGACTTCACAATGGAGCTCCTTTTATACTGGAAAACAGGACATGACATAATCCAAGAAGAGATTCACCTGTCTTGGATTGGGAAAAGAAAATGTTGAAAAGAAAACAATACATTTGCAATGTACGCAAGTAGTTGTGATGGACAGAAATCATAATCATCAACCAATAATAAAACTCCAGATGAATAATTCTTAGGGAACTTTTAAGGGTAGCATCTCTCCCAAATGTGGCATTTTCCCAAATCTGGCTTGCAGGAAGACTGACCTCATAATCCTTTGAATGGGCGAGAAACCTGACACATGGTGGAGAAAACAAGATGGCGCTAAGTGAGGACACCTCCGCATCCTCAATCTAAGAGAGGCACTCTAATGTGCTGAACCCCAAGGGGGAGCCACTATGGCTCAGCCCGCATGCTGCAATAAAGAGGTAAGGAATGAATCTTTAAATTATGGTGAATGCTTTACAGTGTTATGGTTGATGCTCTACGCGGATTATCAAGGTTGCAGTACGCAGGTTGTGGTTGTTTTTATATACAGATTATGATGTTCACTTTAATGATTCCTTTGCCCACATTGTAGTAGAGTCCTTATTTACAATATACCACATGGCAACTAAATCTACGGTAGTTGTACTACCCAAATCACTGTGCTAGTTTGCGAGCTGGGTAAACATAGATGATAGTGATTGCTATATGCATTTCGATGAATACTTTACCCAGATTATAGCAGTTTCAATTCCCAGTTTACTGTGGTTGATATGCCCATATTATCATAGATGTTTTATACAGATTATTGTGGTTTACTAAATCCATATTACGGTGGTGGTCATTCCCATATTATGATGGTTTATACACTGGCAATTGTTGTTATTTCCAGATTATGGTGGTTGCTATATGCATATTAATATGGTGGCCACTACACTCATATTGTATATCCAGGTTTTGGTGGTCGATATATACCAATAACTTCGACCACTGCATCCAGATTACGCTGGATACAATATCTGGGGTATTATTACTGCTACACCCAGAAGATGGTGGGCACCATACAGAGATTAGGTTTCTTTTTATATCCAGTTTTATATCTAAATGCTGCACCTAGATTACATTGGTTGTTCTTTCCATGATTTACTTCTTGATATCCCAAGAATGTGGTCATAGCTATACACATATTGTGTCTCCCAAGGGGCAGCTGTAATGGAAAAGCGTATAACCAACAACAGGCTGCACACTGTATCTCTTAATAAAAACACGAATCCACAAATTGGTGAATGCTGTACTATACACAAAGCATACAATTTAACAGGAGATAACAGATTGTGGTGGCTGTGCAAGCTCATTTGTGATGGTAGCTACATCCAGTTCTTAGATTTTCAGGCAGAAATGACGTTGGTAGCTGGACACAGACTGCACACAACAGTCTGCTCACTTAGAACTTGATCTATCCAAGGGTTTTACCCGAATGCTTTGATACACGAGAGCCGCATTCTCTACTGAGGTAAGTGCTGTGGCTTCTTCTGTACCCAGGTTGCCATGGCTGGTCCAGAGTCAGATATGTATCAGGCCTAACTGAAGTTCTCCCATGGTCCTTATAGGCTCCTTCACCTTTGAAGGTAATTCCGAATTAGAAATGATGGAGATCAGATAACAGTGTAAATAATGACGTGTGGTGCTTCCACCTCCTACTTTCTAACTACCCTCAGGATTCATCAATCCAGGATACTTAATGAATCCAGGCAAGCCCCCGCCCCGAGACTTGAGAGCCATCCCCAATCCCTTTGATCTGCCCCTGGTAACTGTATTGGTGCACAAGATAAAAGTGATGTGGTTGATAAGTGTCCTCTCCACTCATCAGCCAAACAGGCTGAGAAAGCGACGAAAGGAGAATAAAATCCACTTGATAGAGTTCATTTCAGTGAGCGTAGTTTGTGGCACCAAAGAAGACAAAATGCATTCTAGGGGGTAGGATGGCAAAAAATAGTGACAGTATCATAAATATATTTACTATTAAGCTTAACAATTCAGAGGTTGTCTTTTGTCCTTCTTAGAGGAGGAATGCAGCACACACATATCTCAGAGTTTCTTGGGATCAGGTTTTCTAATTCTATTTGCTCGTTGCTGTGCTCAGACAGTCTCTTTTATTTGATTTGTTTTGACAGCAGTTTTAATCAGTATTCATAATTCAAATTCAAATCATAATTCAAAGCATTCAATGCTTTGCAAGATTAAAGCTGTGATTTATTTGACAGGTTTTCGTTCCTAGTAATTGTGAAACCTCTGACTCATTAGACGTGTGCTTGCCAAAAGGGAAAAAGTGTGAATTTGTGTTTTGTGTGTTTTTGCATTTGGAAAAAAACAAATTGAATGTATTGTTATTTGTGGTCTACTTTTAAGCAAATATGGATAAAGACACCATAAAGTCTTAAAAGCCTATTCTAAAGTTACAGTCGTACCTTTTATAATTTAAATTCAAAAACCTTCCTTTTGACAGATGTGATGGATATGCTTGAGACTAGTTTAATTATCCATGTTGTCCCATGTCAATAGAATATTGTTCCCAGTGCCAGCCCTTTTTGTAACATGTTAATGCACCCTAGGAGTTCTATTATAGATTCAGGGACATTTTTATAATTATTTCACGCAACGCAAAACAGCAAAACACCTTGCTGCACTGTGTGAAAGGGAGAGGGCAGGAATGCACCATATCTATCAAGATATGGCACATTCCAGCTATTTGCCTGCACTGGCGCACAGACTGCTGCCTAGCACCACTAAGACATCCTTGCACCATGGCACAAGGGTACCTGTGTTTTTTTGTGGAAAGGGCTACCTTCCTGCACAAAAACAATCCTCTGGGGTTTTTCCATTCTGCAGCACATGTACATAAGAGGAAAAACAAGGAGAAATAAAGATATTTCTCCTCATTATGCCTCCCCTGGGAAGGCATTGCATTTTGACACCTTGTCAGGTTTATCAGTCTTGGTAAATCTGGGAATGCAACAAAATTGAAAATCCATGGGTGGATGCATGGGAACTCCCATGCTCCACCCATGGAATGCCTCCCTGGGCCAGAGTAACACCAGGCAGCCATTTGCACTGCCTTACATTACTCCAGATTTACCAAGCCATGCAGGGCCATGCAAGGTGGCCCTGTGTGGCTTGGTAAATATCATTCTAGGCTTTGCATCATGCTTGCACTACCTTCCGTTGCGCAAGGGTGACACAAAACATTTGCAAAACTTTAAGAAATATGCCCTCAGTTCAGTTGCACCTATTGGATATCAGGTCACAATGATTTGTAAAACTGACTAATCACCAGTGCTCTTGAACAGCCACCATGACCCCTCCTGAAGGTCAAAGAGTGATAAGAACCTATTCCACCTCATATGTGCGGATTAAATAAACAAAATACCAAGCAAACCATATATACTTGTCTCTCTGTCTTTGATTCATGCATAGTGAAAAGAGTCCTGAAATTTAACAAAATCAAACTGAGCCTTCGTTTCTCAATGTCAACTACCACTCATTCAAACTTTGCAACTCATCCTAGGTCCGTCAGTCACACCACCACAGCTTCAAAGGCTGACTCCAAATTGTTCCAAGATCTCTAGGACACATCTTTGGTCATCACATCCCATCACTGCTGCCTATTCCTCAGCACCCTCCATTTCTTCCACCTGAGAACCAGCAGTAGTGGAATCCACCTTCACCTACAGTCTATGCCAATTTTCCTCAGGTACCCCAGCTAAAACATCTAGGGGCAACTTTACTGAACACAGTGCAGAAATCAAGGTAGCTGCACTGCGATGTGTGCAAGGAAGAGAGCATGACAGCACCGTATCTAATATCCACTATCTACTAAAATATGACACTATTGCTCTCTGGCCCTGGACTGGCATACTTTAGGATGCCCTGTGACATGCTCACACCTTTGCACCCTTCGGTAGGAGTGTGTGCTTTATTTCTAAGTTAGGTTTTGTACCAGAAGGTTACCCTCCTATAGAAGAGCTAGTGGGTTCAGAAGTCAATCATTGACAGTAAAGAGGGACTGGCGATGTAGATAGTTCAACAATCTTGATTTTGTAATGTGAAATCCTAAGATGTGGGCATGTGCAGTAATGATAACCCCATTTTACCCTTTTCAAAGGAGTCCTCTGTTTTTTTTTTCACTGGGAGATACCATACCAACATTGTTCTCTTTTGCAATGCATCTGACAGAAAAAAAATTGCCATTTTACACTCATACCTTTCCAAAATGGTAACCCTGTTTTAGGCCAGTTCATTTGACAGATCTTCTACACTTTGAGAGTCCCATTGCCTGGAACACCGAAGCCCATTGGGACGTTGTTATTGGGCTGTTTGTGAGAAAACTTTTACTGGAAGCACATTTCTCCAATGACTCAGTTACCTAAAACCACCTCTTTTCTTTATGTAATTGCTATTTTGGTTAGTGTTCTTAAAAACATTATATATATATGTGTATGTGTGTGTGTGTGTATATATATATATATATATATATATATATATACACATATTTATATATGCAAACATAGAGTTCTGGTGTTTCCTGGCTACATCCATCATAGCGGGGTCGGTGCGAGGTGCCGGCTGCTGCTTCAACAATAACAGCGAAAGTACCGCCGTAACAGGTACTTAAAAACTCGCACTACAAGGCTTGTTATATGCAAAGAACAATTTAATGGTGACGCGTTTCGATCTCACAGGGGTACTTTCGCTGTTATTGTGTGTGTGTGTGTGTGTATATATATATATATATATACAAACACTTGAACTCAGCGTTTCCTTTCTGCACCAAAACGTCAATGGTGCTATTCTTGATACGCGCGCCACCGCGTATTAAATCACACACTTTCTCCCATGGTTAAGGGAAAAGACAGCACTCCACGAACACAGCGAGTTCTTAATATTTTAATCGCCTACAGGGACGCGTTTCGGCGTTGCCGCCTTCTTCGACCTGGCAGCAACGCCGAAACGCGTCCCTGTAGGCGATTAAAATATTAAGAACTCGCTGTGTTCGTGGAGTGCTGTCTTTTCCCTTAACCATGAGAGAAAGTGTGTGATATATTTATATATATATATATATATATACTTATATATATAATGAACGCACACTTACGTGGGTTGGAAGGCGTAGAGCTGAAACATGTTTGTCAAGTTCTATTTCTGGAACCAAGCATAAACACATTTTAACTACTGACAATAGCCCGGGTGAGTGTGCATTCACAATTGATATTGGAGTTTCAGTGGGTCCGTCCCCTCTTCACGCTGCACCCGTTTGCAAGTTGAGCAGCGATTCGACGGAGCATACTTGGACACACACACACACACACATGTATATGTATGTATATATATATATAAAACCTACTGATGACAGCCAATAGGTCATTAGAGTGAGCACCAACTTCTTCCATAGATGAAGCATATTTTGTTTTGCTGATAACTTTGGTGCTGTTTAATGAATGTTCATGAATTTTTTTTAAACTCCCACCCTAATTTGTTTAGCTCCTGCTTGGAAAGTTTCAGAGTGATTCATTAAGCGGGGCAAAGAAAAGGGGGGTCCCAAAATACTTTTCCCCCATGTTATGTCTACGGGAACTTTCAATTTCTTTTACACAGCTACAGCCCGAACCCCCAAAAAGATTTACACCAAATTTGGCAGAAAGGTATATCTTAGTCCAGAAACATCTATTTTGGTTATTTGGTGTAAATCTGTTCAGTAGTTTTGGAGTTATTAAAGGAAATAAAATATAGATATCAAGATATGCAGATCCTTTGCGGATCCACTCGTGAACCTGAAAGAAAAGTTGTGGCTTCAATTTTCATTCTCGTTTGGGCCCGGGGAGGGAAGATTAAAGAGGAAAAACATATTAGGGCTCAGGATAGATGTATCCTGACCCCATAGGACACATGAAAGGGTCCCTCAGTGAACCCACCAGGCAAAAAATTGCCCAATTGTTTTTTTTGTCTAATCCACAGATTCGCAGATCCACTGCTATGTTCAGCGCAGCCTTGTGTGTAAAATTGCAAAAGATCCACAGATTCAAAACAGATTAAAAAAAAATAATACAACCATTGACACAATTATCAGTGGTTGGGTGCATGAAGAGGGTTTGGCCACAGTACCTGCCACGAGCGGGCAGTGGTTGTAATAATGTACGGTAATTATATATTACTTTACATTTAAAAAACCATAGAAATTCACTGTCAAAGTGAAAGGTTACAGGGACGTTATAGTTAGGTTGACGTTTTACTGACACAAAACCATAGAAATTCAGCAGTTATAGTTATACTTATACTTATCTGAAGAAACTATAACTCATGGCATAAAGTAACCTTAGGCCATGAGTTACAGTTTCTTAACATAAGTATAAGTAAGTATAACCGCTGAATTTCTATGGTTTTATATGGGTAAAACATCAACCTAACTATAACGTCCCTGTAATCTTTGGTTTTCACAGTGAAACAAAATATAAATATATTCACTGAAAAAACAAAGGTTACAGGGATGTTATAGTATTGTTCTGAATTTACTTGTACAAAACCACAGAAATTCAGCAGTTATAGTCAGAGTTCTTTCAAGTAACTATAACTCGCGCCCTAAGGTAACTATCACTTGTACTCGTCATGCACAGTTTTCTTATCAACAATTGTATTGCAAATGTTGTAGTGATAATATCAAAGATGCCATACAAGATCTCTTGAATTATATAATATGTGGAATAATTAACTGTACATGTCGAAGATGCAAGTTATAGTTACCTTATGCCGTGAGTTACAGGTACTTAACAGAACTCTAACTATAACTGCTACATTTCTATTGTTTTGTACAAACAAACCCAGAACCTTACGTCCCTGTAACCTATGTTTTTTTCTGTGAATTTCTATGTTTTTTTACGTAAAGCAATTGTAATTACTATACGTTATTCTAACCCCTGCAGCAGTGGGGGGTTGGTCACAAGGCCTGGCTGGCAGCCAGGCCTTGCAGCCAAACACTTACAACCACCCAAACCCGTGCTCTGCACACCTGCTCGGATTAGACATCTTGATCATGTCTAACATTGGGAATGGAGAGGGATGCATTTGATATCTTGCAAGTGTAATGCAGATCTTAATATTTGCACTTTTTTGAGCACATGACAATTTAATGAGTCAATCATCCTACTAGTCCCAATAACGTACTTCTACCCAAGGGTGTGCAGAGTTATGCACGTTACATCTCCCATGCAACACATAAGATCTTAACCACAATTTTACGAACTCTGACAAGCACATGACATTTTAGTGATTCAATCACACCTGGAGTTCCAGAAAATGACAAAAGCTGGTACTCTACCATAACTTATTTGAAAAACACAAGTGAAAAACGAACTTGAGCGTATAAACCATATAAAACAGAGATTCATATTCAGTAGTCCCCTGGAGAGAGACAGAAACAATAGTGGAGTATCTGAAGACGTTGGACAACATATTTGTTTTCAGTCTAGTCCTTTTGTTTTAATGGTGATGGGAAGGGAAGAAGCCCCCTTAAATACACTGTTTTCATACTACTGTTTCTATGGCCAGCATTTTCGGCTCCGGCCGAAACTCGTCGCCATATTTGTGCTCCGACCTTTGGCATTTATGATCTGTGATCTGACAAGGGAAATAAAGGCGGTGTTGCGAGACCAGGTTGTGCCCTCCGCCTTTTCACCACCTGTTGAACTGTGGAATCGGTATTAAATGAGGAGTACCAGCACGAACTGGGACGTGTGTGTGTTTGTGCGTGCATGTATATATTTTTCCAGTTTCAACAAATTTGTCAGTAACTTGTTGTCAAGAATGTAAACATGTGATCTTATATATCGCAATTGCTTATTCCTTTTTAGGGTCGAGCCTGCGTTGCATGCGCTCGCGCATGCGTATAGCAGGGAGACTCTTTAGTATTTAGAAAAGGGCTCTGAGCCCTGTCAGCTTCACGTCAGTGCTTTTTATTGGTTCGTGGGCTTCCCTAATTAAATCGGCTTGCTTTCATTAGTCGAAAGCAGGCATAGGTCATGCCTTTTCCGGTGGCTAGCCCTCCTCGAGCGCAGCGACCAAGTACAGAAAACTTGCGAGGCTCGCTGTTTTCCACCGGGCTGGTGGACTTATTTTTAAACTAATTTACGAGCCCGATCTCGCTTGGCAGAAGTCGAGCGCTTTACCTACTTGATTTCACTTTTTCGGGTTACGTGCATAAATGCACTTTTGCCCGATAGGTGAAAAGTCGGGTTAGGAGTTTACAACGCGATCGGCTCTAACACGAGCAAACGCGAAACCCGATGCATTGTAAATGCTTGTTATTTATCTGTGGACGACTTGACAGACTAAGAAACAGCACTGTGTTAATGATGGTTCAATTGCAAACAAGCTTTTCCAATATTAAACAATATTCATTTTTGAGACTCTGTGAGGGAATAGACACGTTTTGGGGCCTATTCATGTGAGACTTTTTCTTGCATCAGTTTTTGAACCTCGTGTGGGCGTGTGCATGCAGGCACACGCACTTCTTTTCTATGCATACAGAGTGCACGTGTTTCTATACACAACATGTGTAATTGTTTTCTGTACATGCAACTCGTGGGTGTGTGCACGCACGCACATGCGCGTCTTTTCTATGCATATATAGTGTGCGTGTTTCTTTTCTATACACAACACATGCATTTGTTTTTTGTCCACGCAGCGCGTGCTACTCTGCAGCTATCTTCTTGATGAAGAACATAAGACAATATGCTCCGCTCCTGCTTTTTCTCTAGCAGGGCCTCTAGAGAAACAAAATGGTGGGGGAGGCTGGAGGCACAAGGCAGGGGGTTTGTAAAAAGACCTCCAGCTGTCAACACTGGCTTTTGTCAGATGAAGTGACCACTCTCCGGACAGTACTGTTTCAAAAGTGGACATCACTTAAGTAAGAAACTCCTGTCAGATGGAGCCTCGGCATCTCACAGCAGCCCTCTGATGTGCATGAGAAAGATAAGGTTTGAGCATAATCACCGAGTCCCTCCCCCCCAAGCGCCCACCACCAACTCACTCTTTCTCTCTCTCTCTAGCACTCAGTCAGCTGGGCCTGGCCAGTCACCGTACACACTCTTTGTATGTAGATAACAGCTGATGTGAATAGTACACGCCGAGCTAATGTCCAGCGAACCAATCCGCGTCACACTTTCTTCTCAGCGCTGTGCGCAATGCGGCCCAAACTTATGAACAATCTCTAGATGGTAACCAACAAAGTTAAACTCAGATACAAAACAAACAAAAATAACGGGAGCAGTGTGGAAAAAATAGAAGCAGTCTTTCTCAAGATTTCCAATGCCACCCCAAGGACGTTTTCTGCTCATTACTCTTAGGTCTATATATCTAAAGGAAAATACCAGAGCATGTCAGTCTGGCATACTCAGAAAATGAAGAGGATCTCAAATAGTCACCAGCTCCCTATTTAACAATACAAAAGAACAGCTGTACATTCATACTTTAATTATTGCATTTAATCCCGAGGCCCTAGTCATAGAGGGGAAGCATGGTACACGTTGAAAAGTGTGACAAGTCACAATGTTGCAAGACCTTCTCAGAGATATATCCTGGCAGCTGCAGCAGTGCTTAATTTGTAAATAAAAATGTGCCGGTGCCCAAAGTCCTCTTAAACACGCGGCTGACGGAATACTGAGGCGGCGTAATCCTGAAGCCACCTCGGGACTCTTCAGTCCATATAAAGCCCCTCCCTGCCCCTTCAGCTCACTCTAGTAGCTTTCTACTTTCTCCCTTTGTGACGCTTTTTCTTTTTTCCCTTCTTCCGTCTTTCCTATGTGTGTCTTTTACTCACAGCAAGTGCTTGAGGCAAAAGAATAAGCCCCGGCCCTCAAAAAGAAGTGCCGGTGCTCAGCACCGGAAACAACAAGCACAAATTAAGCACTGAGCTGCAGAATCTCCAGTGACAAGAGGGACAGCTGACAATGGCAAGAAAGCTATAGCAGCGTTAATGCTTTTTGTAAAATTCCTCTGCATTCTAGGACCTGTTTCAATTTGACACCAACTCCGTTGGCTATCAGAGTATATTCTACATATTTTTGAGGCCTCTTGGGCAGCTAAGCTTCAGGTGCTTTGGCCATTGACAAAGCACGCTGTCGCCAGCCAACTTGGTTTCAAATACTCCGCCTGCTGGGTTCTTATACAGTTGAGAGTGTCAAGCATCATTCATCTCGTGTCACTTTTCAGAAACGGTGGAGATTGAGGAATGCATCCACAAAGGCAAGTGAGTCAAAGGGTAGCAAAGGCTCACCAAGGGATGCACTCCCTTGCCCTGCAGCTGTCTTCTAGTTCAGACAAGGCAAGTTGACTGGTGGCTCCAGGGCAGGCTCCTTGAGTTGTGGTCCATGCAGTCTCATCAGTGAAACTCTATGTTTGTCCTCCAGGTCAGGGCAGATAATCTCCTGTCTTGGCCAGTCCCTCAGCTTCTTTTTCAGGCAGCCACAGAAAAATGGCTTCCCTAGAGTCCCAAGATTAATCTCAAATTTGAAGTTAAACGTGCAGTAACCTTATCCCAGCTAGTGCTGTAGATTTTCTCCAGTAGCACAGACAAATGCTAGTAAATTATTCGAGGGGCAGAAATGGTAAGTCAGTTCCAAAAATAATGTGTGGCACATTAAAAATTATACAGCGAGCTAACCAAGATGGGGAACACGTTCATCAATGGAGGAGAGGTTTTTACTCCTAAATTGTCAAACAGAAAGTGTATTGGAGAGAAACATCTTATGCTTCCTGATCAGTTTCTCCATTTTCCAGAGAGCTCACAGCAATAACTCAGGAGGTCAAAAAAATCAATATTAGGACCAATACAGTGCAGACCTGCAGATAAGGATGAAGCTGTCACTTGGCGTCTCGGGAACCAGTGGGGCCTGCCATCCAATCCTGTTTTGATTCGTGATTTGTTTTCAAGCAGAACGCTTGCCTGGTAGGGTATCAGAGTTAATTCACCATTCCACCAGAGAGGTTACAGGTCATAAATGTGATCTGCTAGATGCATGTCAACAAGCAAACAATAAAAACAAGAAGTAAACTACATTTTTTGTTGCAATCCATGCACCTTTGTCAAGAACGCCATTTACACAGCACATGGGGACCAATACATAGAACACACAGTACAAATAAGTTTGTTAGTCGAGGAAAGCCAAACAGGCATTCAGGGTGAACAGAAGGACCTCAGTGATGGCGGATTGTACATGAGAGGGGTCAGTAGGTACTTCCTCAAGAGAAGGGATACAAGTAATGTGACCCTGCAGCAGGGCATCACAAGCCAGTTTAAAACTTGCAGGTGTGCCAGTCCCATATCGAGTAGCTGAACCAAAAAAGGTTTTATATTTGTATTCTGATGCCTGGAGTCCTGGTTTCCTATTTTAAATCTGGGCCCAAACGTTCCAGCCAAAAACAAAAATCTGACCAGAATGACCTACTCACACATGCGGCTAGGATCCTTTGGAATTCTGTTGTACTACATTAAATAAATTCATCCAGGCCTACAAAGAATAAGACCGTTGGCCACTGTATAACCCTACAAACATGCAGATGGACAGGAACTTACAGACAACACCACAGGTCTTCAGGAAATACAACATGGAAACGAAGATAATCTGTGTTCTGAGAACAAGAAATTATTTCCAGACAGTAGATAAACGAGGTATCCTGAACAGCTCCTTGGACATACTTTGTTTTAATTTTCAAAGGGCTATTATCAAAGGAAGGACGCTAGAGCCTTGAGTATAAGCCAGAGAGTAGGAGACAGCACCCACCCCCCAAACACACAAAGCTGATCTGAGCTTTAGGGATGCCCCTGCTCAATTGTGTAGGGCGGGACATCTGAAAAATGCTCTTTCCTGGTGTGCTAATTCATTTAGGAGCAGCTAAAATGTGTTCCCTGGGTCCGAATGATAGCAAGGGAATCGTTTCCACCCACTGGGTGGTAAACAAATTCCATAATTAGGGTGAACTGACACCATCCTTCCACCCTCCCCCGGGATCTGGCACCACTGCAACTGCTGCACTGATTATAGATGTGCCCCTAGCCTCACATATTCTGTCTGCAATTGGGCAGGAATAGAAAGCAGCCTTGGTGTTCAGTAACTGCGTTTTATTCTTTTGTTCAATTTACAACACCCATTTTCTTCTCATCTTTTTGTCTTAAAACTATAAATTAAATTGTCACCACCACTGAGTACAAGGTTATATAATTCATTTATGCTCCCGGGCACCAACATAAAAGTGGCCTCCTTTAGTGGATCAGGAAGGCAAAGAGGTGGCTCACATTTGCAGGCTGTAGAGGTGTTTTGCAAGGTATGGGAGACTGCATGCATGTGCGCTTGCTGCGGGCAATGTTTATGGTAATATCAAGGAAAATCAACAGTAAAAACGGGTCCACCAGTCCATAAAACAAGTCTGCAAACAGCCAAAAACCTGGCCAACACAATTACATGTGTTCAAGCGTTATAGAGTAAACAGTATTTGTATATTATTATTTTTTATTCTACAAATTGAATTCAACTGTGCATTTGTTTAGAGTGATTGTAATTGATACTAAATCGTTATGGTGTGTTTTAGTGTGTTTCTCGGCTTAGTCTAAATAGGCCTAAGTTAGGCCTTGTGTCTATCTTTGTTAAAATGTCAGGGGAATCATGATGTTCAGGCTCTATTCTTCACTCAGCACCACATGCAGCAAGATGTGTACTGTTTATTTTGTATGACATACTGATCTTGAAGAACTCACTGGGAAAAGACTTTCTGCTACTTTCAATGATCTTCCTGTTAGCACATTGTATTGCATGAATTCACAACTGTTTTCTGTTGTTTATGTGACTGCCACCAGTGGATAACATCAAGTCAGAAGGGGCGAATCAATATTTATGTAGTGATTTAGTGTTTACATGGTAGGGTTATGTGATTTAAAAAAATATATAAAATGTGATTTGTTGTAATAATGTTCACAAAGAAAACACAAAAGAGAGTGAGAAAAAATACCCGCTCACCTTCTGGGATGTACATATATGCCAACACAAAAAGAGCAAGTATAACACCACTCAATGTCACTATACGACCTGTCCCTATGAGCATTAACCCTTCTTCTCGTTCTTAAAAAGACCCCTTGCCCACCAACCTAGTTGGTGGCATACTTCATCATAGTGGTCCACCAAGATGCCTAGCGCATCAGGGGTGTGCTAAAACCCCTGATTACAGTGTAGCGAGTGGTTCTTAATGGTCAGTGCATACAGAAAAGGTCAATTAAAATTGTCTGCAGAATAAACACCTCCTAGTGTAGTTTAATAACAGTGCCCTTACACAAGATTAAAAACAACGGAGGATGTATTAGGAGATGTGATGCACTCCTATATCCAAATCTGTGGTGAAAGTATCACCCGCTCTGCTGTAATCAGGTATTTTAACACACCCCTGATGTGCTAGGCATCTCAGGTGGGACCCCTGCGATGAAGCATGCCACCAACTAGGTTGGGTGAAGGGCCTTTCCAAGAACCAGAAGGAGGGTTGAGGTACATAGGGACAGGTCGTATAGTGACACTGAGTAGCGGTATACTCGCTCTTTTTGTAATAATGTTCACACCATGCTGATTTTGTAGTTGCTATGATTTCCTATGCTGAAAATGGATACACAAACCATTTAATTTGGTATGTGTTAGCCAGACCTTTTCCTGAGACTCTAAGGCTCATGTCCAATTTTGCTGCACCTTTGAAACTTAGTCTATTTACTTGATTTTTGCTCATTATTGCATTATTCTTGTAACTGAGAGCCTCCATGGCAATTGATTTCTGTGTATTTAACCAAATGAATAAGATTAATGCTACATTTGCATTTTCCTATTTTATGTATTTCACAATAAATTGTAATAAATCTTCATGGTTTTTCTTAAATTTCTGATCTCAAACTACTGTTTTCAGTCAATCCTTTCTTACTGGCTGTATTTTGAAATGCTGTTTTGAACCTTGAGGGTAACTCCATCCCGACCCCTGCAAAGTATGGGTGCAACAATGTCATGCAGTTTATCTATGAGATGGTGAGCCCACTCGGAGCAGCCTTTCAGGTGCCAAATTGTCCTATAGATCAGTCTGACCCTGAAGGCGCTGGGTATTGAAATAAATTAGGTACAGCTAGAGGCTGCAGCTGCTAACTCTGGCTTACTCTTTGCAACCACAGGCCTTGCCATTGAGGTCTCACTGCCCATGAAGGCAGCAGCAGGAAAAGTGAGTAGGACACTAGCAGCCACAATTACCATTTGTAATTACAGCTCTTTTCCCTTGCACTTACTGGTCAACAGCAAACTATAGGTTGTTGCAGGTCTAAATGTTGGAGTCGGGGACTACCTCAGTGATGTCTTCAGGAGTTATTGGGCTATCACATGTATTCCCTTTGACATGTTAATATTTCAGAGCCCCTAAATGATTCCCATGTATCATAAACTGCTCATTGGTCATCATCATGCAGTAATACAACCAGGACAGCTCCTTCAGCTGGTGACCACAATCAAATGTGGCTACTTCTCAAGAGTTTTTGGGTAGACTTGCTACCAACCAAAAGCCAGACACCTTTTAGCCAGAACCAATGTCGAGCTCATGAGTGTCATCACCATCATATGTTTCTTTTTAATTGATACCTAACCAATGCCTCTGTTAGAGGTAAGAAGCAACGTGTACTCATTTACAGTAGGTGCCGGTTTATACCGATTCTAACAGGAGCCATTATATTCCCAGAATTAGGAACCACATGGCTTCATCAAATGGATAAATAGTTTCCTTTTTCTAAACCTTTATATGTAACTTTTAAAAAAGTAATGAAAGAGCGTGCGTAATAGCACATTATTCAAATAATACATCCAGAATTATAGTAGACTTCTTATTGAAGTTTATTAAACATATGCTGTAGTGATTGCACGGAGAGACTACAGTCACAAGAAAGATACTTTGCAATAAAAACAGTAAGACAAGGAATATAAATACACAGAACCATATAAAACACTCCATTCAACCCTGACCAAAGTACTAAATAACAGAGGTGATCTTTCGTGGTTCTCTTTTTTTGTCCAATTCCTCCTATAACGGATATATGGGGTTATTCTAACTTTGGAGGAGTGTTAATCCGTCCCAAAAGTGACGGTAAAGTGACGGATATACCACCAGCCGTATTACGAGTTCCATAGGATATAATGGACTTGTAATACGGCTGGTGGTAAATCCGTCACTTTGCCGTCACTTTTGGGACGGATTAACACCTCCTCCAAAGTTAGAATAACCCCCATAGTTTAGTAAAAAACTTCACAGTAAAAAATACCAGGGAACTCTCCATAAAGCAGATAGCTCTTGTTTCCAAAATGCAAAGTGACTTTTTAGAAGATTCTTAGACTATTACAAACAGCCTGGTTATGATTTTAAAAACAACATAAAAAGCTTTTCAAGCGATAGCAAATATTTACAGAAGGCCCATTCAACACCAAAGATAACATTAGGCCTCTGAATATAATAACTATACCTTGTGAAAGGGTTAGGACTAGTGATGCACAGACATTCTATGAGAAAAATCTAAGAGGGCCTCCATCAGAATTTACAGGGGACCCAATACTTTGCATGCGTCTAACTACTTTCACACAGGGTTCTGAATGGCATTCCCAGCCAAACATGCATGAGTTCATTTACAACAAATTTGGCTGTCCTAGATTTTTTTTTGAAGTTTTATATAGTGCGAACGCGACCCAAAGGTATTAGAGCTTTTTTTCATGTTAGGGTTACATTACAGAACAACACATTCATTTTCTGTAAAGTCCCAGACTCTTAAAACCAGCAAAGTGGGTGGGAGAGAGCGCAGTTAGGGTGGCATACAACCCTGTTGTATCTTTACATGTGGTCATGTTGTGGATCCAAATGACAAGCATAGAAGGTAGTTCACACATCAAGGTGATTGACAAGTGCAATATCAGAGAAGTTTGTGCTCTGCTTGTGTGGGTACTTCTCTTAGCTTGTTCTAACAAGCGGAGATATCAGTATTCTCAACACCAGCTGTGTTATGTTATGTTATGCTAAGTTATGTTGTAATACACTTATAATGCATGCACTCTACTGCCTTGGGTACATGCAGTGTAGTGATTTGCAGTATATCAATCTGTACAACTATGCTTCCAGACACCTACCTACTATAGCATCCGGTCCTCTTTTAGAGCAGAGTTCATCATCAATTAAGCACAACAATGATTCAGAACTACAACTGATGGCAGTCATGGAAGGAGTCCAAAAAGGATACAATCTGCAAAGAACAGATAAGGTTGTAGACAGCCAGGTTACAACCAGTGATTAGGTAGACTCTCTGTGTGCTGCACCAGGCAGATGGGTAATCAGACTACACATGAACCTTGGTGGTCTGTTCTGGATTCACATTTTGTGAATCAATGTAAATAAGATATGCTTATGATTGCACTGTACAACCCTTCTTTATCTTACTGCTTTAGATACAACTTGATGCATGATGCACTTGCTCTTTGTTGAAGCTGTGTTTTCTCAATTCTGTATTGTATTGGCACATCTTTAGGTTTCCAGGGGTTTAAAGTTATGGAGGTGGATGGTAGGTGACATGTTGTCGGTTTGCAAAAAAAGCAACATCAATACACATATACACAGTCTTAAAGAAGGAAACATAGCAGTCAGAGCAGGACAGGGTTACTTCAGCAGTAACAATAATACTACTGTACCGAAATTACAGTGGCTTCCCGTAGAAACATGAGTAAAATGTAAAAGTAACTATAACCCAATGCCAGAATACTTCAAAGAAAGCTGCAAATCTAAGTCAATGCATTGGAGCAGGAGGAAGATCTTTCATTAAACATGCAAGCTCTCTGGATGGGTAGGCTATCAGTTGTGCTACTTTATTTATTAGTTGTGTAGAGCGCTGTGTGTTGCCTTTCAGTTTCATCCAGATGTTACTAGGTGAAATATGGTCTAAATGTAGAGCACATTGAGTGAAATCAGTGTTGGAAGGCCTCAAGATCAGTATTTTTCATTGCAGTACCCACATATTGAAAGTCCAGTTGAAGGCAATCCAGAACAGTTCAGTCTTCAAGACCTTCTCAAAAGCCATGTAATGTTGCTCTTCCCTCAGACTTGGGTTCAGAGCATTCCACAATTTAGGACCATGCACCACCAATGTTCTGCCTCTGTGTATGTCGGAGTTTAATGCTCATTATATGATGAGGTATGCAGATGTAAATCAAAGGATTCTGTTAAGTATCTTATGGGGTCTGTTGGACTTGATCCTCTCTGCGAGGTTACTCCCCAAACTTTTTGCCTTCTTCCATCCCGTTTTGCTGAATTTATTTTTGTGGGCCGTAGGATTTTGTGCACTTAACCACTTCTAACCAGTGCTAAAGTGCTTGTGCTCATTCCCTAAAACTTGGTAACATTGGCTTATACCTGATTGGCATATGTAGTTTACTAGTAAGGTCCTAGTAAAGTGATATACCATATACCCAGGGCTGGTAAATTGAATGCTACTAGTGGGCCTGCAGCACTTATTGTGCAACCCACTTAACTAACCCATCCAAACATGTCCTAGGATTACCATTGCAGCCTTTGAGCAGTATGAACCTTCCACTTCAACCTGGCAAACAAAACTTCTTGCCAGGCCTAAACGTCCTTTTTAAGACATATAGGTCACCCGTAAGGTAGACCCTACAAAGTCCATAGGGCAGGGTGCATTATATTTAAAGAGTTGGACATGTACTTTTGAGTCTTCCATGTCCTGGTAGTGAAAAACTCACACATTTATTTTCCACCACTGTGAGGCCATCCCTTCCCATAGGATAACGTTGGGTTACCATCTCTTTGATGGCAAAGTCGGATTTTAAGTTACAATTCTGAAAATGCCACTTTTAGAAAGATGGCATTTTCTTGTTCTAATCTTTTGGAGCCTGCAGCCTGTTTCCTGGGTCACATGACTAGGTGTAGTTGGCAGATGGCCTTTGGGTATTCCTCCTAGACAGCTACAAAATAGAGGAACTGGGTGTTGGCAGCATGGGCCATCCTAGCATGATAAGGGACAGATCTGTGCACAGACCCACATGCACTTCAAAGACACTGCCTCAGCTCACACACAAAGAACATCATACTAGTCTATTGTAACTGCAGACAGCCTGGGACCAGGACAGTAAGGCAGTAAATTCCAGACATTTCTGTGGACGGAAAGTTCCAGAAGTGTCTTCTGTTGTAAAGCTGGCATCAGACATGAAATTAGGACTCTCAAATTGACTCTTCAGTTCGTTTATGGGCCTCAGGAAAGACTCTCAGAGGACTGCCCTGCTGCCTGTAGCCTGCTGTGTACTTCGGAAGACTGCCTTGCTGCATCAAGAGGACTGCCCTGCTGCCTGAAGCCTTCCCTGTGCACTCAGATGATTGCCCTGCTGCTCGAGACTAGCTTTCCTGATTGAACCCCAGACTTCCAGGGTGCCTCCAAGGACTAGTTGTCTGGCCTCCTGATCAGAACTTCAGGGACAGAGAAGGCTCCAACCATTTTGAACATGCACCTTGGCTCTGCTGAGTGGGTCCTGGTCCTCAAAGTGGTGCCCCTTTAGTCCTGGACCTTTGGAAGTGGTTTAAAGTTGCCCAGATAGCCCAAATCCAAAACTTGGGACCTACCTGCTCACCAGGCCACTAAAAGTGCATCACTGGTCAGCCTGACTTCTTGACAGTTCCCGCTACATTCTCTGCAGCAGAAAATCCTGTTCAGTGGCTTCCTTCAGAAGGGGTACCCGCCTTCAAGAAGCCCTCATTGGCTACAGCCTGCAGCTTCGTCCCACTGGAGATTTTGGACTTCCATAGAAGAGAATAAGGGCCTGATTTAGATGTTGGCGGAGGGGTTACTCCATCACAACGGTGACGGATATCCTGTGATAGAGAGCAAACATTATTTATAAAAATGTGTCACTAAAATATGATGTGTAATAATGAGTATTAAAAGGCCTAACTGAAAAATGTGTGCTAGAAAAATAAATGTGTGGCTTGGAAAAGTGATGGCCCTGGTGTCAGCCACAATGAAGTGTAATGTCAAAATAATAATGTCTAATGAAAATGTATTTTGTTTAATCATAATTAAATGTACTGAAGAAGATTATTAACATGTGCTACAAAAATTGCTAGAAATTATTAGAAATGTTTTATTCTTCATGTTTAGCATTAGTTAAAAGCCTCACATTTTAGTATTTTTTCCAGAAACACGACGTTTAAATGTGTGCTAACTTTGCAAAATAATGTTTCTTTAAACATTCTGTGTGACTTGCATTTTTCTCTATTGTTCTCATGTTTCATTTCTTGTACTTTCCTTGAGATAATGGCTGTATCTTTTAACAAAAGGCCTTAGTTTTTGGCAGGAAGTGACAAGTCATGTTTCCACGTTGTGTTAAATTGTAATTTTTGTATGGAAACTGCTGACTGGAGAGAAGAATGGAGTGACAACGTGAACCATTCCTGGAAAGAAAAATTACATCTGAGGTGCAAATAAAGCAGATAATATGTGCTATAACCCACCTCATAATCTTGTCCGATAGAAGCTTAACTAGTAACTTTTGAGATTTTAATATAGCAAAGCTTTAGGTGATGCAAGTCAGTTCTTGATTTTCCGAGCTTCTTTTCAGTTCTGCATTTTTATTGATTCTGTTCAGTTCTGTTATTTAGCTCTTGTCTATGTTCAGTTATACAAGGCCTAACTTTACTGAACTGTTTCCCCTTCATGTGGTGATGCTGACTAATGAAGATCTGATGTACCTGTGCTCTGCTGATGAAAGTTCTGCAACTTGCTGATCCATTTAGGAGAGTCATAACCAATGTGCATTTGTTTTGCTTCGCAGGTTTTTCTCTTTAGAAAATCCAACCACTTATTTTAGTTAGCGCCATAGATAGATGTTTTCCTAATTAATTTTTGTCTTAATTTTATTTTTGCATGAAGCCCACACAAGAATTTCGAATTAGAGTGATAGGTAGGGATGCCTGATCTAATATTTGATTTTGAATGTATTTTAATTGATTGTGATTAATTCAACTGCAAAAAATGAATGTATATTGTTTCCATTATTCACTCAATTCTGTTGTTAGTCTGTGTTGCTCTTTTGGAGTGTTTAATAGTAAATGCATTGACAAAATTAAGATTCTTCAGACGCTTTGGACAGCTTGTGTTGTTTCTGTATTTCTATCATTTAGGGGGTCATTCCGACCCCTGCGGGCGGCGGGCGGTGCCCGCCGAGCGGAGACCGCCAAAAGACCGCACCGCGGTCAAATGACCGCGGCGGTCATTCTGACTTTCCCGCTGGGCGGGTGGGCGACCGCCAAAAGGCATCCCGCCCGCCCAGCGGGAAAGATCCAGCAACGATGAAGCCGGCTCCGAATGGAGCCGGCGGAGTTGCTGGGGTGCAACGTGTCGCGATTTTCAGTGTCTGCAAAGCTGACACTGAAAATCATTATGGGGCCCCCAGGGGCCCCACGACACCCGTTCCCGCCAGCCTGGTTCTGGCAGGAAGGGGCTCGGAATCCCCATGGCGGCGCTGCTTGCAGCGCCGCCATGGAGGATTCATTTGGCCCGGGGAAAACCGGCGGGAAACCGCCGGTTTCCCTTTTCTGACCGCGGCTTTACCGCCGCGGTCAGAATTGGCCAGGAAGCACCGCCAGCCTGTTGGCGGTGCTTCCGTGGTCGTTGGCCCTGCCGCCAGGGTCAGAATGACCCCCTTAGTCTTGCGCATCATCTACGTGACTTTAGCATTGTTAAAATGAGGGCAATAAATATTTAAACTTTACTAAACTGGTGTGGTGATTCATGGCCACATAGGTCATGGTGTGTATACATTCATGACTCCACATTGAATATGTTGATTATTTGACGTTATACTTGATGATTATTGGTGTACATTTGTCAGACTGGATCATCTCACACTCCTACTGGAGTCAAAATATTTTAGTCGACCTCAAAGAGTAGTAAATGCAACTGTCCTATTACGTATCACCTTAGCCTGATATATGAGGTCACATGCCCACACCCATCTGCCAAAATCAAAATCCCATTCAACATAATGGGATTGAGATTTTGGTGGATGGGATATCTATCACCGTTGTGACGGAGTAACCTATCCTCCAATATCATAACATAGAAATCTTCACTGACGACCTCTCCTCTGACTCCGTCTGGCTGCCTTGCCTCAGCAAAATTTACATTCTCAGACATTAACTTCAAAAATTCTTCTAAGTCTGAGGGTAAGCATAGACCACGCTCAATCCACTTTATGTACCCAAATCATGCTCCATTGCGGTTACCCATGACCTTCGACTTTATCCCAGTCTCACCCAGCTAGATGTCCGAGGCTGACGCTTTGATCTTTTGGGTGTTATTTTTCACTTTAAAATGTAAACATTCTTAACTACAGTTCTACTCAGTGGTTTTTTGTTGTTTTGGTGTCAAATAATTTATTAAAATGTACTCTATTTTTCTAAGTGAGTGTAAGACTTATTTTTGTACTGTGTTTTCACTTTATTACTGCTTTGGTGCTGCATAAGCACTTTAGACATTGCCTGTAAGTTAAACCTGACTGCTTTTGTGCCAAACTATGAGAAGATTAAGCACAGGGTAATTTAGTGAATTTTAGATGTTCACCCTGACAGAGATTGTGGTTGTTGCTCGAGAAGGACTCACACCCCCTTAACCTACAACCCCATTTCTCACATGGTCTTCAGAGGTATCACAGGTTTCTCAGACTGTTGACCTAGAAGACCTTGTAGATGATGGAGAGCACTTCCTTTTTTTTTAGACATCTTTTGTTGTTTGCAGTTCGTAAACAACATTGCAAAGAAAGAGTCAAAGAAAAAACTATTGCCATCCCCAAACATTTGACATGGAGTACCAGGTTATGGTGATGCAAATCCCACAATAATACTTGTGTATTATATTGCAGCATTCTCCTTTCAAAGAAGTATAAGGGCTAAAGCACTGGGGGCGGGAGAGGAGTGCATCTCGTTCTCAAACATACTATCCCACGACCCCCCAATCTACAAACCCAGCCAGCATTGCCCCCCAAACTTGCAGATCCTCTTCTACCCTCTCATCATGTCAACACTTCTTGAGGCGTACTTCACTCTTCAACTGCCCACTCACTTACATCTCTCATCCAGCCATCCACACTGAGTCCAATCAACCCCATCCAGGTAATTGCAACACATGTTTTTGCCAATAATAACAGCAGATGCAGGAATTTAAATAATTTTTTTCCCCTTACACTGCCTAACATCCCTCAGCAAACAAACAACTGGGTCCATCCCTGTTGAATCCCTAACCACTGTAGCCACTCGTGCCAAAACAGATGTCCAGAATGAGTTCATCAGTCGGCAGTACCATGCAAGCTGTAGGAAAGTTGCCACCTGGCACCATTGGCAACCATAAGGCCTACTAGAATGTATCCTGTTAAGCAGCACTGGTGTAATATATGTGCAGTGCAAGAAATTGAACTGAACCTATTTAAATTGTGCATTACAGGAAACATTCTGGACCAGGGCACAGGACCTACCCCATTGTGCATCGTCCAAAGGCACCCCCAAGTCTTCCTCCTAAGCAGCCCCGGCAGGAAACAGGGCCCGGGTTGGTAAGCCATCATGGCTCTATATAAGTGTGAAACCAGATGACAGGCCCTCGAAACAGTAGTGATGCGGATGGATCAGCAGGGAACCTGAGCCATATTTCCAGAACTATGACAGATATGCTAGCGTGTGTTAAGTATTGCCCATTGCCACAGGTGTCCTGCTCCACAACAAAAGTAATACAATTCTCATTCAAAAACAGGTCACCAACAGACTCATAACTGCCCCCCTACTAAGCAGTAACATTTACAGAGCCAGCAAGTGTAGAAAATGCTAGTGGGTCCGACAAAATGTAACTCATGTGAAATGGGCTCTACCCAGCACTATCTTGACAGCCTGCTCCCAAAGGGATGCCATGTGTCAAATTAGGTAGCATAGCAGTGATGCATCCTGCCCCCCGATAACAACAATTGTGGCAAAGTAAGAGCACGTGTCTCATCGGCCAACAATGATTTTTCCCAGTTCTCACAGTCCGGTAGCCAATGGGTGGCATAATGTTGCTGAGGGACCAGGTAATACACCTTCATGTGGGGGGACTGCCAACCCACCCACCAGTGTGGGCAAAAAAAAAAATCACACGTTATCCTGCTTCTGCTGTCAGCCTATATCAGTAAAGTAAGAATGGAATGCAATCTTCGATAGGCTGTCTGGAGAATGGTGTCAAACGAATGTTGTATGATATACAGGCACCATTGGAAAAAGACCATCATGGCAATGGCCGCTAGTCCCATTAGGGATAGCGGGAGGGTATTCCAAAATGTTACTGACCCACTCAACCCTCCGTGATTCTATCAATATTATAGCGCTTTCCTCTTTAGGAGGTGTGGTAGATTTTAAGACCCGTCAGATCCCTGAAAGCATCTAAATATTGTAATAGAAGGGGTAGGGATTCCCAAGGTGCTCTGAGATAAAAGAGGGGGTCATAAGCTTGAGGAGACACCAAATGAGTAACATCTCCCACTCGAATCCCCCATTCTGACATCGTCTGCCGAATTTGAATTGCCAGATGCTCTAGCGCTAAAGCAAAGAGAAGAAGCAATAGGGGGCAGCCCTTTTGTGTGCCCCTACCCACCACCCGCGAATCAGAACACAAGCGGCCTACCTTCACCCTGGCCATTGGTGAAGTACACAACAATTGCATCAATGCCCACAATTGCACACCAAAGCACATTTTCTCTCATAAGGCAATGCCAATCCACTATATCGAATAACTTAGCAATAGCATTAGATACCACCGCCAACTCCTTTTCTCTATCTTCCACTTTATCAGGACATGCATCAGCCATCTCAGGTTCATGGTAGTATCACGTCCCAGGATAAAACCACACCAATCCTCATGGACCAAATGAGAGACTACCAAGTACAGCTTAAGTGCCAAAACCTTACAAAGAACCTTTGTATATGTATTTATTATTGTGAGCAGCCAGTAGGTGGATGCGGCTGAGGCAGTAGCACCGGGCTTTAAAACCATGGAGATACAGCCCTCCCGCATAGAAAGGGGTAGCATGTGGGAGTCATGGGTTTCCTGGTACACCTTAAGAAGCCACTACATGATGACCATTGTAAAAGCCTGATAAAACTTGGTGGGGAATCCATAGCTCCTGGAGCCTTCCCCCCAGGCAGGCAAGGAAGGGCTGTTCTAACCTCCTCCGGGGTGAATCCGCATCAAGTTCTTGGGCCATTACATCCCCCAATCTTGGAATCAGCAGGGTTGCCATAAAATCAGTAATGCGCCCTGGGTCCAGTTGCCGAGGGCCAGAATAGACCTGTATCAAATGATCTCTAAGGCTTCTCACAGTGTCACTCTGCATGTAAGCACCCACACCAGTCTGGAATAAACAGCCGGAGACACAACATCGCACAGTGTTAAATAAAAAGACTCACCATCTGTATTGGGCCATAGGAGTTAACAAGGGTCACTTTAACCCCATCCAGCCTGCCCTAGAGTAACAGATTCTGCCCCTCCACATCTGCCTCCATGTATGTCAATGCAAATGGCACACCAGGGGCAACCCAGACCAGCACTCCCTTGAAAACGACAATTAGTTGGCATAGTAAACTTGCCCTGTACATTTCTTTGCTAATTTCATAGCCCCAGTGTCAGTAGGGTAGGTCTCCTGCTAACATGCTATGCCAACACTGTTCCTCTTTAGTAGCGATAACATCCTATACCGCTTTTCATAGGACCCCAATCCATGCATGTTCCATGAGAGGAACTTACACTTGCCAGGGACAGTCATATTGTGTGAACACCAAATAGCTAGACGCATACCCTCTTCCATGTCAAGATGGCTCTGAACCCCTAAAACCAAACAACAAACAACCCACTGGACTCCCACCCTCCCACCCCATACAAGTACCATCTAACAAAAACCACACACATGTCCAAAGAAATTGAAGTGCCAGGACTCGCGCCATCACTGCCCTACATCACACAGAGAAACTCCACCCCCAAACTATTGAGAGTAGTCCCCCCATCACCCAAAAGCAATGAAATAACAATGTCAAAACAAAGGAATACAATCAAATAAGCACCCCCACAGTCACAGAAATACATCATCTAACCCACATTTGCACCACAATCACCCCCCTCCCAAACCCTGCAAGGGAAGAGTCCACCACAGATAGTCATAGAGCACCCACAAAGGAGTCACCCAATCCAGTCCCCCAACCTTCATTCCACAGAAAGCTGACCACCAAACCCACATCCCGCCCTGGCTGTAACTGCATCAATGTGACCCTTCCAAACAGAACCTACAAACAGAGAGTAGGGGTGGCCTACTCATCAGGTCCTAGAGTCAGGTATAATGTTACCAGCCTAGGAAGGAGTATCAGAGTCCTTGCGGCCCTAGAAAGAATCACATCCTCGCTTCTCCACCTCTTGCTGCACATCCACCACCTCTGCATCCATTGTGCCATCATCCCGGATCTCAATGCGGCCTGAGCTGCCATCCGAAGCCAGCGACTCACCTCTAAAAGGAGGCAGACAGCACCCCTGCTGCTTTCCACTTGCATGGAATGCTCCAGCTTCACTTAGGGGACACACCCAGGGTGCATCCAACATGTCCAGCAGTGACCAGACATCCTCCAGGCGTTTATTTTTTTAAAAACATTTTTATTGATTTTTCAATAGTGTTATACATTTCAATGCACTCAGTTAACAGCAATAAAAGGATGTTGTCAGTTACAGTAATTTGCTGGGCGCTCGTTTATTAAACTTAACTAACAACCAATAACTTCTGTGCACCGCTAGATCCGTGCAATTATGTCTATACTTTCAGGCATTACCGGTACTCGCATTTGAAGCTTTCTTTTGTGGGGGGTTTTTATTACCGGTTAGGGTTCTAGATGAGGGCACCCCCTATTGGAGGAGTGGGGGAGAGGGGTGGGGGTGGCTAGGTTTCTGCAGGGCCTGTATCCGCTAATTGGGCATGATGGTTTCGTGGCCCGAGTGTCGCAGACCACCCCGCGCCAGTTTCGTTAGTACCTGATATTCGGCTTGTGCCCAGCGAAGCGTGAGGGTGAGCCAGGCTCCATGGTCAGGGGCCTTGGAGGCCTTCCAGTTCATGGCTATTAGTCTTTTGTACATTGCATAAGCCAGGTCTACGAATCTATGCATGTGTTTGCTTCTTTTTGTTCTTGTCCTGAGGCCAAGTAGACAGGATTTGGGGTTCGCGTCTAGGCCCAGGCCAGTCATTTCTGATAGTACAGTGGTCAGCACGGCCCACTCCCCCTGCACCCGCGGGCACTCCCAGACCATATGATAAAACTGTGCTGCTGGGGTTTTGCATCTGGGGCAAGTTGGGTCCGATCCAGGGAACATGCATTTTATCCTGGCTGGCGCTAAATATGTCTGATGTAAGTAATTAAACTGTGTGTATCAGAATCTGGGGTTTCTTGAGACCTCGCGTGTGTGACTCAGGGCTTTCGGCCATTCTGTCTCTGAAATCGGGGCAGGAAGTGCGGCATTCCACCTCTCCCGAGCTTTTTGCAGGTTAGCCTCCGGGGGCTTATTCAGAAGTTTATACGTGTTTGAGACTGCTTTTACACGAGTGTCGCAGCTCAGCATATGGTGCAGGTTAGTTGAAGTGCCTGGCTCAGCGTCCCCAGACCCCCATATGCTTCTAATGGCGTGGCATATAGCGTGATATGTCAGAAATTGCCCTAAGCTGATCTCTGTGAGGGCCTGTATGGCTTCGAAGGACATTAGTTTTCCTTCCTCGAAGCATTCTCCCACCGTGCTTATGCCCGCATCTATCCAGGTTGAGGGCGAGTGAGATCCGGTTGTCACCAATCCGGGGATTCGTTCTAGTGGTAGGAGAGGTGAGTAGGGAAGTTTTTTGGCATCTTTTTGAATGTACTTCTTCCAGTATGCATGAGCTGCTGTCATCAATGGATTTACGTGTGTGGTTTTGGTTTGCTTGTTCATGAGCCACTCAAGCAGAGGGACTCCCCGGAGTCGGGTTATCAGCCAGGTAGCCTCCGCTGGGATTATGGATCCAGTTTAAGATCCACTGCAGCTGTGCTGCTGCAGAATAGAGCTCAAAGTTAGGGGCTCCCAGCCCACCCGTCGCCACCGGATGATGTAGAGTATTGAGTGCGATCCGCCTCCTGCCATCTCCCCACACAAGCTGCACCAGTACGGAATGTAAACTGTTGAAAAAGCTTTTAGGGATTATGATCGGCAGGGCAGCGAAGCAATACAGCAACCTGGGCAGTACTAGCATGTTGGCTATGGCAACCTTTCCCAGTGGTGAGAGCGGAAGTTTATTCCAGAAACGCAATGAGCTCTTTATAGATGTCACCGCTCTCCCCAAGTTGCCATCCCTGAGGTCTTCCGCTCTGTGGTAGACGTTGACCCCTAAATATTTAAATGTGTCGAAGCACCATTTTAATTGGCCTGATGGGATATTTTCACGTCGCGCTGGGGACCAGCCGACCAACGGGAATGTGCAGGGTTTCCCCCAATTAACTATCAATCCCGAGATCTCTCCAAACTCGTACAGCAATGACATCACCGGGGGCAGCACCTCCTCTGTGCTGCGTATATATATCAAGGCATTGTCTGCGTACAATGATATGACATGGGAGGTGCCGTTCCTTACCACCCCCCAGTCTTCTGTTTTTGCACGGACACGTGCGGCCAGTGGTTCCATCGCCAGGGCGAACAACAGTGGGGATAGGGGGCACCCCTGCCTTGTTCCCCTGCTAATCAGGAAGCTCTCTGATATGACACCCCCTGTCTTCACCCTGGCTTGTGGGTTAGTGTACAGGATGGGTATCCATCTTATAAATTTTGGGCCTATGCCCATTCGCTGCATGGTGGCAAACAGGAAGTCCCATTCTAGTGTGTCGAATGCTTTTTCGATGTCTAGCGAAATCACCGCTTCTTCAGATGCACTCGGGGGGTGTCGCCCATTACGCTCAGTAACCTGCGAATGTTGAGGAAGGTGTTACGTTTTGGAATGAATCCATTCTGATCTTCATGTACCAAAGTATGTATGTGTGGAACTAGCCTGTTGGCTAGTATTTTGCCAAGTAGTTTGCAATCTAGATTTAGCAGGGACAGAGGTCTGTAGGACCTAACGTCGGTGGGGTCTCGTCCCTGTTTCGGGAGGACCACTATCATTGCCTCTCTCATTGTGGGGGGGAGAATTCCATTAACCTCTGCTTCTTCAATAACTTTTAGGAGATGTGCGATAAGGTGTGTCGCAAAGGTGGAGTAGTATTCTGATGGCAGGCCGTCTGCCCCTGGAGCTTTGTTTCTAGGTAGTTGTTCAAGAGCCTTGTTGAGTTCACCTAGTGTGATAGGGGCCTCTAATGACTCCTTGTCAGCGTGTGTGAGTTGGGGCAGGGAGGTGTCCGCCAAAAAAGACTTGAATTGTTGAGGGGTGCATGATGTGCGTGAAGTGTATAGTTGTGTGTAGTATTCCCTGAACGCATCATTTATTTCTTCCTGTGTGGTCGCTAGTGCGCCTGCACCTATCCCTACTGCCCCAATTGGAGGGCATTGCCGTTCCTCCCGCAGGAGCCATGCGAGCAGCCTACCCGATCTGTCGCCTTCCGCTTGTAATCTGGTCAAGTGGTATTTGTAGTCATGAAGGCGTAGTGTTGCGTCGGCAGCTGCGTATTCTGCGCGCGCATCTTTTAATGACGTGTATGGTGTTTCGCTGCGGGCCACTGCATTCTCTAGTGCTCTTAATTTCTTTTCCAGCTTGCTAACTTCTGCATGAAGTGTGCGTCTTACCCCCCATGTAGTAGAAATACAGTGCCCACGAGTCACTACTTTGTGTACGTCCCACTCTACTGCTCTTAAGTTTGTGGTGTCAGCGTTCAATTCCCAGTACTGTTTAAGCGCTGTTTTCAGTGCATCTGTGAATGCAGGGTCCTGCAGCGCTTCCACTTGTAGTCTCCAGGTTGGGATCGCTTGACGCCTCCTGCCCCAGTCTAGAGTTATTTTAAGCGGTGAGTGGTCTGATAGTGTTTTGGCTAAGTATTCAATCCCGTTAGTTACTGTGCAAATGTCCTGGGTACCCCATAGTAGATCTATCCTGGTGTATACTTTGTGTGGTACTGAATAAAATGAATATTCTCTGTGTTGTGGGTGCTTCATACGCCACAAATCGTAGAGGCCCATGTTGCTGGCCCATGTTGCCAGTGGGTGCCCGGGGTGTCTATTGGCCGCTAGGCGTGTGGGGGGGCTAGACCTATCCAATGTCGGGTCCAGCGTATTATTAAAATCTCCACCCCATATTGCGGGTGTTGCGGGGTTAGCCAATAATGCTGGGGTAGGCGTGTTCAGGAACTCAGGTAGTGCAGTGTTAGGGGCGTATATTCCTATAAGTGATAGTTGTTTGCCATCTAATTTACCCTCCACTACTACGTACCTGCCCCCCTGGTCTATCCTGTAGGATGTTTGAAGAAATGGGACACTCCCTGCTATTCAAATGAGGACCCCTCTCGCGAAGGTTGAATAAGATGTGCCTACCATCTGTCCTCCCCATTTGTTCTGCAGTTCTTGTAGGTCTGGATCCCGCAGGTGGGTTTCTTGTAGGATTGCAATGTGTATGCCCTGGCGTTTGAGTCTTGCGTGCACCCTGGACCTTTTGCTATGATTCCCGAGGCCCCTGACATTCCAGGTGACTATGTCATATTTGCGTGCGTTATAGGCTGTATGTTGGGCCATGTTTATTTTGTAGTGATGCAACTAACATTCTGCCTCCTGGTAGGATCCGAGCAGTTTTCTCCCTCTCCTTCACCGCGTCGACCCTGTTTCCCGCCCCCAGCCATGTATCCTGTGTTATGCGCAGACCCGCGGTGCACGAACTAGTAATTACCCTCCCTCCCTCCCCAACTGGATCCCATCCCCAACTGTGAACCAACAAGAAACTGCGCACCCGATTGGGGTGCGAACTGGGCTGTGTCCATGTGGATGTCTGCGGGGAGCAATAATACTATCCGGGTGCGGCTCATAATAGGGGCTCGCATCCTTCTGCAGACACAGTCTGCAAGTAGTGTAGGGCGTCCCCAGGGCGCAGCAAACCATCCCTCCCCCGCCGTGCGCCGCCACCAATTACGCGCAGATTAAATACAGGAGTTGGCTCTGAGAGCAGAAAAACAAGGATACATAATGTCAAGCGATATGTCCAACCACTGCCAACGAAGCTCACAATGTTCAGTCTTGCTCTACTTCTATGGCGGCGAGTCTCGCCCTGGTGGCTGGTCAGCGGCGCTCATTCAGAGTATATCTGCGGTCCGAGGGGTGATCTCCGGGCCCTTCAGCGACCCTGTTAGTGTGGAATCTGAACTTATTGAATCCGATTCCGAGCCCTCCTCCTGTTGGGTTCTGAGAGTCTCGTAAGAGTTTTGTGTCAGTATGGGAGTTTCCTTCAGGACCTTGGCTCTCTCTTCCGCAGCCTGTTTCTCCGTGGGTTGACCCCCGGGCCGCCTCTTGGAGCATTTCCGTGAGGACGCTGTGGACCAGCTTTCATTGATTCCGGTTGCTCCTCGGGGTGGGGCAAAGCCCTTGGCATGCAGCCATGTCCAAGCGTCCTCCGGGGATGTGAACACGTGGGTGCGTTCATCTGTTAGTACTCTTAATTTAGCGGGGAATAGCAGAGCATACTTTATGTCATGTTCACGGAGACGTTGTTTTATTTGAGCAAAGGAGTTGCGTTGTCTTTGCACTTCCTGAGTGAAGTTTGGATAGGCGTGAACAGTTGAGTCCTCATACTGATATGGGCCTTTACTGCGAAATTGTTACAGTATCGCATCACGGTCTCTAAAGTTCAGGAACCTGGCTATCAGTGGTCTTGGGAGCTGGCCCGGTACTGGGGGGCGCCCAGGCGTCCTGTATGCTCTTTCAACTGAGAAGAATTTCGATGGGGCTCCATTCAGGACCACTTTGGCTAACCATTGTTCCAATAGAATCTTTGAGTTTTGATCTAGTGATTTTTCCGGAAATCCAAGAAACCGAATGTTGTTGCATCGTGATCTCCCCTCCGCCTCTTCTGCTCTTCTCAGCAGTGTTTTTACTTCTAGATCCAGGCAGAGAATTTGTTTTTGGTTGTCCGTTACTTTGGGGCTCATTTCGTTTAGCACCACCTCCGTTGACTTCACTTTGTCGGATAGTTTGCGGTGGTCCGCTCTGAGGATATTTAGGTCTTGCGATACCGTGTCTATTCTATTTTCCAATTATATTTTAGTGTCCATGATTGCTTGGAGTACTTTCTCAAATTGTGTGGAGTGGGCCAAAAGTGTAGATTCTAGTGATTGTAAAGTAGGTATGGGTTGTTGGTCCCCAGGCGCTGGTCCATGCGTGCCCTGGTCCTGACTCTTCGCTGATTTTGATCTCCTGGCCATTTTGTCTCGGTTTGTGAGTCCCTATTCCTTCTGCGCCCACGTGGACTCCCACGGCCCCCGGGTTGGACAGGTATGGGGGGCCGTATATCCACACGGATCCACACCGGAATACGCTTTTAGTTCTTTAGGTTGCCACCCTCCTAATGTTCTTCGATGTGAATTCCAGCTTGGCCGCCCGTTTCCAGGCCCCTCTACTGGCACCGGCGGGGGGCGACGGACGGCGTGGCCGGGGAGGGGGCGAGGCCCGCACGCCCCTAGTGTTACTGCAGTCGGCCTGGTCAATTCAGGGCTTAGGTGTGGGCCCCTCATTCCCATAATGTCGATCTCCATATGTGCGCTCCTTCATTTGGGCTTCTATGCAGGGTTCTAATCCCCGTGCCGGGGGAATGATGGTATACATTGTTTACTGCAGTGAGCGCTTCCTACGTGGCCCCCGAGCGTTCAAAAAGTTGCCGGAGCCACCAGTAATGTTCAGGGGGCGTAAAGAACAAGCCCCCCCGCCGATCTCGAACCGCCGGCGCTCCAGATGCGCCGCTCGGATTTCTCTGCATGTTCCCCCTTGGTCGAGGGGAGGGGGGCACGTCTTGTGGCCGATCCGCGGGCCAGAGGGGGGGACCACCAAGAGTCCTCGCCCGCAACCCCACCGCCGCTCCGCCCTACCCCACGCCAGCAACGGGGAGGGTTATCAAACGGTAGGGGGGGCAGCCCAAAGCGTTGCAGGGCCCAGCGGCGGATCTACTGCCCACCCGCCAAGGGATCCCCCTGCCGCCGCACCCCCACCTCACCTTCGGGGCTCAGGGACAGAGCTCCAGGCCTCGCAACGAGTCAAGATGGTGGCCGCAGTTCCCGGGTCGGTGTCGTCGTTCGGCAGCCTCCTTTCTTGGCCGCTCAAGCGCCTCAGTAGCCGTCGACGAGGGGAGAGAGGCTCTCAGAGCAGGTCTCTCTTCTGTGCGAGGATGTTGGCGTCCCCGGGGCGCCCTGCAATTGTTTTAGTGGTGAGCCCGAGACGGAGCGCTCTATTAAGCGTCCCTCCCGGTCGCCATCTTGGCTCCTCCCTCCTCCAGGCGTTAATAGAAGTGCAACTTGTCCACCACAACAAGAACCTAGGTGGATAAAGGACCATATACTTAAGGTCCATAGCACTGAGTCGCTTTTCAACTTCCAATAATGTTTTGCAATGTTCCTGCACTCTCTGTGTGTAGTTGGGGTAAAGTCTCTGTTCTCAAACTGATGAACCAAGGCCTCCCTGGCAGCTTGAAGAATTACATCCCTATCCCAGTAGTTCAACACGTGGGCAATGAGTGCCCTTGGAGGAGTGCCAGGGGGAGGAATCGGAGACAGGGCCCTGTGAGCTCGTTCAATAACAAAGAAAGGAGACAGCCCCATGGTCCACAGGTCGTTCCATGCCCTCAGTTCCAAGAAAGAAATGCACCACAGACTGGCTCTCTGTCCACTCTGGGAAACCCAGAAGGTGTAGTTTATTCCTCCTTGAGTGACCCTCAGTGTCCTTAACTCAGTGCTCAAGGGTGCCAATGACCGTGGTCAGGCACACCACTTGCTGCTTGAGTTTTGCACCTTAGTCTGAAGGGTTGCAATGTTAGATTCTGCATTGTCCACCTTATTTATGACTTTTTGCAAATCAGCCCGGAGCAGATTCACTTCAATAGACACTCATGCAATTTGCTCCTTCAGGGCCAGCCTTGACCTCTGAGGTCAGCATGCGTTGGTCCCCCAGCACTCTGGTGAGCGCTAAGGCATAGCTTGAGGACCCTGCCTTGTTATCCTCTTGTTATCCTCAGATTGAGCTGGAGCTGGGTAGTGTACTGTGTGATGGTGTTACCCTGCATCTGCCTCAGGGGCCTGTGCTTTCTCATGGCAAACGCAAGACTAAGCGAAGAGTGGGCTCCAGCCTTACCCCAGAGTATGAGTGCACAAGCACACTTCAACTGTCCCAAACCCGCTACATGTTCCCATGATCTATAGGATCCTGTAAAGAAATGCAGAACTGGCACCAAATAGATCACCCACGAATTGTGCTTGAGGGGTCGATAAGACAGCGCCCTGCAAATCACTGAGGTCCACCCCCAAAGCCAGCAGTAAACAATGTTCAATAGAGTTCCAGTGGAAGGGGGCCACCCCCGCACTCCACGTCCTTAGTCCTCCCCCTCAGAGGTTGAATAGCAACAGGGGCCCGAGTGAAAGGAGCACAGGTCTCACTGGAACAGGTTACCAATCATACTCGGATTACCAAGGCACCCCGCCACATCCGGTAATCCCAACATAGTAGGCTCACCTCAGCAAACGGCCACACAAGGTCCAGACACAGCCAAAGTCATTCTCTCATCCCAGGGGCGGGGCACTTCCAGTCCCAAGCCAAATCCGCTGTAGACCACATGCTTCTCAGCAACGCAATGTAGCTGCCTCTCCATGCAGAGGCTGCAGGTTTTCCTGGGCCCACCACCATGGGCTGAGCCCCCCTAGGAAGCCAGGAGCAATGCTGCAGCAAAGAAAATGGCTGGTGCAGCACCCATAGGCTACAGCCACTCCAGGAGTGTGTGTCGTCTTCCCCAGATACCTCAAATGCCATTAGGGTGCCCAGGCTTGTGCCTAGACTTCCCCCAGGAGGCGGGGAGAGGCAAGCCCCGTAGCGTGGCAAGGGGATAACTGCACAGCATCCCAGGATGCCTCCGGATTAGGCAAAGGGGAGATCAAGCTTTCTAGAGTCTTGTCCTGTCGGCCATCTTGGTTGGCCACGCCCCAAGAGACCACCTTCTACTTGAGCCTGGAATCTAGTGGGAGCCATTATGGAGCTTTCAAAGCTGACTTCATGTGGTCTTACCACTTCAGATATATTCTAGCTGAATGGTTTTGGAGCCTTTGTTTGAATCACTTTTTTTTTTTTAAATGTCTCTTGTCTACAAATTATTTAGAATACAGCGGCTAGACTGATCTGTACCATTCCTGATAGATCACAATCTTCCCTAGTGTTAAAAACCTTGCATTGGTTAGCTAACGGGTGGTTTTTAAACCGCTCTGTCATGTCCATCGAGCTCTATATATATATACACATCTGGAACTGATTATCTGAGAAACAAAATCAGACGTTATCAGACCATGAGAGCTCTAAGATCAGCAAATCAGCCTCTTATCCAGCCAGGCCGAGTCCACTGAGCTAAATAGGGGGAAGTGAAGGGGGGGCGGTTTACTGCAGCACTTGCAGTTTATCCCCAATCTCTTTTAAAACTTGTCTTTTTATGGGCGAGCGCAAAGCGCGCCGTCCATATAGTAATCTCTCTTTGGACTTCAACCACGCCCAGGTCATGTCAGTCTCTTTCATTGGTTCCTGGGCTTGCTCTTTAAAATCTGCTTGCTTTCATTTGTGAAAGGCATGCATACGTCATGCCTTTTCCGGTGTTTAGCCCGCCTACACAGCACCGGTAAACTACTAGAAACATACAAGGCTCGATGTTTTGAACATGGTTTCTGGACTACTTTATCTGTTAATTTTCTCTGCAGCGCGATCGCGCTGGGATTTACATAGCGCGATCACGCTCCGTTTTTTCATTTTCAATTTCAGCACAATCGCGCTGCATTTTACATAGCGCGATCGCGCTGTGTTTTTTTTCTTTTAATTTGTGTGGCAAGAAAAGTTAGGTTAGGAGTTTACAACGCAAATAGCTCCAACTCGAGTAAATGCGAGCCCCGTTGCATTGCTTGTTTTGTCTTTCTTACCTTCATGTGATTGTGCATATTTGATCTCTTTACCTTTCGATTCTTTATTGCGCAAGAATGCCCCTCGAGTTTTGAGATGAGTTTTCACACTATGAAACCAATTAACATAAGAACAAGTTATCCAAGGTTGATCACAACCATTTTTCCATTAGTATTCAAAATCACAATTAACATGCAGTTAACAGGAAATAAACAAAAAGCAAGCAATGTGATAATTGAAGTAATTCCGTGCAATGTTAAAAGCAATGTATTTTCAACTAATATTTTTTAATACAATTTTACACATTTCAAATAAGCTGTCCTGTTAAGTTGAAAAAGAGTAGACCTATATCATATGCAAAAAATATGAGAAAGGTGGGGTAAAACCTTCTTCTAGGCTTCTATCATTTAACTCACAGGAAGCAGACCCAGCCTCAGTGAATAAACCAACAGCTGTCTCTTTGGAGCATTTTAAAGAGTTACTTTTTGTAGGGGCTAATTATTACGGAGGACTATCAATGCGTAGATTCCATGGGCTATTAAAATGATGCATATCATACATAAATGGAACACAGGAATAGAAATTACAAGAGAAAGTGTGTGCATCGGTAAAGAGTCCAACTCAGATTCTTTTGTGACACACCCCAGGTGTCAAACTTTCCTCCACGGACGCCCACAAGTCGCCAAGAATTACTACTATTGTGCCATTGCCAGCATTTTCTAGGATGGGAATGGCCATAATCACATTGATGCACACAAGCTGTCACGATTTACCACCATTACAAGAGGGCTACTATGTCACCGAGGGTGGGCAATGTTAATCATCCGAAGGATGACGAGAGGATGTTGAATTTCCACCATGGTGCTAAGGTCAGTGTGGTACTTGGGTGGTTGGTGAGCACAACACTCACACATCCCTTACATGTTCCCTCACAGACTGACATGCACAAGTGCACACACAGACATGTGCATCCATATACACAGGCACACACGTAAACGCAAACACAGCCATGCAGGGGCGCACACACACAAACAACATTTTTTAAACAAATGTGCCTTATGCTCAGCACTGCAGGACTCATGTCTGAATGCTGCTCCATTCCGATACTCCTCTCTTTCACACAGCTGGCTCCTGCTCCCAGATGGCACTCCTGGTCTGAAGGAGGGGTGAACAGGGGTGCCTGCTTGACCTGGGCGTTGGAGAGGTCAGTAGAACTATTGGAGACATCGGAGTGTGGAGGGTAGGGAGAATGGGGCAAGAAGGAGTGCCAATGAGGAATAGGAGAGGAACGAGAGCAAGCGGGAGTGTCTGGAGGCAAGGAGAGATAGAAAGTAAGAGTTTCTGGGGGCAGTATTGGATCAAGCAGGAGTGACTGGATGGTAGTGGGTGGACACAGCCAAAGAGAATAGGCTTGCATGCTGAATGGTTAGGGGAGCATCAAGTTTGCTTGGTTGGCCATGGGGAAGTGGGCTGTTCATGACTTCCCATAAGTGCAAGAAGCTCTGATGGAGACATCCCTTTGTTTGGATTTCTTTGCCCTTGCAAAAAATGGGCTAGCAGGTTTGCAGTGGTAACCAATTCTTTTTATCTTTTGCTGCTATGTAGGTGGAACCTTTCTTCATCCTCTATATCAAGTTAATGTAACTTCTTTTAACAACGTGCTAGGTATCCTTTTGGTAAAACAAACACAACAGATTCACCACAAAGCTTAATTGAGGTTACGCCACAAGAACCATGGAGGTAGGCCCTATCAGTGACAGAGAATTCCTTCCCTCCCTGTCACTGATAGGAAGCCTTCTCCCCACAACACTCCCTAGATGCCCCCCTTCATCTATTCTCCCTCTCTCTTCCAACCTCCCCCATACACACACACATGCAGACACACACTCATTCACACATTCATACACTCATACATACACAAATGCATTCATTCATTCACGCACACATCCGCACACACATCCACACTTACACACAGACATGCATTCTCATTTCCATTCATACACGCACTCACACACATGTATACATGCACGCAAACAACACTAAACACACACTCGCATTCACACACACACTCATACATACATGCACACCCCCCCACACACACACACACACAACACCCCAACCGCCCTCTCTGTTGGAAACCCGACTTACCTGAATCCAGGGGGTCTTCTGGCAGGGGACGGGGCGCTGCTACCACCAGCAGTGCCCGCCAGCAGAACACCACCAGGCCGTATTATTTTTCATAATACGGCTGGCGGCGGTCTACTGGCGTGATGCTGCTGGTGGTAGCAGCACCATCTTAACACCATCTGCCAGTATGGCCACAGCCGGATTTTCGCCCTTCTTGTGGCGGAAATCCGGCTGTGGTGACAATTTGGCGAACAGATGGTAGCCGTGGTGACGGTCTTTTGGCGACCGTCGCCGTGGCGGTAGGCGGCATTTACTGCCAATGTCATAATGAGAGCCTGTATACCTTTAGTGGTGAAGCTTGGTTTAGTGGCAAAAAACTCCAAAGGGGATAAAATAGGAACATGTGCCCACGTGGGTTATGTTTTCATGGGTGGGTTTGGCACCTTGCATTTGTCCACCGGAGATCAAAAATGTTTATGTCTCTACACTGTTGAAAGTTCTTACTGGATGTTTTGAGTGCTGCCAACCTAATAGGCACATCTCTAGCAAATGTGAGGTACATTTACAGAGGGGAGACATACTTCTCTACCTCTGCTTCTTCAGGGCCACATCTAAGAGTTCAGTCCCTCTGGGCTTGCTGATGTCTTCCTTCAAGGAACCTTCTTCACCCCAATTTCCCTGTTGACTACTGGAGGCCACTTCCCTGACCTTTTGAGAATATTCCCTAGAGCTTGTGCTCAAGGAAGAGAAGTGATCCAGAGCCGGGAACTATTTATGATTTCCTGGCCCGATAAATGTTTTTATAAGTTCCGAGGGGTGAAGAGAAACACATTAAATCATTAAACTTAAAATTACATTGTAACCCATCTGGTCACACATTGAATCTTGGAGGCAATTTGAAAGTACAAAAGATTTATTACAAATTCAAAGCCAAATCTATATAAATGAGTCTCAAAAACATGCTGTACAAATACAAGATTACCAAAGGTGAATTAACGTGTGGAAAAAGATTGAAACGCACCATCATGAGGCAGACTTCAGTAGTAGCAATACAGAAAATAAGGAATAACACTTGATGGTCTGATTCCAGATTTTGATGCTCTTATCTTACCATTGAACCTATAAGTGTCTAACTATTCTAGTAAGCCACAGGGAACCCTAAAATGCTCTAACTTAAGTTAAAGAGTTAAAACAAAGTGTCAGCACCACACAAACCTCAGCAGAAGTTCCTGCAAGAGAGATGCATTTAGCATAAAACCACACCAGCCAAGCAAAGGGAAGCAGAGATCCGTACCTCTCCAAGTTTCTAAAGGTCCACTCTAGTCAAAGGGCAAGAAGGGTCTGAATCTCTAACTAGCTAAAACACTCTTGCCCCGTCAAACTTCAGATAGTTGGTGTCCCTGCCATTAACTTTCCATAGTCCATGTACAGTTGTGAACGGTTTTAGTTAGGTTTTCATATCTTGGTTCAGCCATTAGGACAACCTTGGATTCTTTCTGATCTTCAGGAATCTGGAGGGGAGTTCCCCTTCACAACTCCTTGTTACCACTCCAGTCCTTGGCAACCTGTGTTCCATACCCCCCTTTATATATACCTAACAATAAGCTTTTCATTAAGAGAAGGATTCTATAGACTCACCTGCAAGTAAAGAAATACACAGCAAGAGCAAAGTTTTATGTTGAACATTAAGCACAGTAGAAAACATGTTTCAAGCCTTAAATTTAGCCAACCTAGCACATTCCCCAAAGCACATTCAGATACGGGATTATATGTGCATTTCACTTAACTAAAATAAATGAGGAATAACTTCGAAAGTGTTAATTACCTTGGAAATCATCCTATGCATTCATGGATTCGCATGTGAATATTCTACATTTCTACTTATAAATGCATTTCAGTTCATGACTTTCAGTTTTTTTCATTTACATGGATGAATTTTAAACACTTTATTTATTGTCGAGTGCATTTCATTTCTCTTTCTGGAACGTATAATGGCACCCACCGGTTATGCTCTCTCAACAGCATCCAAGCCCTATGTCCATTCCAAGGCAGATGGAAGTCACAAAGTAGACTTCTTATCCTTCATGTCACTTTCAAGTCCAGTGGTGTTCTGGAGCACAGGTGGTGGAAGCTTTAAAATATAGAAGTAACTTAACAGTGATTGATGATCCCTAGTATATTTCCAAACTGTGCCCGTCTAACATTTTCTGTGGTTCTTCTGATGCGTAAAATAATCCCAGAAAATCCTACTCCAGGAAATTTCTTAGATGATAGAACACTGTTTCAAGCAATGTGCCCCCCCTATCCTGTCATGAGCTTGCCTACTAAAATCAGGTGCCCCTCTGCTCTCTCTCCAGTGAAAGACCTTCAAAGTCTCATCCTCTGCCCCTTCAACCCTATGGATGAAGGGATCCAGGCTGACTGGGACAGACTAAACTCAACAGTAGGCCAACACTAACGCCTGTGCTTTGTGTTTTGCTGTGGTACCATTTTATGTCCCGTCCCATTTCCTCAGAGAGGTCTAAATCGATGTTTATGTAATTAACCCCCTGTTACTGCAGAGACATGCCAGCTACGTTCTTGTCATTTCTCACTTCTGCACATTATGCACCTACACCGTGTGGGCGCTAAAGCACCTTTTGTAGGTGACTTACTTAATGTTATAAAGAGGCTTTTAAACATGTCAAAAGTTTAGTTTTGGTATGTGCTTGCTGCATCTTTGACCTTTAACAGTTCAAGGCTGCAATGGCAGCCCAAATGCCATGCATTAAAAGTCTGAACTACGGCCCGCCCAATCTACACTGTGACGCACATATGACATTTGACTTTTATTCCACTTGGTCCATTTCTCCACATTTTGTGGTTTCCTTACCTGAAAGTCAATAAGGCAATTCAGGCTAGCCAATTTGCTCATCGTGTTTTACAGGTCAGAGCACATGTCCTGATTGATTTCCAGCAGCCTCTGAGCAAAGACATTTAAAATATATCATCAATTGCAGTTAAAAAAATGGGGAATGGTGCAAAAGAAACACATTCCTAAAGTTAGTTGGAATACATGGACTACACTCTTTTGTACAATTAGAAAAATCTGTTCTTAGTAGCTGGATTGATATTGTGGGTGTCTTAATAAAGAAAATCCCAGCTGATGTGGAAGATACTGTTTTTTCACCAAACTCAGAAATTGGAGGGCCTATTGGAAGATAAAGTTACTAGGACCAAGGTACATGCCCTTTTTGTGCTAAAAAGCTGCTACCAGCTCAGAACTATCCACATCTGTGTGACTTTCACATACCTTTTTATCCAATTGTGGTTTTAATTGCTTTTTGGCTGGACCAGATTCTGCTCTGACAACTTGGTTCTGAATCTTCTGCAACCAATAAATCATATTTCTGGGACTGCTAAAAACCAGCTACAACAAGTCAATTCTGGAAACAAACATAGCATGGAGAATACCAGCCCACGGTTCTTCAAGGATAACAGAGTTTAACAGCGATAATAGTCAAATAAAGCATCTCCAATGTTTTGTCAACACATTGACCAGGTATTCAAAAAATCATTTGGTCCTTCGAGGTTAATAAAAATATTTGAATTATAAAGTGAAATTGCTTGCATCAGCAGTTCAGAAGCTAAATATCCAGTTTCGTAGGCGGTTTATTGCTCTAAAGATAGAGATTCCCCATATGCCAGCTGGAAGCCTGACCATTACGAATGCAGCCTAGAATGAGAAAGTGCAAGATATTCTGGTGTTTTAACTGATAATCAAAGTACCTCCCTCAGCACAGGAAAAATGTGGTCTCAGGGAACATTGTTAAGAGAAGATTGACAACGTTTTGCAAATAATGGAGTCTTTGTAAAGGTAAAGTCCAATGTCAATGCCACTAATATAGGTGAGTCTCAAAAAGGCTAATGCACCCCAGGAAGCTAGGCATGCTTTTAAATGTCTTTTAATGGACGAAATGTGTCTTCGTGGTCATTTTCAACTATAATGGCAAAACAACAAGCGAGTCTGTTAGAAATCAAAGGTTCCTGAATACACCAATTGAAGTGGACAATGGGCTGGCATTGATGGCTGAAAAGGCTGGATCAGTGCTGGCATGTTTTAAACAGTTAGGATTTCTGTCTTGGATGAATTGCATTTAAGGAAGACATGACAGACACAACTATAACCAAGGCAGTTTGGCAATTGGTGAACCAAGTGGAGACACAAATCAAATTCAATAGCTTTTGTTCTCTCAATTTGTGCACTGAACCTATTTTTATAAGTTGAAAACCATGAGATCGACTAAGGGTGGCCAGTGGATAAGTATAAATATTGTAATAAAAACTGGAAAAGGGCAACCCCACAGGTGATCATAAACTAGTTTCCTTAAGAAGTAACGGATGAAGTGAAACAAATTGAAATCTATCTGGCACAAATAATGAATTCTACCGTATACCAGCACTTTAAAAACTCTTTTTGTAGCCCAGCCACTACAAATGCATGAATGACGGGTCATATGCTGTTAGGAAATCTGAAACCACCAGGGCATCTTTACTGTCTGTATCGCCTTGTGTGTCAACATCTTCATGGTGTAGCATCCCTTGAAAAATGTGTCTGATTACAATATATTCCAAATGTTTTGAAAGAGACACCCAGTTGGGAATCAACTAACAGTACCTGGATGGGGGTGGGGGGTACAAAATTAACTACTTGAGGAGCGGTATCATTTGTGCCACTTGTAAGCTCTCAATGATCATGGAGGCACTGAGGATAGTTTCATGATCCTCGCACACAAAAGCATGAAAAGTCTTGAAGATTGCGGTTGGGAGTTGGTACCTAATAAACTAAACCTTTTGCACCACTGAAATCTGGGAAGTGCCACTGAGATTGATCTACAGTGAGCACAGATATATGGTGAATTTGCTATTTGTGATACCCTAATTTTGTTATGTAACTATGGTGAACAGTCGTGATACTACTGCAATAATTTTATGACCCACGCATATGTGGTCCTTTCAGTGTATGAAATTAAAAGATAAAAAAGATTACCATATGGGAATCAAGACAAAGGTTTTGAGAGCATTGTACAGTGAAAGGGGTATTACAATACAGTGTTCAAAATATCAACCTGCAACAATATTGAACCCACAATATCGACTAAAACTATATTGTTTAGGTTAGAAGATGCGGAGCTAAGAACAGTAAATATTTGTAACCCTCTACATTTCTACTTCGATTACATAATGGTAAGCAAAACTGTGGATGAGATAATGTTTCAGGTCGATAATGCAATCTCACTTTTTTGACATTCAACTGTAAAAGTCGTCTGTGAACATGCCATCTTTGGACTAATCATCTACAATTGCTGACAACTGAGGATATGATTACATAGAGCAAAAAGATTGAGATACTTGTCAATTATCCTGAGCTAGAACATTTTGAGGCTTCAAACTTTTTATTTGAACTCAGTGGTGCACAACAGCAAAACTTTCAAAGCAAAGGAGTACGGTGCCTATTTGCAAAGGCAAACTTACATGTGAGTAAATCTACCCTTTTAAAATGACTCTTACACTTTGTAGTAAGTTTACTACTTTTAGCTATTCACCATTTCTGAGTGCAAATTTCCTGGAGAGTGTAGACGTATATGTGTCCACCCGTAAACCAGAGGGTGGAGACAAGTTTCTGAGTTTAAAATTACCACAGCCAAAAGGATCCAAAGCAGTAGTAAGTGTACTGTACGTATATATATATATATATATATATATATATATATATATATATATATAATATATAGATATATGTCTGTGTGTGTGTGTGTATTAAAACATTATATAGAAATAAAAAACGTTTTATGATAAAATACTTTAATAATTATTTTTATTTAAAATGAATGTGATAAGTCGATAATAAATAAATACAGATTTCCCCATGTTAAAGTATAGGTGAAATGTTAATCCACCTGAAATAAAATGTCTATATATTTATTATGTGTTAAACATTACAAAAATTTAAGTATAGAATTAGTTTCAAATAATTCAATTATTATTCACAGAACTTTAAGTTTATTCTTCAGTTAAAAAGTTATGAAAATATTACATCATAAAATAGTATTCGTTTATATTTGTATATATTTCTTTTATTAATTTCAATTGATCTACATATTTGTAAAACGTCACAATTATTTTGTTTATTTAACATGATTTCCTGTGGGGTTCTATTTTAAGTCCCTTCCTCCTTTTTTTCCATGGAAGGGAAATCCAGTACTAGTGGTTGCCCATGCATGGTGCTTGACTTACTCCAGGTCTCAGCTGTGGTATACTTACTACTGTTTTTGGTCCTTTTTGGCTGTAGTAACTATAAAAATATAGTTTATGAATAGTAGTGGGCCTACTAGTTTGTGGGTGGGCTTCTATCCCTACTCAAACTCCTCCTTAGCCCTACTAAAACCCACTTTACTCCTCCCTAAACCTTTCTCATTTATTAGTATTTCCTTTTCCAAGGTATTTCCGCTGGTCCCTCCCTCATTTGCTACTAAGAAGAAAAGTTATGTATGTGAGGTTTTCCCCATGGAGAAAATAGGAGAGGAGGAAATGTACACGTGTATGATTGTCAACTGCATTTTGTAGGTAGAAACGTCTGTAGTACTGTATATGCACTACAAAACGCAGTTTGTGAATCTGGCCTTGAGAGTTGAAACAATAGCTCAAGCAGTAATATTAATTTCAAGTTTTATTGTAAACTCTATCTACCAACACCTGCAAGTCCAATGCCATTTTTTGCCTGGGCAAGTCCTGATAGCAATAACTTGGGAGTGGCGGCCTGGGAGAAAGTACTAAACAACAAATATTTTGGCACAGTATGAAAAATGTAAGTAAATTTGAAGAAGCCCCTGAAAGCAGCCTCAACAAGTATCTCCACACCCAACAAGCATTTGCAATGCAGTGGGTCTCACGTTTGCTCGAGTTAGAGCTATTAGCGTTGTAAATTCCTAACTGGACTTTTCTTGCCACACAAACTGAAAATAAAAAGTAAAACAGTTGACATAAGCGAGCCAATTCAAAGCTGCACGGCCGTCATGAGCATGAGCGCAAAGGAGAGGCACAAAAGGAAAAAGACATTCGATCACAGACAAAGTTGCAATTATCCATGTAACAAGGTTGATGGCCATGGCGGTAACAAAACTGCCCAAGGAGGGACAAACGGAAAGAATGTACCAACGAAAACTAAGGATTTTTGAAAGGCAAGCCCATGAACGAGTCATAGTGATGGGCATGCGGTGGGTGTGGTTAAAAGCCCAGCTACATACCAACACGTCGGAAAAACAGTGCTTGCGCGTTGCTATCCCCAACTTAAAAATGAGATGAGGCATTAGAGTGATGCACCCAAAATAACCATAATTAAGCTGATCTGCAGACGACCTTCCTCGGCAGAAGATGCAACATTTTAAGTGCTGGGAAAAGCAGCCTTTCTCTTTTAAAAACTGTCTAAAAGGGAGATATGCTTTTCTGCTCGGAAAAATAATGCTTGCTCTAAAAACATATAAATTCCTCTGAAAAACTAAGCCAATGGATGCTACTCTATTGTTACAATCTAAAACCTAAAATTACAGAAATATGCATCTAGGGTGAGCAACGCAGCCATAACCCCTTCCAATGCACTTTCTACGTCCTCACATAGACTTCAAACAACACCACTGACATATTGAGTAGCCCTGGTGTATGCATGCAGCACTGGCATCATGGCAGCTGTGGTATATGGAGTATCCATGGCATTATTAAGCAGATATGGCACATCAAACATCATAGCTACTACATTGTACAGTAGTTTTACTGGCATCTTAACAGCAAACTAGGCACGATGAGCAGCTCTGACACATTTGTTTAGCGTTTCTGGCACAAAGAACAAAAGTTTAGCAAATTCAATAGCACACCAGAAACAATTATCAGCTATGTTATATTTGAGCATTGACACAGGCAAGGTGAATTTCTATAGCATAAGGAGCAGCAGCTACTGTGACACACTAAGCATCCTTCACATATTTTGACATCAGCCTTGGCGTAGCGATTAGCCTTTGACACGCTGAGTAGCACTAACATTGTGGAGTTGGACTCAAAGGCACTTGAGCTGCTGAAATATATTTGAGCTACACCCAAGACACTTTCAACATCCTTGGCATAATGCAGCAATACTGGCACCGTGGGCAGCCATATTTTATTGAACAATATGAGCATCTTCAGATTTGCACAGCCATTCCAGTTAAGTCAAAGTTGGCACATTCACCAGCACCATTTGGTATTATGAGCCATAGTGGTACCCTGACCAGCATCTTCGACACGCTCAGCAGAGACAATGGCACATTTAAAATGCTATACTTAAAATCAGCGAACAGCCACAGTAAAACTGAACTGCACCCTGGAACAGTGACCGCCAGCTTCGCACAATACTTAGCATAGGCATATTTCAGTGCACCTAGTGCACTAAGAAGAACCATTGTCAAAATGAAATGCGAACAGCACCGCGTGCATTCTGTCCACGCATAGCAGTTTTCACTTGTTCCAAAGGTGCACCGAGCATCTCTGAAGTAATACGTAGCACCAGTGACAAAACTGAGCACCATCACTGGCGCACCTGGGAGCACTTCTGTCTGAGTAAGCGGAGTAGGCATCATTAAATATCACTTCAGGCACGTTTAGGGGAGCATATGTGCACATTGGTAAGAGCTACTGAAACACTAAACAGCAGCTTTGCACATTTAGCTGCTGTGCCATATTTGAGCAACACCAGTGGCACACTGAGATACCCTGTCACTCGTTCCAGCCATGGGTTGCTTGATGCGAATCCAGGCACATAATGCAGCACTAATAGCATCTTTGAGCAGTGATCTGTAACATTACGCAGCACCATTGCTGTATTTCAACATTAACCTGGTGTATCTATGAAAGGTTCTAGCCTATTTGAGCGCCTTGCACACATCCAGGGAAAGAAAGACAGAGGAAGAGTAGAATGTGTGATAACAAAAGTGAACGAAAACTGGCACATGTACTGTTTTGTTGTGCAAAATTATTTTCTCTGAGGAAATCCTTGCTTAGTCCCATATCCACCCATACATTGACTCTATGGGTTTAATTAAATTGGATGTGTTTATGAATCCTAATTTATCAGATTTACACCATGCGACATTTTAAAATATATTTTAATAAGACTGTTAACATTACTTGATCATATGTAGTCTATCATGCTTGTATATGTTTTCAAAGTATAAATACATTAGTAAAACAAGCATTGGCAAAGGGAATCTGGCATTGCCTTGGCAAGCTTGCGTTTTTTTGTTTGGAAATATGTTCAATACACGTTAAAAGTATAAAAGCAATAAAAAGTAAATACAAATGCTGCCGTCTGTAGGTGGCATGCATATGTTTGCAAAAGAAGAAATAAAAAAATGACTTCTTGATAAAATCAATTACAACAATGTGAAAGGAATGCTGAAAGTGACCTACTAGCCCTGGCATCGAAGTGGACTAATATGAAGAAGACTAAAGTGCCATCACTCACAGTGTAGGCAACCAGTGGCTCAAGTGGGCTGACCCCCACCCCTTGCTTTAGTCTTAGGGAGGCTGAAGTAAATTGTGGACAAAACGTAAAAAAAACAATTGATATGAGGGCTGATTGGCATCCCCTCTATTCATGTAAAATGCAGGGGTGTCTCCTCCATAAGAGCGGTGGAGCGTTGCCCCCCGCCAGCAGGAGCAGCTGCAAAACCTTTCAAAGAAAAGGATAATAAACTATGTTTATTATCCTTTTCTTTGAAAAGGGGCAGGGCCACGGGATGACATGCACTGAGGGGGAGTGCCCAGCACTCCCCCTCACTATGCATGTATGTTTGGCTGGCCATCTCGGGCCGGCCAAACATACATGCGCAGTAGGCTCTCTCAAGCCTGGCAACACAGTTCCCGCGCTTGAGAGAGCCTGCACAGGCTCCCAGTATGCATGGGAGCACCCTGACTGGGCTCTCCCAGCCAATCTGGACACTGCTCTGAGCAGCATCAGGATTGGCGCAGAGCAGGCTGGGAGCCTGTGCATGGAGCGATGGCGTGGGAGAGAGGAGCAGTGTGCAGCGGAGAAGGTACTTTTTTTTCTTTTCTTTCAGAAATTGTAATAATGTATTAATGCTTCCCCCATGCACCCTCCCTGCACTGCCCCCAGGAATCCCACAAGCTGCTACTGGTAAAATGTATGTATTTTATTATAATTTTCAGAAAACATAAAACTGGTGAAACAGATGAGGTTGTCTCTATGCCAGACCTAAAATATGAGAGCAGAGCACCACTACAACAGTGAGAGGTGTGAAGAAGGCTATGTGGGAGAGACCTGATGCTTTACCTGAAAACTATTTACAACAGGCACTGAAAAGGCCAATAGTTCAGAAGTTGGCTGCTAGCCTTCTAGCAATTATTGTTTTGTTTTGTCTTGGTTTTTGCAAAAATGTATTGTTTGGGAATGTGCGGGTCCGCATCAATCTAAAAAAAAAGCATTTGGTATAGGCAAAAATTGTTTTTGCTCTTAAAAAAACATGCATTACCATAACACTCCCTTGCACTGAACGGAACTACTCAACAAGTCAATCAGTCTGACATTGACTGCAAGCATTTTTCCTTTGGGAATGAAGGACGGAAGGAAGGAAGGAAGTAGGAGGGAAGGAAGGAAGGAAAAAAGAAAAACAAGAAGAGAAAAATAAAGACAGCAGCAATTAAAGAAAGAGCAAGAAAGAAAAAAGAGAAAAAGAAGGCAAGAGAGAACAGGAGAAGGAAAGAGAAGAAAAAAGAATGAAAGAGGCATCAGAAAGTAAGAAAGAAAAGGAAAGAGGGAAATGGTGAAGGAAAGAGAAAGAAGGAAAGAATCAAAAGACAGAAAGAAATAGAACAAGAAGGGAAGAGAAAAAGGAAGAAGAAAAGAGAAAGAAAAAAGAATGAAAGAAGGCAACAGAAAGAAAGAAATAGAAAGAGAAGGAAAGAGAGAAAATGAGAAGGAAAGAAAAACAAAAAAGAATGAAAGAAGGCAACAGAAAGACATAGAAAGAGAAGGAAAGAAGAAGAACAAAGAAGGAAAGGAAAAAGAAAGAAAGGTAGAAGGAAATAAGAAGGAAAGAAAAAAACGTAAAAAGTAAAAAGAGGATAACTTAACAAAGAACAGTTTCAAAATGACACAATATGGTATGCTGTGAGTTGGAAAAGCAAACACTCTAAAAAGAAGTTACAGCAGCATTGGCAGGAGAGGGCATCTGGTAAAAATGGAATGTGCATCAGAAAGGTCCTACTATCTCATCAGGCTATAAATAGAAAAGCAACATTAAAGTAATTATAAAGTAAAAACAAAAACACTGGCAGTAAAGTGAAATAGTGTGTTTGTGTGTGGATGTGCTCCTTGTGAGAGAGCAAATTGAAATCACTCAAACTGAAGTTATCCAGTGGCTTTAATAACCTGGTCCCCTGCCCCATGCTATATGATATAGTGGGCGGAAGCAAAATGTGAATGACACAACAAAAACTAATGGATGAAGAGAGGTGGCTGAAAGCCCCTATATTTAAGTACATAATGCATATATTAGTAAAAACAAAAAGTCTTAGCTAACAACAGATCTAAAAATTAGAACACCCTAGTCTGTTTACGAAATATCCCCGTCAGGCTGGCACACGAAGTAGCACACTTTGTTTTTTGGCAGCACACTTGGAAATTTGAGCGACACGGAGGTGTTTAATGGCAACATAAAGGCATCTAATGGAAGAAATGTTCCATGTTATTTCAATTCCTTGCTCAGGATATTTGATGGGATTGCCGCTGACAGAGAAAGGCGGAGGGTAGAATACCTGAGACATTTTTTCGAATCGGTAGTATTTTATGCTATAGCCAACATTTGCTCTGTGACAAAGATGCTTGTCTGCTTAACCGTTCAGCCAGGCACGCCATTTTCTGAACAGCGCAGTTGATGTTGATCATGAAACGTCTCACGTGTATATGATAATAAAAGCACAAAAGTAGTTCATGAATTCCACTTTGGAAGAGATTCTAAATATACCTTAAAAGCCATTAAAACTGGGGAAAATGTCTGTGAGATGCATTATCGTGTTTATCTTGCCTTGTTCTTAAACAAAAATCGTCTGGAGGAGGGGCACGCTTACCAAATTCCCATGATGTGTTGGAGGCTCTCGCAAAGCTTTCTACAGTGTAGGGCTCGTATTACCCACGTGGTGGAGTGGAGATGTGGAGAGAAAAGGTGGCGTGGGGTGGAGAAAAACAGAGATGAAGGGAGCATCGAGATGGTGGAAAAATAGGAAAATTAAGACTTGGAAGCTGGATGAGGCTTGAACGGGAGGAGGAAAATAAAAGGTGACAAAAAGCAGAAGGGAAATCCACAGTAAATAGAGGCACGGGTCTGTGGCTGAGAAAAGGCGGAGCTGTAGGTAAACTGGTTTGGGGAGGAAAAAAAGTGGAGGATAGATAGAATTTCATGTGTGTGCTGGGTTAAGGCGCACACTGATTGGAAAATACGATTCATTTTAGTGCTGTTATTCTTCACCTTTTCACAACGTTTAAACTGTAGGAAAGCAAGGCTGAAGAAGGGGAGGGCGGGGGGTTCTTATAACGTTAATGGCTGTGAGTCATGGCTCGGAAATCTGCGCGAGGCTGCCAACTGCAATACACAGGCTTATGTGGTCAGTCTGACGGATGGAACCCGGCTTGCCCTGCAAGGCTGAGCCCCATCCATATCCCGAGTTAAAAAGGCAGCCTGCCTCTCTCAGGGCGCACAGACCTATCTTGAAAGATAAAAAAGAAAAGTTTCCCTACCATTAATAAAGCGAACGGGCGAAGGGAGCTTTAAAGCTCCTAATCTTCAAAGAAGGTAATGACACATCAGCGGCTCGCGCTGAATAAACATGCGGCGGGAATCAAAAAGCCTAGTTCTGTCAGTGATGGAGGAAAGATGGCGACTTCCGTGTGGAAACAATGGAGGCGACGGGGGGGAAACAATGCTTCAATCTCCACTGAGGGAAATGGAAGAGAGGCGAAGTACAGCTACAGCAACTTTTCACAAACGGAGACGGCCTCCTCACCGGTCTGGTGCCAGGAATCCTGGTGCGGGTCGATGAATGTAAACTCAGCAGCCACGCACCCCGGACTTTTTTTGGAGCCAAAAGCACTAATTGAAAGATTGGTTACACTAGCCAATGCAGAGGGTTAACCTGCCGTTCTTAATACAGGTTTGGGGGATACCAAAACTACTCATTAATGAAAAGGTCTCAATACAAAGTTATGGGTCCCCTGCCAACTATGGTGAGACGCCCCTGAGCCCGGCACTCCCCACCTTTATATGTACTGTAGTATTTTCTTGGTGCCAGTCTTTGGGGTTCTTAATTTTATCACAGTATTGTTCTGATCAGCTGTCAGCAATTCCCCGGGCAGTTCCTGTATAGTGGGGAGTCTCCCTGTACAAGCGAGCTGCTGGCTGTTAGTTGCTATACTGAATGCAAATCAGAATATACTGGTCTCAAAGTCGTAGGTTTTGGACACATTTTTAAGTTTCACCCCTGAAGAACGTTCCCCTTTCCCTTTTCACCTGTATCGATGATGTGCTATCATGTTTCCTCTTCTTCGCTATCCTTCCGGTGGCTAACTGCTTGAACCTCACGTTGCATTTTTATGTAAAGTGCACCGGTCAGTCCGTGTTCATAGGCAGGCTTTTCCTGCGTAAACACCTGATGATTCTCTCCCTCTCAAGGCACACACAGAAAGGAGAGTCAAGCTTTTATGGGTACAGGTTGTTCAGTTATGGTCCTTTCATTAACGGTCCTTGAGAGGCTTCTGTCTGCATCTCCTGTTTCTTGATGCGTTTCATATCTCGGGCACGATTCTTAAAATACCTCCGTAACTCTACAATTTAGGCTTTTTTCCCCATGCATTTTGACGTGGATTTTAGGAATTCACAAATTGTTATGAGCTTGTGGCTGGAAACCTGCCAAAGCCACAATTTTCTGGGAGTTCTCCTGGAAACTTTTGTCAAAAAGCCCTTGCAATTATTCCTTGCCGTTTCCGCTGCACAGTTGTGCATTCCATAGTTGTGCAAGGGGGAATGCCATTCCATTTGTTCAACAGCATTTATTTTCTCCAAGGGAAAATATTTTTTCCCCGTGGACAAACCGCTTCCCATACACCGCAATCTATTGTTGGGGTGTGCTGGGCCATTGTCACTCTGGAAAGGGATGTAGCCCTGCCCTTAACGAGAGTGAACTCTGACCATTTCCATGGTGGAGCCGCGTCAGAAAAAGTTTATTTATATCCACCAACTTGAGTTTGTTGGTATTAAGAAACTTTAATGGGCCTCCCCATCATGGAATGTTCACCCTACTCTCCAAGAGTGTGATTCATTAATTAAAAAGTATTGGACCGTCAATAGTAAAAGGATTTATGAGTGCAGGGTGAACTTTGTGAATACCTTAGCACATCAGTCGAACTAGTGTGATTCTCCCATTGTCATGTGTCTGAGTGTTTATTGAGAGAATTCATCTTGATGCCAGTTGTGCATATAAGATAACATTATAAAACACAACTGTTGACATTCCAATCTTCCTACCAGAATACATATGAGCAGTCCTGAATTTCTCGAGTGTGGTTGGTGTTGTACATAATCTGTAAGGCTCTCCTTAAAGGTGCCAAGTGGAAAAGTATGGGATTTTCCTCAATAGGATCAAGTGGGGAAAATTGATTTTTAGATTTGTATTTAACTTTTTGTGGATATTGAAAAATAAGGCCCTGGGTAAGAGGTGGGACAGCTGGACCACTGGGGCCACTAGGAATGCAGGACAGCAGAGACTCCTTTTAGGTACGCTGGTGAACAACAAGAGGGGGAAAGAGAGCAATAAAGCACGTGTCAGTGTAGGGATGGCAAGGTGTGCATCAAACTCTGCCAGTAGTAGAGAACAAATGTAAGCCAGGGACTGATGAGTAAAGAATAATCTCAGACTCTTCTATGTGATCAATAGCTAGCAGATGCAAAACCCTGACTCAGGGGAATGGTGTGAAATGTAGGATTTTAGTGTCTATGGTTAGCAGTGAATAGAAATAACATGTTTGGAGGAGTTTAGCTTTCACAGAGTTAGTGTCTACCATTTTCCTTATATCAGCAGTGCCATTGACAACTCTGGGGAGCGGGGTGGGAGGGTACCACATGGGGAACATGCCCCAGCTCCATTTGACCTGGACCTCCCTAGTTACCACTGCGAAAGCTGTTGAATGATGCCTCATGGTGGAAGCTGACACAAAAAAGACATTGCACCAACCACACACATAATGCCCAATCATGTCCGACTACATTTTACGGCAAAGCAGGGGTAATCTGAGAAAATACTCGTCTATGTGTTTACTTTAACTGCGACCTTATATGTATAGTTCTGTTTACATTTATTTCTACCTATACATATTTACACACACATAAATCCAAGTCACGTTTAAACATTTTTTATGTATATATGCACACACATATGCAGACCCAAAAGATGCAGGCAGGAGTGCGTACATACACACTCTTCATGATTGTCCCTTTGCCGGTGGCCTCACCAGGTTCATCTGTGATTCAATGTGTGTCCCCCTAAAAATCACATCTAAAAATGTCACTGGGTGGGGCATCAGGTTAAAGAGGCCATTGCTTTCTAAAGGGTCATAATGAGATCAAACTCTGTTGTCATTTTTGTAGTACTCAACTCAAGGTAAAAAGTAGTGTGTTTATTTGTTTTATTCCCTTAATTTTCCTGACGTAGCTATCACATAGCATTTTCACTGTAGTGTGTATAAGGAGCGCAAGAGTACTGACAGTTTACCGGTGGTTTCAAAAGTGTCTCTGAAAACCTAAAGAATGTTGGTAATGCATGGGGAAAACAGTGCTTATCTAAGTGGAAATCTAAAAATGATTGCAATGTTTAATATTTTAAATATGTTATGTGAGAAAATAATAGCTATTAACGACCACTCGTTTGTTCATGATTCCCTGAATGATAAACACTCCCCAGTTCTCTAAATCCCCTTTAACATTTTGGCTGCTTCTATGAAGTACATTTTTTTATTTTATGTATTGGATATAATGTAAGATAAAAAGGAGCACCGAACAACGGTTAGGGAGTTATTTCAAGATTTCTCTTCTCGTGTAACTTGAAATGTTTCATGTGACATATATTTTGAGAGTAACTGAAAAAGACTACTGAACGCCAGTCATTGTCAACATTTCTGGAGAACATGCCCTGGCCCCACTAAAATGGTAACCCTTGTATTCAATAGTTAATATTTACATATAACAATGGTGGCAAATATCATGATGTCATTTTGGGGACCTTAGCTAAATTTGTTAATACAAATGAAGACTCCTCGTGAAAACTCTTTAAAACCCTGTGAGTTAAATGCTGCTATTGCTCCCCACACACTGCAGACCGTGCCGTTGCCCTATTCAGGATAGATTTCATCTTGGGCTGACAGAACCTCCCCGCTGCACTCGGAACACTACATCTATACACTTAGTCACCCAGAGATCCATTTTGCTATGAATTTGTGCCGTATTTAGGTGGATGTGGACACTTAGGTTAACGTTTTTTCATTACTTTGAAAAAACGGCTACGAAAGTTTATCCAAAAGAAATTGCACTACTGGCTGATGGTACTTTATCTTATAACATAAATATAGCTTATACTGTTTTGGGAATTCATTTTACTTACCTAAAATGAAAAGCCTGTATACGGGTTAAAAAGTAAATATTTTCATAAAATGTTAAAATCATGTCTGTGGTAAAAATTGTTTTCCATAAAATGTTTCATTTTCATAGTTGAGTTCCACATGTATTGCTTATTGTATTTTCCTTTGTACCTGAGGGAACCTGCCGCTATGCATAAAGGAAAATGGCAGCATTTTTGTTGATATAGCTTTTTATGAAATTATCATTACTTCTAACTAAAATCATGTAACATTGATGTACCCGTACCAATGTCTCTGCTGTATGAAACATTAAAGTATCTGTAACTTGAGTGGCAAATCTAATGTTATATCAGTGGGAGACAGTACCAAAAACTCACCTAACCTCCTGTAGTTTCAGAGGAGGAAGATGTCTGCATGTATGTATGTTAATATATATGTGTGTGTGTGTGTATATATATATATATATATATTTATACACACACATATATATATATATATATATATATATATATATATATATAAATATATATATATATTACCTAGTGACAGTTTCAGGCTGATCCGTCCTGGGAGGGCAAGAAAAAGGGGAGGGGGTGCTCAAAACACGTTTTCCCTATTCATTTTTTCCATAGGGATGTTGAACAGTGATTACACAAAAACTACTGGACGGAATTACACCAAATTTGGTTGGAAGGTAGATCCTGGTCCAGAAAGTGACATTTCTGTTTTGGCATAATTCTGTTCAGTAGTTTTAGAAAAATTAAGGAAAATCCAAATTTGTATATCAAGGGAAGCGAAGGATTCGCGACCCCTCCCAGTCTCATGCAGAGATCAGATTGGCTGATAACACTTAAACAACAGAAGTCGTTGAAGTGTTGTCAGCCATCTGGGATGAAAAAAAGGTAAAAAATAAAGGAAAGGCACCACTGAACCACTGATTAAACACCCTGACCCCTTAGTTCTGGTGGTGGGGTCCCAAAGGGAATGCCACATGGCTAAAAAGCATTTTTTTTCATTTTACGGACGCAGTTGCAGTTGATCTGTGGATCTGCCATGAAATAATAATAATAAAAAAAAACGAAGCATGGGCATTTTGTGTACAAAAAGCAGGGGGAGCCTCTTTGCCCCCCCCCCCTGCTGCCCTGGGGATTGCCACCTCCACAGGGCTGTGTTAATATGTAGGGGGGAGCACACAACCCTCTCCCGCTGCCCGGGAGACCACCAACTCCCCAGGGTGTTTAGGTAATAATAAGCAGGGGGCCTATGGCCCCCAGCACCCTGGGGATCATCACCCCATGGGACAAAATGCATTTTATTTGCTAGGGGGCTGCGCAGCCCCTGGCGCTCCAGTGACACTCAATCGGGGCAAATCTTTAGAAAAAAGAAAGGGGGTCTCTAGGGACCCCCAAGCCCCAAGGACCACCACCCGTCAAGGCTATCTTCACATTGGAGGGGGGCCACACGGCTCCCCTCGAGAAGCCACGGATGGCCCTGGGGACCACCACCCTCCAGGGCCAGTTCCTGCTATTTCCCGGGGTGCCCACCCCCAGGACATAGCTGTTTGCTGTGGCTTGGCTGCAACTCTGCAACTGCAGCCAAGCCACAGCAAACACTTCAGGTTTTGACAGCAGGACCTGTAAAGCAGGAGTTATAGTTACCTTAGGGCACGAGTTATAGTTACTTGAGGTAACTCTAACTATAACTGGTGAATTTCTATGGTTTCGTACATGTAAAATATAAGCCTAACTTTAATGTTCCTGTAACCTTTAGTTTTTAAGTGAATATATATATATATATATACAGTATTTGTACAGTGAAAACCTAGCTAAAAGGTAGCAGGGCCCCATAGATGGTCTAAGACAAGAATAAAAAGAGAGGAAGCTGGGCTATTGATACCTAATGCATTGTGATGCAGTGTTCTTTAAAGAGGTAGGTCTTCAACTCAATTCTAAATTGCAGCAGCATAGGGACAGTCTACCTGATGGTTAAAAGGATGTTGCAGGTGTGCTTAGAACCATTAGAAATGTTGAGCTTGTCTGCAAGATATGTGGAGTGTGCATAGGTGTCATGATGGTATTTCACTCTTCGGGCAAGCCCTGTAGGACCCCTGTTCGAAAGGGACAAAAGGTATGTAGGAAGGCATCACTCACCTCTGCCTGGTAGTGCAACAGCAGTAGAAGCAAACCATGGCTGCCATTAATACAAATTACACAGACCTGAAACTCCTATCAGGAAAGCAAGGCGTGATCATCAGCAGCAAAACCCCGGTGGCCATTTTTTAATACATGGGTACTCGAGCCATGCCCATTGATCACGTCCTTGCTTGCCAAACTTCTTGGTTGTTCTACACTGTCTCGCTCCAGATGTTTCTGCTTGGCGTGATTCATCCTTTTTGGAATTCACTGGAGTCTGTGTTGCTGACTGGCCTTTGCTGTTTCTTTTAGAAGTCAGTTACATCATCAAGAAGCCGCTTCCATCTCCAATGACACTGCATGCATGCCAAGTTGGTGTGCCATCTTTCGGCACCCTTGCTGGGCTCCGATGCCACTGCAAGCCACTGCTTGCAATCCAACAAGTGGGCTCTCGTGCCAGGTTGGCGTGCCGTTCCTCCACACCCCAGCAGGGATCCATGCGTACCGAAAGCCATCGCTTGCAGCCACTGTGCCAGGGAGCACACTGGACGATGCGTGTCATATTCCTGTGACCTGTAATGGTTTCCTGCAGCTCATGAGAGCTGCCTACAGAATTTCCTGGATAAATCTAAGTGTATTGCCTGTGTGGGTGACATGATCTACTCTAGACTGCTGATAATATTCAATCAATCAATCAATCAGTCCATTTATAGAGCCCGCTACTCACCCGAGAGGGTCTCAAGGCGCTGGAGAGGGGGGGGTTGTTACTGCTGCTCGAAGAGCCATGTCTTGAGGAGTTTCCTGTAGGCGAGATGGTCCTGGGTAGTTCTTAGGTGTGTGGGGAGGGAGTTCCATGCTTTGGCTGCCAGGTAGGAGAATGATCTTCCTCCGGCGGTGGTTCTGCGGATCCGTGGGACGGTGGCGAGGGCGAGGCTGGCTGAGCGGAGCTGATGGGTGGGCGTGTAGAACAAGAGGCAGCTGTTAAGGTATTCAGGGCCCATGTCGTGGAGTGCTTTGTGTGTGTGGGTGAGGAGCCTGAAGGTGATCCTCTTGTTGATGGGGAGCCAGTGCAGGTGTATCAGGTGGGCGGATATGTGGCTGTGGCGAGGAATGTCGAGGATGAGGCGTGCAGAGGCGTTCTGTATGCGTTGTAGTCGTTTCTGAAGCTTGGCGTTGGTTCCTGCGTATAGGGTGTTTCCGTAGTCCAGTCGGCTTGTGACGAGGGCATGAGTAACCGTCTTTCTGGTTTTGGCGTGGATCCATCAGAAGATCTTCTGGAGCATGCGTAGGGTGTTGAAGCATGATGACGAGACGGCGTTGACTTGCTTGGTCATCGTGAGGAGGGAGTCCAGGATGAACCCGAGGTTGCATGCGTGATCCAAGGGGGTTGGTGCGATGCCCAGCGCCGTGGGCCACCAGGAGTCGTCCCAGGCGGATGGTGATTGTCCGAGGATGAGGGCCTACGTGTTGTCTGAGTTCAGTTTTAGGCGGCTGAGCTTCATCCATTCCGCGACGTCTTTCATTCCTTCCTGTAGGTTGGTTTTGGCGGTGGCTGGGTCTTTGGTGAGGGAGAGTATCAGCTGGTGTCGTCGGCGTAGGAGATGATGTTGATGTTGTGTTTGCGTGCGATGGCGGCGAGGGGGCTCATTTAGATATTGAAGAGGGTTGGGCTGAGCGAGGATCCTTGGGGTACGCCGCAGATGATCTTGGTGGGTTCTGAGCGGAAGGGAGGGAGCTGGAATCTCTGGGTTCTGTCGGAGAGGAACGAGATGACCCAGTCCAGGGCCTTTCCTAGGATTCCAGTGGTGCAGAGGCGGGTTATTAGGGTGCAATGGCACACAGTATCGAAGGCTGCAGAGAGGTCCAGGAGGATGAGGGCGGCTGTTTCTCCATTGTTCATCAGGGTCCTGATGTCGTCGGGGACTGCGATGAGGGCGGTTTCTGTGCTGTGGTTGGCTCAAAATCCAGATTGGGATGGGTCGAGCGAGTTGTTAGCCTCGAGGAAAGCGGTCATCTGCTTATTGACGGTCTTCTCAATGACCTTGGCCGGGAAGGGAAGAAGAGAGATGGGGCGGAAGTTCTTCAGGTCATTGGGGTCTGCCGTGGTTTTTTTCAGGAGGGTGTTGATTTCTGCGTGTTTCCAGCTCTCGGGGAAGGTGGCTGATGCGAACGAGCTGTTGATGATGTTCCGGAGATGGGGTGCGATGATGGTGTCGGCTTTGTTGAAGATGTGATGGGGGCAAGGGTCCGAGGGGGAGCCGGAGTGGATGGTGTTCATGATGCTTCTGGTCTCTTCTGAGCTGATAGGGGTCCAGGAGCTGAGGGTAGTGGTGGGGGCTGCTGGTTCGGTGGTAGGAGGCAGGGTCTGGGGTCCGAAGCTGTCGTGTAGATCTGTGATCTTTCGGTGGAAGAACGTGGCGAGGGAGTTGCAGAGTTCTTGTGACGGTGTGATGTCGTTGGAGCTGGCGCTGGGGTTGGAGAGCTCTTTGACGATTTTGAAGAGTTCCTTGCTGTTGTGGGTGTTGTTGTCCAGTCGCTCTTTGAATGATGTCCTTTTGGTGGAGCGGATCAGCTGGTGGTGTTCACGGGTGGCAATCTTGAGGGCTGTCATGTTTTCTGTGGTTCGTTCGTTGCGCCAGGTTTTTACGAGGGTTCGGCAGGATTTCTTAGATTCTTTGAGGGCGTCCGTGAACCATGGGGTTTTCCTGTTGCTTGTCCCGCCTGGGTTTTTTTTAAGTGGTGCGAGGTCGTCGGCACAGTTGGTGATCCACTGTGTGAGGCTGTGGGCTGCGTTGTTGACGTCAGTGATGTTGGCAGGTGGGTTCTGGTTCAGTGTTGAGAGGAGCTGGTCTGTGGTGATTTTGCTCCAGCATCTGCGGGGGACTTGTTGTATGCGATGGTGGTGAGTCTCCCGTTTGAAGGTGAAGTGGACGCATCTGTGGTCGGTCCAGTGTAGTCCGGAGGAGTGGCTGAAGGAGACGTGGTTGCTGGCGGAGAAGATGGGGTTGAGTGTGTGGCCAGCGATGTGGGTGGGCGTTCTCACCAGTTGCTTGAGTCCGAGGTTGGCGAGGTTGTCGAGCAGGGTGGTGGTGTTGTTGTCGTTGTTTTTCTCCAGGTGGAAGTTCAGGTCCCCGAGGAGGATGTATTCTGGTGAGGCTAGGGTGTGCGGGCTGATGAAGTCTGCGATGGTTTCGCTGAATTGCGCGCGTGGGCCCGGGGGTCTGTAGATGAGTGTTCCTCTGAGGGTGGTTTTGGGGTCGGTGTGAATTTGGAAGTGTACGTGTTCGGTGGCGAGGGGTGTGTCTTCGGTGGTGGTCATGATGTTGATGGTGTTCCTGTAGATGATGGCGATTCCTCCTCCGGTTTGGTTGACGCAGTCCTTCCGGGTGATCTTGTAGCCGTCGGGGATGGCTATGGTGATGTCTGGGGCCGAGGAAGCGTTCATCCAGGTTTCTGTGATGAAGGCGACGTCTGGTGCTGTTGTGTCCAGGAGGTCCCATAGTTCCATTGGGTGCTTGTGGACGGAGCGTGTGTTGAGGAAGATGCACTTGAGGTGGTTGTTGTTGTTGCGAGGGCCGGTGGGTGGTCTGCAGGTTCGGAGGCATGTGTATTTGCAGGTTTGACAGGTGAAGGGTCCATGGGTTCGCTTTGGGCTGGCTTGGTAGGAGGTGGCTGTTCATCCGGTGTTGAGGGCGTTGAGGGAGGCGGAGTCGTATCTCAGTCGGGTGCTTTGTGTGCGGTGGGGGCCAGGGGTTCTGGCGCTGGGCGCGGTCCAGGTGCGGACGGGCGCAGACGGGCTTGGCTTTGGCGTGCTTTCGGCGCGCCAGCGGCGCAGCCGCACAGCGGCCGCCATATGAAGGTAAGAGGGGAGGAGGGGTCGGCTGGAAGGAGGGAGGCGGGAGGGTAGGGCAACGAATGGGAGCAGGGGGGGCGGGCCGCACGGGAAGCAGCGCTGGGAAAAAGAAAACGGGGCTGAGGACTAAGCAGACGGAGCAGGGGGGGCCGCACGGGAGGCAGCGGCGGGAAAAAGAATACGGGCTGAGGACTAAGCAGGCGGAGCTGCAGCGGTGGGGAAGCGACCTACCCAAGGGTCAAGGGTCGCTGGATTCTGGATTGTTGTACCTTTCCAGGATCTCCCGAATACCTGCATTGATTTATTTGAATTGGATGAGACATATCATCCTACTCATATCCCCTAAAGGAGTAGTGTATCTCTACTCCTTTTGGTGACCCTGCTATTATGCTTTACAGCCTATCTAGTGCATGTGAGTGGTTCCTAAGTTTGACTTGTTAGTGTGTGAGGTGTGTAGGGCTGAGCATTTAGTTAATCATGCCCCTTATCTCTTCTTAGTGATGCTACAGGTCACATTACTAGTCTTAACCCCGTGATTCTGTGCTGTTTCCGCAATATCCAGAACAGGGCAGTGTGAGAGGCTCCTTCAGACCACAGAGTATTTGCAGACTGATGTTTATCATTTCATCCATTCCCCTATTCCCTTGGGTGCACTTGTTAGGGGGAACAGGATCTTTTGTACTCTTGATAGAGCACCAGGTTGAGTGGTTGGACTATTTTCTGGTCATCCCTCCTGCCAGTTTGATTCTTAAGGTTAGTGTTGTAGATAGAGCAATTCTTTTTTTTTACTAACCCACCTGTCAGAAGGGTGACCAGATGTGCTGGTTTTCCCCAGACAGTGCTGGTTTTTGATGCACTGTCCAGGTGTCCCAACAGATATCTACATTTTAAATAAATGCCCAGGTTTTTGGGACAGATGTCAGGTATTTGGAATTGTAAGGAGAATTGGAGGGTGTCCTCTCCTTACACAGGCTCCCCAGAAGGCTGAGAACAATTGAGCAATTTATTCTGTTTCTGTCAGGCAGCAGAGAGAGAGTTCGGCTGCATGCTCCCAGCAGGGGGAGACAAGGTGGGGAGAACAGCAGGGAGCATAAGATGGAGGTCTTGCCATCCTGCCATGCATAGTGTTAAGTAAATGTATGTCTGCGTATGTATGTATGTATATATATATATATATAAGTCACACAGTAGCCACACACGCACACACACACACACATATATATTATATATATGTACATATAATATATATGTATATGTGTGTATGTGTGTGCAAGCTCACATACGTTTAGAGGCCTGCTGTGTGACTTATATATATTTGTATATATATATATATATATATATATATATATATATATATATAATACCTTCTGGCAGTTACCAGTAGGTAGTTATAGTTAGGCCTAGTAGGCTCCATAAAAAAACATTTTTTTACTTGCCTATATCTTTAGTTCCGTTTGATGAATCTTCACCAAATTATCCCCAAAAAGTGTTCCTGAGAGCCTTGTTGTACATGTCAAGTTTCAGCGTGAACCGTCAAGCGGGGGCCCAGAAAAAGGGGTGGTCAAAAAAGTGCATTCCTTATTATAATTCCCATAGGGATTTTGAACACGGCTACAGCCCAAACTGCTGGGCTTAATTTCACCAAATTTGGCAGAAAGGTAGGTTTGGGTCCAGAAAGAAGCCTTTTTGTTATTTGGTGTAAATCCATTCAGTACTTTTTGAGATATTAAAAGAAAACCAAATATGTCTATCTGGAAGTGTGAAGGCTTCGCAAATACTCCCGATCTTGTGCTGAGATCTGATTGGCAGCCATTCTTGGGGCTTGGCTTCTGCCTTCTCCAAGATAAAACATAAAAAAAAGAAAAGGGGGGAGGACAGGGACAGCCTGACCCCACCAAGGCAAAAAAACATGTTTTTTAAAACATTTCACGGAAAATCGTGGCGGAGCCGCAAATCTGGTGAACATTTTTTATTTTTAAAGCGCTGGCTCCTGTTCTTGTTTTGAATAGAGCCAAGTCCCAGGCCCATTTTTTAATAAAAGGAGGGGGCCTGTCACGCAGGCAGGGAGACAGATGAAATGATTGCTCTCTCACACAGGGAGCTGCATGTTTAGCAGCTCCCTGTGTGTGAGAATAATGCCGGCTCCTCAGGAGGTGGGGAGCCTGCTGGGACTGTGGGGGCATAAAGGCTCCCCCCATGGCCTCCAAAGCAAGCGACTGGGTTCCCTCCGGGTTACCCAGGAGACATGGCTGGGTCCCAGGGGCTGGGCGCCGAATGGCGTCTCCTGGGCCGAGATCTGCCAGGGGAGGGGGGGCGAGTGGCCCCCCTCCACTATTACAATCTGAAACCCTTTATGGAGGTGAATACATCCCTTATCTATTGGAGCACAATCTGTATGTGACTATCACAAGCAGGTTCTTTGTTGTCCTCTCCAGGTGAAAGCAGAGTCTGTGGTTTGCCCTTTAAACTGCTATGGGTATGCAAATCATTTGGAAGCTCCGCCCGCTTGGCCCCTCCTCATCCACCTTAGTAGTATGCAATGTCTTCCCGCATTTTGCCAGGAGGATGAACAGCTTACCAAAGGGCCCTCCAGTGCATTTGCTGCTGATTTGAGTAGTGTGTTCTTGTTGCTGGAGAATATGAGGACATCTCCTCAAAACAAAAAAGCACTTACCGCATATAGATAACAGGAAGGCCCCAGGTTTGGTGGGGATTTATATCTTTGTAGTCTCGTTGGCCTTTCTATAGGAAGATTCATGTTATCACAGAATTCTAGAGAAAGACGTACCAGGAAAATCACGTTGCCAAAACACACACAAGGTCACTGGTGACATTTTCTTGTGCTCCATTACACAGCTGTAATGTAGAATACATTCTGACCATTTACCCAAGCAGGCAGAAAGAACTCCACTTGGGTAGATATTTTGTGCAAAGTTGTGGACTCTTGTTGTATTAAAGGGCAGGTGGGATTTCTTTGTGGATGAGTCACTCACACAGCTATTGACACACCCACACAGACATATACCCACTCAGAGACACACTCCGACACTCACTCAGACACACATGCACGCATTCGCAGACCCATTCAGATATTCATGCACCCTCTCCCAAACGCGATTGACACTCTTGCACCCACTCACAGACCCACTCAGGCATTCACACATCCACTCACAGACCCTCTCAGACATTCATGCACCCATTCACAGACCCACTCAGGCTCATGCACTCACTCACAGACCCACTCAGAGATTCATGTACCCACTTGCAGACATACTCAGACACTCATGCACCCACACACAGACCCACTCAGACACTCAAGCACCCACTCACAGACCCATTAGACCCTCATGCACCCAGTCACAGACCTACTCAGACTCTCATGCACACAATTATAGACACACTCATTCAATCCCATACCTTCTCAGAGACCAACTCAGACAGCCATATATCCACCCGTGCGTGGCACAGGGTTAAGTAGTTATAGGGAGTTGGTCCCAGGCCCTGCTGTAGGACAGGCCCTGCAGCCAACCCTGGCTGTGCATGGCCAAAGGCCATGTGCGGCTTTGGTTGGATTAATGTATAGTAATTTAAAGTACTTTACATTAAGAAAACCATATAAATTCACTGAAAAAACAAAGGTTACAGGGGCATTATAATTAGAAAGTATTTTTTTTTTTAAAACATTGAAATTCACTTAAGGAAAACTAAGGTAACAGAGACGTTATAGCTAGGATCTGAATTTACTTGCACAAAAACATGTAATGATGTAGCTGGTTTTGAAGATGGCGCGGTATGGCGATGGGAGTCAATGGAGTTCCATCAAGCTGGAGGTAAAGTGATCATATTTCTTCATTTCCTCAATGAGAAGTGCTGCCACATGTAGGATACTTCTAAGGGATGCCAGTTTGAGGTCTGGGAGGCCATACAGTTGAGCAACACCACTATTCAGATGCAACAGAAAGAGGGCTTGAACAGCAGTTCTGAAGTCACTTTCTGGAAAAAAAATGTGTGACCTTCTTAAGAAGAGATAGCTGATACTAGGCCATCTTTGTTCTTTTGGCAATGTGTTCCAGGAGAGAGAAATTAGTGCCCAGGGTGCATCCAAGTGATTTGCCATTCAGTGAGATTTGAGATTCAGTACCAACAAGGATCATGCCAATTAGCCATGCATGTACTGTGTCTTGTTTGTTGTTCTTGGCAAATAATGGGAGTTCTGTCTTGGTTGGGTTCAGATTCAGGTAGGTGCTGGCACATGATGTGTAAGACATTTGTGAGGTGGTGTATGTCTGAAGAAGATGAGACTTTCAAGTAGAGTTGTGTGTTTTCAGCATGCTGCAGAACACCATCTCCAGTCAGATGTACCACTATTTGCTGCCAGACATACACTCCCAAACAGCCTAAATTACCTTTAGCCTTTTGGTTTCCTCTATGAAATACATATTTTTTTATTTCATATATTGGATGTACTGTAGCAAAAAGGAGCACAGAACAAAGTTTTGCACATTTATTTCACCGCTTCCACTCGTGGTGACCCAGATGAGTTTCTCATGGGCTGCAGATAGTGGCGAATGTGGGCAGTGGTACCGGAGCTTCAAAAAGCTGCATTGCACACTGAATGCCAAACTTCGACTACTTCTATGAGGTGTAATGAGTGTCATAAATTTTCAAAGAGGAGCAAAACTAAAGCTCCTAAAATGCCCTTCCCAAGATGGTGGTCAGCATATTGAAAGTTATTAGAGTATCCCAATCCAAGAAGTTGCTGAGTTTCTTTCTGCTTTAAGCACCTATAAGGCAGCAGTTTCAAGAGGATGGTATGTCACAATGCATTTCAGTCCCTGATATTTTGCTGTGCCCAGTGTCCATTTGCCATGCTTTTTTTTGTCAAACAGGGTGAATACTTTTCTTTGTGGATAATTCCTTGGCTCTGCTTGGCTTTTTCCTCGGTCCTTCATGACATTTACAAGGAGTTTGGTGCTTTACTGTTGTCACTAATTGTTAGAAATAGGGTCTCTAGTTGGCAGTGGCTTGCACCCAGTCTAAGTAGGGACCTTCACTCTAGACAGGCTAAGGGAGTCACACAGGTAACACAACCCCTGCTCATCCCCTTTGTAGCTTGGTACAAGCAGTTAGGCTTATTTCAGAGACAATCTGTACAGCATTTGTGTACACACACAGTAACACAGTGAAAACACCATAAAAGTACTCCACACCAGTTTAGAAAAATAGGCAATATTTATCAGAGTAAAAAAACAAAACATGCACCAGTAAAGATACACATTTTCAAAGATTAAATTTAGTATAGCGCTTAGAAACCCAATAGCTCCAACTGGGGCTATCAAAACAGCTTGGCGGAGTCGCTTGCAATAGTCTGGCACCATCCGTGAGGGATCGTAGCTGGCCACAGAGTCGTATAGACCCCGGTTACAGTACCCTGGAAACCGATAAAGAAACAAAGCCATTACATGGAGCCAGGGATGTGAGGTGTCGCTGGAGCCCATGCGGCGTTGGTTCCTTACTGCCACCAGGGAGGTGAGCCATTGGTTCTTTACTGCTAGACAGGAGGTAAGGCGTTTGTTCCTTATGGTTGTAGATGAGGTGATGTAGCATTGGCGGCGATGTGTTGGTTCCAGCAGGTCAAGATGCAAGGCGTTGACTTTGTGGTGCCACGGTCACACCACAGGGCCACGGGTGCTGTAGTGGAGTCAGATGTCACAGACATCGGAGACACAGCACGATGGGCTCATGCTGCGGCAGGACTTCGGAGGCACCACAGTGGCATCAGGCCTGCATTGTAGGTCAGGGTCATTGCACTCAGTGGGGACCAAGGCTCTGGTGCAGGTAGCGGCGCAGGTCGGAGAGCATTGCTGGTTCCGAAATCATTCTGGAAGTTGATATACTAGTTTCTTCCTTGTCACGCCAGAACTCACTCCCAAGGGCCAGTAACTGGATTTGGCACCACTTGGCAAGTCAGGACTCTCAGCAACAGAGCCCAGGCCCTGCAGGTGACATCTTTGATGTCACTGAGAATTCTTAACAGGCCCTTGGAGAACCTTTGGAAGCAGGTTGTAGAAAACCAAGTCCAGTCTTTTCACTCTGGCAATCCCTCCTACAGCATCCAGCTCTTCTTTCTGGGATGAATTTCATCAGTCCAGAAGAATTCTAACTATGTGGTGTCAGAGGTCCAGTACTTATACCCATTTCTGTCTTTGAAGTAGGGACATTTCAAATAGAAGTCTTTGTAGTGCACAAGACCCTGCCTTTTCCTACCCTGGCCCCAGACACACTCCAGGGGGTTGGTGATTGCTTTGTGTGAGGACAGGTACAGCCCTATTCAGGTGTAAGTGTCAGCTCCTCCCACCACTCTAGCTCGGGAAAGGCCATCAGGAAATACAGGGCACACCTCAGCTCCCTTTATGTGACTGTCTTGAGTGAATGCACAAAGAGCACAACTGTCACCATGACTAAAACGTTTGTTCTGCAGACAAGCAGCAGCACAGAATGATTAAGCAAGAAAATGCCCACTTTCTAAAAGCAGCATGTTCAAACTCACAGCTCAGAAACCAACTTCACCAAAAGATGCATTTTAAAATTGTGAGTTAAGAGACTCCCTATCTCTATCTGCTCAAAATGGGAAAATACACTTAAAAAATAGTTCACTGTAATTCCCATGTTACCCTAAAGGAGAGATAGTCCTTGCAATAGTGAAAAGCTAATTTAGCAGTAGTTCACTATCAGGACATATGAAACACACCAGTACATGTCCTACCTTTTAAATACACTGCAACCTGCCCATGGGGCTACCTGGGGCCTACTTTAGGGGTGACTTACATGTAATAAAAGGGAAGGTTTGGGCCTGGCAAGTGGGTGCACATGCCAGGTCAAAATGGCAGTTGAAAACTGCACCCACAGACATTGCAATGGCAGGTCTGAGACATGTTTACGGGGCTACTTATGTGGGTGGCGCAATCAGTGCTGCAGGCCCACTAGTAGCTTTTGATTTACAGGCCCTGGGCACACATAGTGCACTTTACTAGGGACTTACTGGTAAATTCAATATGCCAGTCAAGAATAAACCAATCACCAATTCAATTTAGACAGGGAGCACTTGCACTTTAGCACCGGTGAATGAAGGTACAGTATTGCCACCAGTCATTGCACTCCTTATCTCAATGTATTCCTTTGAAGACTGCATTTCTTTTCCATCCCACCAAACCAGTGAAATAAACAAATGCTGTTAAACGATTACAATAAATAATCAAAATAATTTAGAGAAGCATTACCCTGTTAGTTCTTCCAATCGCAAAGCTACAACTTATATTCAATATTACCTCCTTTAGCCGGCTGCATATTTTTGAATGCTGCCATGTGGCATTCATGAAACCAACCTGAAAAGTGAGAATGCCAGAATGTGTGCATGGATGTATCGCCTAATGGTTCCATCTTTGCTATCTGATCATATCTCCTGTTGCGCAACAAGGCTACCAACTGTGACAAACTATTAGACTCCACATTGCTTTGCATTAGCATTAAAGAAATTGTAAACAATTCACCAAAGAATCTGAAACCCAAATAGTATGTCAACCAGAAGACCAGCTTCTAACTCTGTGGACATGAGTATACACAATCACTGTTGTATTCTTCTATTAGGGTGGACATTATTTCGTGGATCCAAGCCAATCGTAACGATTCTTCGAGGTGAAACAATTCAATGGAAATTACTTTGGGATATCCTTGTTCAAGGGGAGCCCCTACTCTCAGGTGTGTAGAGGCAATTGATGCATGCTGGATATTGTAAGAGTCTGTCCAGTCATTCATTTTGCTTTAAAGGTGTGCATTGCTTTGTACTAAATGCCGTTCCAAGCACTGTGCAGTTGTTCATGTTACCCAAGAGGTGTCAACAGAAAGGACAACAACGTAGTGTTACCCCCTGCCAAGAGGAGGAATTCTGTTGCTCTGGGAGTGCCATAGGACTACCAGGTAGAGGGGTACCTTTGCAAGAAGAATGGCACTTAGGGAGGGAAGTTATGGATGCAGAGTAGGAACGGTACCAGATCAAGGGTCTTGCCCTCTTTTTGTGATCAGTGTTTTCCTACCCACCTAGCCAACCAATGCTTAAGATGCTTTTTTTTGCCTAACAATTATGTTTTCAGAGTCACAAGTCACAGTAAGGGGAGGATTCTAAAGTTGTGTGGAACAGCAAGGATACTGAGAAGGTAGATCTAAGAGGCGCTACTAGATTCCTCAGATCACAGAGTCATTATGGCAGGGCCTTAGAAAATGATGGCACTCCCTTAAGTCTTGAAGGGGCAGCTGGTATACTGAGCATCTGTTGAGATTAGTCTAGGTTCTCTCTGACTGGCTGGAAGCTTGATGACTGCAAACAAACATTGGAAAGGCAGGAGTTATCTACACTTAAAGAACTGTAAAGAAAATTTTGCAAACATGAGAGCTCTCTACGTTTTATGAACTTGAAATGTAAAGGGTAAATATTAGTAACCAGTGAAACAGCTTAAGCTCATTCCTGAAGTCTTGGTGACACCCGGATTGCTCGTAAATTAACCAAACCTGTGCAGTCAATAAACTTGTAACAAACATTTCCCATAAAAGAGTTGTTTGTGTCAGTTGTTAAAGTCTTTACTGTATAAAGAGGTTATCATATGCATTCTCACGAAAGCTAGGGTAGCAATATTATGTATTAAGTTGAGAATCTTCAAACCTCCTACATCCCCCGTCAATCCTGAGTTCTGTGTATTGTACGCATTTGACAATGGCAGCAGGGACCTTGTGCAATCGATTCCTGCTGCAGTTGTCATTCAAGGACAGCAACCACTTGGGAGGTGAAATGTTGCAGAGCGGAGTGCGTTAATCTCCTTGTACCTCAAACGTGCCTGTGCCTAGTGTCTCCTCGCCCAGTTCCAACAGCAGATGCACTTAATTACAGCTACAGTGAGCGTAGTACAGGACAGCGTGTACTGCTGCAGTGGGACCAGTACACACTGACCTGCACTTCCCACTTCAGTTGCAATTCAGGGCACATGGGAGCTTGATATTCCTAGCAGCTTCCAGTAAAAGGCGAACCGGGTTCTCTCTTCTTCATATGGTTCCCAGACCGACCTTTTAACCGCAGTCTCCGAGTCTTGATGTGTGTCTCCTATCCATAATTTGTTAATTATTTTTTATGCGTTTTTAAATAGCACAGCCATTACCCAATATTGCTAGAGCTCTTTACATAAAAACAGATTGCATTACAGAGTTTCAAACAGTTCCTAGTTACAACTATTACAAAAGGCACAACGCGGCAGATCGAAACACAGGGGTATTTGCTCGTTCCAATTGCTACAAAGGCGTGCATTGTATACGGATTAGAGGGGATGTGGGTAGTGAGGGTGGTAGCAGCAAGGCTAGATAAGGTGAGACAGGAGTACTACAGCAGGACTCAGCCTTGGGAAGGGTACCTTATCCCTGGGAGTTGGCAAAGGAGACAGGTTGCCAAAGTGTTTTTGTAGAAGAAAGGCTTTTAGCTCAGTTTTGAAGATCTGCAATTAAGTGGTGGTAAGTAGTTTCAGGAGCAGGGAGTTCCATGTTCTAGAAGCACTAACTGAGAAGACTTGTGCCATGAATCATTCCTTTGTGAAGGTCAGAGGCTTGGAGAGCAAAGCTCGGACAGCAAAGCTGTCTGGTGCTGTCCGTGCTGGTCTGGTGCTTCCCAAAAGTGTCAGTTTCTTCACTAGGTAGTGAGGAGTGGTTGCAGGGAAGGCCTTGTGGGTAATTCAGGCAGTCTTATATACCACCCTGGCTTCCATGGAGAGCCAGCAAAAGGTGACGAGTATTGGTGAAATGTGATGACTTGTACCATTGAGTGTAAAACTGATTTGGTGGGGTGGAGGTCTTGGGGAGTCCTGTCAGAAGAGAGTTGCAAGAATTGATTCTGGAGAGAACCAGTGATTGCAGGTCTTGTTAGGAATGTAGCAGCAGATTCTCCAAAGAAGGCATAGTTGATATTGTGAATTCCTGGCCATGGTGCTGATTTGGGTTTGAAGGTTGAGTCTTTTATTCAGAGTGACTCCAAGAAATTTGGATCCGTCAATGATGATGGGTTTGCTGTTGAGGATGTTGAGAGTTTCGAGCATTTTACAGGCGGGGTGAATTTGAAAAGGAAATGAGGAGAAATATGTTTTGGGGGGGTCAGTTTTAGGTTGTGTGAGGTCATCCAGTCCTGAACGGAGTTTAAAGTCATCCTTAAACAGTAGGAGCAGGAGGAGTAAATGAAAAGCCAGAATAGTTTGGTAATGTTGGTATGCTGTACGTGCCGAAAATCCCAACTAGCCTCCATTACCAGGATGCATTACTGGCCCATAATGTGAGTATTATCATCTAGCAAGTTGCCCGTCACTCTCATTAGGGAGTCTTTCCTTCAGCGTGACCACTTACCCAGCTTTAGAGCAATTGAGTGTTGTCTTGAGGATTTTTGGGGCCATGGGCAAGATATATTTTAGGGCCTCCTCACAATTGGTCTTCTAATTGAAGCTTGCATGAGGCCAAGTGAACTTTCAGAAAGAGGGTTCACATAAAAACTGTTGAAATATGTCTTTCCAGGTTATCGCAAAATCCTGAAAATGCCACTGGGCAAAGCGAGAGAGACTTCAGGGTAGAGGTAGGCAGAGAAGTGAGAGGCTGAGATCTCAAAATAGGCCAAGGCAAACTTGATAATGTTTACTTTCTCTGGGGAGCCCTTGGAAGGTGGCAGCCCTGGGCAAGTGCCTATTTTGCCTGCACCTTAAAACGTGTCTGAAACAGTTATCTGACAATAAGGTGCCCTAGTGGTCACAGATGCTTTGACCAAAAAGCAATACAGATGCCCTGTTAAAAATAACTCGAGGAGACCTTACTGGAGCCTGGGGAATTATTGGCCATTCGCCACAATGTAGTAGTTTTTCTCTGCTGTTGCCAGTGATTACAAATTCTCTGTAACCCAGGTTACCGCCTAAAGGTCAGACACAATAAACTCACTAGCAGATCATACAAAGGAAGAACTTTCCCCACCTTATAGTCTTGAGTGGGATTCGCTCTGCATTCTGGGTAAATAAACACTGCTAGTGTGTCCCTACAGGTTCTGATGCTGATTCAGCCATCTTCAGCTTCTCTGCCAAAATATAAACTAAACCAATTCTCGTCCAGCTCACTGGCGTCATTCCCTAAATCACATCCTAACCACTGAATGATACTTCTAACATCCCTCTTGGAAATCAGTGAAGCCAGTCACAAGTGAAAAGCGACACCGCCTCGTTGTGAGACAATCACTCCTCGGTCCCACAAACATCAGTTACACTTTAAATGTCCTCAGACCATTTAGTCAATCAAAACTATTCCTCCGTTCTCTCTTATCTCAACCAAACTGACTTCAAATCACTTCAGTATTCCTCACCAATGAGACCCAAACAGACAAAAGTTGGACAAAAAAATAATGAGCGCACCCTCCCCACCCCGCCAATCCCCGTAGCCTGTAGACTGATTTGCATCTAGCTAGAAGGCCCACAGTTTACTTCAGTCACCTTGTAGTACAGAAGTGCCCAAATCTGCAGACTCAATGTAAAGTGGGTATTACATGCAACATAAACACAAACCTTAGTTACTTTTTGAAACCTTGGCTGCGCGGCTTAAAATAGCAAGGCATAAAATAACTCAGTACATCAATGAATGCTCTAGCTCAACATCTCTATTTCTCTACAGAAATACTTTTACACGGACATCAGAAAAAATACAGAACAGGCATCGGATTGTGCCAGAGGTGAAATAGTGCCTGTCGAAAGGTGTACACTCGAGCCGCTGCCACTCAGAGTGCCAAGTGGAACTGATGTGTTAATTCTGTTCTCAGAACGTGCCAGCACTGGGCGCTATGCTGTCGGACAAAGCAGCTTTACAGCCCTCCACTCACACATGCAGTGTGCTTAAATTGCAGGACAACTTCGGTGCTCGTCTTTGTACGAACGCCGTGGACTCAAAATATCAATGTTTTTTATACATCCACAAATTAGAAATGTTTACATTGTTCAGCGATTGTTAAAAAATAAATAAGTAAATGGTGTTATACATTATTTTTTTCAGATATTTTAACTTAATTGCCTCATTGTTCAGACTCACTCTGGTATTAAGCTGCTAAGGTAATCAGAAAGGGGCTTTGGTTTTAAGAAATTAACAATACAATGTATGTCTTTTGAAGAAACAAATATCTATACATATTTGCACGATGTGCGCTTTAGCAAGTGCGCATGAATAAAATGAAGAAGGGAATAATACTGTGTCAAAGGTCTATGTCACTCTTATGAAACCAAAGACTTCCTTTGGCTAACGGCCAAGCAAAGGCGGTGCTGAATGATTATTTGTAAGAATGCTGCGGTGCGTTATGCTTTACAGTGAAGCCCAGAACAATACCCCCAAGTGAGGTAAATTACAATTTAAAGGGTTCACACTTAGAATATGTTCCCACATGCCGGTTTGTAGCCATGTCCTGTATGAAACACGATCTGACCCTGCTCTTCATTATGGGACAACAAATGCTAAAATAGTAGGAGCTTATTATTTTTTAATACATTTTGTATTCTATGCATAATAATCCAAAGTGTAAGAATATGTGAAGTACATACACCTTTATGGCATTCATCATGAATGAATATGTGTATACACTTTTTGCACTCAAAGCAGCATGGAGGTATGTGTCATTGTGAAGTCACCAACACCGAGGGTGTTGTAGTGCTGTAAAGCATGTGTGTACCCAGCCCAAATTGGTCAGCTTCTTGAGGAGAGAGGAGGAGTCTCTGATATGGAGTGAGGGGGCGGGGGAGAGGGGAACATTCCACGCCTTAGGTGCGATGTACCACTAATCCAACGTGTATTTTAAATGCAAGAAATTCACCCTAGCCGGAAAATAGGCAACACTCTTGCCTGCGGGTGACTCTCTGGTGCCGTCTCAGGCTCCCCAGCAGGTGGCGCTGCAGCACCAGCGTCTCTGCTTCCTGCTTAGGGAGTTCGAGGCACTTGATGAAAGTCCCCAGTGCGCCTCTAGCTCAGCACACGAAGATTCACTCATACAGCGTTCACCATCAGGCAACAGGCCTGGTCTCTATTAGCCAGAAATAAATAAGGTCCTTGAATATACGAGGTGGGATAGTGCAGTACGATCCAATGTAGGCAGAAAAGACTACATTAGGAAACTGTTAGGAAGTACAGAGGTCGACTTTCTTGCAAGATGCTGAACAGGAAGAAGCTGGCGCTGTTTACCTTGTATCGAAAGAGCCCCAAAAAAGGGCCACTTGCCAAGGTGTGGCTAGAGTTGAGGCGCCCCCGTCTTGTGAGGGGTGAGGTAAAAAGAGACAATTTGAAATCCCTTCAAAGAAACTAAGGCATATATGTAGCGCGCTTATAACATCTACAAGTGTCTCACTGGACAGATAATTCAGAAGTCATTAGTAATCCAGCAAGACATTTTGGCGCCGTTTCACAGACATGTTTATAAAACTTTGAAAATACATGTATCATAGCTTTCCTTCTATGACTTGCGTAGATCTCTGATTTTAAGAGCCACAGATGTCCTCTTGACTATGCATGTGTTGTTTTTAACTTTTTAACTTATGTCAAAATCTTCTGTGAGCCATTTCTATGATCTGCGTGAAGACATTTTTACGATTTCAACCCCAAAACAATACACAAAAATACAGAAATAAGGATACCTCAGAGAAATACATAAATAATGGACTATTTTATTTTTTTCTCAAACCAAAAATATGTGAAATTCCAAATTATCATTTTAAAGTGAATGTTTGCTTTTTCAAATTTTATTATTTTTCCAAACAGAGAAGTGATATGCTAAATTGTAGCATATGACTTTTTCTTCTGTGTGCCTGATGCCTGCTCTCTTTTTGTCAGTGCATAACAGTGCTGCTTCAATTAAGCCATCAGTTGTTCATACTAGATTCCATTTGCTGTACTTGAGCTGTTCTCACATATCAATATAAGGATGTCAACTTCATTTTTAACTTCAAATTTCCAATCCTTTCTTTTTTACGGAGCGTTTAAAAACTTCAAAGTTTTACACTTTGCTTTCTTATGTACCGTATTTTCCGGCGTATAAGACGACTGGGCATATAAGACGACCCCCTACTTTTCCTGTTAAAATATGGGGTTTGGGCTATACTCGCCGTATAAGACTACCCCTCTTCCACCGCACACCAAATAAAAATTTAAAAACATCAGATTTGATTTTAATATGGTAATTTTAATTCAAATGCTTCTGACATGCAGGTACTTAGTAGGAAAACTGTCACTTATAAACATAAGGCTGTTTGTCATCAAACATGTAAACATAAAACAGTGCAAGTGGATTAAACTTTTCCTAATTCCTTCTAAAGATGAAAGGAAGGATAAGACAATAAACCCATGGGAACTGCCATGCTGTTTGTTTTCTAAGCTGTCAACCAAACTGGAACTGATGATGATAGGAGGAAGATAAACAATAGAGAGAGAGAGCAAGTGCCGGGCAAGTCCCTGGCGAGTCAGCAACGCCCATCATAACTCCAAGCTATTTTTATAGGATTTGCTGGCGTGACAGTTTCCCTTTAAAAGCCTTCAAAATCCTCCTGTTCATCATCTGATATCATAAGTACATCAATGACATCTTGTGATACATTTGTAAGGCAGTCATCGTATGGATCTAATTCCGTGTCAGATGATGTGGTCTCAGCTTCGGCTTTCTCTTCATCTTGTTACAAGTAGTCGTCCTCCATACCATCTAATGAATTTGATAAGCCACACTTCTTGAAAGATTTGAGTACTGTTTCTGCATCAATATGATTCCAGGCTTTTATGACAAACTTGCACAAAACATCCAACTGTGGAGCACGCATGTTTCCTCCTTTTGTGAATGACTTTTCGCCACTAACCATCCACTCATTCCACTGTTCTCAAATGTGATCTTTAAATGGCTTGTTTAGGCACACATCCAGTGGCTGTACCAACGATGTCAATCCTGCAGGAATAACTGGCGCATCTGTGTTTATTCTTGCTAGCCTTTGCTTGGTGCTGGGAGTTAAATGAGCCCTGAACATATCCCACACCAGTAGACTACATTTCTGAATAAGTCCTCCTGGTCGCCTGCTCCATACATTATCAAGCCATATCTTTACCCCTTCTTCATCCATCCAGCCTTTTTCATTCACATGTACAAAACAACCAACAGGAAACTTGAGTTTCTGCATTGTTTTTCTTTTAAAAATAATCATTGGTCTCAGTTTGGCGCCAACAGCTGTGCATGCTAGTACCACTGTAAAACTGGACTTCTCATGTCCTGTTGTTTTAATTAAAATAGTTTTTTCACCTTTTGGATGGACAGTTTTGTTTCCAACCATATAAAAATTCATTGGAGTTTCATCCATATTTCCGATACTACTTAACGCATAGCCATGTTTATTGCACTGTTGTATTACGTATCAATGGAAACAATTTACTTTGGCATCAAGATCTGCAGGTAATTTTTGTGCAATTTTTGTCTTTTGCCTCAGTACCAGATTATGCCTTTCGAAGAATCTAGTACACCAGGATATAGTGGCCTTAAATCTGTTGCTGTGATCTGGGTTAGATTTGGCCCACTGAAGTGCAAACAAACGTATTTTATTTTGTGTCACTACATAACCGCTTGGGCAATGCTCATTCACCATGTCTGCTCCATGTTTTTTGAGTTCTGGCCAATGTAGGGTGCCTCTTCTTAATGCATACTTACCCCTTGGCATACTCTTTAATTTTTTTTCATTTGCTTTCCAGTCCCGAACCATCTTTTCTGTTACTCCATATTGTCTTGCAGCAGCACAGTTATTAGGTTCCATGGCAAAGTTTACAACTTTTAGTTTGAAACTGGCTTCATATTTCTTTCTTCTTGCTGGTGGAGCCATGATGGGGTCTTGACTGTTAGCCATTTGTATACTGTACTGTATGTACTGGTGCTGTACTGTATGAACCGGCACAGATACTGGTGCTGTGCTGTATTGTATTCACCACCACATGTATCTGCTCACCAAATAGACTGCCTTCCCTCAGAATCGCCAATCCCAGTATACAACAACCAGCCAATCACGTCAAGCAATGCATTTCCTGTGCACACTGCATACAAAGTCTGCTTGGATTGGGTGGGTCAGCTCTCCCTCCCTGCCTGCCCAGCCCTCCCTGTCTCCAAGACGATCCGAGTGGCAGTACGCAATGTGAGTACGCATGAGAGCAGGGAGAGGGGGCGGCTGGCCGGGATGCAGTGCACGGTGGCTCAGCTAGAGGGCGCATGTCCCTGAAGTTTCAGCACAGCGTATACCATGTTATAAGACGACCCCCGGCGTATAAGACGACCCCCGACTTTTGAGAAGATTTTCATGGGTCAAAAAGTCATATTATACGCCGGAAAATACGGTATGTATGTATTTATGTATTTTTACATTTATGAAGCACATTAAACCTGAAGGCATCAAAGTGCTAGACTAAGTAAAGGCCGGAAACAGCCACAGAAAGACGTGCTCACCAGAGAGGTGACAGTAACCCATTAAACTGAAGAAAACAACCAAGTTTTAACCAGCCTCTGAAAAAATATGCAGGACTCCGTTCCTCTGATGATGTCAGGCAGCTTATTCCAGTACCTTGCCGCTGCTAAGGAAAAGGCTCTTTCCCTCCATCTTGCTTTCCGAAACCTGGGTACATTGGCCTTCTTCTGACCAGCAGATCTCAAAGACCTGCTGGGGAAGTACCAGGTCAGAGCTGATCTAAGATAGTATGGGCCCAACAGATGGAGGACTTTGAACTACAGACACAGGGCCTTAAAGCTAACTCGCTTCCTTACCGGAAGCCAATGGAGCGTCCTCAGCCCTTCCCTCACCGAGTGCCTTTTAGATAGTCCTAGGACTAACCATGCAGCCGCATTTTGGGTTTATTGAGGAAGTGCTGCATTAAATTTAGGTATAGGGCATTGCAGTAGTCCAGGAGAGAGGTGATTAGTGCCAGGACCATAGGCATCCTAAGCTCCATGGGAATGAACAGGAAAATCTTCCTCAGCATCCTAATAAGCCAGAGACAAGAGCTCACAGTTTCATTGACCTGGCTCTCAAAGGTCAAGGCGCTGTCAAAAATAATACCTAGATTTCTTGTTGCCTTCACTGGGTCTGGCAGTGGTCCGCAGGACTCAGCCACCAACTGCTATTCCAGATGGAGTCGGTGGCACCAAAGATCATTATCTCTGTTTTGTCACCATTCATCTTCAACCAATTTTGCCTCATCCAGCTATTGACTTCTGCCATGCAAGATTTACATTTCTTGGCTACCTCTATCCACTCCTCCCCTATGGGCACGATGATCTGCGTGTTGTCTGCATATGAGGACACAAGAAACTTCCATGACCTCATCAACTGTGCCAATGGAGCGAAATAAACATTGAACAGGGTAGGGCTGAAGGAGGAGCCATACAGACTTCTGCAGGGCAGTTGAACCAGGTGAGCTCTAAAATCCCCACAGCTAACTGTGCTAGATCTGTTCACTAGGAAGAATACTACTAGTAGGAGAGCCTCATCCCTCAGCCCAACCTGTCACAGCCTATCACTAGAAGAGATGGAGAAATACTGTCAAAGGCTGTGGAGAGGTCCAAGATCACCGGTATAGCCGCCCCACCTTGATGCACCTGAGGCCGGATAAAGTCCGCCACAGTAAGCAGCACAAGTTCAGTGCTGTGATGGCTCCTGAATCCATGTTGCGAGGGATCCAGGCAGTCATTCTCGTTTATGAAGTGAGCAAGTTCTTGATTAACATGTTTCTGCAGTATTTTAGCTGGAGCAGGCAACAACATAATAGGCCAGAGATTTTTCAAATCATTGATCTCTCCATTGGGCTTTTTCTTCAGAGGAATGATGATAGCTTCTTTCCAAAACTGCAGATAAATCCCAGAGGCAAGCACCTGGGGGTAGACTCTCCAGTACTTCGGCAACGTCCTCAAGGACCTTCTGCAGCACCCTTGGTGGACACAGGTCATCAGCTGACCCAAACGTGTTTCCATTAGCAGGGATACTAACTTATCCTGGGTAAGGGGCGGAAACCTGGCTAAAATGGCTCTTTTAGGATCAATCAATCAATCAATCAATCTATTTGTAAAGCGCGCTACATACCCATGAGGGTTTCAAGGCGCTGTGGGGGGGGGGTTCCGCTACTGCTCGCAGAGCCAGGTCTTGAGGAGTCTTCTGAAGGAAAGCAGGTCCTGGGTCCGTCTCAGGTCAGATGGGAGGGTGTTTCAGGTCTTGGCGGCGAGGTAACAGAATGTTCTGCCGCCGGAGGATCTGCGCCGGATGCGGGGGTTGGAGGCGAGGGCGAGGTTGGTGGAGTGGAGATTCCGGGATGATCTGCAATGCTCCCCCTCTCCATAGTCTGGTGCGTTGAGGATCCTCAGCATCAGGGAACTCAGCAAACATATTTAAAATCTTGTCCCTGAAGTACATAGCCCCCTTGTCACAGAACTCCTGGGAAGTCTCCTGTACCAACTGGATTGGGAGTGTCGCAAGATGCTTTACCGTCTTGAACGATTCCCTCAGAATGTTCACTGCTGATCTAATTCTCTGAGAGAAGTAGGCAGACTTGGCTTCATTGTTAGCTTTTTATATGTCCTAATTAGTCCTTTATGTTTATTTTTCTCATCTGAATTAGGTTCCATTCTCCACCTGTGCTCTTGTCTGTGACATTCTCTTTGTAGCTTTTTCAGGTCCTCTGAAAACCACTCGGCAGAAATTAACCTCCTGCTCCCTTTCTTCTCTCTAATTGGAGCCAACTCGTTTATTGCAGACTGGACCCACTTATTAAAATTTGCAGCAGTTGAGCCCCAACTATCCATCTCTCTCTAGAGTTTTAACCAATGTTTCCAATAATTCATTTCCTGAGATGCTGCTCCGCTTTCTGACTCTGGTAAAACTGTCTTGCAAAAGCTCTTTAGCAGTCTCGCTGGATATATAAAACTTGACTGCAGAGTGATCCAACCAGCTCAGAGGGATACAGCAATCCACCCTCAAGGCATCACAGTTTGTAAAGATTCCATCAAGAGTGTGGCCTGCTCGATTTGTAGCCACATAACCCTTTGCAAGAACCCAAAATTATTTAACAAGTCTAACAAAACCTCCATGTCTTTATCACTCTCCACTTCCAAGTGCATGTTAAAATCCCCCAAGGAAGTAAAATTGCTACAAACAATAAAAATGATCTACAAATTGGTTCCAGTTCTTCAAGATCTGAGCTTTTGAACCTGGAGGGTGATATAGGAGACCAGACATTATCTATGTGTTCTTTTTATAAACTCTGAGTAGTCCCATCTCACAACTCTCCTCCGCAGAGATACCACAAACTAATTCTTCTCTTGTCCATGTTTCTGCAATAAATAAGCAATCTAGTTCATGGAACTCAATGAAATCATTAATCTCCAGGCAATGTTTAGTCATTGAGCGGGCATTAATCAGAGCACATTTGAGTCTAAACTTCTCAGAACAATCCTCCAAAATGTCTAATTTTGGTTCGTTAACAGTCCTAGACTTCTGGCAAAGTTCTTCCATTGCACCATTCACAGGCTGAACACCACCACCCATCTATTAACAGAGGGTCCACCCTCACACAACCCTCTCCCTTGACTAGTGGTCAAAGCCTAAGAAGCATTTGCCTAGAGAACTCTATTCCATTTTCACCTGCAGACCTTAGAGATGCCTCCCTGGCGTCGATTTGATGCAGACGGGCGCAGATGGTGCATTTTACCTAAGTGCCGCGGTCCTGTGACCTCCACCACTGGTGCAATGCCTAACTGAGTAATGTGGAACATCCAAGATGGCCGCCACTAGGAAACCCGGCTCTAAAAGGCTCAAAGTCAAATGTGGGCCCAAACCACACCAACAGATAAAAGTATCACAAGACTCCCACAAATAAAAAACAGAAAATAAGGCTGAGCACAGTTAAAAATAGCAAGGCAACAGATTGTATTGCACCTTGGCCTTACCCGACCAGCGTCAGTGCTTCAGCATGTTTTACCCATGTGCCCGAGGTCATGTGACCTCCACCACTGGCGTGCTGCCTAAGTGGGTACTGTAGCATGTCCAAGTTGGCCTCCTCTAGGAAACCGGGCACTAATAGGCTCAAAAGTCAAACGTATCTGGCCCCAAACCCCACCAACAAATAAAAGTATCACAAGGCCCCCACAAATAAAAAACAGAAAATAAGTGTGAGCACAGTTAAAAATAGCAAGGTGCCAGACTGTATTGCACATTGGCCTTAAGTAATTTATTAATGTGCTAATATTATGATATTGTATAATAAGTTGTGGACCCCTGGAGTAGGCGTTGTGGAGCTGGGGTCCTCAGACCATAGGTTAAGAGTCACTGATCTAAGCAAATTATTCATTCCCTAACTCATCTTGTGTTTGCCCCTTCCCTGGACCGTAGCCTCTTAATCATCCTTTTGATTGTCTGGCTTGTATACTTCCACGGTTCACATTTAGGAACAACTTTTTTCTTTTTCATTAATCACTCCATGAGAGTGCCTTTGTTTTCTTGCTCTCGTTCTTGTGCTGCTTCCCTCCTCAAATACCCATTTGACCTTCAGTTCCCCTTCACTCGTCCTCACTCGCTCACAGACCCTCACAATCCCTAAAATAACATTTTTTAACTTTTATATTTTTTGAATGGCAGGGAAGTTCCCATGCCACAAAGTATTTTTGCATGCATCCGTTGCTACCCCAAATCTGCTCCTCCACTGCATACTCACCTTTAAATCATTTTCATTTTTTTCTTTTTCGGGAAGGCCCGCTGCCATTTGCTGCTGGCCGTTCCACATTATAAATAGCTTTCACGCTAATAACATTTCATTTTTTTATTTACTCATCGAAATGTTGTTTCCGATCTTTGCTCAGTAAAAACAAAAAAAGAAAATGGAAATTGCATAATTCTACAGGCGCGTAGAAGCATGCACACTGGCACAACTGACAACCCTGCCAGTAACAGCCATGTTATCAAGGCCTTCTTTCTTAAAATTCTCAAAGTCAAAATATCAATATGGCAAGAACTGCTGATTTTCCCAATGCACGTTTCTTTTCTTTCTTCACCTAGTAAGCATTTTTACAGGTGTCTCTTACCCTTTCCTATCCTGGAAGCAAATTTACTCCTATCTTTTTACGATTATATTTACACGTGTTTGCAGATTGTATTTTCAGGATGTGAAGACCATGTCAAATAATAACCCAGAGCTATGGTGTATACATTTCTGACTCCTACCCGTTCCCAAGGAACAACATTACCAATCTTAACCTTAACCAAACTGCTGCAGACAATTTTCCATACAATGTGGCTGATTCACTAAAGCATCTTTGAGTTTGTGAAGTACTCTTCCTAAATAGGACTCTACATGATTTTTGGGGCCACATGGGCATATTCTGCAAGCCATTTTGGAGTACGTAAAAAAGTACACCCATAGTATTCCTATATGCCTTTGAAAGTTAACCTCAAAACACCTAAAATGGATACAAAGTGGGGCTACTCAGAGAATATTCATATACATTTGGTGTGAATAGAAAGGACTGTGGCTTCTTGGCACTTTTAGTTATATGAAGTTGGACGGTTATGGGCCAACTCACAAAGGGCCTGATTAGCCGTCCGCCAAGGTTCCGCCGCCAAATGACCGCACCGCGGTCACAAGACCGCGGCGGCCATTCTAACATTTCCATTGGGCCGGCGGGCGCTCTCCAAAAGAGCGCCCGCCGGCCCAGAGGAAATGCCCCTGCAACGAGGACGCCGGCTCAGAATTGAGCCGGCGTAGTTGCAGGGGTGCGACGGGTGCAGTTTGCACCCGTCGCGTATTTCAGTGTCTGCATGGCAGACACTGAAATACTTTGCGGGGCCCTCTTACGGGGGCCCCTGCCGTGCCCATGCCATTGGCATGGGCACGGCAGGGGCCCCCAGGGGCCCCGCGGCACCCCCTACCGCCATCCTGTTCATGGCGGGTTTCCCGCCATGAACAGGATGGCGGTAGGGGCTGTCAGAATCCTCATGGCGGCGGAGCGCGCTCCGCCGCCATGAAGGATTCCCCCGAGCAGCGGTAAGTCGGCGGGAGCCCGCCGACTTGCCGCTTCTGACCGCGGCTGAACCGCCGCGGTCAGAATGCTCGTGGGAGCACCGCCAGCCTGTTGGCGGTGCTCCCGTGGTCGGTGGCCACCGGCCGCCAGGGTCAGAATGACCCCCAAAGGCACTTAAATGTAGGTATCACCTACACTTGTTCTAGTAGTACTGCAGATACTCAGACATTCATTTGTGAATCACCCCAAATGCTTATTTAGTAGTAATTTGTTGGAAATAAATCCTGATTCCATAAATCAAGATTTGTAAATTCTATCAGAAAATTCAACTTTTTGACTATGTAATTGTTGGACTTGACCCTTTCTGCAGGGTCATCCCCAGACATTTTTGCCTTTGCCTTAATGTTTTCTGAACCCATTTATGGTGGCGTTTAGAACTAGTTACAACTGCTAACCAGTGATAAAATGCTTGTGCTCCCTCCTTTAAACATGGTAAAATTGGCAAACACCCAACTGGCACATTTAATTTACTTATAAGTCCTTTGTACAGTTCTACTACATGTACACAGGGCATGTAAATTAAATGCCACTAGTAGACCTGCAGCACTGATTGTGCTACCCCTTACGAATCCTTTTAAACATGTCTCAGGCCTGCCATTGCAGTCTGTGTACAGTTTTAAACTGCCTTTTCGATCTAGAAAAATAAACTTTTTGCCAGGATTAAACCTTCCTTTTTAACAAATATAAGTCACCCCTAGAGTTGGCCCTAAACAGACCACAAGGCAGGGTGCAGTGTAGTTAAAAAGTTGGACATGTACTTTTAACTTTTAAACGACCTGGTATTGAAGTACAAGTTACTTACCTTCAGTAACGAAATATCTGGTAGAGACATATTCTAGTTGCAGATTCCTTACCTTCGAATTTTCCCCCAGGGGTCAGACTGGATCCAGAGATTTTTCTTCGAGCAATACCCTCACAAGTCGGTAGATGGCGTCGGCCGACTCCGCAGGCGTCGTGGTCGCTGTGATGACGTTTGGAGTAGTACATAGACGCCGGCCTCGTGCAGTGACGTCAGTTTCTTTTCACGACTTTTCACGCCAGAGCGCATAGCCGCTAAGAACACTGAGATTGGTGCGCCAGAGCTAAGGACCTGAAAGAGGGAATCCCTGACCCTAGAAATCAGTTCGCAAGCGGGGAGGATGGGTGGGCGGTAAGGAATCTGCAACTAGAATATGTCCCTACCAGATATTTAGTTACCGAAGGTAAGTAACTTGTACATCTGATAGAGACTTCTAGTTGCAGATTCCTTACCTTAGAATAGATACCCAAGCAATGCCATCCTCAGTGGTGGGCTGCGAACCAAGATCATACTAGAAAGTCCTGCAGGACCGAACGACCAAAGTAGCCGTCTCAACGGACCTGACTATCCAGGCAGTAATGTTTAGCAAACGTGTGCAGGGATGCCCACGTAGCTACCTGACAGATATCCAGGACAGGAACTCCGCGTGCTAACGCAGTGGATGCAGCAGTTGCTCTCGTAGAATGAGCCCGCAAGCCTTCAGGAGGTTGCTTTTTAGCCAAAGCGTAGCACATTTTGATGCAAAGAAGCACCCGTCGAGAGATGGTACGCTTTTGCACCACTTTCCCTTTCTGCGCACCCACATAGCCAACAAAGAGTTGATCGTCCACCCGGAAATCTTTAGTACGATTGAGGTAGAACGCCAATGCTCTTTTTGGGTCCAGACGGTGGAGTCTCTCCTCCTCATGGGAAGGATTTGGGGGTGCGTAGAAGGTAGGCAAAGTGATGGACTGGCCTACATGAAATGGTGTAACCACCTTAGGAAGGAAGGAAGCTCTAGTGTGTAACACCACTTTGTCAGGGTGTACAGGCAAGTATGGAGGCTTTGAAGAAAGGGCCTGAAGCTCACTCACCCTGCGAGAAGAGGTGATAGCGATGAGAAAGACAGTTTTGAATGTGAGGAGCCGCAAGGGACAATTATGCATTGGCTCAAAGGGGGTACACATCAACTAAGTAAGTACAAGATTAAGATCCCACTGAGGCATGATGTAAGGAGTGGGAGGAAATAAGTGGGTGAGCCCTTTTAAGAACCTACTCACAATAGGAGATTTAAAGAGTGAGGGCTGATCAGGAAGCCTAAGAAAGGCGGAAATGGCAGACAAATACCCTTTAAGGGTGCCCAATGCAGAGCCCTGCTGGGCTAAAGAAAGAATGAACAGAAGAACCTCTGAAAGAGGGGCAGAAAAGGGGTCAACAGATTTGTTGGTACACCATGACACAAATGTATTCCAACGACAGGCAGATACAGTTTTAGTCGATGGACACATGGCTGCCAAGATAACATTACAGACTTCGGGTGGAAGGGCAAATGCCGTCAACTGTTGCCGCTCAATCTCCACGCATGAAGGTGGAAGTTAGACGGGTTCGGGTGGATGACCGTCCCCTGTTGCTGCGACAGAAGATACGCCCGAAGAGGCAGTCTGATTGGAGGATCGATGGACATACTCAATAGCTCTGAATACCACACTTTTCGAGCCCAGTCCGGAGCCACCAAGATAACTTGGGCCTGGTCACACTTGATTTTCTTGAGAACTCTGGGCAGAAGAGGGATAGGCGGGAAGGCGTAAAGGAGGCCAGAGCTCCACTCGAGATGAAAAGCGTCTCCAAGCGAGTGCTGCCTTGGAAACTCCAACATGCAAAATAGCTGACATTGCGCATTCTCTGCGGAGGCAAACAGATCTAACCAAGGCTTTCCCCACTTGAGAAAGAGACCTTGAACCACCTCCGGATGGAGACGCCAATCGTGATGGACAGTGCGTCTGTGGCTGAGTTCGTCTGCTCTGGTATTGAGAGAGCCCTCCAGATGTTGAACCATCAGGGTAATTCCCTGATGTTCCAGCCATGTCCAGAGGCATAGTGCCTCCTGACAAAGGGTCCAGGACCCTACCCCGCCTTGTTTGTTGGAGTACCACATGGCGGTATTGTTGTCCATGAACACCTGCACCACTTTCCCTTTGAGTGAGGGAAGGAATGCTTTCAACGCAAGCCTGATCACCCGGAGCACCAGCATATTTATGTGGAGTCTCGACTCCGTTGGAGACCAGAGGCCTCTGATCTCCGCCTCTCCCATGTGGCCGCCCCACCCCAGAAGTGACGCATCTGTCACTACAGAGAGATCTGGTTGGGGATGGGAGATCGATCTACCGTTGACCCGATCGGGATTCAAAAGCCACCACTGCAGGTCTTTCGCAGTCTCCTCCGAGATCTGGACCATGTTGGAGAGATTTCCCTGATGCTGCGCCCACTGGAACTTCAGGTCCCACTGCAGAGCCCGCATATGCCACCTGGCATGTGTTACTAGCAGGATGCAGGAGGCCATGAGGCCCAGCAGCCTCAGAGTCAGTCTCACCGAAACCCAAGACCAAGGCTGAAAGATCAGAATCATAGCCTGAATGTCATGGACTCGGGAGGATAAGCCCGAAACTGCACTGTCCAGAACAGCTCAGATGAAAGGGAGAGTCTGAGAGGGATTCAGGTGTGACTTCGGCACGTTTATAGTGAACCCCAGCTGGTTTGCCATAGTCTGAAGGTGGGAGACAACTGTCAGGGGCGAAGGCACCTTCAACAGCCAGTCGTCTAGGTAGGGGAAGACTGAGACCCCTAACCTGCGCATATGAGCTGCAACCACTGCCATCACTTTCGTGAACACCCGAGGGGTGCTGGTGAGGCCAAAAGGGAGCACAGTAAACTGAAAGTGCTTGTGACCTACCACGAATTGTAGGTAACGTCTGTGGGCAGGCAGGATGGGGATGTGGAAATAAGTGGCCTGCAAGTCCAACACTACCATCCAGTCTCCTGGGTCCAAGGCAGACAAAACCTGAGCCAGGGTGAGCATTTTGAACTTCTCCTTCTTGAGGAAGTAGTTCAGGTCCCGAAGATCTAGGATAGGATGTAAGCCCTTGTCCTTCTTTGGTATCAGAAAGTAGCGGGAATAACAACCACAACCTACTTCTGGCAAAGGGACCCTTTCATAGCTCCCTTGGCCAAGAGAGCCTCAACTTCCTGGGGGAGAAGCACCAAATGATCCTCTGGAAGATGATGGAAGAATGGTGGCATGTGTGGTGGTGCAGATTTGAAAGGGAGGGAGTAGCCCTTCCGAATGATCTACAAACCCCACCCGTCCATGGTGATATGTTCCCAGTGGGGCAGGTGATGGCGGATCCTGCCACCAACTGGGCGGGAGTGAAGGGACGGACAGGAGGGTTTGGAGGCTGCAGCGGGGGCAGAAGCGGACTGGACAGACCTCTGGTTCCCTGTCCCACGGCCACATGGGATTCCGCGTTCACGGCCACGCATCGGCTGTCTAGCGTGCATGTCACGGTGGCTGGGTTGAGGACGCGACAGGGCGCCCCTTCCGTGTCCACGGAAGGCACGAAAAGCGAACTGTGGTGGGCGTGTGGCGGAGGAAAGAACAAGGGACCGAGCCGTAGCCCGGGAATCCTTGAATCTCTCCAAGGCCGAGTCCGCTTTGTCTCCGAAGAGACGAGTGCCATCAAAGGGCATGTCCATGAGTGACTTTTGGACATCCCCTGAGAAGCCAGAAGTACGTATCCAGGTGTGGCACCGTAAGGACCCTGTCGACGCCACCGATCTGCCCAGAGAGTTGGTCGTATCCAGCCCCCAACAGATAGTGAACTTTGCCGCATCTCTCCCATCTTTCACTGCTTGGGAGACAATAGCACAGACCTCCTCTGGTATCTGCGGCAGGACTTGCGCAACCGTATCCCACAGTGAGTGGGAATAACAGCCCAAAAGACATGCGGTGTTCACAGACCACAGTGCTAGGCTGGAGGAAGAAAACAACTTCTTACCAAATTACTCCAGCCTTTTGGATTCCCTATCCGGGGGTGCGGAAGGGAACGCGCCAGAAGAAGAGGAAGCCTGGATTACAAGACTCTCAGGTGTAGGATGTTGGGACAGGAACTTTGGGTCGTTCGGCGCGGGCCGATGGTGGCGAGTGATAGTTCTGTTCACAGGTGCCCCTGTGTTGGGTTTGGACCATGTGCCCAAAAGGACATCAGTGAGAGCCTCATTGAATGGGAGAAAGGGTACTGAAGTAGAAGCCCCAGACTGAAGCACTTCCGTCAGGAGATTAGACTTGACTTCCACAGTAGGTAGCTCAAGGACAAGGACCTCAGCCGCCCTACTAACCACCATACTAAAAGTAGCTCCCTCCGCCATAGCCACGGTAGGAGGAGACAGCATGCCAGCATCAGGAAAAGTATCCAGACCACTGGCTTCACCCAAGTCCTGTGCCCTTTCCATAGTAGGGTCATCCTGGTATTCATAAGGGTCCAGGGACCCCTCCAATTCCTCTCCGTATTCGTACCCATAGGAAAATGGGTCTTAATCCGACCTCGGGCGAATAGGGCCCACCGAAGCCGATGGCGGCATCGGCCGACGCCGCTCCAACTCCTCTGGGATGAGAATTGGGTCGACGTCGATAGTGGGCACTACTGACGTCGGGAGCGTCGATAATCGACCCGCGCCGGGGAATGTCTCTGGTGCGACCGGCGTCAGTGCGGATCCGCGCACGGATCCGGAGGTGACCTCGGTGGCTGGGGCCGAAGCCGTCAGCTCGGAACCCGAAGGCCCCTCAGCCCAACCCCTTGGGCCCGAAGGCGCCATATCGGGGTCGGCCCACCCAAAGATGAGGCGCATGGCCTTGTAAAACTCTTTAAGTTGGGCGGGGGTCGCTCCGGCTCCGGGAAACTCAGGGAAGCGTGGAGTCGACCCAGATGTAGGCTTCGAGGACGGAGGCCTAGTGATTGGACGCTCATCCCGCGTCACGTCGGCCGAGCAACGGGGTTAAGTCGGAGACTGATGGGACTTCTTCGACTTCTTCTTCTTCTTACCTTGATCCGGGGACTTCGAAGAAGACGAGTGGTGATGACTCCACAACCGATCTCGAGACCTTCCTCTTGAGCAAAACCGGGACCTACGCGGAGTCGAGTGCCGGGCCGCCATTAGCTATAGGGACTGCTCCCTCAAAGCTTTCGGGTGCATGGCCCGACACTCGGAGCACGACTTCGGGTCATGGTTGCGCTCGAGGCACCACAGACAAACACGATGAGAATCCGTCAACGACATCGTCCGATGGCAGTCCTCACAAGGCTTGAACCCGGTCTTCGGGGACATTCTCGATGCACCAAGTCGTACCAAAAATGCTCGAAAAAACGGTCGAATTTGGCCAAAAAATAGCCTAGGATAGCTCTCTCCGGATCAGCACGTGGCGTGGAAAGAAAAGAACTAACGTCACTGCGCGAGGGCGGCATCTATGTACTACTCCTGATGTCATCACGGTGATCACGACGTCTGCGATGCCTGCGGAGTCGACCAACGCCACCTACCGAAGCGCAAGGGTATTGCTCGAAGAAAAATCTCCGGATCCAGTCTGACGCCTGGGGCAAAATTCTAAGGTAAGGAATCTGCAACTAGAAGTCTCTATCAGATAAATGGGTTCTTCTTTTTTAGTTGTGGAATTGGTGGTTGGGCAAGTAGTTGTTTTTTTAGGTCGAGCGTTAGGCCTGCTGTATACTAAAGTATACAGTAGAGTGAGTTCCAGCATTTTGATTTGTTAGCAGCAGTGTCCTTCAAAAATCCTTCCTTGCTAGTGGTCAGTTCTGCCTTTTTGTCCTGCCTTTTTTCACTTTGGGAGCAGCACAAAGTGCTGTGTAATTACGCTATGTCCTGTTTATCTCTTCTGTAAGGGACTTTTTTTTGGCATTTGCTTGTTTCACCTCAACAGTGTGGGTGTTTGTTCAGTCCCTCCTCCCCACCAGCTCCCTCTACAAACATAATAAAAATAGAGGGGGGCTTTTCCAGGGCCAGCTCGCTCTCTCTCTCTTCCTCTTGTTATTTTCAGTCTGTCTGGCAATAAAAGTCCAGTCAGTAATTTACAACGCTAAGAGCTCTAACTCGAGCAAACACGACACCATTGCATTCCAAATGCTTGTTTATATTGACGGGGGATTTTAAGCTCTTTCGTGTTTTATTTGCCCTCTTCGTAGACGGTGCGTGCTAAGATCGCTTCATCTTCTTCTGAGCCAGAAGTCAGAATCACGTTGAACTTTCACTTTTATGGCTGCGCCAGGTTTGTCCTATTAGGATGTCACGAGGTCGCCCAGTCAGTCATTCGCAAACTTTACTTCTAGTATCTCTCGGGCGTGTAGTCTGCTGGGATTCGAAGGTTTCAATGCAGTACAAATGTTTTAGTTTTCCTGAAGTCGTGGTACTTAGGACGAATCTCATCTCAAGCAATTGTATTTTCCAGACCTTTGTTCCTGGACCCTATATCTGCACTCCAGCATGTGAAGTTAGGCATTTGCAGCAGCTGTATATGTGAAATTGGTGTGGTGCTCAGCTATGTAGATTTGAACATTCAAACTTACATCATTCTTTAAAAACTTAGTGTAATGGCATTTTTATTTTGTTACATTCGCACCCATATTTACACTGTACGTGTGATTGTACATCTTTACCAGGTGCATATATTTTTGTACCCTAAATATTATTTCTTTCTAAAAAGTCCATTTTTATGCCCATGCCGTTTGCAGGATAATAAAAACATTCACAACTTGCTCTGAATTGCCAGCCAGCCGAATATTTTAAACTCTTTGTGCAACTGCTTTTTTGTGATTTACGTTTGCACTAATATTTTGCAAGCGTAAACATTACTTCTTTCAGACTTGTACATTTTTAGGGATAAACTTTGCAGTACAACACAAGTAATTTCCCACCAAAAAAATAATTATGTCATGACTTGTTTTTTTCAGCATACCTCCGGTTTCATTTAGTTGAGACATGGGTGCACCATTCAGTATCTACGTACCACCGTCAGTGTTTCCAAGATGTGGGAGCCATATCCCTTTGTGGATACATTCAATTCCTATTCCTCTCTTCTTGTGTGCAAGCTTCACAGGTCCTGTGTCTATTAAGCAAGGCTGCGCAACAGCTTCCACAAATGTTTCCTTTTAAAAACAAATGCTCTTCTGTTCACCACTTGTTGTTTCTCGCCTTCGCTTGTCTTGCTTCCCCTGTTTTCCTGCCACCATCCTGCTTACTTTTACACGATACTTTTATCTATCGCCTTCATGCACATAAAATATTTTTACGATTTACAAAAGAAAGTATTCAGGCTAATCAAGGCTGGCTTTAGCTCTGGTGGCGCCCAGTGCGACAGTCTTCTTTGGCTCCCCCACCCCATCACCACATTCTCCTCCAAATTACCTCACTTCCACCTTTCAGCAGTCAATCCCCCTTTTCTCTCCATAGTCTCTCTCTGACATACATTTTCGTTTTAGGTCGAGCGCGCAAGCGCTTTAACTTGTTGTAAGTATTGTGGGCTTTTAACCATGCCCATCACTTTCATTCGTTCCTGGGCTTGCCTTTCAAAAATCACTTGTTATCCCTCCCTTTTAGTGTTCTTCTTTTACTGCTTCAAGAGATTTCCAAGTATTCGCCTATTAGTCTTCCTTGCCCTATCCTTAACTCACAGCTTTTTTTCTGCTAGACTCTCACTTCTTTCACATTTCTGGAACACACATTTCTACAATTTTACTCCTTCATATTTTAATCTACGACTGCCTCAGATTATATATGCCTCTATGCACTCTCACCCTTTTCTCTTCTGCTCTTTTGCTTGTATTCGCTAATTTTTCATCACGTTTTTAACTCCCTTAAATGTTGGCACAGCTGCTCTGGCATTTCCTCAGTCCTTTATGTTTTCATATCCTGTCTCTCCCTGACTTCTTCGATGCATACCCATTCCCTCGCTACTTCCAGTCTGCTCCTTGCTTGTTGATATCATCACCTGCTCATCCTGGGCTGAGCCCAATTCACAAAGGATCTTACCACATGTACAGTTACGAATGGCATGGATTTTCAACATGGCGCACTCTCTGCAGCAGAAGAGCCGCACTCATAACTTTACGTGCTGCAAGTCCCTTTGTGAATCAAGGATTTTCTTACGACTGTTGTGCTCCTCAAGACTGCCAGTAGCTCAAGCCTTGACTTATTTGTAAATTTCAGTCATCCGTTTGCACTTCATCACTCAGCCCTTGTGTAATGAAACTATTTAAATAATTTGCTTAGTGTTTCACTGCCTCACCCCTCCAGTGACTCTTATACTTTTTCTTGCTCTTTCACTCATTATGACTCTCACCTAGATTCGCCCCTCACACACTGCTGCACCACTATTTTATTCTCTTTACTCTTCCTTTTTCACAATTTAATTGTTTCATAATCTGTGTTTTTGCATGCTTTCCAATACTCCATTTCTAACATTGGGCATGTTTGTTGTTGGGTAACATTAGAAATTTCAGCCTCATAAAGTCAACTAAAGATTCCGATTTCATCTAGCAACATGAGCCTATAGAGGAAGAAGGTAAATGGAAGTGCTTTAGTTATATGCAGGGCCACTGGAATTATATGGCAGGAAAAGATGAAATTATGAGGCAGGGTTGACCAATTTGTGTGGCAAGAAAAGTCCAGTTGTGCATTTACAATGCCAAGAGCTCTAACTCAAGCAAATGCAAGACCTATGGCATTGCAAATGCTTGTTCCTTATATCATGGCTTAAACTATTTAAATATTGAATAACTCTGAATGTCTGTTGTATGTGCATTGATGCTTTCATCATAATAAAGGATAGTGATTTTTTATGTATGTTTCTATTGGTTCTGATGAAGTTCCTAGGTAAGGAATGAAATGTGTTGGCTGGGTCTGCTTGAGATGAAAATATAGAAAAGACAGATTTTTGTAAATAAAAAGAAAAGAAAAACAAGATATGGAGAATTGAAGATTCTTTGATTGTGCAGCTTCTTCTGTAATTAGTGTGTATGTGGTTAAAAAAAGAACCTAGGATTTGGATCATAGTTGGGTTTAATTAAATCATTTGCCCTCCTTCACGGATAGTCATTTGTATATTGATTGTGTGGAGGCAGTCACAACCTCAGGAGTGGGCATTGAGGCTTATCACATTGTGGAACTTGGGCTGTGCAGCAGGAATAACCATGATTGCTTAGTTTTTTTGTAAGTAACTCTTAAATGTGTATTTCACTTCTTCAAAACCCACCTTTCCAATATGATAACAGTGGGTTACCTTATTACATTTAATAAGTGATGCATTTCCATTGGGAGCGCACAGGAATGTCAAGTTAGGTGTTTAAAGATTGTAATTTAGAACCCTATTTAATGGTAAAATTGGATAATTGTTACTTTTAGAAAGTTGCCATTTTCTTGTCCTAACCATTTGATGCCTGCCGCCTGTATCATTTGGTGCCTGCAGCCTGTATCCTGGATCACATGACTAGGTATAGCTGGAAGCTGGTCTTTGTGTATTGTTCCCAGACAGTTAGACAAAGGGGTAGAAGGTGTTGGCAAGATGGTCCATCTCTGATTTAATAGAGAGGTGCAGCTGTCACCTACGACACTCGCAAATCACAAAGATTGTATCTGAGCACATTCAAAAGGGTTTGACACTAGTCTTTTGCACCTCCAACCAAGCTGGTCCAGGACCGGGAGGCAGGAAATTCCAGTCAACTCTGGGGTGCAAAACTCCAGAACCTTCTCCTACTTCAAAGCTTGAACCAGGTATAAATAGTAGACCCTCAGATCCAACCCTTCAGTACACCTCTGGACCTGTGGATACAACAGAAGGACGTCTGTGCTGCTCTGCTGCCTGCTTCCCTGCTTGATGAAGGAAGACTGAATCTGCACACTTCATCCCAGGCTGAAGTGACTTCAAGGGTCAACTGACTGACCATCTGATTCAGGCTACAGGACATAGAAGCTCCAGAGGCTTCCTTGCATCTGCCCACCTGACCTGCTGCATGGACCTGAAACTGGATCTGCTTGAGTCCTGCTGGTCCTGATCCTCAAGCAGTCCTGGTCCTTTGGTGTGGCATCAGTTGAGCTCTCTCCCCTATGGGCCTGTTCACGCCAAGATCTTGCCACCTCCCCCACTCTCCAGCGAAAAGCTCCAGTGAACCCAACTCTTCATGCTACAGCAAGTATCAGCCACGACTGACAACGTAAAATTTGCACTTCACGCTACAGCATGGACAGCCAAAGATGACCTCCAACATTAACCTCCAGCAACAACAGCGCATGGCACCTAGCAGGGGTTCTCGCTACAGCGATGACTGTCCGTGATGCCTGGCCTGCTTCGTGTGCTACAGAGACCATTTGCGAAGCTCTCCCAGCTCCTCGTGGCCCCTTTCATCACAAATGGAATTCTTCATGCTAGATTTTCAAAGGTAATTCTTTCAACTGGAGTAACCTGGTTCCTGTATCCGGCCCACACTCCCTCGCAGTCGGCCTAAACTTGTGACTTTCACCATGTCTGTCACAAACAGATAACTGCTAGTGGCGCTTTCTGCTTTTAGGTGCTATACTTACTTTAAATCTTTAAAATTGCATATCTTATTGGATTTTTGTCATTTTGTTCTCAAATAACGTATCACATTTTACTCTATTTTTCTAAATTTGGGGATTTTTCCTGTGTTGTGTTTTCATTTTATTAATATTTGAAGTGCTGCATAAATACTTTACACATTGCCTCCAAGTTAATCATGACTGCTTTGTGCCAAGCTACGCGAGGGTTGAGCATTGGTTAATGTGGGGTTTGCTTGTGCTTCACCCAGACATGAATTGAGGTTGTTGCTTGAGTAGAGTTTCAACCCCCTCAACTAGTAATCCAGTTTCCAATACTAAGGGTTTATGAATGGAAACATTATAACTTTTTTTTAAAGTATTCATTTTTTATGACAAGGTAGGCATTGTTATTGTGGCATACACACAGAGAAAGGGATAAAAAGAATCTTATAAAGGTAGATGTTTATTCCTATTAGAAACATATCACCTCACTAAGTCTTACCTCACTTTCACAGTTCAGACTCAGCTTACTTTATGATTTTTGCATCCATTAGGATTCTTCAACCACTAGAAAACTGTACCTCACTGTCTCTGTGCAAGGTGACAGGCACCCAGATCGTAAACCAGTCAGTATTTATTGCACATCAAATTGCTTGTGACCCACCTTAATCTTGGACTGCGACTCATGCAGAAATCAGTTTTACTATGAAATGCCCATTTGCAAGGAGTTGCAAAATCACTTCCTTTGATAAAATGTATGAGCCCAAAGCCCTTTTGTGACTGCCTGCTAATTTCCTCGAATATGGGGAATAAGCCCATTAGGGGCAACAGGCATCCTTCCATCTTTTCACATTTACCAAATCTATTTTTTTCTGAAAGCAATCCCTGTCCCTCAAAAAGTACAGGGTCTGCTTTCTGAAGGAAAAGAAAATGTATATCAAAAACAAAAATTGTTTTCCAGGGTATGACATTGGGTAGGAGCATGCATTAGTTTCCTAGACCACTCTGTCCTAGTTTGGATGCCAAGCGCACAGTTTCACCAGGTCACGCTGTTCCTTCCACTTTGTGAAACAAATACCATTCCCGCTAGAGAGTTCAGGCTTTCTAACTCGTAATGTATCCATTTTAAATCACAGTTTACCTACCTGAGGTCACAAAGCTTCTGATTTTGTGAACACAGGCTTAGCAATTGCTAATGAATGAATGAAGTATTTGTTGTGTGCAACATTCGCCTAAACGGCATCCTGGCGCTTCTGAAGGGAAGAATTAAACGAAACCCAAAAGAGAACCATAGAGAAGCCAGAAATCTATCAAGTCAAATGATTAAAAAATATTTTTTTTTTCAGAAAAGAGAATGATCCGGCATGGCAAGAAGTTGATTCCACAGCTGAGACAATATAATGGAAAATGTCTTGCCAATCTTATGGGTGTACTTGTACTTCGAATTACTAGGAATGACCGACAGTACAGACAGCAAATTACATCTAGGGAAGTGCCTCTTGGCTCAAACCTAGTTTGCGGATTGCTGGAGCTCCTGGCTGATAAAGCGCTCGGTGCATCAAACAGAGTGCCTTAAATTGAACTCTCTGTTTGACAGGGAGCCAGTGCAGTTTCCTCCTAGCTTCAATTATATAAAACAAATTTGTGCAGACCACATACAGACAAACTGTCATATTTCTCACCATCTGAAGCCTGGATAACAGTTTGTCAGAGATGTCCAAGTAGCAGACATTGGCATAATCTAGTCTGGAAGTGACACAAGCTGCTACTGCAAATAGTTTTTTGAGCAATCACTTTCAGGTTTTTTCTGCTCAATAGTGCACAGGTACCAATTACTGCATTAATTTGAGGTTCCAGGGAAAATTCTTGTCAAATTTAAAACCCAGAAGTCTTACCGTCTTGACAAGGGCTAGACAGTCTCCCAAGGCAGTAGGCCAGAGATCAGCAATCCAAGCGGAGGCAGGGCCAACAATTATCACTGTTGTTTTATCTGAATTTCAGACACCTGTTCATTTGGCTCTGAATGGCTTCCAAACATGCTGGTAGAGGAACAGATGTAGCATTTTGTGGCTGATCCAACTTGAAGAGAAGCTGTGTATCATCAGCATATGATACACAGGCTATCCCAGAGTAACAGATAATGTTCAGAAGGGCACTCATATAAATATTGACAAGACCAGAGGCAGGGAAGATCCCTAAGGGACTTCACATGTCACCCTTGAAATGGATCTGAAGGGGGAAGCATGAGAGACTGACTACTGTCAGTCAAGAAAGAAGACCGAAGTAGTGTTGAACCTCCAACTCAAAACTCAAATAAACAGTCAATCAGAAGAATACCAAGATTGACTGTCCAATTCCTCATTACGAATTGCACTCAGGACACGGCTAGGAAGAGGCATCTCCTTCAGATTGCAATTCGCAATGACAAGCGTCAATGGTTTGTGACTGTAAATGCAGTGTGAAACCATTGATTAGACACCTCTACTCAATTTGGAGGTGGTATCTGATTCACCAAGTGTAAGTTATGCTTGTCGGTCAGATTCCCCTTTGGGAATCATGTTAGGTAGCCTCAGGGTAATGGGGCAAGGTGGTGATTCAGAGGACCACTGCAATCTCTCCTAATGTGTTCTCAAACAAGAACCTCTCCCTTTAAGGACCAGGCTGCTGTAAAAAATGTTTTCCATTTTGCAATGTGAATACAGGGATGAAGGTCTATTGTCACTTCCAGGCCACATCCCTGTGTTTGTAGGCAATCACAGGGAGCACAAATAGTGACCTGTCTCATTAATATTCATTAGGCAGATCGTTCGTTAAACGTCTCTGAATGGACAATTTGTGATGCAAGCTATTACTACAAACGTCTCATCATAAAATGACAGGCTAGTTGCAAAACGTCAGTGCATAATTATCACCAGCTATTTGTGACCTACTCTTACACACATCAGGCCCCTAGCCTTGCTTTCAGGACCCTTCATTTCACCCATCTCACATTGATAAAATGATTACAACTGAGTTGATCAAAGTGCCTTGTTACATTTATAATGATTTGATGACGTAAAACATGAATACTTGTCAATTTATTTTGTTGTATTGCTTGGAAACTTTGGTGTATTATTCTCCACAATCATCTTCTTCATCACTTCTTATTCTACAGGCTACTATAGAAAAGGAAAACAAACAGGGTTAGACGGTGTCAGGTATTAGGATATTAATTTAGAAATGTGGTACAACTATCAGCTTACTAATCACAAAATCATCAGGTCACAACCCAGTTTTATTAGAAATTCTGCTTCACACTGACTAGTTGGGCACAGGCAGTAGACATTACCCCAGAGATATGCCTGTCAAATTCAAGCAGTACTGATCACCTTTGAATCTAAGATCACAACACAATAAAATTCCCAAACCAAGTAGAAGATAAATGTAAAAGGCAAAATGACACAAAAGTTCATTAAAATTGATCTAAAAACTGTAGCTATGAATTTTAAAGATTTTAAAGTTTTAAGGCAAAAGTGCAAGAAAAGAGCAAAACAATGCAAAGCCTCAGTGAAAGTAAGGGACTAAGGTGCAATTTCAGTCCAAATGGGAAGCTAAACCCTAAGAGGTGACACCTGTCAAAGATTTATCCTTGTAACATTGTTAACTTCCCTACAGTGGGGCAAGGTTCATGTTTCAGGAAGCAAGGATCATTTGATATCAGAAATACCATTGTCAAACTACCCCTGAAGCCTTACGTTTTGGTACTAAAATATATCAGCAGGACAAATTCAGATTTTGATTACACTGAGTTTGCTTCACCAACCTAATGGATACTTTGCTTGGCCCAGTCCAATGTTCTACATTCAGAATTAATCTTTTTTTTTTGGTTCTCGATATCTTTCAGCAGGTCAGGGAAGGAGGCAGTCCCCAATGAAGGGGGAGGATACGCTTCTGCAGAGGTCCTACTGTACCTTTGAATGACTGGTGGAAAATCTTCACGTGGGACAAATAGGCAATTTGTAGCTCACTAGGTTACACTTACATCAGGAGTTTTATTTCGTTGTACTTGTTTTTGAAGAAGTGAGAAACATTACTAGGTTTCAATGTTTCCTAATGTCAGGAAAGCCACTCCCAGCCTCTTCTGCAGTCCCCAGGTTATTAGGTCAGGCTCCTGGATATCAGGTCCATTTTCAGCAGGGCTCTTAGATTATCTATTCTCTACATATGTGCCACTGTAGTGGTGATCATGAGAACTATCAGATGAGCCTTGTAGAGCTGTTCCATTCCCTGGGATGCCAATTAAAATCAGAAGTCTTCAGGATTTTCCCTTAGAACTAGCTGCTGATTTTAGAAAAAAGACAAAAAGTAGACTAGGTGATGGAATAGGGAAATGAGAAGGGAAAAACGAAGCACTCACGCAAAATATTGGGAAGTATAGAATGAAAGTAATAATCTTAAGTAAAATATTAATTTTATGATATACAATTAAAAATATAATTTCATATTAAATGAACTAACAAATGTTACAGGGGACAGTAAGGCAAAAAAGTATGGCATATTGCTTGATTGTTTTGGAAGTTGTATCTTTTTTGACATGGTACCAAGGCTATTTAGACCTATTGATCTTTCTCGATTCAAAAGATGTGCACTTCAGAATTGTTTGATTGATTAAATAGGAGACCCTAATTATGCTGACAATTTTTCAATTAGGCTGAACAATTTATAAAAGCAGGTGTGGTTTCTTCAAATACCATATGTTGAGTTCAACTTAAAGGCAAGGGGCTGCTCCAGGGCTCGGCTGCACAGAGCACCACTTCTAATCCACAGAGCAATACATTTCATATAATCCATAGAGCAATACATTTCATATAATCCATAGAGCAATACAGTTCATATAACAGGAATGCACTTCTTCAATACTCCATTTCTGGTAACTCTCCACCTCCAAATAGACGTCTGTAGCCAATCTTAGTGGAGGCATGTCACTTTTTTACTGTTGTTCAACAGTCACATCAAAAGAACAACACCAATGCATATTGTCCCCTTTCAGGGAACGTCTTCAGGGCAATTTTTGTAGCTTTATAGAAGTCCACATCTCATGTATCCATTTCAAGGATAATAAGTGACTCGTGTCCACAAAACATGGAATGCCCTATACCAATTTCAGGTGTATCTCTCCCTTATTCTTAGCATTGGATGGATATGTTGGTAGTGTTCCATGGAATGCCACATCCAGACTTCAAGTGCTTCAGATATTTATGGGTGTCCTTTAGTGATGTGTGAAATTGATTTTGCATACATACGAAAAATATCAGCAAAATTGTGCATACTTTATCCAACAAATCTGCCAATTCGAGCTACATTTGACCAAGAAATGTGTTCCAGCATCATATTTTGATGCCTGGATGAATTTCGGGTTAAAGAACAGTGCAAAAAAAAAAAAAAGCACCCGGAACAAAGGCAGCTCTATTTCTGTTGCTCCTGTGCTTTCGTGGTAAACTGTCACTATAAGTTGTGCACTCAGTACATTTTTACCACAGATGGTGCAGAATTACACGAAGTGCATATTGAAGTAATGTTGGTAATTTTGCATAACATAGAATGTGTGAAATTCCTGAATTTATGCAAATTATGCCAGTAATATTTCTCTGATGCCTAGGGTCCATAAGAATATGCAGTTGATGAGTAGCTGCCTTCTCCAAGATCTTTAACATAAACAGAATAATGCAAATTGTTCTGTAGTACTTGCGGACGTTAAGACGTAGGCAAGCATTCCTTTTTAGGGAAGTTATCCAAGCTCATTTCAGTGTCTCCAGAATCAAGCAACTCCCAAAAGAAGTATTGATAAACTTAATAAAATCACGCAAGTAGGCATCACATCAATCTTTAAAAATGGATGAGGCTCAATGATCTCCTGTGGAAGCAGAATGTTCAGGGTTTAAAAATGTTTCTAATTTTGCCCTGCAATAAAGCCTGGAAGTCAAATGTTGGATTGATCTTCTTGTAGTATGTATTAAATTACAGAAATAGTAACTAATACAGATCCTTGCGCTTTCGTTTTTCTTTCACTGGAAATACTTTGCCTTATTAGCTGATTTTGTCTTGGAATAGGAATGAAGGGTTTGAAGCAGTGCATCAGTACACCTGTTTCCATTTTCATCATTGTTTCAAATTGCAAATCTATCAAGCTGTCAGGGACGCCCAGTTTTACAATTTTCCTGTGAACTATTGCCCTACAGAAGGTCCTAGTTTTAATTTATCCAATGCAATGAATCCTCTGTCTGCTTTACCCTTCTTGTATTGTCGCTGCCATTCCTATTTACAGATCGTTCCAAGCATTCACTACACCTTCTATTAGCAGATTTGTCTAATAATACTGCTAAGCTTCTCTACTTCTCTCATTCAGTCTCAGAATATGAACTCTGCCTCTAGCGGCACTTGTCCACTAACATTTCTTGCATATTGTTTATTTTCTAGAAATGTCATTGTTTATTATATCCCTATTCATTTTTTCTTCAGTGTCACTAGTTAGGATTTGACCCACCTTCTACAAGACGTGGTTTAAATCAAGCTTGCTTTGTTCCTTATTTTTGGACTATCTCCAACCGGACTTTTTCCACCTAAAGATACGGTCTGCAGAAGGTTGTATGACATTACAATGCTGCCATTGATCACACATGCCTTCACCACACATTTTTTACAATGCATGCCTTTATCATGCACATGCCTTTTGCCGCTTTACCACGCATATTCCTTTACCATGCAGGTAAGTATAGTAAGGTAAATTGTCCTTTACTTTTTCTCCATTCTGTGTCCATGGGGATTTTGCATTCTTTAGACATGCCTACCGCCTGAACCGCTGAACAAAACAACACCAAATTTGACACAAAGCTAGATGCTGTTCCGCGGATTGCGCTTTTTGTGGTTTGGTGTAAATCCATTCAGTAGTTTCTGAGATATTAGAGTTAAAAAATATAGATATCTAGCACTGCGCATTCAGATTTGCGTATTAAAATTTGCGGATTTGGGGGAAAAGCACGGCCCTAATTGGCTGGCCGTAACCCAAAAGAAAATTTGTGGCTGCCATTTTGTTTGTCGCAAGGGCTTGGATGTTGGAGAAGATGAGTGAAAAACACATGTGTGGTCAGGATACAGGTATCCTGAGTCCATAGGACACCTAGAGGGGTCCCTCCAAAAAATTGCCCAATTATTTTTTTTCCTTCGATCCGCGGGTCCATGGGTGAACCCATGGATACCGGATTCGCTAATCCGGGGCTGAATTCATGAATCCAGAGAAAAATAGTAAAAAAAAAAAAAAACACCCACTGCATCCACACTTATAATGCACACAGCCAAAGGCACGCCCGGCGCTGCTTATATTTACATTTGTGTGTGCTAAAAAAAAACTAGAAATTCACTGAAAAAAGCGAAGGTTACAGGGATGCTAAAGTTACGTTCTGAATTTACTCGCCCAAAACCTTAGAAATTCAGCTGTTATAGTTAGAGTTATTTCAAGTAATTATAACTCACGCCCTAAGGTAATACACTGCTGATTACCCCAGATATGACAGCACTCATGAAAACTTCTATCATGTCATTATGAATAAAAATTAAACATTAGCAGTAAAATTATTGAAGAACAAACTGTGCTTGGGGGGCGCGAGTTATAGTTACCTTAGGACGTGAGTTATGGTTACTTGAAATGACTCTAACTGCTGAATTTCTGGGGGGGCGTGGCCGGCAGCCGATGAGGCTGCAAGCTTAGTGCGGAGCTCCGGAGCTGGATTGGGGCCCGGCCGGCATATATACCGCACTGTACTCAACAACGGACCACCGTGGGCCCATCCGGAGTTCTGCTGGACCTACATGGGCTGAGTTGTCCCGAGTTTTTCACCCCATCAGAGGAGAGTTTTGTGAAACCCTCGGTCGGCCGGAGGAGAAAGCGCAAAAACAAAATGGCAACCGCGACATACGCGGCGCCCACAGAAGGCCGGAGAATGAAAATGAACTCCCCGAGCAAGAGCAACAACCGGAGCCGGAAGTGCAAAAAGGAACCCGGTGAGTGAGTGAGGGCGTAGGCAGAAGAGAGCGTTGGAGCACTGCCAGAGACCGGAGAGAGAGCGGAGGGCTGCCCTCGGCACTGGGTTATAAAAAAGAAAAGAGAAAGCTTACCACCGGGACCAGTTTGACCCGGGGGGCGGGTCTCTGGAGGCCGCCGCTGCACTCCCAGCATGCGCTGAGCAGAGATCAATCGCTGCTGAACCGGAGAGGTGGAGGGAGGATCGGAACCATCCCATCGCAGAGACCCGGGGGCAAATAGGACCGCTGACACCCTTGAGCACAGCGGGGGCCCGCATTTGAGAATCGGACCCGCGGACCCCTACACCCGTGCGCCTCAGAAGCTGAAGTAGGGTCCGGGGTGCCGGAACAAGATACCCCCGCTTCGGCGCATACGCTGTAAGGAACTTGAGAGACCACTTACCTTGGTGAGCCTGCGGCCAGCGGGACCTGCTCCCCGACTCACCGCCCTGAACCGAAATCCCGTTTTGACCCCGCCAAGAAACAAGCAAACTGGCGGGAGGGGAGGTGCCGTGGTGTGTCCCTGGCACTGCCCACGGACCCCTGTCTGAGAGTTGGAATCGACCCCCCTGGGAGCGCACCAGATAACCGACGCGTCAAAGCCTAGGGAACACAACGCGAATGGGGCAGTAGTAATCATTAGCAGTAGAGGGTCTACATTGAATGTCCTCAAGGTAAACAGACATAAAACACTCGTTACACCCCAACCTGCACCTCGAAACCAGACCCCGTATGAACACCCCAAACAGAGCTTGCAAGAGGGCAAAGAGCGGGAAATGAAGAAGACCCGAATCCCCCCGTCAATGATCGAAACTCGTAGACAAAAGTAATCTGCCAGGAAAAAGACAGGCATTCTGAGCTGAAATCGCTAAGTTAAACCCCTGCACTGGTAAAACTGCACAATCAACCCTCTTCAACCATAGCACAATTTCAGCCATGGGGAAACCCAAGAAGCGAGACGATCAGGCCCAAACGGAATGTACAACTGTGAATCAACCCACCCAGTCCTCCAGCCAGGACTCCTCACACAGCCCTTCCACTCAAGAAGCAACGTTAGACACGGTGCTCCTGGCTATCAAAGAATCTCGTGAAGCACTTCAGGGGAAAATTGACAGTCTCTCATCTGAACTCTCACTACTCCACGACGACCACCGCAAACTGAAAGAAAGAGTGGACACGAGTGAAAAATCTTGAACCACCATAGACCTCGCACAACAAAATACATCTAAAGAAATGGTACACTTGACTTCCCAAATTAAGGCATTAGAAAACAGAGCAGTAGATGCCGAAAACCGAGCACGTAGGAATAACCTGAGACTTATTGGAATACCGGAAGGACTGGAGTCCTCAGCAACCAGCACTGAAGCCTTTCTGGAGGAGTGGATTAGAACCAGCATGGCACCAGAGGGCCTGACGGCTTAATTTGCAATAGAAAGAGCACATAGGACCCCCAACAGAGCACTGCTCCCGGGGGGCTAGACCACGCACAATCATTGCTAAACTGTTGCACTACAAAGACCGTGACCACATCCTCGCCCAGTCACGACAACTAGGCAAAATATTATGCAACAACCAACGGATCATGATTTTCCCAGACTTTACGAGAGAGACCCAGGTGCAGAGGGCCTCCTTCCACGGGCACAAGTGCATCCTAAGAGATAATGGGATTAAATATGCAATGCTCTTCCCTGCCGAACTCAGAATAGAACATGAAGGCACAACACATTTTTTCTCTTCGCCACAGCTGGTGGAGGAATGGCTGGAGACACTGAATCTAACCTCATCGACAATGCCCTCAGGCCCCACCAACGAACCAAGGAAGAAGCGTAGCCGCTCATCTAAACGGATCACAGAGGTGGGCCCCCCCTAAGCACCAATCCCTACGGGAGATGCAAGATGCTGTAGAAGCAGCAGAGGCCCTCAGCAAGGGAGCTAACCCTAGACCCCGACCCTCGAGCAACCTGTCAGATCCTGACTCCAGCTGCGGGGGCTCATCCATATCCTCTGAAGACACTGCTACTAGCCTGCCTAGAATAACTCCAGGAACATCTGAAGAAATTATCTGATGCTAAAAAGAATTGTTCCTCTGACCCGTGAGTATTTAAGAGAAAAACTTTTAAACCCGGCTTGGATCCTTACCCAGCAGTAGGGCCGGGACAATAATCGTTAATTATTGGGATAAAAGAGTGCATAACTTTGAACTTACCATTCTGAGGCCGGGCCCCAGAAGAAGCCCAGAGCACGCGCTCTCGGTCCCTACCACGCCACCCTCCTATAGGATTGTAGAACTGGAATGTTATCAGTTTGGACGGGAAGAGTTTTTGTAACCGGTCCTGGGGAGTGGGAGTTGGGATTTCTGTTTTTTCAGTTAGTTATAGGGGAAGATAGTGCACTGAGGCCTAGAATGGTAAATATACCTAGTCCCAAACATCTACTAGAAAGTTGTAGCGAAAAAACACCCCTGAACCACCCCTATATTATTAGCCAACAGCCAGTGAACCAAGACAATGACTTCAAACTACAAGCAAATAACCTGGAATGTTATGGGGTTAAATAATATAGCCAAGCGATATAAAGTACACAGCTACATCAAACGCAGAGGGGCGCATATTGCTGTTTTACAGGAAACCCACTTGCTGGAGCAGGAGGTCACAGCACTACGAAAAAGGTGGAGAGGCCAAATATTTGCCACTAACTACTCAGCGTTCGCGAGAGGAGTACTAGTTTGGATACGCCCTGGTATCCCTTTTCAAGCGTCAAATACATACATAGATAAAGACGGTAGATATGTAGTCATCTCGGGCAGACTGGATGGGAGAGAAATAACCCTTGGGGGCCTCTACGCCCCGAACCAAGAACAGAAGAAATTCTTTGACAAAATATCTAGGGAGCTGAGCCCGATTCTAGCGAACCCGAAAATGATAGGAGGTGACTTTAATTGCATCTCGGATATTACTATGGATAGATCACACCCCCCCTCTCACAAACTCAATCTATAAAATCGGCTAAGGCCTTCTCAGAATGGCAACACCACTGGCAAATCAGAGACTGCTGGAGACACCTCTACCCACATAATAGAGAATATTCCTTTTATTCCGCGGTTCATGACCTACACGTAAGATTAGATACAATACTAGCTTCTTTGGAGCTACAACCCGCTGTAACCTCAGCGGAATACCTGAGCCATACCATCTCAGATCACAACCCCTTACTAATCTCACTTAATTGGCATAGAGAAAAAACAGTGATACCCACTTGGAGACTCAGGACTGAGACATTAGAGGATGAGGCCTTTAAACAGCACCTTCACAATAGTATCAAAGACTACTTCAAACTAAATGCAGGAACTGCATCCTCTAGAGCATAAGAATGGGAAACCTTTAAAATAGTAACTAGGGGTAGCTGTATAGGGGAAAGTATAGGAGTGCGCAGATCTATCGAAACAGAGCTTAATAAACTAGAAGACTCCCTAAGAGATAATGAGCGCAAGCTCCCCTCTAACCCGGAACTGTCCTCCCTTTTGAGGGAAACTAAAACAAAAATAATGGAAGAAAACATTAGACTCTCTTGCTTCAACTATAAGCAATACATAAGTAGACAGTATGAGGAAGGAGATAAAGCAAGCACACTTCTGACTTGGCTAGCTGAACCCACCAAACATCAAACAATTATACTTGAAATAGAGAAGGATCCAGATATTAGAATACTTAGCCAAAAAGAAATTAATACTTGCTTCTTTGAATATTACTCCTCTCTATATGCCCCACCCTCCGAAACAATTAATTGCACTCAGATCACAGAACTGGAGTCACTGAGGCTCCCTAGATTGGAAGCTGAAGAAAGCGCAACCCTAGCAACCCCTATCTCGATAACAGAAATCAAAAATGCAATACTACGCATGGCAAAGGGTAAAGTGCTGGGAGCAGACGGCCTCCCATCAGAGTTCTATCAGCTATATCAGGACACATTAGCACCCAGACTTTGCATACTATATATGGAAGCATGGCAAAATAATAAATACCCGCATTCCACTAACGAGGCAATAATGATTCCCTTATTAAAACCAGACAAACCAGCTACTGATGTCCGCTCATACCGACCGCTTTCAATGCTGAATTTAAACTATAAAATATTAAGCAGAATACTAGCTAACAGACTTTTACCCTACATGTCCTCTTTGATCCATCAGGATCAATCGGGATTTATCCCACTACGCAGCACAGCGCTAAACATTGGGCGATTAATATCACTTCTTCATTCCCTACCTGATACCATATCACAAGCAGCAATAATCTCAATAGACATTGAAAAAGCATTTGACAGCCTGAGATGGGATTACCTAGAGCAAGTCATGTTAAAACTTGGTCTGGGAGAAGGCTTCACCCGCTGGACGAAATTACTATACACAAACCCCACAGCAAGAGTACGTACGGGCAACACCTTTTCTGAGCCCTTCACGGTGGGAAGAGGGACTAGACAAGGCTGGCCACTCTCCCCTCTCTTATTTGCAATTGCAGTAGAACCTCTCACGCAAACCGCAAGATCCAAAGGATACTTTGAAGGCATCCCAATTAACAATTGGACACACCACATCGCGCTATATGCCGATGACATGCTATTATTCCTTAAAAACTTGGTGGCAGATCTCCCTGGAATGATAGAAATGCTAGATAATTTCGGCTCGGCCTCGGGACTCAGGATTAATTGGAGAAAATCCTCCATTTTCCCAACCTCCAAAGACACCCCGAAGCCCTGTGACACTAAGGGTCTACCCTGGGCTCCATCCACCTTCAAATATCTTGGGGTCAAAATCTATCATTCAGTAGAAGAATTACTAGAAGGGAACTACAAAGCACAATCAGGGGAATTAAAGCCAGCATGCAATTCTGGAGCACCTTGCCCCTTGAAGTCGCTGGAAGAGTTGCACTGATTAAAATGATAGCACTGTCCAGGCTTTTATACTTCTTCTCCACATTTCCTCTAATAATTCCCTGCTCTGTATTTAAAAGTACTGAGTCCTTAATTGCAAGCTTCATTTGGGGTCCCAACAGACACAGAATAGCACTTCAGACCCTACAAAGACCTAATTCTGAGGGAGGTCTAGCTGCGCCTAACTTAGAAATCGACTATTGGGCGGGACAAATACAATGGTTAGCAAGACTGATTAACAAACCCCGAGTCGCAGATGATTTACAAATACCATTAAACTGCCCATTAAGTAAAATCCTGCACATAATATTGTTCCCCAGGAAACCGAAAGATCCGCTTCCTATGGAATGGGAATCCATCAGACACTGCTGGGAACTCTACCTCAAACGCTCCCGATTAAAAACACCTTACGCCCCTGAAATTCCCTTGGAAGGTCTGAATTGCCTCCCTAATTAACAAATCTTCAAACATATTAACAAACTGATCCCGTCAACGTCACGAAAATAGGTGATCTATTTGATAACGGGAAACTTCGTTCCTTTGTGGAGCTGCAAGATCAGTTTGATCTCCCTCCTGGATTGTTTCTCACACATACTGCCATTGTTAGAATCATTCAAAAACTGTGGGGCACGGGCGCCTGCGAACCCCCAACCCATAAGGGATGCGAACTCCTCTGCTCAATTTGTGATCAGAGGAGGATAATCTCTGGTTTATATAAACTCATGCAAGGCGACACCTGCACTACGCTAAATAAACTCAAGACAAAATGGCAAAATGACCTTGACTTGACATTAGAAGACAATCAATGGACCAGAATTACATCCCACGTCTACAGTGTCTCTAGAAATGCAAGATTTAAATTGATAAATTTGTACATTTTCCACAGAGCTTACCTAACTCCTAAAAGGATAGCCAAAATATATAATACAAACAAAGCTGAATGCCCACACTGCTCTGATCGGACAGCAGACATAATACACATGTTTTGGAAATGCCCCCTAATTAGCGCATACTGGTCAGAAGTATTTGGAAAACTAGCCGATTGCACTGAGAGACCATTGTCGCCTACCCCGAGAGCAGCAATCCTGGGGGACTTCCCACGCCCTCAACACATAAGATGTCAAATAAATTCATAGACCTAGCTTTGATCTTAGTGAAGAGAGAAATAACATTACATTGGAAGGACCCAGGTGGCCCACTAGTAATTAGATGGCTAGGCGCACTAGAAAAATGGGCCGAAATAGAGAGCACAGTACTAATGAAAGAGGCTTCTCGAGGCCAAAGACCCAGGGAGAGTGTTACGCAATGGGACTTACTGCTTGAAAACCTATAACTTGCTGATGCCCCCTCCACAGAAGAAGACAACTCTTTATCGAACTCGGACTCCGAACAAGCTGCTACAACTACTTAATAATAACGCCGGAGCGTTGATTTACCTCGAGACTTTTGAGACTTTCCGTCATAAGAATTATATTGAAGTACTTAGTGCACGATAGGGGGTGGGAGGGTTTAAGTTACGGGGGATTATCGCAGCGTGTTTTGACTCATGTTATCACCCTTATAAAAGTAATAAAAGATATATTTAAAAAAAATAACTGCTGAATTTCTAAGGCTTTGCACGAGTAAATTCAGAACGTAACTATAACATCCCTGCAACCTTTGTGTCTTTTCGGTGAATATATCTATAAGTAGGTAGTTATATTTAGGACCTAGTTTCCACAGGAAAAGCTTTTTTTGTTTTGCCAATAACTTTGGTGCCATTTGACAAATCTTTACGAAATTTCAAAATTAGTATGGCAGTCAGTGCAGCTGCTGTAGTAAAAGTTGTGGGATGCTTCACCAAGCGAGGCCTTAGAAAAAGGGGGTATCCGAAATGCTTTTCCCCCATGTAAGTTCCATACGAATTGTTAGAGATGTCTACAGCCTAAACTGCTGGACGAAATGACTCCAAATTTGGTAGAGCAGTAGCTGTTGGGTCAGAAAGCATTCTTTTTGTGATTTGGTGTAAATCAGTTCAGTAGTTTTTAAGATATGACTCATTTGTTAATGGTACCATGATAATATTAGAAATTGTGATACGTTTTAAGGTGATTTTACCCTGTGAAAAAGCCTTCTGCTGGGATTTCATTAATTATGTTTGGGAGAAAACCATCTTCTTATGATTTTCCCATAGAGCTTATAAAAGTGATCCAGAAGCTAAAAAGAGAGCATATTTTAGGTAAATTCACACTGTCTCTCTCAGCCATATGAGAATGAAGCCTTACATTCTCAGCAAAACATGTACGTCCAACAGGAGCAGCCTGTCACTTGATTCCCTTTTGTTTTACTGCAGCCTCCCAGAGTGTTCTAAAGAACAACTGGAGTGCTAAGAGTCTTACTTATGACAAAAGTGTGGCACACCTGAGGCCATCTTGATTGAATCTCACTGGTAAAACTTAAAACATTTAATTTAGAAAGGAACAAATTGAGGGGGTTCATTTTGTCATAGAAACAATGGTTAGTGCTTTAGAAAGAAAAAAATAGGGCGTTGTGAGTTCTCAAATATCTTCTTCTATTTCATTAAAACATTCTGACATACAGACTGAAATGTGCACTTTCAACATCAGCAGTGAACTGGAAGCTAAGTCTCTGGTGATCAGCAGCTTTACTACAGTGTTCTAATGAGCAACCAGAGTGCTAACATTCAGAATTTATTCCAAAGGTGGGGCACATCTGAATGCCATCTTGATGGAATCGAAGATTTCTACGGAGGATACTGATGTAATTGAGGAAATCTGGGAGCTTCATTGCAAATACGTCTCCCAGGATGGCTACCAGAGAAAAAGAGCCCAAATGTAGCACAAATGTCACCCAAATGTAGCCCAAGTTTAGCCCAATGACAGAAGTGTGCAAAACACTTAGGCCCATATTTATACTTTTTTAGTGCTGCATTTGCAACACTTTTTGATGCAAAAACAGTGCAAACTTACAAAATACAATTGTATTTTGCAAGTTTGTGCCGCTTTTGCGTAAAAAAATTACGCAAATGCGGTGCTAAAAAAGTATAAATGTGGGCCTTAATTGTTTGGGTTTTTCCAGTTTTATATAGTGCATGCTTAATCCAAAGGTATTGGAGTGCTTTACATGAGCATCATTTACATTACACATCAACACATTCATTTTGGTTTTAGGCATGGGCAGAATAAGTCATTTGCCCAGAACCACAAGATGCCGAGCAGATGACAAAACTCAAATGTTGTTCCTCAGTGGCAAAGTCTGCATCTCTGGCCTTAACGCCACATCCTCTCCCCTACGTTTAACATATAATCAACAGGGCCAGCTCCTTCTCAGTGACGGAGGGGCGTCAGCCCCCTGGATGAGCCAGAAGATGAAAAATAAAAGTATAGCTTGCTACTGCTTTATTTTTCATTGTTTTTCATCTGCTGACTTAGCCAGCAGGTACAGGGAGGGCCGGGGCTGGCCCACAGGGAGGAGGAAGAGGAGAGGAGAGTGCACTAAGTGCACATGAGTGTTTGACCGGTCGTCTGAGGACGGCCAAACACACAAATGCACTTAGGTCTCTCCAACCTGGCTGTATACACAGCCGGGCTGGAGAAACAGCACAGACCCCAGGCTTGTGTCTGAGTAGCAGTCACTGACGCTCAGACCAATCCTGATGCTGCTTGCATGCTATGTTTAGCCTGTAAGCAGTGCCAGTATTGCTGGGGAGCCTGTGCTGGTGTCCCAGTGAATACTGGGACACCACAAGAGCAGCGAGGTAGCAGGAGACTGCGACAGGAAATGGGCGGCTGAGGTGTTTTCTTTTTTTTTTTCTAAATGTTTTACCCGTTGTTCCCAGTCATCCCACCGCCACCCACCTTGACATATGTGGCGACTGCCGCTGATAATCAAGAGATCAACTGGATAAAGCACTAACCATAATTTCTATGGGAACAAGACACTTTAATTTTTACAATTCCTACAGGAAATGCTTTAGGTATTACAGTTTTTATTACATCAAGTTGATGTCTGGAGTGCCACTCTTTTGTAAAAAGTATAGAATGTTAGCAATATAGTTGTTCATTAGAATACTATGGGGAGGCAGATGTCAGGGGCACGGACTTGGATAATTGAGGCCAGGGAGGAGGGTGCAGAGGCAACATGTTGACCATGCTGGGCAGGCGGGAAGGGCAGTGGCAGCACAACGGACCATGGAGAGCTGGGGAAAGGGAGGCAGGTGTAACAAACCAACCATGAAGGACATGCAAGAGAAGCTGTGGCAATATACCAGACCACTGAGGACAGAAGGAAGAAACAGTGGCGGTACAACCATTCATGCCAACAGACCCATTTCAGGCAGGAGATTCCAGATGTTTTTAAGCCCAATCATGCATTATTTTATCTACCTTCTACCTAATCTCGTATTTTTCAATGTCAGTCAATGAGGAAAATCAATTCCCAGTTTTATTTTTTTTAAATCTCCCTCTTACCATGATCAAAATGTTGGCAAGTATGGTACATTGGATCAAGGAGGGCAGAAAGAGTGGTTTAGGGACCTGGACTCGGATAACAGAGGGCAGGAGGGAGATGGGCAGGGGCACAAAACTGACCTTAGAGGCAGGCATCAGGGATTGCAGCAGAAAACCACACCACACAGGGCAAGCGGGTCAGCAGTGCTGAACAATGGACCATGGAGAGCAATAGGGAGAGGATAGGGCAATGTACATGGACAACAGAGAGCAGAGGGGAAAGAGGCAAGGGCAGAAAGCTGACCATCCCAGACAGACAGGAGATACAGTTGCAGCATAATGGACCATGAAGGGAAGGAGGGAGTTGGCAAGGGCACAACAACGGACCAGACAAGGAGGGAGGGGGGAGGACCCTGCAAATGAAAAATAGAGGACAGGGGGCTGAGGGCAAGGGGCCAGTCCAGGAGCAGCAAGCTAACTATGGAGGGCAGGCAGGATGGGCACTGGAAGCACAACACACCATGGAGGGCAACAGTGGGTCTATTTTGACGTACACACAGACAATGGAGGGAAGGCAGGAGGGGGTCAAGGGCAGCAAGCTGACCACACAGGCAGGTGGGAGGGGCTGTGGCAGCACAGAAGACCATGCATTGCAAGCGGGAAAGCTAGTGGCAGTACAATGACCATGGTGGGCAAGAAGGAGAGGGCAGAAACATGCACAAAGGACCATGGAGGACAGAAGGGGAGTAGGGCCTGGACACAGACAGGAGAGGGCAGGAGAAGGGGCTTCACAACAGACCACGCAAGGCAGGCAGGAGGAGCAGTTTCAGCACAACAGAGCATGGAAGGCAGAAGGAAGTGGCAGCAAAGTGAACCATGGAGGACAGGAGGGAGGGAATAAGGACACAGAACTCTGACAGGCAGAGTGGAGGTGACTTGGACAGGTCACAGCCATTTGACCATGCGAGGCAGGTTGGAGGGGCAGTGGCAGCTTAACAAAACACTCAGAGTAGATAGGAGGGGCTGTGGCAAAAAGGAAGGAGCAGAAAAATACACGTATAAATCAGAGGACAGGGGGAAAGAGGGGTAGGAGCAGCACATTATGCACAGAGGATAAGCAGGAGGGCAATGATGGGCATAGAATTGGGCAACAAAGGGCAGGAGGAGTGGGCATGGGTATCAAGCTGCATGGAGGGCATATGACTGAGAAAGATAATGTGAATTTACAGAAAATGTGCTCTCATTTTAGCTACCAGGGCACCTCTATGGGAAAATCATGAGCAAACAGTTTTCTCTCGTTGTAGTTCATGAAATGTATATCAATGGGGTACTATCATGTATATTGGTCCCAAGATGGCTACCAGCACTTCCTGGTTGAAGTGTTGACGGACAATGAGATCTGCCCAGATATCTATGTTTCTTTTTCGTGTAATAGCTCCAAACCAACTGAATAAATGTACACCAGATAACAAAAAGCACGATCTGGGCACCAAACTCTAGCTTCCTGCCAAATTTGGTGTAATTCTGTTCAGCGGTTCGTGCTGTAGTTGTGTCTAAAGACCCTATGGGAAAATGTAAGGAAAAAATGCATTTTGGGACCCCCCCCCCCTTTTCTTGTCCCCTGCTTCACAGGTCAACTCGAAACTTTCAAGACAGCAACTGAACTGACTGTCGTATTAATTTTGAACATTTTATGAAGATTCGTCAAACAGAGCCTAAGTTAATGGCAAAACAAAAAAAAAAGCTATTCCTGTGGAAACTAGATCCCAACTATAACTACCTACTGGCGACCATTAATAGGTGTGTATATATATCGCACACAAACATTTATACTTGCCTTAAATACACCTTCCATGCATGGTAAACGCATGCATGGTAGAGGCATATACATGGCAAAAATGTGCATGGTAAAAATACATGGTAAAGGCACTGTGTGCTAATTACCACATTGTAAAGGTTATTTCCCCTGCATAATTTTCCCCGATAGACTTCAGCTGTACTGTTGTTCTTGATAAAACAACCAGCTGTAAAAACAATTGCCCTCTGCAATCAACACTTCCTCAACATGCTTGCCTTTTAATGTTGTTTCCTCACCTAAAATAATATATGGGGACCTTAGGATCGCAAAACTGGTCTTTATCTAAATCAATTGACCATATAATGAAGTAAATTATAGTGGATGCAATAGTCCCAGATCCCTCAAATCTTAAAATTGTGGGGTTTGTTTACAATTCCTATCTCAGGGATATGCCAAGCAGCGCCCTCTTGGGGGAAGGGAGATCAACTATCGATGCTAAGGGGTTCAAATTAGTAGTTGAAGTCACCACCCACTATCTTCCTTGCAGCTGCTGGAATAATGGACAGGAGGGCGTTCAAGATGTCTAGCACATTTCACTCCGATTTGGCACCTGTAGACCTTCAGTAGACGTTATAAATATAATATATCAGGTCACTGGGAACTGTAAAACGTACAAATAGTAATTCAGGTGAGTCCACCTCACCCTCCCTAAGCTAGCCTACAATGGTGGATTTCGTTCACATCATTAGGCTCCCTGATGGTTTGTTCGACCCCAATGAGATTTCCACCTTAGAAAAGTTGGCAAACTCAGGGAGATACAAAAGCAATAGTGCCCAGGTCTCCTGGAAGAGGCAAATATCATAGTCATTTATAAATTTGCACCACTCTGGGTTTGCCAGTTTGGAACCCAGGCCCACTACATTCCATGAAATAGCTTGTTTTTGGCATTCACTATAGGACTGGATACTATGCTAGTGGCTCCAAGGAGACCTCGTTGCAGTTGGTAGATTGCAGTTCCTTTGCAGGTCCTCCCTGAGCAACCCTGCTGTCCCTGGCACCTGTGAGAGTACCTGGGTCTAAATGCTCTCCACCTTGTCTTAGAAGGGACAGCTCTTCTTCAATGGACTCAAGTCTGGCAAAACAGAAGCTAAATTCAGCCCGAAGGAGATCTTTGATATTGTTCATGCGATCTGAAATAAGTTGCTCAAACCAGGCTGATTCATGCTCACAAGGTTCACGGATGGTATCCTGACTAGAAGACCCTGCCAGGGCCTCAGTACCACATGTCCACCTACTAAGATTTGGAGTGACAGCGGTAGTTGGCTGATGTGGTGTGTGTCTGGTTTGCATGGTTCTCCCTGACTGCTTAACAGCAAGACTGTTGTGCTGGAACCCAGGGAAGGGGACAAAACTTATGGCAGGTTCTAGTGAGATATAACTATGTGGGGAAAGCAGTTGTTCATGGGAGTTACAGGTTATTGGAACTGAACTATTCCCCTGGGATTGCCCTGCCTGGAGGGATAGGAGATGTTTTGTGAGCTCTATCACTGTGCTGCGAACCCCTCTGGGCCCCATGGAGCATCTTGTCAATGGAGGTGCACTTGGCTGGGGGAGTGGATGTGGATTGGGTGTCTAGGGCTTTTCTCTTTCCCATCCATTTGGCTACTAGACAAAAAAAGGTGCTGGTAGGGGAGGCTCTAGACAGTGTGTGCGCATTAACTTATGTGTGAAGCAAGAGAAAACGAAAAGGCTGCTGTTGGATGCACCCTATAGATAATATATAGTCCAAAAGGGGATATAGAATTAACCAGTTATTAGCTGTGGCACTACAAATCCCCTATCCCCTGTCAGATCCCACCCTGCGAGGAACTTATTACGAATGATTACAGTCTCCTGGACTACTTGAACTATGGAGGTGTGAGTGTTTGGGAGTTCTGCAGGGAGGCCCCCTCCATTAATTGCCAGGGGGAATTTAAAGAGTTTTATCCAACAATTTGGGGACTATAGGTACCCAACCCCAATACACAGCAGAAATACCCAAGGCCCAAAGCTCCAAGAGCAGTCAGTGCAGACAGCTTAAAAATAAAGTCACAGGGCCCAAGGCAAATGGAAGGCAAAAAACAATAGAGGAGCCTTCACTTGGGGGGTCTCAACATAATCAATCCTCTGACTCAAAGGCCAGCGACCCTGATCACAACAACAAGTGAGTCCACCAGTCTTGTTGTCACGTCGAGGGAATATGCCAACGACAAAAGTGGGCATGTCAAATATTTGGCAGCCCAGGCATCCAAATGATGTTTGCAGGAAGTCACTTACCCCTTTTGGCAGTCAGGAGTTAGCCCGTCCTTACTAGCGTTGTGGAGGTGAAATGCAGCCTGGGGCATGTAGTCCTTCAGCAGCCCCGCTGGAAGGAACCAGCGCTGCAGAATGAGCAGAGCGCTTTAAAGCGTGGGCTGTAGGCGACTCATAGCACGTCCTAACTTGTGTCATGGAGATGAAGAGCAGCCTGGGGCATGCAGTCTCTCAGCAGTCCTCTGGAAGGAACACGTGCTGTGGGATGAGCAGAATGCATTAAAGTGTAGGCTGTAGGCACCTCCTAGCGTGTCCTAACTGGCATTGTAGTGGTTAAGTGCAGCCCTGGGCATGCAGTCCCTCAGCAGCCACCTGGAAGGAACCTGTGTTTTAAAGTGCAGGTGGAGGTGGAGGTGAAGTGCAGCCTGGAGCATCCAGTCCCTCAGCAGCCCCCTGGAAGGAACCCACACTGCGGGATGAGCAGCGCACTTTAAAGCGCAGGCTGTAGGTGCCTCCTAGCCCATCCTCACTGGCATCGTGGAGGTGAAGTGCAGCCTGGAGCATGTGGTCCCTCAACAGCCCCCTGGAAGGATCCGCTTTGTTCGTTAGTCCCTCCAGGGGTTGTAACTGTACAACTTGTGCACCTTTTATTTAGGGGTATGCGAAGAATTCAGCTCCACCATTGGAGTTTTGCAAAGTTTTCCCCACGCCGCGCGGAGTTCTGAAAAACTCCACAAAGTGATGCAGAGCAGAGTTTTTTCTCTTGCGCAGCTTACCAACGTTAATTTGGCGAGCACAAATTAGAGAAATTGTTAAGTTAGTGATCGAGATTTCTGAGCGCTGGTGGTCACAGCATGTTGCTACCGCTCATGTTGAGAAAACTGCTGCTCGTGTTGAGGTAGATGCTGCTCGAACAGAAAATCTACTCGAGAGGTAGAATGACGTTAGCACCCTGAGGTGTTCTGTATTATGCTGTTCGCACTGATTTTACAGCACGGGAGAAACTCCTGGCACTGAAAATCCCCGTGAACAGTGTGACTTACCCAAACTCCACTGCTCGCACAACTACCCACAGAAGGGCAGAGTTTTTTCAGCACTTTTGCGGAGTTCCACGTAGCAGAACTCTGCGAACTCCACCCAGGCCTACTTTTTTTCCAAATACATTTTAAATGTGTTCCAATTCGAAAGAAGGAAGTGAGATCAACATTGGGAAATCACTATTTCCAGGAGTCCTTGTAGCTGAACAGTATTTTTCAGTGCTGCAGTTGAGAGTTGAAAATGTTCGAATTTTGTCAAGGAGTCAGTAAGTACAAAAATGACCATTTTACTGTGTAAAGTGCATAGTTTGTGCATCGGTATTTCTTAGAAAGTGCTTATTTCGATTTTTTTATTTATTTATCCCCACTTCATCCTAAATGGTAAGGGGAAACATAAAGCCATGCATAGCCTTATATTCTTGTTAGGGATAATTCAACAGCCATGTATGCAGTGTAGCTGTAATTTATTTCTGTATTGTAGGCAATCTATTCGTACCTGCAGATTATGTCTACATCACACGCATATTAGCCATGGTTCAAGCAGCGCTTGCCTCTCCCGTATAAATACTTTTATTTCAAGTAATTCTAGATAGTCTGTCGTTAAACCCTGTTACGATGGGATTATAGGCTGTCAGGCAAGGAATCCCCAGAAAGGCAGGAAAACAGCGAGGGCCACAATGAGGCAGGCAATTAAAACTTCAAAATGTCTACATCAACCCACCATGATTTAGTAAACTATTTCAGATGTTCCTTTTTGTTGACTGTTTGAGGGGATAATCGTTTAAATTCATGATTTTGGTATTATGGCAGTATGGTATGATGGAATTTACACCATTAACTTTTTAGTGTTGAACTCACTAACCTTCCCTCTGCGAGTGAAGGGTTCCATGTCTACACTGGCATAGAAACCTTATGATATATAAACAGAGATTTGTTTATCAATGCACTGCCTGTATTAATGCCTCATGCAGCACTTGTTGATCCTGATAGCTTCATGCCCTGGATTTGAGGATTCCATTTCAGACAGGTCTGTTTTCTTTCTGAATAGGAAGATCAGTAGTAGCAGTCTTTGGATGTAAATCATTTTTCTATAAGCATGTGTTTTTTAGATTTCGGATCCAAGTTTTTGTTTTTTCAACTCAGGTTTCTCACCATTTAAATCCATATGGTAAAGATTATCTGACGGTAGTCAGAACGATCAATAAGAACCAGGTTTGACATTGAAAGAAACATAATGTGAAGTTGCTGAGAATGAGGAGTGACAGGAGTGGTTGCAGTGCCTGCTGCTTCTAGCAACAGACACTTTCAGGACTAGCAGTAGTAAAATTTGACATGCCCGATAATGCTAATTTAAAGTGAAAGAGATTCTGGACTGCCCATTCTTTTAAAACTTACTTTTGAGTTTCTGACGTATGAAGCACTCATTCCCCCCGTAATACCTTTTTAGGATCAAATCTGTTTATTATTTAAAAAATATATAAACATACAACACACAGCCCATCGCGGGACATGAGATGAAATGTATCAGCACAGTAGCAATTCCGTATCTTCATACAAAGGTCCCTCCCATAAATCCCAAGACCATGCCCAGATTAACCACCCAGCCAGTCCTCTCCTTGCTGAGCCATGTGCCCACTGGCAGTGTCCAATAGTCTTCCAAGGTGCCAGTCCCGCAGATGAGAACCACATAAACATATAAATGAAAACACATCAACAATTCTTCCCTCTGAGAAACCATGTCATCCTCCTGTCTCTCCACTCCTCTACCCCTTGCATCGTCCAAGCTCACCTCCCCCCACAGCAACCTCCCCCACAGCACTCTGACCAAGAATTCAAATCAGCCTCAAGACTCTCAGGTAGGTCGGGCATGTCAGCTCAGTAAATTCAGTGGAAAGAATCTGAAGGAACGGCTTCCACAACGCACCCAGATCTCCTGTCTGCTGCAGGGAGGCTAGTGTGAGTTTCTCCATAGCAAGGATAAACCACAGCTTCTGAAGCCATGAGATACGCGTCGGGACCCTATCTGTACCCCTGAGAGCTAGAATCAGCTGCAGCGCTGCGTTAAGTGCTAGGGCCATCTGCCTCCCTTTTAGAGATCTTAAAGGAAAAGTAAGGGGATTAGGCAGCCCCAATAAAATATACTATGGGAGTCTCGGGATCTTGACCTGGAATGCTGCATCAATATCATCTATAATGTTTTCCCAGTAACGATGTAGCTTGGGGCAATGCCAAAGCAAATGCGCAAGTGTGCCTGTAACTCCACACCCCCTCCAGCAAAGGTCCGACTTATCCTGGTCCCATGCATGCATCCGCGCTGGAGTGTAGTACCAGTATGAAGCAACTTTATATGATGTCTCTGTCCCTGCTGCATTATATGTTGTGTGGTGTATTCTATAGAATATGCTGTCCCATTCCTCATCCGAGAATTCTCTCTCCAGCTCCCTCTCCCATCTCAACTGACCCTTTGACTTAGGCGGGCGGCTTTCCCCTTGCAGAAGCCGATAAAGTTCTGAGATCATTCTCTTATCATCCTTCTTTAGGAACAGCCATTTCTCAAATGGCGTAAGAGGCCTATCTATTAGAGCTCTGTTCGCCGGCAAGAGAGCCCAGTGCCGAACCTGATAATACATAAGCCTATCCGCCTCCACCAGGCCATAGGCCTCTCTCATCTGGTCAAAGGACAACATCCCTTGTTCATCGAAAAGACTTCCTACCCTCCTACAGCCCCCTTCGTACCAAAGTCTCAGGCCTTCCAGATGGAGTCCAGGCTCGAATTCGGGGTTCGCGCCTATGGGGGTCATCGGGGACGAGAAAGAAGTCAGCCCTAAACGGCAAGCCACTGCGTCCCATACGCGTAACGTTGTTCCCGTAATCGGGGAAGAGTAAAGACCTCCAGCCCTGTGCCGGCGCCGAAGCCAAGGCTCCTTTCATATATGAGAGCCTGCCACCGCCTGATCCATAAAACGCCAGTGTTTCTCAGTGAGTGGGCGACTCCACTCCACAAGAAAGCGCAGGTGCGATGCCTGGAGATATCTCAGAAGGCACGGAATCGCCAGTCCCCCACTGCTCTTGGGACGATATAAAACCTGCCCGGCCGACCCTCCCATTTAAATCTCAGGATCGCCGATTGTAGAGTGGCAACCGTCCGGGGAGGTGGGGTTAATGGGAGCACGTGAAACATATACAGTATTCGCGGCAAGACTGTCATCTTGACCGCAGGCACTCTACCCAGCCAAGACAGCTTATGTCTCCACCACAACTCCAGGTCCCGCTGTATATCGCGAACCAGCTTCGTGTAGTTCAGGCTCGCCATTTTTGCGGCAGACGTTGCCAACTCAAGATAGGAAAGACACGAGGACGACCAAATAAAGGAATATTGAGCTCTCAAATCCTCCTCGTGCTCAGAGCTCAAAGACAGACTAAGGACCTGAGACTTCTGCATGCTTGCTTTAAATCCCGAACCTGGCTAAACTCAACTAGTATCTCCATAAGCGCAGGCAAAGAGGTTGCGGGCTCCGCAAGTGTAAGAACCACGTCATCTGCATACAGGGTAATAAGATGGTGGTCTCCGCCGAATTTCACAGTGGAAACCAAGGGGCTGTCCAGCAAGCGCTGCGCGAGGGGCTCCATACTTAGCGCAAACAAAAGGGGGGAAAGCGGGCATCCGTGTCTGGTCCCACGCCCAACCGGAAACGGCATAGAGAGCACACCATTAACTCGAACCGCCGCTCTAGGGGACCGATAGGCGCATTGGATCCAAGATCTAAAGCCCGGGCCCAGACCGAAGCGCTCCAGGACCCGGAAGAGGTATGGCCAGTGAACCCTGTTGAACGCCTTTTCGGCGTCAATAGAGAGGAAAAGCGCCTCTCTATGAGATCTGTCAATTTTATCTAGCAGATGCAGAAGTCGCTTTGTGTTATCGCCACATTGTCGATTTGGAATAAAACCTGACTGATCCGGATCAATAAGACCCGGCATATAAGAATTAAGGCGGTAAGCAAGAATCCCCGTGAATAGTTTAGCATCTATATTCAGAAGTGAAATCGGCCTATATGAAGCACACTCCTCTGGGTCCTTGCCCGGTTTAGGTAGAACAGCAATGGTGGCGTCCAGCATACTCGGCGTCAGGGTTCCCGTCGTCCGAAAAGAATTAAAAAGCCTCACGAGAAGCGGGGCGAGCTCCACACAAAAGGTCTTATAAAACAATGCCGTGAACCCGTCAGGGCCGGGGGACTTCCCACTCTTTAGGCGGGAAATCGCCAATATAACTTCTTTAGTCTTATCTGCTGGTCTAGCAGGGACGCCTCCCTCTCACCAAGAAGAGTGATTGCTTTGCCCTCTAAATAAGAATCCAGGGCCGTGTCGTCCCGCTCATCCGCCACGTATCAACCCGGTAAAACCCCGCAAATGCCTCAGCAATCTGATCACTCGTGCGGGCCTCTTGACCGGAAGGAGAACGAATCAGTTTGACCGCTGACGCCGCACGCTGCGCTCGCAACCGGTGCGCCAATAGCTTTCCGCATCTATTGCTCCCAATATAGTATTTGTGCTTAAGTTGCACAACCGCGTACTCCGCCCTATCCCAGTCCAGTCGCTTCAGCTGTTGCCTTGCCTTCTCTAAATCTCGCCAGATTCTAGGCGTGCCAGTGGATTTATGGGAACGCTCCAGGACAACTACTCTCTGCTCTAACTTCTCCCTCACCTCTCTCCTTGCCTTATTATCCCTCGCGGACAACGCCATCACCTCGCCCCGCACTACTGCCTGCAACGCTTCCCACACAGTCTCCACGGAAGTGCTGCCATCATCATTAAAGCGAATATAATCCATAATCGCGCGCCGGAGCGACTCCACCGCTATCTCGCTCTGAAGCAAGGAGTCCCTAAAGCACCAGCTCGGGGTGCCAACGCGACCCATCTCCATGGCGAGTTCAACAGTAATAGGGGCATGATCAGTCAAGGCTCTGGGCTCAATCGTAGCCTCCCTGTCCTGGGGCATAAACTTGTGTGAGGCCAGAAAAAGATTGAGCTGTGCATAAGTCTTGGTCGCCGCTGAATAGAAGGAGTAATCTCAGAGTGTGGGATGCGACTTCCTCCACACATCCTCCAACCCACACTCAGCCAGCCATTGACGCCCCATCTCCGACAATGCCCCAGTCTGCCCAAAGCGTTGGCCCGAGTGGTCAAGCTCGTTGTCCATCACCAGATTAAAATCTCCCCCTACCAAAATGGCACTATCTGGCGAGCTAACTACAGGGGAAACTGACTGTCTCAGGAAGGCCTCCTGCTGGGAATTCGGAGCATAAAGGGAAGCAATGGTGAAAGAGAAGGCCCCAGCCTTATTCTAATAGCCAGGAACCTGCCTGGGACTTCGTGTACCTTTCCAACTATCTCCCCAGCAAAAGTCCTTGAAAGCAATATTGCCACCCCTGCATGTTTCGTAGTTGCTGAGGACCAAAGCTGTCTAGGGAACCATCTTGAGCGCATGCAAAACGTATCTTTGTGCAACAAATGGGTCTCTTGTAATAGACAGATATGACTCCCGGATTTCTCTAGACCTGACAAAATTGCTAACCCCTTGGTCGGGCTGTTAAGCCCACTGACATTCAAACTTAAACACTTAACTGTCATACCATCGCAGGGGGAAAATCGCTCAGGGGGGGAGAGGATCCACAGAGGGGCCAAGACCCAGAACAGCACCTCAGCCGCTCCAAGTCACATGGCCAACCCATTATGGCCTATAGTGACCAGACCCGCAGGGAAGCAAACAAACATACATCTATAACGCACAACAGGTGCTCATAACAAAAAAGTCCTCTCACACACATCCCAAAGAGGAAAAGTCTCAACAGGGCCGTAGAACCACACAAGTTTGCTCGTTAAGCCCATCGACTCCACCGCCCAGGCCCGCTCCGATGGGCACAAGCCCGCAACCAGCAACACCTTGCTGTCCAGCAACACTCCATCGTTCCTCGCCTCGGCACTTGTCCCAGCCGCTACACTGCTCGCTGCCGACTGACGTTCCGAGATCTGCTCCGACTCAGTAGGGCGCTGCTGTTTCCTCCTTCTCTCCTTCCTCCTCCAGCGCGGGCAATCTCCTCCTGCCGGGGCCAGACTTAAGTCCGAACCCCTAGTATCCCCCTCCTGGCCCAGGACCCGGTGAGCCTCAGACACCGACTTCACCTGGCGAAGTTGGTCCTCCAAGCAGAAAACAAGGCGGAACGGGTGGCCCCATGTATAGGACACGGCATGTGCCCGCAAGTGCTCTGTGATAGGCTTAAACTCCCGCCGCCGTTGCAAGGTCTGAACTGACAGGTCCTGATATAATTGCAATTGATGGCCTCTAAAGTGGACCTGCGGGAGATTGCCTGCCCGTTGCAAAATGTTTTCTTTCAGCCCATAATTGTGGACACATGCCAAAATATCCGGCGGGCGGTCCCCGGCTCTGCCAGATCAGCCCACACGATGTACTCTATCCAGGACGATCTCCTGGGACACCTCCAGGTCTAGAACTGAGCGGAACAACGCCACCACAAAGTCTCTAATGTCGTCCTTCTCCGCTCCGATCGGCGCTCCTCTAATGCGGATATTGTGCCTGCGCGAGCGGTTCTCCAGGTCCTCCACTGTCATCTGAAGGAGGTCATGCTGCTCCCGCAAGCGTATAACCTCCTGCTGCAGAACCGCCACCTCCGCGCCGCGGGCTGCTTCCCCATCCTCACCCTGGGTTATCCGCTCACCCAGGGACGTAAGCTCAACCTGCAACTCCTTCACCTCATGTGATATATCTTTGCGGAGTCCCTGCAGGTCACCTCGGAGCGACTCAAACAAAGAGGTGAGGAAGCCCTTCGTGACTGGGGCCGCCTCATCCTCTGTTATGTCCCTCCTTGCCTCAGGGGACATTGCGGCCGGCGGTTCTTCAGGGGCCCCCACTGGCACCGGGCGTCCCCCTGTCAGCATATCTCTTACCGTCCAGTCCCGCTTGGGCTTGGAGGTCGCCATCTCCTCTGCCCCCTGACAGCTACAGCTCAGGTATATCAGCCGGACCTCTGCACGTCAGCACCGGGAGTCGTATTCTCCTGGGCGTGCCCCTCACCAACAGCCGTCGGCCTCTCCTCTGCAGGGCACTCCGTGGGGCCACTCCTCAAGACAGCCCGTCTCCGCGCCAGATAAAGGCCACTGCGGGCCGCCCGCACCGCCGACCGGCGTCTTAGTCTCACCGCACCCCCAATCACTTCTCCGCAGCAGGGCACAGCTGCCCAGGGGGGTCCTCGCCCCTCCACCGTCCTCTCTGGAGTCTCACCACGTAGGGCCCAGGAGGCGGGCCCGCTGTCTCTCCGCCCTGGCACCAAGCTCGCCGGCGAGCCCCAGTCACAGTCCCATCTCACCAGGGAGCCACGGCCCCCGCTAAGGGCGCTTCCGCACCCCCACTGCCTCCAAGCAGGTCTCCAGGCTCCAGGCCCGCCACCAGGCACGGGGCGCGGGCCGCCGCGCTCACCAGCCGCCAACGCCGGCCAAAGATACGCGGCCCTGCGCGCACAGCCGATCGGCCGCGGGCGTCTTCAAGGCTCGGGCCCCCGGCGCGCCACAACTCCAGGCATCCCGTCCGGGCCTCCCGGGCCCTCCCGATCGGGGTCGGGAAGCAAATCCAGGGCGTAGGCGGCGGAGCTCAGACCAACGGGTCTGCTCACGCCGCCATCTTGGCCACGGCCCCATAATACCTTTTTAACCTTCATAAATCATGATTGGCCCTTTGTCTATCAAATACGTTCCACGGTGTCCCACTATCCATCAAAGCTGCTTTGGCCGGCTAGGCACCAACCCATTCAAAAAGCACAGGCAGCAACAATGGTCTTGGCCCAAATACATTAGCCAGGATGACCTTTACTCTCTGAAATGAGTGATACATTTTCATTTCTGCGGGGCAAAAATGTTTAAATGTTGATCTTACAATTACTTTTGTCCTGGTACAAGTTCGCTCACTCTATATCTTTTTCCAGTTACATTCTTTTCATTTTCATAAACAAAGTTATCATAGTTAACTCAGGTAATTACATGACACAATAAGAGAACACAAAGCAAAATGGCAACAAAACATAAACATAGCAAGGAACACGCTAACCACTGTAAAGAGAATGCTACACATCACTTCAATACAACACTATGAAAGAATACAGCCAGCACAAGCACATAATAAAAGAAAAACACACAACACCCAAAAAACACAACACAAGAGATACGCACAAGTATTTTCTTTAGAAGTTACCAACTTAACAAATTTGCATTTATAATACAATGATAAAAGATGTTTGCACCAAGCTATATCTTGCTTCCCTCCAAGGAGATATAATGGCGCCATTCAAAAATGTTTTGTGACCTGGTGCCCAGTGCCTAAATAAATGTTCACCAGGTTCGGCATTAGGAAAAAACGGCCCGCATTAACAATTCCATGTGATCATACTTGCAACTGTAACCAAAAAGAAATGGCATCTTCATCACAGAAACTCTGTTTCACTGCTTCCTCCTCTAGAAGCCAAGTACCTAACATATCATATTTATTTTGCTGTGAAACGAAGGAAGGGGATAAATGACTCACTTGTGCCGGTCTAAATAAACTGTGAGACATATACTGTAGCGCTACCATCATGGAGCAATAAAAGTGCCATTACACAATATGTTGCTGCATATATTCTTAATTCTAGATTGCTTTAGTAATTCATAGGATCACATTCATGTAAAACATGTTCACGTTGTGCTTCAATGGATATGAGACAATATATTACATAGCCTGGACAGGGTTCTTGTGCCATTTAAAAGACATTTAGCCTTTCGAGTCGTTGTTTATGTCACTAAAACTCTTCAATGTCAATATATGGCCTTTTTACACATTACCTGCTATGCATTTTGCATACTACATGTTTATTTCGGGGCACATTTTCCACTGGCATATCCTGCAGCCACGGCCCCTACCAGCCCCATCATTCATAACCAGATGCACAGACCAGACTAGGCCTTGCACGAGCCCCGATCTGGCTAAACACCAGCTGTGCACTAAATTTGGCCATGTGCAGCAAACTCTGGGCACAGAGCCAACACTCAATTCATATCCACAATGCTCACTGTGCACAGTCTCTGACCATGCATAGTTGCACTGTGGGTTTTTTGGGGGAGAATTTGTAAACAAAATAGAAATCCTTTCCCTCAATGGCGAGGTTCAGATGATTGAACATTTCAACTAGGGTCTGCCCTAAGGGGCCAGGGTTTGCTGAAATAAATCTCTCCAGCTTTGTCAATTGGCTTGGAAGTGATGTGTCGCCTCTCACCATGACCCAATCCCTAGCCCCTGTCCTAAGAAATGGAAAGGCTTGTTGTGCCCATTTCTCACACCCCATGTCCTTGCCTAAGGTCCAGGAAGCATTTCACCAGGAACCTCATCATCCCCATGCAATCTCTCAGGCTTTGACAAAGGCCGGGTGGAATGTTTCTTTACCCTAAGGACAGCAGAACTGTCCTAGTTCTCTAGCTAAAGCTGGAGTAGTGATGTAAGCCACCATCCTCTTCCATTCCTGGATATGGTGGGCAGGGGGGTAGAATGTAAGTGTTCTGAGTGGACGCAGGGCCTCAGAGAAACACTACACGGTCCATGATTAATTGGGTAATGATGGTGCCCCATACATTAGGCAAAACATTGCAAATGGTCTGTGGGGTTTCCTTTCAGGATAACGTTTGAGAAAATACAAGAAAGGTTTTACTGCCTGGGGCCTTTAATGCTCTTTACTTGCTGGGGACACTGATGTTCTTTTCTGCTTTAGTCCACTGTTGATGCTTGCTAGTGGCTGTGGCAACTAATATTCATTATGACGTTGTTAGCATTTATTGATAATTATCTTGTGTCATAAAACATATATACTTCTACATCTCCAGCGGTGTTCTATTGACCTAAACAGTGTTATTTCCTATGTATAATTGACCTTCCACTATGTGAAATGTTTCTGTTAGAAATATTCTAATCCTGGACACAAAGAAATGAATAGACCAATACATTGTCCAATAACTAGTTTTTAGTGCCAGCTAAGGTTGCAATGGATTCTGTCTGAAAGATAATTATAAAATCACCAAGTACAGAAATGCATTAATTGAGGATAAATTACTGTTGTATTATTCTATAGCTGATTTTTAAAAATGAGCAATTGATGAGATGCATTTCTGAGCTTTTATGACATTGCCCATCATTCAGAAGTATACGGAATTCCAGCGGGAAGGAGAGAATATCCGGCAAACGAGTTGCTGCCCATTGAAATGTCGGCAGTAAATATCATCCCCATTCTGTTAGTTTCTGCCAGGAGAAGCTGGAGTACATATGAGTAGATGATCTGCAGGAGGAATTCCTCCACCAGTTTTTGTCCATCTTTGCAGGATATCCTTTACCTGGGCGTAATGACTCTAGTGGTAATGCTGTTACCGGTGCTGTCAACAGTAGCACATGTTGGAAAAGTTTTTTAAAAATATATATTTATATATATTTGCTCGTAGTCAACGAAGTTTATTTCATTCATGCTTGCTGAGAAGCTTGATTTTTTTTTAGCAAAAGGCTACTGTATGAAACTACATTCATTTCCAGAAATGCACATTTATGGGAACTAACATTTATGATACAAACGCATATTCGTTTGGACTCCGTTGTATACCTTTAAGATAGTTTACAAAGCGAATTTTGCAGTTTCTTTGTTAACTAGCCCTTCATATAATACCCAAACATGCCTGTTTAATGGTTTCCCAGTGTGGTACGCGCATCATGCTTACCAGTTACCCACTTAATATGTATGTTTTATTCCCTCTGCACTTGCCTTAATTATACGTAAATGCAATCATTAATCACCCTTTTCTAGAAAATATCTGGATCATTACTTAGTTTGTTCAAGTGTGTCTGCGGTTCGAGGAGGCTCTACTACTATGGTAGACAAAATATCGAAGGAAAGTATTGTAAGATAAGTACATAAAGGGACCTATGGATTTGCTATTTTTAACTCTACATCTGTTGTCCCTCGATATTCTATGGTATTAGTGCCCCACAATATTCTGTAGTCCACATTTAAGATCCACACCAATTTGATTTAGAAAATGTTTAAGTAATCTACTTTTATGCGCTCCAGAACACCATAAACATTGCGTTGAACAACTGACTTTACAAATGTGTCTTGTCCCATGAAAGCCTTGGCACCTGTTCACCAGACGTAAAATGCGCAAGCACAGGTCACGCCGAGAGTGCTACTTGTAACCAGGCGCATTTCAAAACAAATACTGGCAAAACTGGCGAAGTAATACACAAAACATGATTTTTGAGCTCCTTTTTGTAAAATCATGAGACACATTTTAATCCTTAATGCCTAAAATATGTTCTGTGAACAACCGTACATCTGTTAATATGCAAGGCACTTAAAACCAACAGTACAACCTGCTGGCCCTAATAAGTTTTGCCACCACACTATATACAGACAATGTTCTACTACTGTGCCACATAATTACAATTCTCCTTAAGCAGATGTGTTATCTGTAAAGTGCTCCGTCGCTTCGCTGAGCTTGGTCTACAGCACTACCAAGTATACACGAGGGAGAGAGAGAGAGAAGGAGAGAGACAGAGAGGGACTGAGAATGTGTGTGCGTGCGTTTGTGTACGTGAGTGTGTGGATGTTTATGGGTGGTTGTTTTGTATTGAATATGTGCATCCATGTGCCCGTTTATGGAAGGAAGAGCACACTGTTCAACACGAGTATGAATTTTGTGCATGTAAAAGTACGTTAAGGTGCCCCTGCATAGGTATTCCTCTGTTTGATGGACAATCCCAGAGGGGTATTTAGGATTTGCATGTGCGCGTTTGCATGCTACACCTTCAGGAGTGCCTGGACTTGGAGTTGCCATCTGTCGTCACTTGTTAAAATACAACGTGCGAGGACCTCGTGGGCCAGTGTAAGTTTCAATGTCTTTGCCTTCATTCCCTGGCAGGCTTTCAATCACTCTGTCAATACGTGCTGACTGCATTCCCATTTCCTCTGTCCCTCCCCTTTCCAGCAAAGTTTGTCAAGGCCCAGATGTGAGAAATGATTCCTTTCTTTCTCATCTGCTCCACGAGAGTTTTTCAGAACATTTGGCAGCGAAGAACTCTCTACACAGCTGCCACCCAGACTCTGTTGTGCATCATCCCTGTCTATGTACACCGAACATTAACTGTGAGAGTGATGGGCAGTTCTGGATGGAATGGCAAAATGTATTCTGGAATCACAACCAAATGGCGGCACTGGTACTTCAGAAGAAAGTGGGCGAGGTCATAGAGAGCTGTTGGCAATCATCCAACATTTTATTTTATTTGTTCATTTATTTATTTATTTTACATACTTTGACCGCAGAGAAATTGGTAATGAAGAAAACAAAATCACAGGAATGCTGTTTTGCCAGGTTACTCACCAAAACACTGCATCTTGCAATAGCTTGACCTGTTAGTGTGCTTCCTGTGCAGATGACTCATGTTGCAGGGTATGATTATAGTACAATAACTCAGGTGGCTAAAGAACATGCTGGAGAGATGTGTCTGTAATCCCCGGCCGTAGGTTTGAATTTTGAAACAAAAAAGCTCAGTGGGTCGATGTGCCTGTTTCAGAGCATTAAATGCAATGTGCAGATCACAGATATGTATTGGACGTAAGACAGTCCAGATGGTTAATGCTTTTTGTTGCTGAGATCCGTCAGTAGCCCAAAGCTCGTGAGTTACAATGATCCAAAAAGGCTCAGTGAGTTTTGAACCCACTTTAAACATCTGCATGTAACATACAATGCATAGTTATGAAATATATTACATTTGACCCAAATCGTTCTTTATTTAAGGATGATAAAATGGATAGTAATGAATACTTATTCAAAATGACCATTTCCGCTGGAATTGTTAATTTCAAGGAACAGGAATACTATAGTTTCCCATTTGTACCTTGGAAAAATGGGAATTACTGTGGGAATTGGTGTTTCTACATCCAATGTTTGCAGCATTCATCATTTTCAGGCCATTCACATGATCGCATCCCCCCATTTTGTCATCTTTTGCTAGTGAAAAGTCGAAAGGTTAAACATCAGGCAAATATCAGGAAGCACTGCTTTTTGCCAGAAGGAATTACCTCTGATCCCAGAATGAGTGCCAAACAGTGGTGGCTCCTCCGTATGGGCAGAGGAGTGTCGCCCCCCCCCCCCACCCGCCAGCAGCAACCGCTGCAAACCCATTCACAAGGAAAGGATAATAAACATGTTTATTATACTTTCTTTGCTACAGGGCTTTGTAGGGTGACCGGGACAAGGGGAGTGCACTGTGCACTCCCGTCAGAGCGCATGTGTGTTTGGCTGGCCATCTCGGGCCGGCCAAACACACATGTGCAATAGGCTGCGAGCTGGAGAGAGCCTGCACAGGCTCCCATTCTGCCTGGGAGCTTCCTGGCTGGGTGCTCCCAGCCAATCCTGACACTGCACTGAGCAGATTAGGATTGGCGCAGGGCAGGATAGGAACCTGTGCCTGGAGCTTGCAGGAGAAGAGCAGATTGATGGCAGCGGCGCAGCACAGGAAGGTAAGTGTATTTTTTTATTTTATTAATTCCTCCCAAAACCCCCAACGCCGCCCACTCCCTTTATAACCCGCGAGCCGCGATTGGTGCCAAAGTGTATCTCTTTTCCTGTTTCCTGCTGCAGTGGAGTGATAGGGTGGACTTGGAAACAAATCATGAAGCATGCTTACCTGCTGGAGCTGCTAATTTGCAATCTCTGGAGGTTTTTTAAGGGACAGGGAAGCCATCACAAGTGACTTTCACCTACATCTTGATGTCAGAAAGACGTCCATGCACCCACTGTGGCTGTAACACTGTTATGTGTGCCCATTTTGTGGCTGATGAATTATTAAACCACTGAGGCAAAACACCCTAACTAAATGTCCCACTTACAACTTCAACCTCAGACTCTGTCTCTTGTTACCTACCGCTACCTCACCATTCAGGGCCTCATTACGGCGCCAGGGTTGCGGTGGCTGTCGGACCGCTGCCAATGTGGCAGTCCGACAGCCACATTACGACTGCAGCAGTAGCGCTGTGGTCGGACTGCCAACACCGCCACTCTTCCAACACGTGAAAGGCTGGCGGTCTTGGCGGTCCTAATCAGCCATGTCAGTGCTGCAAGGGGATTACAACGCCCCTCTCCCCCAGCAGTTACATGGCACTAGCACCACCATGTAAAGGTTGGCGGAGACGGGGTGCAGGGTGCCCCATGGGGGGGCCCTGCACTGCCCATGCACCTAGCATGGGCAGTGCAGCGGCCCCCCTGGCCAGCCCCGTTACGATGTTAACTGTCTGCACCCTACACACTACAGCATTGCTGCCAAATCAATTACGAGCCTGAGACAATGCTGTAGGCCATTTCCCATTGAGCCAGCGGGTGGAAACACCATTTCAGCCCTCTGACTGAGTGGGAAACTCTTAATGGGGTCTGCAGGAAGGCGGCAACACTGGTGGCAACCTGCCCTTCGGGACTTTGACAGACGGTTTAACCCATCTCCGAAGTCATAATGACCCCCTCAGTGTCCCCTAGCTAACTCTCATTATCTGCATCACCTTTCACAGAATCATCTCTCAACATGCCCTGTTTGACTCCTTTCTATTTCTCTCTCCTTCTGGATACCTCCCTTTAAGGTACTCTCACGTCTCTCAGTCCACCTCACCTCTCAGTCTCTTCCTCTACCCTATGCCCCATACCTTTCTCCACCTTTCTCTCCACACCTCTATGTTGTTGTACCTCATTTCTATCTAGCTTACCCATCATGAAATATCCACCTCTCTCTTTCCTGCACTTTTGTGTTTAACCTTCTCTCAGACGATCTCGAGGTCACCTCTCTTTACCACCTACTACGTCCCTTTCTTTCTCACTCATTTTGCCGCCCTGTACTACTCTCCTTAATTCACCTCAGCTTTTCTACCTTATCCTCCTATCTTTGCCTCTCCCTCTCTTTACATATCTGTTCACATATCAGTGTCACCTTATCTCTACTCTCTCTACCATACCTCTGTCTATCTCACCTGTCAATACCCCTCAGTCTAGCCCACCTCTCTCTATCTGTCTGTCACATCCTCTCCTGTCTCTCTTTGTGTCTGCCTTTGGTAGTGGAACTCCAAATATAGTTGGGCAGCTGGATAGTAGACTTCATAATTTGGGACCTGTAAGTGAACAAACATTATTTAAAAAAAATGTGATATTAAAACATAGCATGAAATAACATGTATTTAGAGGCCTGCATGAAAAACGTGTGCTAGACAATTAAACGTGTGGTAGAAATGTGATTGCCCTGGTGTCCACTACTGTGAAGTTAATAAATAATAATCAAAATGTATTTTGTTCAATCATAATTACATGCACTGACAAAAGATGATTATTAAAATGTACTAAACGTTAATGGTTTAAAGTATTATGAAATGTTTTATTCTTCATCTTTAGCACTAGTTTAAAGGCCCACATTTAGTAATTTTCCAGAAACATGATGTTTGAATGTTGTGCTAACTGTGCAAAATATTGTTTCTTCAAACATCCTGAGTGACTTGCACTGAGGAAACTTTTGTCCTGCTCATGTTTCATATTTTGTATTTTGCTCGAGATAATAGTTGTTACATCTAACAATGGGCTTTAGTTTCGGCAGGAAGCACGTCATGTTTCTATGTAGTCTAATTTGTAATTTTTGTATGGAACCTGCTGACAGGAGACGTAACAAGTGACAGCGTGAACCAATCCTGGGTGAAGAGAGTGAAGAAAAGATACATCCAAAGTGCAAATGATGTTTTCTTAGCTGCACACTAAACCACCTCATAGTCTTGTCCAATAGAAGCTTAGTTCGTAACTTTTAGGACTTTAATATAGCAAAGTTCTAGGTGATGTAAGTCAGATTCTATTTAGCTTCTATTCTGAGATGATGCGTTTCTGTCTTTGATTATTAATCTATCAGTTGAGATACATTAAGGCCCAACATTACTGAACTGTTTCCCCATTCATGTTTCTAATACTGATGCTGCCCAATGAAGACCAGATGCTCTGCTGATGAAAGCGCAACTGATTGCTGATTCATTTAGAAGTATAACCAATATGCATTTGTCTTCCTTGCAGATTTTTTCCCCTTTAGAGAATCCAACCACTTATTTTGGTTAGCGCCATAGTTAGATCTTTTCCAAATTAATTTTTGTCTTATTTTTCTTTTTTGCATGAAGTCCATACATGCTTTTCAAAATGGAATTATAGTTAGGGGTGCCTGACCCAATGTTTACATTTGAGATTAACCCTTAGGGTGCCTTGGACGAGGTCACCTCGTCCAAGGCACCGGTTCCCAAGTACCTTGGACGGGGTCACCTCGTCCTACACCCGGGAACTGGGGGGAGCACTAGCGCTCCCACATGTGCACCCCACCCACCCCCCCAAGGCAGGGATGGATGGGGAAGCCCTTCCCCTTCCACCCCAACCCCCTTTACCCCCGTGACATCAGCGCGCGATCGTGTGGGGGAGGCCGAGAGAGGCTTCAAAGGGAAGGAAAGTTATTTCCCTTCCCTTTGAAGTCTCTCTCTGCATTTCAAAAGCCGGATTGCAAAGCAATCTGGCTTTTGAAACGCCCACTAGACACCAGGGATTTATTTTTTATGTTTGAAAGTGGCATAAGGGAGCGACCCCTTGGGCAAGGGTCGCTCCCAGGGGGGGCATTTTTTGGAAGGCCTTTTCTGCC